>NW_027556180.1:61593629-62793629 GCF_003287225.1 Phascolarctos cinereus
CACTTGGGCAGCTTGTGCCAGGCTCCGCGTTCAAGAGCATGGGTTTGTGCTGCACCTGTGATTTCATTGGTATAGGGAATTCTCCATGCTAATGCAGGTCTATATCCTCTCTGAAACCTAGTCCTAGAATAGGGAGAGATTCTTAACCTGGGATCCACGAACTTGTTTTTGTCCTTTTAAAAAAATTTTGATATCCATATTTTGATGCAATTGATTTACTTTCATAATCTTACATATTTTATTTTATGCATTTAAAAACATTCTGAAGGGGTCAGTAGGTTTTACCAGACTGCCAAGGGCTGCCACCGTGACACACAAAAAGGTTAATCCCTGACTTAGAAAGTTCCCTGGAACCCCTAGAGGGTAAATGACCTGCCCAAGGTCAAACAGTCTTTTAAAAAGTAGCCAGTTGGATAATGAAGAGCAGCATCTAAATACAGCACCATGTGAGATGGAGCGTTGGCTGTTTGCTAGAAAACAGTGGCTGTCTGGGCTATCCAACTGGATCATCATGAGTTAATTCCTGAGATTTAATTGAGGCAATGTATTGTAATGGACAGAGTTGGCCTCCAGGTTCTAGTGCCACCTTTGTCTCATGCTGGCCATGTAACCCCTGGGCATATCATTGAACTTCTCAGGGCCCTCAGGCAACTCTAAGCCTATAAATTGGTGAAAGGTGCTGCCCTGCATAGGTAGAAGGAATTTCTGAAATCACAGGATCTTATACCTTCTTCTAGAGGCTTTTCCTGTTTGCCTTCACTGATATTGCCTTCCCTCCAAAAAGACCTCCCATTTATTTACACTGGATGTAACTTATAAATACATAGTTGTTTGCATGTAAACTTCACTTTTGACACTAGATGATCCAGACTGAGGCTTCATTAAGTTTTCTGGATAAATTAACAACTCTTTCTCCTCATTTGTATCCAGAATTGGCCAGAGATTGCCACCTTTCCTAGTGAACAGGTGAGTAAATTCTTATGTCCTTATAAAGGACAACAGCCTTACTGGTCATAAGTCTTCTGGTAATCCAAAGGTGTGAATAATGTTGCTATTGTTTTACTTCATGCAAAAGCCTCTGGCTTTAGATGTGCCACATCATGAATAAGTGGGTGACTTGAGACAGGTGTGTTTTGCCTAGTGTTTTCCCCACTGTACTAGCAATGAGACCTGCCCATGATACCAGTACTGTTAGTGAAATAATGCCCTCCAAAGAATCCTAGATTGCCAGAGTAGAAAGGGGACTTTAGATTCATCTACTCAAGGCCCTCATTTTATAGTTGAAGAAAGTGAGACACAGAGAGGGGAAGTAATTTGCCCAAACTTGGTTGTCAGAAACTTTGTTGCCAAAGGCAGAATTAATATAGGCAGAATTCCCATGTTCAAAGGTATCAGAAAGGGGGCGGGAGGAATGATATAAAACCCTCATTAAATCATAACGAAAATAGCACCAGATATGCCACAAAATATAAAATGTGCCCCAGGGATTCTTAGGGAAGAGAAAGAGCCCTATAAATAACTGGAAATTTATTCAATGGCAACAACTGGCTTTGGAAAAGCTTAGATCTCATTGTCATGGGTTCTTTGTGTACCTGAATCTTGCCTGGCCCTGTCCTGGGAAGCTTAGATCTGCCCAAGAAGCCCCTTATTTTCACACCTTCTCTCTACCCTTTCTCCTTACTTCACTGCTGGAGTAGTAGTTGGGCTTCCTCCCCACTATTTTAATACTCCCCATAGTAACTGAAAACATCAAATATTCTTCTGGTCCTACTTTGGTCAACTCACAGCATCACTCATTTGTGATGTCATTGGTCTTCAAAAATGAAGAACAGCAGCTGATTTCCTATGGTAGCTTGTAGAGAAAGGATCAAATGAGGGCGTTATGTAAGACTAAAGATTGAACAAAATTACACAGTTCACTTTTTGTGATCAGTGGGAAAATTGTTGGCAACAGTGTAAACTGTGAGATTAGAGATTTGTGGTTTCGTGTTCAATACTCTTATTTTTTCTCTATTTCTATGGAATGCTCATTTGAAGATGGTTGAGTTCAGAATATTATTCTTTTCACTGTACCCTAGAGGAGGGAAGAGTTCTGTTGTATTCCCATGCCTCAGTCAGAGTTTTGTGTGCAGTTCTGGTGATCAAACTTTAGGAAGGGCTTTCAGAAGTTGACATGTGTCTAATGGAGGATGGAGTGGGGACCAAAAATCACACCCACCCAAGAATCAGTTGAAGCAACTGGTGATGTATATCCTGGAGCAGAAGTAGTATTGGGGAAATACAATGAGCTGCCTTTAAGTATTTTTCTTTATTGACCTTACAGTTGCTACATTCAAACTCATCTCATTTTTCTGTCAACTTGAACTTCTAGAGATCTCCTTGAAGTTTCTGTCTGCGTTGCTGGCAGCTCATTACTTTACTCTGCTGAAAAGCTGAGCATCATCTTTGAGCTCTGAGATTTTGCCATGCTACGACAAACTGCTTCTAAAAATGGTAGAAAAAGCAGGTTCTAACACAAAACCTTGAATCTTAACTGTTTATACTTCTAATCTAAAATTGCCTGCCTCCTGACAAACTATTTCCGCCCTCCTCTGCCTTTCCAAGTTCCTTGGAAATAAATCTCAGATTTATTAATAGTCTTTGGCAAATTTTGTCAGGCATTTTGAAAGTCTTCGTGAATTACATTTTCCCTTCTTTCCCCCTCCCTGCATACGTGTTTACCCATCAATGTACTCTAACCAAGTATATTTTCCCCTTACAGAATTCATGTTGCGTGAAGTGTCCAATGATATTACCCTTTTATTACAGAGGCTCTTTTTAATTTAGATTTGTTTGTTAAATAAACTTCTTTTATTTCTTATTTGTTTGTTTAGTAGCTCTTCCGTTCAAGGGAGTAGTTTCCCTCTAGGACGGATTTTATGCATAAGAATTACCTTAACAATTCATCTGTCTGCCATTCAGTGATCACTGCTAAAGATTAATTAAAGTGAACCTGTGCCTGGGATGCATTTTCTCCTCACTTCTACCTCTCAGAAACTTCAGTTTCCTTCAAGGCTTAGTTCAGATGCCACCTCCGACATGAGACCTCTCCTGCTTTTCACCTCTCTCCTCCCCTCACTGCACTCCATTACTAGTGCCTAAGTCCCAAGTTTATCACTCTCAGTGATCTGAGGTATAAAAGTTATATAGATAACCCATTCTTGCCATTTCTCTGGCAAATGATTCATGACCACCTCTCTTAACATTAGTTATGTCTTTGGAGTTGAAGCATTATTCAATCCTGGATAAGCTGAATTTGGACTGGAGGGAGAGAAAGAGATACCAATCATACAGTGAGCAAATGAGTTGACAAAGAACATTGACAAGGCCAGGAGTTCTGATTTCTGTCCCTGAGGTACCACGAACTCATCCTGTGACCTGGGTTAAGTCATTGATGTTCTTTGAGCCTCAGTTTCCTCGTTTGTAAAAAGGAAAGTTTACACTAGGTGACTTCCAAAATCCCTTACAAGTCTATGCTCCTAAAAATATTGATTAGACTCACTTTGCTTGGCCTCAGGGGGAAGAAGTAGGAGCAATGGGAGATGGCTTTTTGACTCAATATAAGGAAAAAATTTCCAAATCATTTGAGCTGTCTCAAGTCGTCACTAGAGGGTGTCAAGTGGAGGTTTGAACAAGGGGTCTCTAACCAGGTATAGGTTTTACGAGGTGACCTCCAAGGTTCTATGGACATTGAAATTCTGATCCCTTGGAATGTTATCTTCGGAAGATACCTGTGCATTGGTTTCTCTTCCCCTCATCCCCACCGCACCTCCCTTAGCCCTGTCTTCAGGAGTCAGTCCATCAATGCTATGATTCCTCAGCCAGCCATGCTCATTTCACTCCTGGCTGGACACTCTCTCCTAGAGAAGTCTGTCCTCCACTTCCTCCCCAGGGAGTCTCCTCTCTCCCCTCCCCCAGCCACTTTCCATCATCTCCCCTCTCTGTGCTGTGTCCTCCCATTTTAATATCAACTACTTGATGGTAGGGACTATCTTATTTGCTTGTATTTGTTTCTCCCTGGGCCATCTCCAGTCATCTTGAGCTATATCTGGCTGTTGGACCCAGATGGCTCTGAAGGAGAAAGTGAGGCTGGTGACTTTGCACACCCTCCCTCTCTCAAATCCAATTCAGTTGCAAGCCATGGCCTCATCTTCCTGATGTCATGGTTCTCTTTGAGAACGGACAAACCACACAGCCACAACTTGTTTCCCCAGCACTTAGCTCAGTACCTGGCACATAGGGAGACTTGAATAAACTGGTCTATTGGATCAGCTCAACTCATCTGTGCCCCCCGTGTGACACCAGCATAAATTTAAAGTGGAAGGAGAGTGGGGTTGGATGGGAAAGAGGGTTGGTGCAGTATTTCAGCAAACACCTGAGCCCATTTAGCTACAGTTTGATTTATAAAACACCTAGAAGACAGATTGCCCTTCCCAGAAGAACGTTCTGTTACCAGCCCCGCCTACGCTGTTCCGATCTCCAGCTGAGAGCGTTTTTCTAGATGGAACATCTGCTTGGGATCCGAATGTTTGGGATGTTTATGCGTTTTCAGTAGTCTTTTTACAAATGGGGAAAACAAGGTTTGGAATTCAGGGGGCAAGGACTGTTCCTGGCCCACAAAGTACTTCGAAATAAACAAAAGTGCCTTTGGACTTCGGAGGATTTCCCCGTTTTCCTGGAAGTCGAGGACATGGAATAGGAAATGTTTACTGCTAGGTAGCTAACCTGTCAGGTGTTGCTCTGTCAGGGTCATGGAACCTGGAATCATTGATTTAGAACTGGAAGAGTCCTTAGAGATTGCCTAACTAAAATGAGTAAATTTTAAAAATGAATCTCTGAAATCCCTCATTTGACAGATGAGTGACTTACCCAAGGTCACACAGCTAGCCAGTGAGAATCAGAATTCCACAGTCATTGCTCTTGGTGCCACATCTGTGTGACTAACCCCTTTTCAGGAGAGGCTTTGATGTATGAAAGATCTGAACCCAGAGTTTTGTGATCTTTTTTTTTTTTAGTGAAAACCCTTTATTTGAAAGGAAATGTAATGTCAGGAAAAGTCCCAAAAGAGCTTTTTAAAAAAAATTGTAAAGCACTTAATATGTGCCAGGCACTTAAAATTGTTATCTCATTTGATCCTCACAACAACCCTGGAAGATGGGTGCTATTATTATCCCCATTTTACAGTTGAGGAAACTGAGGCAAACAGAGGTTAAGTGACTTGCCCAGGCTCACACAGCTAGTAAAAGCTACTCTCTTCCTGAAGGGAAAGCTGTTGCTGTGAGGACTGCCTGTCATTACTCGGGAGAAACTGCCAGGCAGTGTGCGTGGGAGCCAAGGAGAGATGAAAATGGAATCAGACCCTGCTGTGTTCATGTTCCTAAACTTACTTGACCAGAACAACATTTTAGGTTGAGGTTGAACTAGAATCAAAGAATTTCAAAGCTACAAATGACCTTAGAGACCATCTGTTCAACTGCCTTGTTTTTCAGATGAGGACACCCAGAAGTGAAGGGCATTACCCAAGGTAATTAAATAGATGTTCAAGCCACTGTTGTCTCAGTTTATGGGGTATTCAGGGAACACCAGCACCTCTGCTATGAGGACTTGCCAAGCCCTTTTCAGGACTGCTCATCCACTTTGGCTGTCCACCTTCACCCAGCTCTCACCTGTAGCTCCAAGAAGCTGTAGCATGCTCAGCAGCCATCTGAGTAAAACCATCTCAGCAGATGGGCTAAACCAGGCTGAAGGTAACCAGTGGGCCTTGAACCCAGCAGTGAGCTAGGGAAGTGTCTACCCCTAGCATGTGAAGACTTCTCCAAGTGGAATGAGAGCATAAGAACAATTTGTTCCAATGGCCAGGAAGGTGACTGAAGCAGGCACTGTGGAGAACTTAGAGCTTGATCAGATTCCAAAGATGCCACGGTCATCCACTGCATCCCAGACCTTTGCCAGTTGTCTTGCCAGTGGACTGTGATGACTCTGGAAGAGAGAGTGAGGCTGACAGCTGTGTGCAACTCTGTCTCTTAAATCTAATTCATGCATGAGTCAAGACATCACTGTAGTGTCATTGGTCCTCTTCAAAAATGAAGGACAAACAATAACAGTTAAACTAAAATTATATAGCACTTTGAGTTATGCAAAGCATTTTACAATATATAAATGTACAATATGACCTCAGCTAGAATGGACAATTTTAACTAATAAAAATTAGAAAATGTGGGGCAGCTAGGTGGCACAGTGGATAGAGCATTGGCCGTGGAGTCAGGAGGACCTGAGTTCAAATCTGGCCTCAGACACATAATACTTACTGGCTGTGTGACCCTGGGAAAGTCACTTAACCCCATTGCCTAGCCCCCCCCCAAAAAAAATTTTTAAATGTTTCCACAAACAAAATCAATACAGCTAAAATTAAAAGGGAAATAAAAAGGAGGGGGGAGGATAAACTCTTTGCATAAAATTTTTCTGAGAAAGGTCTGCTATCCAAGGTATATAAGGAACAAGAGTCATTCTCCAAGTGATAAGAAGTCAGAAGATGTGAACTAGCAGTTCTCAAAGGAAGAAATCCAAGCTATTAAGAGTAATATGAAAAAAAGCTCTAAAACACTAGTAATTTGAGAAATGCAAATTAAAACAGTTCTGAGCTTCTACGTTACACTCTTCAGATAGCAAAACAAAAAAGAAAAATGACAATTATTGGAGGAGATGTAAAAAGACAGATATAATAATAAACTGTTGATAGAACTGGCAATAGTCTAGCCATTTTGGAAGATAATTTGGAACTACACCCAAAATGTCACCAAACTATGAATACCCTCTGACCCAAAGAGATCAAAGAAAGAGGAAAAGGACCTAGATAGATATACCAACATTTATAGCAGCTTCTTGTTACATAGAAGTGAAAACAAAATTGGTACTCCTTAGTCAGAAAAAACTTACTAAACACCTACTATGTGCCAGGCACAGTGCTAAGCACTGCAGACATTAGCTGGGAATGACTGAACAAATTGTAGTATGTGAATATAATGGAATTTTATTGCACTCTGAGAAATGATGAAAGGAACAGTTCGGAGAAACCAGGGAAGATGTGCACAAGCAAAAGCAGAGTGAAGTGAACAGAACAGGAAGAATATTTTGTATAATAACAATAACATTGTAAAGACAGTTTTGAAAGATTTAAGAACTCTGAGCAAGAGAATTGATTAACCAGAACTCCAGAGGACTCAAGATCCTGCCAGAGGGGTGATGGATTCAGGGTATAGGATGAGCCTCATATCTTCAGACATGACCAATGGGTGGATTTGTTTAGCTTGACTAGGTTTATTACAGGGGTTTGGAAATTTTTGTTTTTATCCATTGGGTTGGGGTAGGGAGGGGATTAGGAGGGCCTGTGGAAATTTTGCAAAAAAAAATGAAAGAAAACACTGGAACAGCTTAAAGAAAATGTACAAAAGACAGGGAGGTTCAGAAGGAAACATACTAGCAGGACAACTTTGAAAGTAGTCTTTTGAATTTGTTACACACTTTTTAAAAAAAGTGATATATAGTAGAGATTTGTAGTTTTATGTGCGATCATCTTTTTTTGTATGTAGAAATATTCTTTTTTTCAGGTCAAAGGGCAGAATAACACATTTTAAAGACTGTTGTGGCATATTTGTGTGGTAGATGGGATGGAAGAGGAGAGAGACTGGAAGCAGGGAGACCAGTTGGGAAAGTGTTGTAATAGTTCAGGAAAGAGGTGATGAAGGTCAAATTTAGGGTTGTAGGCATGTGAGGAAAGTGAAGGGGACAGACCCATGTGAATGATTTTGTAAATGTAGAATCACTAAGGCTTGGCAACTGGTGGGATGGAGGGAAGGGTTAGGGAGAAGGAAGGTTAGCTATTACTTTGAGTTTGGGAACTTGGGTAACTGATTATAGTAACCTTCAAGAGAAATAAGGAAGTTTTGAAGACTAGTAGGGTTTTTTTAAATTAAATTTTATTTTATTTCCAGCTCTGCTACTCCCTCTCCCCTGCCCAAATGAAAAAAGCAAGAAAAACGAAACCCATTACAAACATGTATAGTGAAGAAAACAAATTACCTTATTGGCCGTTTAAAAAAAAAAGTCTCCCTCTGTACTCTCAATCCATCACGTATCTGTTGGAAGGTGGGTGACGAGGTGGCATGTTCTATCATGAGTTCTCTGTAATTGTCATTGTTCATTGTTGATTAGAGTTCCTATGTCTTTCAAGGTTTTTTGTCTATACAGTATTGTTGGCTTTGTATAAATTGTTCTTCTGGTTCTAAGGAGCAGTGGTTTCAGTGGGTAACTGATAATGAATTCCAATTTGGAGTATTAAATTTGAGGTGCCTGTTGGACTTCTGGGTGGAGGTTTCCCACAGGCAGTTAGTTATATGTCGAGACCTCTCAAGGAGCAGAGTGTACACAGCGTCTTCCTAGGTAGACATCTGTTACTAAGTGTTTCAGAGTTCTCCTTTGCTTCACTGATATCTATGCAAGCTACATTTGTAATGTTTCTACAGTAAAACAGGTACGATAAAAAGCACTATTTTAAAAGTCACTCGACGTTAAAAGTCTCAGGTCATCAATTTGCAGTGTGAACATTTCTGATTAGCTCAGTCTTCAGGCAAGCAATATTGAATTAGAAGTGCAGAACAGCATAACATGAGGATTGGCTTACATGCTTTTTAGGCTTGGGAACGCAAATTGAATTTCCTCACGGGAGCTTTAAATCATGTGTTACACCTGTGATATTTTCAATTAGCTGAAGAAATGCAATGGAATGTCCAACCTGGGTGGATTTTTACAGTTGGGCATACCTCTGAGAACACAATTGACTATTTCATATGGGAAATTTACATAATGACTCATGGGCCTTTGGGGGCTTTAATCACAGAAAATATTGTTGCAGTATAGCCGATAAAGCTAAGAGGTGCATAATAATTCTCTTTGTGTTAGCCCCAAGATTAAAATAGCATTAAGGTAGTTATTTTGCATTTCATTCTTGGGGGTTTTCATGTGAAAGAAAAGAGTGCTGAGGGAGTTAGTACAAGACTTTCCTTATACATGGATGTGTGAGCAGATTTCTAGAGTACAATGGGAATTTAAAAAATAACCTGACTTTTCTTTCTTAGCACATGTTATCTTTGACTTAGGAAAAAACTCCACTGATATGGAACCCTCTAGCTTCCTGTGGAAGTCACTTGTTCTTCCCATTAAGAGAGAAAGGAAATAAGCATTTATATACCATCTATTATGTGCCAGGCACTGTGCTAAGTGCCTTTACAAATATATATGTATGTATGTGTATATCTATATCTATATCTGTATGTATGTATGTATGTATGTATGTATGTGTCTGTCTGTCTGTCTATCTATCTATCTATCTATCTATCTATCTATGTTTACCCTGCAAGGTAAAAGCTATTAATATCTCCACTTTCCAGTACAAGAAACTGAGCAAACAGAGGCTAAGGTCACATACAGTGAGAGTCTAAGGTTGGATTTGAACTCAGGTCTTCTGACCCCAGTGCTCTACCATGATTTTATTTGAGAAAGGGCCCACAGACTTCAACAGAATGTCAGAGGGGTCTGGGACACAAAACATGTTAATAACCAGTCTTCCTGTACAAAAAAATGCTTTCTCTTACACAGATGCAGAGCTCTTTCTTTCTGCCAACAAATTTGCTAAGTTTTTCCTTATCACCCTAAAAGCAAAACACACACCAAAAAACCCTTCTCTTAATTTTCTTTAATTAGTCAGCTCATCTTTCTCCTCTTCCTTCTGCACTCTTTTACTGCCAGACTTTTTAAAAAGTTTGTATTGGTATCTTTTAATTTTATATCATCTTCACTTCTAAATGTATTCCTTCCCTGGATCTCTCCTCCCCCAACACCACCCCTGAGTAAGATTTCAGCTCCACACCCAGGTTGCTTACCATGTTACCTCCCTATTCAATAAACTCCAGTGATTTTCCCTCTTGCTTGGAATGTTCTCCCTCCTAACCTGCCTTCAAGACTCCAATCAAATCCCACCTTTGGAAAGAGGCTTTTCCCATCCCTCCAGTGATTTATAAATACTTGTTGGCTCATGGACTGACTTGTGGACTGTCCTGGGGACCCAACCATCATTTCTACTGGAAAATGTATTTGAGTTCCAAACAACCCTGACAAACAGACTTTTGGAAGACAAGCATCTTGTTGATTGGGAACAGTCTATATGTAACACTGATAACAATTTCCAAAATTAACAGTGTAAATAGAAAGAAGTTGACATTAGAAGGAAGTGCTTCTTCATTTGGGATGTCTAATCCTTCCCCTCCCCATTTTAAATGTGGGTTTTTTTTTAATACTTTAAAAAAACTTCAGGGGTCATAAAAGGTATCTTGCAAAGAGCCCTCAGAATGGGCCTATACTTAGTAGATATGTTTGAATGGACAAATCTTAACTTCTCTGGGCCTCAGTTCCCACATCTGTAAATGAGGTTATCTCTAAACTTTCTTCTAGGTACTGCTCCATCTGTGATCCCAAATATTACTTTATATTTTTTGAAAAACTCACCTTCCCTGTTTTTTCCTCAGTTACCTCAAAATGTTTACTTCGTGCCAATGGTTCTTAGTGTTTACTAAGAATAATACTAACGTGGCCTCAGAGCCCTGCTGTTTGGGGGCTCACTTGACCCTAGTGTCAGGATAGTATAGAAAGACAACCTTGCCTGTGTTGCCTGTGTTTGGCCATCTTGGAAAATAACAGAAAAGGAAATGCCTGGAAGCTGGTCTAGTGACCACTGTTAGCAGAGTAAATCAAACTTTCAGACTCCAGCAGAGAAAACTGGAAGGCTTTCCTTACCCGGTCACCCAAGGGCCTTTTGTTCAGGTTGCCAGCAGTGGCCACGCTGGATTCCATTCCAACAGATAGCCCCCAGGGACAAGGAGGCCAGTGAGCCAGTCTCTCCCCAAGGGTGTTTAACCCAGATGTGGAAAAGCTAATAAAGTCCTATACTGTACCACTGAGTCTTTCCAACAGCAAAGAAATAAAAATAGAGGTGATTTAGTCAACTTTTGGCACACAACTCCAAAAGTAACACCAGTTAATAGAAAGGAAGTTGGGCTTGGAGGGGTTTTTTTTGGGGGGGGAACAGAAAGAGAAAGAAGCAGTGGTTTGAATATTTAAATATTCTACAATTATGAAATATTTTCTGGAGTGTTCTCTAATGCAGGTTTTAAAAGCCAAACTCCCAGGTCCTCCAGTTTCTCTTTCCCTTCACATATAAAATTACATAGGACTAGTGTTCAAGATTATGTTGTAGTTGAGAAGCAAAAACAGCACAAGAGATACAACAGCCTTTGAGTCAAGAAGACCCAGGTTCGAGTGTTTTCTCTGACCCATCATAGTTGCATGACTTTGGTCAAGTCATTTAACTTCTCATTTGTTTGTATCATCAGCCAGAAAAATGGAATAGTATTAAGTACCCCAGATTTGAGGTGATAGACTGTTCAAGGAAAGCCCAATTTGTGCAAATAAAGAATCTCATGAGGTGGCGGCATTATCAAATTCATACTGCATATTTCCTTTGGCTTAGAACTAATTACTACATTTTACATAATCTTAACTTCAAATAGTATGAATCTGACAACACATGGCCATTTCAATGGATTCTTTACCCACACTAATGGGGAGCTGACTACATGCACCCGGAGCCACCGTCTTTAAGACTCTGTTATAGGTAAGTTGGTGATCTGTATTGGTGGACAGCATTTTCATACTGGGAGTTCTCCAAAGTGATAAAATCTAATCTAAATCTAAAGACTATTATAGGTAAGTTGCTGATCTGTTTTGGTGGACAGCATTTTCATACTGGGAGTTCTCCAAAGTGATAAAATCACTGGGGTGAATCAAAAGAAATTTAGGGTCCTAGGATTTAGAGTTCTTTGTTTTATGTAGTCAGCATGGTGGTGTAGATATAGAGGTTAGCTTTGGCCTGAGGAAGGCCTGGACTAGAGTGCAGCCTCTGACCCTACATGCCTTTATAATCCTGAGAAAGGTAAGTAACTCCTCAGACTCCTCAGTGCTCCCAGCCAAGTCTCCAGACTACACTTGAGTTGCTGGTCTGTGCTTTGTTTGTTGCAAACACTAATAAATATACTAAGTGTCAAAAAAAAATTGTCATACCAGGAGTTCCCCTTCGGCAATGAAATCACAGGTATGGACCAAAAGCAGACCTATACATGAGGAAAATGAGGCCCAGGAAAGTGTGTGTTATGTAGCTAGTAAGGAGCAGAGCTGGGATGCACCCCTAGGTCCTCAGCGGCTAAATCCTGGGCACTCCCAGTTTCTGCTGAGACTGAGGTCCATTAGGACAGGGGTAGGGAACCTGCAGCTTCAAGGCAACATGTGGCCGTCTAGGTCCTCAAGTGCGGCCCTTTGAATACAAACTTCACAGAATAATCCCCTTAATAAAAGGGGATTTGTTCTGTAAGACTTGGACTCAGTCAAAAGGCCGTACCTAAGAACCTAGAAGGCCACGTATGGCCCTGAGGCTGCAGGTTCCCCACCTCTGCATTAGGATATGATGGTAAGTGAAAGTTATTTTTTAATGGAATTTTGGAAGACCAATTCTTCGGTTCTTGAATCATTTTAAGACAGATCATTAAATAAGAACTCCCATTATATTAAGGTAAATTTAGCTCTATTTAGACCACAGTCCCATTATGTTTACTGAGTTATCCCTCCTGTTCTTCCTACTCTCTTCATGCTGCCATAATCGTAATTGAGGGACAGCTACCTGAATAATCTTGAAATCAGATTGGCCTTAATTAGAGTCTCCTGTCTCGTCTTTGTTCTTGGACAGACATTTGCTGTAATGAGCAGATTGCTGGTCAGGATTAGGCCCTAAGCAAATATCATCTTTGCCATAAAAGATAGTGGCAAGTATCATCAACTCATAGAAAGTCAGAATTAGAAGGACATTAGCAATAATCTGGTCCAGCCCCTTCATTTGACAAAAAATGGAAAATGAAGCCTAGAAAGGTTTAGTGATTTCCCTCATGGGTGCTAAGTGGTAGAGCTTAGATCTGGACCCAGATATTCTGATCCCAAGTCCATTATTCTTTGCATTATTTCAAAAAAAGTGGGTAAAATGCTGGTACATACCCCTGGAGACCCAACTCTTTTTTTTTTAAATTGTATTGTATCAGGTTTCTGTTTCATTCTGTTTCATTCTGTTTCACAATGTTGCTGTTGTTTTTCCTTCGTTTTGGAAGAGAACCATGACATCTGGAAGATGATGCCATGACTTGCAAGTGGATTGGATTTAAGTGAGGGAGGGCTGTGCAAAGTCACCAGTTTCACTTTCTCCTCCAGGCCATCTAGGTCCAGTGGCAAGATATAGATCAGTGGAGGTGGCCCTCTGGGCTTTAATTGGAGATTTGATAGAGAGGAGATACTGGTTGTCCTCATTCCTTTTGCTTATCTAAGTATTGCTTCCTAGCCTTTTTCTCCCATGACTAAAATCTATAATGCACAGAGTTCTTGCCTGATTTAAGCTCAGATCCTGACCTTAATACTGTTTAGAGGCAGAGGTGATATCCTCCCAGCTGAGAAAAAGTAACCCTGTAATCAGTCTTAAAACATGGCGGCCTCACACTGGCCATCCATCAGCTCTTCTTCTGGCAAAAGACGCAAAAACAAGCATCCTAGCAATACTCACCAGAACCTCCTCGTGAGATAATGGAACAAATGTAGTCAAGTCCTGATTGTAAGAGCCCACCTGCAGTGACGTGTGTTTCATTTTGGAGCTGACTTTCCATAGTGAGAAAAGTATGGGTTTCAGCTTTCAGTTTTGCTTAAGCAAACATGTAGCTTGGATTGAATTCTTTTAGAGAATGTTCAGCAAGTACAACAGTGGTAAGAATGATTTGGAGGTGAAAAAGCTGGAATGGGGACACTTTACATGCTCTCTCCCTACAACTAACATGACAAATCCTCTCCTTTCATACAGGCGCTATCAGGTTTCATTCCTTAAAAAAAAAAAGTATCAGCTAAGGAAAGCTGAAGGGAGTATGGGGGTGGGGGAGGACGAGGACATGACAACAGAATGTCATTACTTCTTAGGTTGGCAACATTGTCTCCCGTTTCTTTTCCTACAAAGAATCTGAACTAGTTTTTTTGTTTTGTTTTGTTTTGTTTTGTTTTACTTGTAGATTAGTTTCACTGAACATTCAAAAGTCCCATCTGCCTGCTGGGGGGAGAGAGAGCCACTGTTCTCTCCACCCCTGTGACTCAGCACAATGTCCTATCACTCCCAGGGATGTACCACAGGAAGCTTGGTTTAATAAATTTAACTTAGCAATACAGGCAGAACTTTTGTCTGCCGGGTTTTTATTGAACTCTAAAAAGATGATTGCTTGGGTCAGAGAGGCTGCCCTTCCAAGTTCCAGTAAGACAGACTTTCAGGGGTCAGAAAAGTACTGACCTGCATTGCCTTCTTTACTTCAAAATATGGAAGCCATATTTTCCCGGTGACCACCCAGAATAGTTATTAAGAGTATATGATAAAATGGGAGGGAGAGTCATTGTAAGGAATTGTTGAAAGAGTCGGGGAACCTGCTGGTTTCTCTGACAAGAGAGATGTGCCACTGCAGGTTCATCAAGTCAAAACCATGTTTTAGAAAGCCTGAAGGATCACTGATTTTGAACTGCAGGAGACCTTGGAGGTCACTTACACAAAGCCCTGTATTTTGCAGATGAGAAAGTAGAGACCCAGGGAAATTAAGTGACTGTCCCAGCCTTGCATAAGTAATAAGCAACAGAGCTGAGATTTGATTCAAGGCCTTATGACTTCCAATCTAGCGCCCTTGCCATTTTTTCTGGAAATGTAACTGATTTGGGTTCAGAGAACCTGGGTTCAAATACCAAATCAGCTACTTACCACCATGATGACCTTGGACAAATCAGTTATTCTCTCAGGGCCTCATTTTCCTTATCTATAAAATGAGGTCGTCTCTAATGTTACTTCCAGGTTTCAGTCTACAATGCTATGACTTGCTCAAGGTCAAATAAGGAATTATAGTTCACATTTATGTCATACTTTAAGGTTTACAAAGTACTTTACCTACATTATCATTTAATCTTCACAACAACCCTGTTAGCTATTATACTATTTATGGGGGGGATTGAAAGATTATGTAATGAAATTGAAAGGTTATGTCTAAAAAAAAAGTTACATAAAAAATTACGTACTAATATCACAGGGTTAATCAATGGAAGAGTAGGCATTTAAATCCAGTGCCTCTAATTCCAATCCAGCACCCTTTCTTTTTCTTAAAATTTAATTTTATTTTATTTTCAGGTCCAAGTTCTCTTACTCCCACTTCACACCTTCCTTCCACATTGAGAAAGCACCTGCCTTCCCTCAAAAAAAAAAAAAAGAGCCCAGTACAGACGGACACGTATAGTGAAGTAAAACAGATTCCTGCATTGGCCATGTCCAAAAGAAAACATCTCAATCTTCACTCTGAATCTGTGACCTCTCTATGTGGAGAATGGGGGTAACATGCATCATCATGAGGTCTCTGGAATTGGGTTTGGTCATTGCAGCCTCCTGTCTGCTATACCACAACAGTGCTATTACCATTGTGGAGTGTGTACATCCAAAATATAAACAACCCCCAGAACTGATGTTGTTATAAGTGTATTTCTCATGATCACCTGTGATCATGTACTTAAAATACCTGATGGTTGAGCATGACAGCGTGAGAGAAAATGGGGTTTTTAGCTTCCCTTATTGTGGCTGATATCAAATTGTGTGTGTGTTTGTGTGTGTATGTGTGTGGTTTTAGCAGATCTCTTTCTTCCATGTAGGATTTATGTTCATAACTGTAGCTAATCTAATGGCTTTTTCTCTTCTTGTTTTGAGATGTTTGGAGGAAAGACAATACTCCGTGTACAAACTGGTGATTAATAGTAATGATAATAGTTGGTGGTGTTCAGTCATGCACATAACTCCCCATATGGGGTTTTCTTGTCAAAGATACTGGAGTGGTTTGCCATTTCCTTCTCCGGTGGATTAAGGTAAACAGAGGTTAAGTGACTTGCCCAGGGCCACACAGCTAGTTCGTGTCTAAGGCCAGATTACAACTCAGGTCTTCCTGACTCCAGGCCCAGCACCCTATCCACTGAGCCACCTAGCTACCTCCAATAATAATAATAGCTGGCATTTGTATTCTATGTGTCAGGCACTGTGCTAAGCATTTAACAAATATTATTGCATTTAAGCCTCACTACAATCCTGGGTAGTTTTACTATCCCCATTTTACGACTGAAAAAACTGAGGCAAAGGGAGGCCAAATGATAATTGATGCTGCTCCTGTCAGGTGCAGAAGAATATCACCAGAACCACTTGTTTTTTACACAGAGTAAGTTATACTGTGGATCAGATTGCCTTGAAGTAACTCTCAGTGTAGTGGTCAGAGTGCTGAGCTCAGGAAATCTGGATTCAAATCCACACCTTGGATGAGAGGCAGTTAAATGATTGTGGGCAGGTCACTGAAGCTCTCAGCCTTAATTTTTATCTAATAAAATGAAGATATTTCTTATATTCTGTGCCTCACTGGCTTATTGGGAAGAAAGTGCTTTGCAAACCTTAAACTGATGATGATATGTGTATTGTTACTAAATAGGTTGATATCTGCATCAGAGAAGTGTTCCCACCCTGAGGAACCCACAGGTCATTGATCGAATAGCTTCCAAAAAGCAATACCCATTGTTCTACTGAAATATTTGATCAATGTATCTATAAGCACTTATTAAATACCTACCATATGCCAGGCACCACACTAAGCTTTGGGGCTGCAAGTATAAAGAACAAAACAATACTAATTCACAGGGATCTCGTATTCTAACACTTGATATGAGGTAGGACATAGAGTGAATGTCAGTCAATCAACAACCATTTCTTAATCACTTTCCCGGTACAGGAAGTTAGATTTGTGCCCTAGCACCATTGTCAAACTTTGAAAAATGCAGTGGGATCTTTTATCCTTTCCTAATAAAAACCTTGAACTTCATTTGTAGTTGTTTTAAGAACCTATGATTTAAATATTGTGCCAATCTCCATAGCTTCTCTTGTCCCTTTCAAATCTGTCCTGTCAGATATTCTAGAACCACGAAATATCCACCCTGTTCCCCAAACAGAATATAAGCTCCTTGAAGGCAGCTCTTTAGAGGCTTTTAGGGTCTGCCTTTGTATGCCTGGACCCTAGCAGAATATCTGACACATGGTAAGAGCTTAGTAAATGTTTGTTGAATTTAAAATACCAACCACCAGCAACAGCCTTCTGAATCATGATTGCTTCATTGCATTGTAAAACATCCAAGCAAGAAGTGAACTTTAAGACTGTCTCATCCAGCACTGTCCTCTTTGGTGTGATGACAACAGTAATTGAAAGAGATTTACAGAGGGCTTTTCATATGTTCCCCATTAAGTCTCACAACAGCCCTGTAAGATAAGTCATTTAAACGCCATTATTCCTATTTATGAGAAGGAAACTGAGGTCCATTAGGCAATTGGTCCAAGGTTTAATCCATAAGAAGCGAGGGCAAGGACATAAGGGTTAGAACTCAGGGTTGTGTTTATATTGGCCTAATTTTCGGCAAGATTCCAGAGCAGTTACACCTTACTGTTTAGCCATCAAAGTGACACGCCCTTCTCATACATTACCAAGAATCCAAACAATAATAATAACAACCTAGTCAACTAAAAAGAGATGAGGACTCTGTTTCAACTTGACTGGTTGGCCTTTCACATTCTTCCATCATTTTGCTATAGTTTTTGAAGACACAGGCTGATTTTGACACAATTTGGTTCACACCCAAACAGTGTCAAGGTACACCTTAAGCTTGTTTTGCAGTTGTCTACTATCTTGAATTGGTGGAGAAGGATGTAATTTTCAAATGCATATATCTTTTATCATAGTCAAAGTTAACAGAATTTGGGTACATTTGGATTCAGTGTGATCTAGTGGTTAGAGGAAGCCATGGGTTCAGATCCCTCAAACATGTATCAAGTATGTGATCCTAGGCAAGTCATTAAGAATCTCTCAATTTCCTTGTTTGTATTTAGAGTGGGGATCCTAATAGCATTTACCTCACTGAGTTGTTGTGAAGATCAAATAGAATAGCACACATAAAGTGCTTTGCAAGCCTTAAAGTGATATGCAGATGCTAGATGTTACTACTATTATTATTGCTATTATTATTCCATGACTAGCAGTTAGGTAGGTGGACTTCATTCCTTTGCAATCACAAAACATAAGATTCTTGGTCATTAATAAGATTGGTAAATACTAGCTAATTTTCAAAATTAGTAATACTCGTTTTGCAAATATTAGCTAATTTTCTGTGTTCTATTTGTAGCTAGTCAGGGCCTGAATCCTTAGATTAATAGAATATAAGTGCTGAAATGAACTTGGAGGTCAACCTCTTCCTTTTACCTGGGGCTTCTTAACCCTTTTGTGGATCCCTTTGGCAGTATGGTGAAGCCTATAGACTCCTCAGAACAACATTTTTAGTGAATAAAATAAAATGCTTAAGATTGTAAAAGAAAGCCATTGTTTTGAAAACAGTCATCAAAATTACTAGAAGCAAAGCAGACTCACAGACCCTGGGTTGAGAACTCTCGCTTCTATAACTGATGAAACTGAACCGCATGGAAGGAGAATGACCTGTTCAAGGACATGTAGCTAAGTTAGTTGTATACCTGGAATTCAAAGCAGTGTACATACCAAATAGCTGAAGAGTTACTGCCAAGAAGTTCCGTGAATGGTCAAAGTCAAAGTCCTGGGCCTATTCTTTATTTTAGAGGAGAAATGTAACGGGAAGACCCTGGAGAAACTTCTGTCAGCCACATTTCCAGATGCAACCAAAAAAGAACCCAAAGACTAGGTCCAGAATGTACCACAATTCCTGCAGTGTCCCCAGCATCCCTCCTGACAAATTCTGCCTCTTCTGAGTTAGAGCTGAAGGGTGTTAAAGGGAAAATGTTGGAGAAAGCCCTTTCACCCAGATGCCATTGCAAAGCTGGTTAGAAGACCTAGTTTTTCAAAACTGGACATCCAAAACACTCTTCTGCTTTTCAGCCCAATTTAAGGAAGGTGGATAGTCTTGCTGGGAGAGCTTACTATGCAATCTAGTCATGTGGACCAGAATTCTGTGATTATAAGGGAGGTACAAAAGTGCTCTTCAGGTCTCTGAATCAAAGAATGGTGGTACAACCAACAGAGCTATGGAAGTCAGGAAGGGGAGCTGTTTGCACAGGAAAGATAACAAATTTACTCTTAAGCATGTCGAATTTGAAGTGATGATGAGATCCATCCAGCCAACATTTCATTTCAATTTAGGTATCTTCAGGCACCATGCTTTTTACACATAGATATTTTATAGATGTTTATAATTGAAATGAAAGTGTCTGGTGGGCCATAGGAGAGATGGGATTAGAGTAGAGTTTAAGCAAAGCCATAGTCATCTGTAGAGAAGTTATTAGTTGACTTAATGAGAGAGGAAAAGAGTTGTGTCTCCTCTTTTTGACCTCCCCAAGACACCATGGGTAGATCTGCCATGGGTGTGTGACGCCTGTATGAGCAATATCAGCTTCATGGTTTTCATTCACATACCTTCCAAGGCACCCTTATCTTAATCTAAATCCCACTTAAGCACAACTTTCATTCATACATAAAGCAAACTTTCATTATATGCAAGTATATTTCCCCACCCTGGAAAATGTGTAGTGCTTGGGAAGAATGAAACTAAGCATTTTGAAATATCTGAATAACTCTTGGGGAAATAGATTTGTAGACGTGTTATAACTTCCTTGGGAGAAAAGCCTAAATTTGAATACATTTTTATGGTTATGAAAAACATGATTCAAGAAATGAAAATAGTTCACAAAAAAAAGAGAAAAGAAATGAAAACAAGTAAAACTAATTGAGGCCACTCATTGAAATTTCCCAACGTGTTTGGGCAACACCCTTGTCCTTTCTCCCACACTCAACATTTTGAGTGTTATTTTGCCTTTAAAAACAAAATGACTATGCTGAAGCAGAACCTCCATCCTGAAAGATTCCAGGGGCTGATTTTCTTCCAAAATTTAATTTCATGTAAAGAATTTCCTGCTTTAGAAAGAACAGTTAACATAAAACAGAATGCTATGTAATCAGAATGACCTAGTCTGGCCCCAAAGAAAACTTGACAAAATGTACCCCTCTCCTTTCCTTGAAGAAATAGAAGACTATGAGTCTGAAATATTATACATGCCATCAGATACAGTCGATGTTTTGGTTCTTTTTGCTCAACTCTTTTTTTTTTTTAACATCTTTGCTACAATGAATAATAGCTCACTGGTTGGGGATGGTGGATGTATTCTGAGATGAATGTGATATAAAAAGCCAAAAAAGCATCAATAAAGCATAGCTTGCTTATATTTTAGTTAATTCAATACCTAGAATTGCTTGGGCCTAAGAGAAATTCCTAAGCTTTATACCTAGTTAAAAGAGTATAAAGAAATAGTAACTATGGAGAGAAATGTAATGTTGGTCCCTTACATTGGAATAGGTGAGTTTAGGACATGGGATAATTTGACTTACAGAATCATAGTAAAGCAGAAGAAACAGCCAGTTCCCTCCTAGAGAATACTGTTCAAATTTTCACTAATTCTGAGACCACCTAGGTTTGTCATACTGTTAGTAGTACTTTGAATAGATTTCTTTCTACAGCTATCCACACCCATAGCTAAGAGACCACTAAGGTGGCAGTTTCTCCTTGTGGCAATAAAAACTGGTGAGGTTTTTTTTTTCCCCCTCCCACCAGAACTCCTAAATCAAACAGTGATTCAGTGAAGTAAGGTACTTATTTATGTAAGTCACTATTCTGCTGACTACTGGGTAGTAGAAATCCAAGCTTCAGAGGAGGCTGGAATATAGCTCTTCACTGGGTTCCCAATGTTTGGGACATTGTAGTTGTCTTTTGCTGTGCAATTGAGTTTCCACTGTGTTCATATCAATGTAATCTGCTATGGGGACTGATCAGAAGACAGGGAATAACCATGGCATATGTGGGAACTTGCTTACTTTCTAATATTTATATACAATTATGAGGATATTGTTAAGGAAACAGACTGTGGTTCATTGAAGGGAAACAGTAGAGTAGGAAAGCCAACATGAATAGAGATGCAGGCACTCAGACCAGTGAAGATGATGGCCGCAAACTGGATTAGAACATTGTAAGGATCATTTTTTAAAAAGTATAACCAAGTGTCTTTAAGTAGAATAAAATCTGTGTCTTCTTCATAGCAGACTTTTGGGATCTTTTATACTGAAAAGGAGATATAATCTCTAGTTTTGAAAAATTAACACAGTTTCTACAGCAAGTATTTGGAAACTCTCAAATTCCAGATATTATTTTTTCCTGGTTTACTTTAGCATAATAATATTAAAAGTAATCCTATGAGCCAAAGCAAAATTAGGTCATGCTGGCCATGGAAAAGACCCAGAGAAACAAAGTATGTAGGTCACCTTGAAGTTTTGAATTTAGAAAGCCTTGGCTTACACAGTTATTTTACAGTTATATCCATGGGAAGATGCATGAAATATTGATTCTAGATTAAACAAAAAACAAATTCTACATGGCACATGTAAGAAAATGAGGATAGATGACTTAAGATGGCAAGCCCTCTAGTAGTTATGGCTAATAGCCATGTAACTTAGAAAATTTGCAGACTATATTTCTGTTTATACTTCTGTTCTCAGCCTAATAGTTTATTTTACTGTCTTTACTCTGGGCTTTAATGCACCAAAAGTAAGCCATTTGTTTTAATGAAGAAATAAACATAAGTAAAATTCATTTCTTAGCCTCACTCAAGAATGCCATTTTGATGTACCACTATCCCTTACGGAGATAAACGTGACTAGTAAACAAACAGTCAGCTTCAGAACATGGGATTTAATACAAGTTCCTATTGGCAAATGTGTAAAATATATGTCAGTCAAGACATGTCACTTAACATAAGCTAAAGTTTAAAACAGTTCTTCTAAGGGACAGAGGCAATATTGTAATCAAAGCAAACTTATAGGCAATTTAACTTGACAGGGTTATTGGATATAATGGGTAAACAGTTCATATAATTACTATGATTATATAACTAAAGTCAACCATTTGGGGTTGTAGAGGAAGGTACTTCTGGGAGTAATGGACTGACAGCTACTAATACTTAGGAATAAGAATAAGATAGACTTGGGTGGGGGGTCTTGGCATGTGTTTGGCTTTGGATTGAGAATCATTGTTAACTTAACATTGTTGAGAAGTCAAGTGGACCCATGGCAATGTAATCTGTTTCTCATTCCTGAGAGGCAAAAATTAGAGATAATATCAGGTTTTCAAATAAGCTTATGAGTGAGAGGGAAGGATCACAGTGGCCAAATTCAACATCTTAATGAGGGAAAGAGGTCTTCGGAATAGAGTAGGAATAGATAGATAGATAGACACCATACATAAGAGTATCTAGGTGGTACAGTGGATAGAGTAACAGTCCTGAAGTAAGGAAGACTCATCTTCCTGAGTTCAAATGCAGCCTCTGACACTTAGTAGCTGCGTGACCCTAGGCAAGTCACTTAACTCTGTTTGCCTCAGTTTCCTTATCTATAAAATGAGTTGGAGAAGGAAATGGTAAACCACTTCAGTATCTTTGCCAAGAAAACCACAAATGGGGTCACAAAGAGTCAGACACCACAGAAAAATGACTGATACTCCCATAGACATAATAGCCTTTGTGATCTTTCTTAAGAAAGTGTTCTTGAATAATATAACCATCTCCTTTAGAGATCAGTAAAGACTGATGCTTGAAACACTCACCATCTATTAGCAATTCATTTATGTAAACAGGCAATAAAAGAGTTGGGGGAGGGAGAGATTAATTATTCATACTTTCCTGTGAATTGTCCATTGGCCTTCCTAATACTTATTTGAGATACCAAAGGAACAAAAGAAAGTGCAAAAGTCAGAGGAATAATTATGGAGGATAGATATGGTGACTATAATTAAGAAACGTGGTTGGCTTTGGCAGTGTTCATTAAAAGTAGGCTTTCATTCCTTTAAACCAAGACTGTGCAAGAAAATCTGGATACTATTTGGTCTGTGGGACATTGTGATGGGAGAGGGCAAGATTGCTACATGAAGGCTTCAGAGTAGTGGCGGGCATCCAGACAGTAGTTTGAGTTTGCTGGGCATATCTAGATCAGGAAATAAAGGGGCAAGAAAGGAGAAAAGTACAGACGGGAGATGGGAGGGAACCCAAAAGGTGAACTTTTCCAATTGCAGAATTTTCCTGGTGCTGGCCCTGTTTTCTTCCGTTTCTTTTCTCCCAAAGGACAGGTTGGATAGAAAAGGCTTTTCCTTCAGTTGTAGAATGGTTGAACCAGTTGTGGTATATGAATGTAGTGAAATACTATTGTGCTATAAGAAATGATGAGCAGGCAGACTTCAGAAAAACTGGAAAGACTTGTATGAATTGATGCTGAGTGAAGTGAGCAGAACCAGGAGAATGTTGTACACAGTAACAGCCATGTTGTGCGATGACTAGCGTTGATAGACTTAGCCCTTCTCAGCAATGCAAGGATCTAAGACATCTCCAAAGGTCTCATGATGGAAAATGCTGTCGACATCCGCAGAAAGAACTATGGAGTTTGAATGCATACTATTTGCTTTTTTTGTTCTTCTATTGTGTTTTGTTTCCTCTTTCTGGTGGTTCCTCCCATTAGCTCTAATTCTTACTTACAAGGTGACTAATGTGAACATATATTTAATAGGAATGTATTTGTATAGCCCATATCAGATTGTGCACCGTCTTGTAGGGGGGAGAAACATTTTAAATTCAAAAGCTTATGGAAGTGATTGTTGATAAATCAAAATAAATTAATAAAAAACAAAGAAAGAAAAGGCCTTTCCTCACAACAAAATTTACTTTTATCATGTCACTCCTTCCACTTTCTCCTTGATTCCCACCTTACTTTGCTTCACCACTAAACAGCCTCGCCAAGAGTCAGTGGCAGGGAGGAGGGGG
Organism: Phascolarctos cinereus; assembly: GCF_003287225.1. Taxonomy (NCBI): domain Eukaryota; kingdom Metazoa; phylum Chordata; class Mammalia; order Diprotodontia; family Phascolarctidae; genus Phascolarctos; species Phascolarctos cinereus. The sequence goes on from NW_027556180.1 coordinate 61,617,778, forward strand.
AGTGATGTCCAGAATCCCCATAATTTTAAGTGCTTGGGCCTTTTGTGATGGACACTGCACACAATTTAGCAGGAATTGTATACTCCACACAAGAAAAAAGAATTGTGCTTTTCATTCATTCACTTTATTCAATAAACATGTATTAAGAGCCTTCTATATGCTGGGAATTGTGCTTTTATTTAAAGTAGCGTTTCTAATTAAGGCCTTTGTTAAGTGGAATATATATTTGGATTCATTTCTACAAATACAGCCACTCTCCACAGCAAAAAAAAAAAAAAAGTGGAGGGGATGGCAAGTTCTACTTAATGGGGAAGCTTATTTAAAATGAAGTTAGAGTAGGTGAACAGAAGTGTAAACAGCTGCATTCTTGATCCATTTGTTTAATGTTCTGCCTTGATATACTGTAGGCATTAAATATGGCCTTCAGGTATAACATCTGTATACTCCTTTTATAGCTATTTCAGCAGGTTTATGAGTGGATTAAAATACATAGTGAATCTTCCTCTCATCCACTCCTGCCTCTCCCTCCCCTCTTTTTCTTTTCTTTTTTTTTTTGGCACAGATAGAATATCATAGGGGTGGAACATGGCATATAATGTCAGGCTTTTTCAAAATGTTGGTTAGTTTTGCTGAACTGTTTTCCTCCTTATTATTCTTTGTTAAAATAATAACTAGCATTTATATAGTACTTCAGGGTTTACAAAGTGCTTTATGAATATTATCTCATATGATTCTAGCAGCAATCAGAAATAGGTGTTACTGTTTTCCCCACTTTACAAATTAGGAAACTGAGGCAGACAGAGTGACTTGTCCAGGGTCATATAGCTAGCAAATGTCGGAGGTCAAATCTGAACTCCAGTCTTCCTAACTCCAGGTCCAGCACTCTATCCGCTGTTCCACCTAGCTGTTACGAGGTATGATTCTCTGGGAGGGAAAGGCCAGAGATATTTTTAAGAAATGTATAAAAACAATTGATATCAATGCTTCTTTATTTTAAAATAACATTAGCTAATATTTCGATGGAATTTCAAGGTTTGCAAAACATGTTACCTTTTATTTCATTTGATTCTCATAATATCCCTATGAAGTAAGTGCTATTATTATCCACATAGATGAGGAAATGGAGCTGAGTTAATTGATTTGCCCAGGGTCATACAGCTAGTAGGTGTCCGAGTTGGGATTTAAAGTCTTTCTGACTTCAAGTCCAGTGTTTATCAACTGTGATAAACTGCCTTTCCATGGTGGTAAATATCTGGACAGCTAGGCTCAGATTTGGTATGTTGCTGGTGAAGTGATTTAAACACTAAATTATGGATAAATTTACATCTGTTGAAGTTTTATTAAATCCTTCTGTGTCATGCAACCTTAAAAATATTTTTCTCTCTTCCCTTCCTCCTTCCTTCTCCCTTGTCTTCACTCCTTCCTTTCCCTCAATTCCAAAGCTTTGTTATTAGGCTAAAAAAGTACCGAAGAATATTTAAGAATTTTGTTGTTTTGAAGATTTGAGAGAGATACATGTTTCTCTACTAATTCTAAGGGGGAGGCTATAGAAAGGGGAGGCTAGATTGGGGTGGGGGAGGAGGATTTTTAGAACTGATTTCATCAGTGACAGAAACTCCCAGAATGGACAATCCCTTCAGCAATTATAATTGGACTGTAACTTATAGTCTTAGAGGCATCAGTCACTGAGCAGTTAAGTGACTTGCCCAAGATTATACAGCCATGTGTCAATCACTGCCTCTAATTTCTTAAGAGATTTCCAATAATTTCTGATGAATTTAATTTGTGTTCTCCTTATTCAATTTTTAATAGATAACATGTAGTATAAAGGTTGACTTCTAGCTCAGAAGACAATAGAGTCCTCATGACTGCATAGTAAATGTATCTTAATTTTCCTTAATTTGCAGGTTGTACTTCAAGAAGGAACCATGTCTTGGCAATTTCCACTTCTCCTTTTCAGCACAGTGACTTTGACATCAGCCTACTCCCATCTTGATCCTTTCTCTCTTGAGGAACTTGGCTCCGACACTGGAATCCAAGTTTTTAATCAAATAGTCAAATCTCGACCTCGTGAGAATATCATTATTTCTCCCCATGGGATTGCATCAATCCTAGGAATGCTTCAGCTTGGAGCTGATGGCAAGACAAAGAAACAGCTGACAACAGTGATGAGATATGGTGTCAATGGTGAGTTTTCTTTTATTACTGGGATATCTGTCTTTTACAGGACAGCTTCTGTGTTTCTCAGGATACATCAAGAATTATTGGGGGGAATCACTGATTCTTAGAGCCACAGAATGTTAGAATGAGCTGAAATATCATTAGCCCTAGAACTGAAAGAGTTGTGTTTAAATTCCACCTTTGATGCCTACCTATATAACCTTGGGCAGAAGTCATTTGACTGCCAAAGGCTTCAGTTATCTCATCTGTGAAAGGAGGAAGCTGGATTGGATACCTCCTTTTCAGCTGTGAATCTATGCTCATGTGATCTGGTTCAGTGCCTCATTTTACACAGAAGAATGCTCTATCCATAGGAATCCAAATGGCTGGCCCAGATACATAGTTAGAGGCAAAGCTGATACCAGACCCCCAGGCTGCCTAGTTCCCAAAGCAGCATTATTTCCATTACACAGTATGGCCCTGGGATGAGTAGGCTATTCACTAAATGTGCTTTAAAAAAAATAGTGCTATAGTGAAAGCATAGCCTGATCATAGTATAATATATTTATTTAGGGCTGGAAAAAAAGCTCTGAAAAGTGATCTAGTCTAATTCTTTTATTTGACAGATGAGGAAATCGAGTCCCATTTTATAGATGAGGATATTTGAAGAAAGGTCAAACAAATAATATGGCAAAATCATGATTCAAACTTAGGTCATCTGACTCAAAATCTAACTTTCTTTCCATTATACACCATGATGCCTCTAAGTAGAAAGAGTTGGGGGCTGGAAGTCAGGAGACTTTGGTGGTCCTAGGATGACCACTAACTAGCAATATAACTTTGGGCAGGTTGGTTTTGATCTCTCTCTTCCTCTCTGTCTCTTTCTCTGTCTCTCTCTCTCTCTCTGTCTCTCTCCCTCTCTCCCTCTCCCGCTCTCCCCCTCCCTCTCTCTCCTTGCTCTCATTACCTCCTCCTCTGTGTCTTCGTGTGTGTGTTTAAGTTGACGCTACTTGTTTTTTGCCTCCTTCACTGATGTAAAAATAAATCAAGAGGAACATCTTTTCTGAAACAAGGGCAGGGCAACCTGGCAATCAGCACTTTGCCTCGAAGTGCTGAACTTCAAGGGGAGCTGACTGTGGTGCTTGGAATCCTTCAGAAGGTAGAAACAGTGGAGCTTAGCGCCTTTCTAGCAAGAATAATTAGTTAAAATAGGAAGCTACCAGCTGACAACTTCTCCTCCCAGCTGTGCCCCAGTGAGCCCCTCCCTGGCCCCACTCCAGTGACCACCCCAAATACAGGTTACTGATGTTTGCCCACAGAGGCTAATGTCCTGATGTCTCTTTCCCCCTAAGGCAGTTTGTCAGGGTCTTATCCCAGCAACTGAATTTATCTTATAAAGTTAACTGGAAGGATCCTTTCATGCTGCTTATATATAAGGTTAATTTGGGGCCCAAAATTGCTAGTTATGGTTCTGAGCTAGAGGAAGTGATTAAAACAGAGACTGACAACCCAGAATTCTTTCTATTGTATAAACTGATGTTGCTTGGATGGGTCAGTCTCATGGCAGTTGGCTTACCCTGAGGTCTGGAATGTCCCTTTGGGGCATAAAAGGAGGTTTGGTACAATGTAAAGAGCCCTGGTTTTGGAATCACTCATGTTCGGCTTTGTCTCTTGCTACTTGTATCACTTTGGGGAAATCATTTAACCTCTTTGGACCTCAGTTTCCTCAACAGTAAAATGAAAGGCTGGAATAGATGACTTTTAAGGCCCCTTCTAACTCTAAATTTATGAATCTTTCTAATAAGGAGAGTCATTTGTAATCTGCCTCCTTTGAGGGAAAGAGATTGTCCTTACAGGGAGTTCTTAATATATTTTGATAATTGAGTTTCAGTATAGTTGATCACCTTTGTAATCTTATATTTATTTTATATTATTTCATACTTAAAACATATTATTTTGAGAAGGGGGCTTCATGAGACAAATGAAAGGGATCTGTATCAGAAAAAAAGATTCAGAACCCCTTTTAGGAGAACTCAGCCTAAAAGGGGAATATTAAATTATCAGACCATAAACTCCTTAAGAACAGGGACTGTTTTTATTAATTGCATCTCCAGTACTTAGCACAGCACTTGGAACATAGGAGGTGCTTCTTATAGCTTTTCCTCCATTCTAGAAGAGGACCAGTGACGTCAGGAAGGTGATGTCTTGACTTGCAAGTGAATTGGATTTAAGTGAGGCTGAGCTGGGCAAAGTCATCAGCCTCACTCTCTCCTCCAGAGTCATCTAAATCCATTGGAAGACATAAGTCAGGGTGACTGGTGATGGCACTTAATAAATATTTGTTGTATTGGAATATAAATGTTAGTTGAGAGGACTTTAAGGTTTAAAAGATTCTTTTCCCTCACAATGACTCTATGAAGCAGTCAGTGTGTTATGCCCATTATAGAGATGAGGAAATGAGGCTCAGAAATTTATATGATTTTCCCAGAGCCACTCAGCTAAAAGGGTCAGAGCCAAGACCAGATGTTCTGATTCAAGCTTACTATGCCTTCTACTTGTTAGTTAATCTGATAAAGTTTTGGGTAGGGCTGATTCTGAGATAAATTCAGGAAGAAGGGGTTCAGGGAAGGAGGAAGACTAGGAAAGATTAAGGCTAGTTCCAGGGGACTCTAGTATTTGAGCCAAGATTCATAGATAGACTTCTGTACATTTGTAACTTTTCCCTTTGTTATTTTAACCCCTATGTGTCTCCTTATGGTGCTTGAGAATGAAACAAAAGAAGCCACCTAAGAGAACTAAAAGCTATTTTCACGGAGCAGGATAAATAAGGAAAAAATAAGATGGTGAATGCAAAGAACTTTGTAAATCTTTAAGCACTATGCAAAAGCCATTTATGAAAAATAGTTAGGCAGAGGTCTGCCTACCCCACCATAGGCAAGGCCAGGATGGTGTTCTCAGTTCCCAAGCAGAGAGGTGGCATCTAGAAACTAGAAAGGAGAACCAGTTAAGCTAAGCCCCAGAGCTAGGTAGGGGGAAAAAACCATGGGGTCACTGCAACTCCCCTAGGTCTTGCTTGCCTGTGTCGTCAGCTCTCTGTGTGGGATTAAGGAAGTATTTCTGGACTCCACTGCATCATGCAAGGCCTGTTCTTATGGGCTTTTTCTTCAGAACAATTATATTCTCTCTAAAAACACTGGCTGTGAGATTTATTATTTCACAGTTAAGTGAATTGCCTCCAAAAGATGATAATGACTGGGACTCTTTTATAGGGCAAGCCCACACTTGTAGACCCTATAAAAATAGTACTTGTTTAAAAAAAAACACATATAAATCCAACCATTGGCACTTTCAAAAACACTGATGGTCTTAGCCTTTTGATGAGTTATCCCTCCACCTAATTCATCCTCTCTAGCCTCTCTTCATCGCCATTAAAAATAACACAAAACAAAACAAAAGAAGTAGCAATAGTATTGAAATCTGGGACTGAACTGTGCAAGATTCAGTCGGGAAAAAAAGGACAACTAATGATCAGGAACATCCTCAGCTTTCAGGCCCCTTAGGACAAAATGCTTGTATTGTCTCTGGGGAGGAAGGGATAAAGTAGGGATGATGTGTTGAGGAGTAAAAATAAGGAAGCAGTGTGGTACGGGGTGGAAAGAGTCGAGAGTCTGGGATCAAAACCTGCCTCTGCTATTTACTACTGGGGTGACCAAGGCAGGTCACTTAGCTTCCCTATGCCCCGGGTTGTTATTGTTGTTGTTGTTGAGTTATTTCAGTCCTGTCTAACTCTTTGTGACCCCCCTTTGGCGTTTTCTTGGCAAAGATACTGGAGCGGTTTGCCATTTCCTTCTCCGGCTCATTTTACAGATGAGGAAACTGAGGCAAACAGGGTTGAATGACTTGCCCAGGGTCACACAGCTAGTAAGTGTCTGAGGCCAGATTTGAACTCAGAAAGATGAGTCTTCCTGATTCAAGGCCAGGCACTCTATCCACTGTGCCACCTAGCTTTCCCCCAGCCTGAATTTACTCCTCTGCAAAATGAGGGAATTGAATTTCCTGACCCCTAAGATCTCTTCCAGCTCATCATCTAGGATCCTTATATATTTTTATGTATGTGTATTTGTGTGTATATATGTATATATGTTTATTTATATAGTTATATATATTTATATATACTTATATATTTCTGTTATGTATGTATGTATACTTATATTTATATTATATACTTATATATATGTTTCTCTATATATGGCATTTTTCTTAGGTCTGTGATTTCATCTATGTAAGGGAGTTCTAGCAAGGTAACTCTCTTCACCAATGCAGATCTGCCCTTATCCTGTTAGTCTTGCCTAGGGGCATTGATTTTTGTTTTTCTCTAAATTTGGCCAGGTAAGCCCTAAAGTGTCATGTGAAAGGCAGCTGCTATGTAGTATGTGTAGTAGAGAGAGAACTGACCTCAAAGTCTGGAAGACCTGATATTAATTTGAGTGACAAGAGGGATCTCCAGAATAACTGTAAGGTCTGTGGGTCTTACCTTAACCTAGTGTTTCCTCCATCACCTAGCAGAATGTTCTGCATACAGCAAATGTTTATTGAGTGAATCACTGTTAAACATTTATTGAATGAATGTTTGGTCAAAGGTGAACAATGTGCCTGATGTTTGAAGTTGATGCTACTATATTGAGAGAGTTTTGAAGAAAACTGAAATAAATGAGAGAAAACTGAGATCTTAGGTTCTTATTGACGCGATTGTTTCCTGGCGTCTTGTCATCTTGTTTCACACTTAAGCATTTCAGAGCTCTGTGATTTTTGTCTGGGTGGTGGTCCCTTCTAGTGACAGAGCTCAGAACTTTTCCATGCCTTAGTAAACAACCTTGTCAGTTGCCAGGCTGAAGAAGTCTATCACCCAGTGGCCAAGCCTCTGGGGATGAGCCTTTCCACATTCAGTTCATCCAATCTTCAGATGACAGTCCTTTGCTGGACTAATAATTAAAGTTTTTCCATTCAATAACAACAACAACCATGGTTAGTATTTCTATATAGAAACATGTTAAGGTTTGCAAAAAGAGTATACGTTATTTTATCTCAGTTGACCCAACAGCAGTTATTAAATGCCTACTGTGCCAAACATGGTACTGGATGCTGAATTTACAAAGACAAAGGTAAACTGGCCCCTGCCCTCAAGGAGCTTACATTCCAACCAGAGCACACTCCACTATTTTGAAAACTCTCCTGTAGAGCTGATGACACAAACAAGCAAGAATTGGCACACCTTGGGAGTTGCAATGGCCCTGCATTTTTTCTTCCTACCAGTAAGTCCCAGGGTTCCCTTCTACACCATGATGATGCACTGGAGAACTTGAGTGGAGATCTCTCGTCGCTAACCCTTTTAGAACTAGGTAGTACATATATTAATATACAGTAAAGTTCTGTCGAGTCAGTATTGTACAGTAGAATGAACACTGATCTATGGGGTCAAAGGACCTGGATTCAAATCCTAGTTCTGACATTTACTGCCTATGTGTCTCTGAGCCTCAGTTTTTTCATTTGTAAAACAAAACGGATGGACTCTGAGGTCCCTGCCAGTTCTAAATCTATGAACATGTGTCTTCAGATATATCTTTAGAATTGTAGACTCATAGAAGCATGGACTGTTGTAACTGGTGACTTCAAGTTTAGTCAAGGGCATCAGCAACATTGGAACTCCTTGGCTAAAAAGTAGTGTCAAAGAGTGTAAAAACTAAAGAAACAACAACAAAATCAAGTCGATTCCCTTAAAAATAAGAACCAAGGGGAACCTTTGAGCCCATCTCCTTCCATCTGCTCGTTGTATAGGTGAAGAGTTGAGGATGAAGTGATACGTTCCCACATGCCTTCATAATTGAATTGCATGAGAGCACAGATCTATTTTGAATCAGGATATGAGCACATTTGGCCTTGAGCCTGTAGTTAAAGATACTGTCTGCAGGAAAAAACTCTTGATTGTGAAGGAGATGTTGATGCTTTAAAGATATCAGAGCCAGTTCTTTCTTATATTGATAAATGCATATGCCTTGTGACTCTGCCTTTATTGTCAAGTAATTTTAAAGTCCCAACACTTCCTGGGCTGTTATCTGGCTTCCATTTTTTTTTTTGGGTGAGGCAGTTGAGGTTAAGTGACTTGCCCAAGGTCACACAGCTAACACGTATTATGGTCTGAGGCCGGATTTGAACTCAGGTCCTCCTGACTCCAGGGCCGGTGCTCTATCCACTGCGCCACCTAGCTGCTCCTGGATTCCATATTTAAGAGAGGGCTTACTCTTGCAGACAACTAAGAAGACAGCAGTATTGGACCTCCTGCTGTCCAAACATCTGATTTAGAATGTCCTCATTCCCGGTAAGTTACAGGATGGAGGTCTCCATTTTATTCTATCTGTAATCAATTTGCTGCATTCTCCCATTTCCCCCACAGGATTCGGTAAAGTTTTAAAGAAGATCAACAAGGCCATCGTCTCCAAGAAGAATAAAGACATTGTCACAGTGGCTAATGCTATGTTTGCAAAGAGCGGCTTTAAAATGGAAGTGCCTTTTGTTACAAGGAACAAAGACGTGTTTCAGTGTGAGGTCCGGAATTTGAACTTTGAAGCTAAAGGCTCTGCTGCTGATTCTATCAACCTCTGGGTTAAAAATGAAACGAGAGGTGAGTATGTGCAGCACCCTGAAAAATACTTAGGGTGAGACATAGTGGATGAATGGTGAGGTATGAAGATAGATTCTGAACATCTAAATGGGTTGTCCCACTTACCCCTCAATAGGGGAAGACCTCATTAATCCAGATCTTGCTAATTCAGAATTTGTAATCATTTCAACAGCCATTTATAGTTATAGACAGCTGCCCCAGATAGTCTCTTCTTCTTAGTAAACATCCTCATTTCCTTTGGCAGATCCTCGTATGACTTGGTTTCCAGTTCTTTCAGCCTCTACTGGGCATGTCCTAATTTTCAATGCCCTTCCTAAAACATCAGAACTAACACAGTGACACACGTGGTCTGACAAGCATCAAATACAATGTGTCTATAACTTCCCTCATTCTAGACACTGTGTTTCTATTCATGTAACCTAAAACTAAATTGGTTTTCATTAACATTCTGTTGACTCGTGAACTTCCAGTCTACTAAGGTGCCCAGGTTTAGTCAGAGAAACAGTTGTCTAATCACTTGTCCTTTGTACTATACTTTGCAATTCATTTTTTAAAAACTGAAGTATGAAGCTCTGCCTTATTAGAATCACACCATCATTCATACCTTGCTTATCATTTTGGATCCCTGTTTTGCTGTGTAACCGATTAAGCCATCCCTGCCAAGTTCAGTTATTCAGTTCAATTCAGTAAACATTTATTAAGCACCTACTGTGTTCCAGGCACTGTTCTAAGGATACTAAAAAAGGCAAAAAAAACCCCAAACCAGTCCCTACCCTCAGAGAGTTTGCAATCTAATGGAGGCCACATTCAAACAAATACAGACATAGAACGCTACATATAAGATAAATAGGAAATAATTCAATTAATTAGAAAATAATTAAAAGAGAGAAAGTACTAAAGTTAAGAGAAAGGTAATTAAGGGAAGGTTTCTTGTAAAAGGTGGGATTTTAGTTGAGATTTCAAGGAAGCCATCTGCAAGATGGATAAACATTTTTTGTCAGCGAACTGGATTCAGAAATAAATAGTGTGGCTAGCATAATAGGCAAAGGACACAACCTAAAAGCATTCCACTATGGATCTCCCATAGGTTAACACTGATCCTTAAATCACCTCCAGCTTTTCAGTCAGGGCCTGGTTTACCTAACTATAGTATCATCTAGCCCCTCCTTGTCCACAGTGATGTTATGAAAGACTTTGAAATGCCTCACTGAAATCCAGGTATAATGGGTCTGTAGTAGGCCAGAAGAAGGCCAGCCTTTTAGTAACCTTGCTTGAAAAGAAAAGAAAGAACATATTATGAATCTGTCATGACTTGCTCTTGGTGAACCCAGTTCATACTGATCATAGCTTCCCTTTCTCAATGTTAACCACTTTGCTGTGAATGGAAGTCAAAGTCATCTGCCTATAGTTTGAAGAAGCTCTCCCCATTTTGAACATTAGTGTTTTATTTTCCAGTCTCTAGTCCTATGGCACTTTTTCCTTCCTTCATGATTTTGCCCCCCAAAAAAATCAGTGGAATCACAGGATTATAGATTTAGATTGAAGGCTCAGCAGTCAGATGCACAATTCTTTTAATGCCTTAGGATGCAGCTTTATCTAGGTTAGATGACTTGAATTCAACATATCTATCAGGTAATATTCTCTTACCTATCTGTTAACCAAACTGTCGGTAAGTTGGGGGGGGGGTGTCTACACCAACCATGTGAAGACTTCCCCAGGTAGAATGGGAAGAACGATTTGTTTCAATGGCCATGAAAACAACTAAAGTAGGTGCTGTAGAGTGCCTAGAGCATGGTCAGACTTAGAAGACACAAAGGTCATCCATTGCAGTTATCTTGACTTTTGTCCTTCCACTGAACTTCAGTGACTCAGGAGGAGTGAGCCTAATGACTTTGTGCAACTCTGCCTCACTTAAATTCAATTCACACACAAGTCAAGACATTACCCCATGATGTCATTGGTCTCCTTTGAAAACAAAGAATAAACAACAACCAGCTCCTGATCATCTTATGAGAGGGAATGTGGCCTTGGAATCAGGAAGATCGTGGATAGAATGTTGGCCCTGGAGACATACAGATTGAGAGAGAGCTCATATGCTGATGGGGGAACACAAGACATAAAGGTGCCGAAAATGGAGGCAAAGAGGAGAAAGAGCACTCCCCTGGGGCAATGCCAAGGAGGGAGACTGTAGGATGTGACATCGAAGCCTGGTTCCCAGCAAGCTAAGGCAAAAGGCTTACCTCTCAGAACCCAGGGGGAGCTAAGGGTAGATGCAAGAAGTCTTTGCTCCACATCCTACCTTTGACCCTTAGCAACCATATGATCATGGACAAATCACTCACCTTTACTCAGTTTCCTTATCTGTAAAAAAGGACTTAAATGAGGACATGTATTACAAAGCACTTTGTAAATTTGAAATCACTATGTGAAAGTCAACACTTATTATCTGCTCACTTACCTGGCATTCTGCTTACCTGTTACCCATATGTTCTATGCATCCTCTCCAAAGGTCATTCTTCTTTTGTAGAAAAAACAGAAGCCAAGGTAACAATGCCTTATAAAGCCATCTAGTCCTAGGCAGCCATTCTGTCACCTCTTTGACCCTGAGTGACATTGAAGAAAGGAGAGGCAGCTGGTGGTGCAATGGATTGAGTGCTGAGTGAGCCTTGAGTCAGGAAGCCCTAAAGTCATAACTGGCCTCAGATACTGATTAGCTCTGTGAACCTGGGCAAATCACTTAACTTCTGTTTGCCTCAGTTTCTCAACTGCAAAAGTGAGGATAACATTAAATTTTAGATAATATGCATATTATCTAATATTACATGTTATTTATATAATATATATGATCTATAAAATATATATAGTTTATATATAAATATTACCTAATATAATTATATTATCCCCATTATATAATATATATATTATTTAATATTATATAATGGGGATAATATACTATCACAGGGTTATTGTAAGGATCAAATGAGATAACATTTGTAAAAAGTTCTTAGCCCAGTGCCTTGGCACATAGTAGGTGCTATATAAATACTTATTCCCCAGAAAGTACATTGACTTTGAAGTTGAGCCTAGACTCATCTAGACATTAAGACTTGCCACATGAGCCAGGGCAAGTCACTTTTTATAACTGTAAACCTCGGTTTCCTCTTCTGTAAAATAATATCAGTCATGATAGCTTCCATTTATATAGTACTTTAAAGTCTGCAAAGCTCTTTACAGGCACTGTCTTTTGATCCTTGTAACAGCCCTTTGAGGTAAGTATTACAGGTATTATTATCACCATTTTATAGATGAGGAAACTGAGGTTCAGAGTCAGGTCAAAGAACATGTCATAGTCACCCAGTTGGGAAAGATCCAAGGTAAGATTTGAAATCTTAAGTCTTACACAGCATCCATTGAACCCATCTGCCTCTCCACAGCATAGGTGCTTAATGTATAATTTTTAAATTGCTAAAGTTCCCAAACCGTCCTTGGGTTTGTTTTTTTTTCTTTCAACCTCATGACATTGAACGCTAGAATTCTGCCACCAATGCTTCTTTCTTGGGTCCATGGTATTCTGCTCCTAATAGAATCTAGAGCCATTCCAGCTGGGCTTTCTCCCTTGAGACTTTGAAATGATAATTTTTTTAAAAACTGGACTGTACAGTCAGTCCTCAATTGAGGAACACAGAAATTTTGAACTGGACTTCAATTTCCCGCAGAATTATTCATACAAATTGTGGTTAGAGTCTTTTACCTTGCTTACAAAATAAGCTTGCAAAAACTGATTTTTCCCATAAAAGAAATGCAGTACTGTACAGTAACAAGAAATGGTAGAAAACAGGTCCCTCTTCTCTATTAAATGTAAAATATATTTAAAGGTTTTTTTTTCTCCCTGCAATCCAAAGTACCTTCTACATGAAGGGCCTGGCCCTGAGCCTTGGCCTGAGCAGCTGGGAGCTTGCTGGCGCTGCCCATTACCTAATCACTGCAGCGTGCTACAGGAGGGGGATGGGTGTGGGGGCACTCTGACCCTGGAAGGGAGTGACTTCCATTCCCATAATAATCAAGGTGCTGTTCTTCCTGCCAAGAGGAATAAAAAGACCATGACAGAAGTAGTAAGCCTGGGATTGAGGTGAGAGGAGTGAACTGTCAGCATAAGGTACAGGCAGAAAGCTAAGATAGGAGGTAGCACCAGTGTGCCTCCTGAGGTCTGGTGCTATTGTGTAGTGTGGTGTTTTCATAGTGTGGGGAAAATGGGGATAGGCAGGCAGGAAAAAGATAGTTATTCTGGTCCCTTCTCTCAACTGATTATCTCTACTTTGTCCTATCTATAGCTGGTAGGCACATATTTGCTTGTTTTCCATGAGATTGTAAGCTCCTTGAGGGCAGGGACGGTTTCTTTGTTATTTATATCCTCAGCGCTTAGCACATGTGCCTGACACATAGTAGGTACTTCATAAATGTTTATTGACTGACTGGTGAGGAGAAAATTAGAAAAGCTCTTGTGGTGACCAGAGCATGGGGCCTTTGTACAACAAAAGGATATATCCATCAGTTGATCAGCAAGCATTTATTAAGTGTCTGTTGTATGCTAGGCACTGGAGATAAATATATATATATATATATATATATATATATGTATGTATGTATGTATGTATATAAAGAATGAAACCATCTTTGCTTGCAAGCATGTATGCATCGGCACTACCTGCATTTTTGTCGTTGCACTACCTGAGGAGATGCTTCAGGACTGTTGGAAATTGGAGCACGGGTAAGCAGCCAGGACATGAGTGCTGATGGAGACTGTTAGGAACGGCTTCCTTTTCTCTTCTGCTCTCTTCCTTTCTCTACCCAGGCCCGCTGGCACCCTCATGGTAGTCTTGAGGTTTCAGGAGCTAACTGTATAGTATACAGTTGTATGCTAGGCAGCTAAGAGGTACAGGGGACAGAGGGTTGTACTTAGAGTCAGGAAGGCCTGGTTCAAATCCTGCCTCAAACACTGATTAGCTGTGTGACCCTGGGCAAGTCGCTTAACCTCTCTTAGCCTCAGTTTGCTCATCTGTCAAATGGGGATAATAACTGCTACGAGGATTAAATGAAGTGATATTTGTAAAGAGCTTTGCAAACCTTAATGCTCTCTATAAATGCTAGCTATTATTATTATTAATTTGAGGGTGATTAAAATGGTTTGATGCAGGGCAGCTAGGTGGTGCAGTGGATAGAGCACCAGCCCTGGAGTCAGGAGGACCTGAGTTCAAATCCGGTCTCAGACACATAATACTTCCTAGCTGTGTGACTCTGGGCAAGTCACTTAACCCCAATTGCCTCACTAAAAAAAAAAAAAATGAATGAATGAATGAATGAATGAATGAATGAATAAAATAGTTTGATGATGGCTCTACTGGGATCATAGAAACATTGATTTCTAAGAAGGAACTTGAGATATTTCCTCTTCCAACCCTCTCATTTTATAGATGAGGAAATTGAAGTTTAAGTGATGGCAGAGTTAGAATTCGAACCCAGACCCTCTACCTCCAACTCCAGTGTTCCTTAGGATGCTGTATATAAGCTCCTTGGGCTTTCACCTTCAAAGTGCTATTTAAAGTTGTATTGGAAGTACCCTCTTGTGTTAAATCATGACAGAAATGAAATTGGCTCACAGGGGCAGGAAAGCCAGTGCACAGTTTGAGAAATTTTAGCAACTTACAGAGATATCACTAAAAATAGTTAATATACCCTGCAGTGATAGGAAAAGCTTCAAGTATTTTTAAATTAAACTTAAATTTTCAAGGACCCTGGTCTTTAAGCTTTCTGTCTCTCCAGAGCAGTTGGTATCACTTCTGTTAACTAAATGTCAAAATGCTACAATAGCATGTTTGCTGCTTGGTTTTTAGTATCTAGGCAGAAACCACAGTTGGAAGTCTTTAGAGAAAAAGTGAAAGGAATTTTTAAAAATTATTTTTTGACCAGAGTTCATGTATTTTCATAGAAGCTGGTCTCCTGTGCACAGAGACTGGGTTGATGCCTTTTGTGACTTTTAGTAAGTGATGTAGGCCATTTTCAACAACTTGAGATCAGAAGGCTGGAAGCCAGGACACCTGAGTTCTAGACCCAACTCCTTTATCTTGAGCAAGCTGCTTTTTTCTGGACCTCTGTTTCCTTGCTTGTCAAACAAAAGAGCCATACTAGATCCAGGTTCTTAACCTGGAGACCATTGACCTCGAAGAGTTATATGTATAAATTTCAGGGGGTCTGCAAACTCAGATGGGAAAAAAAATATATCTTAATTTTTACTAACATGTAAATGAAATTTAGCACTTCCTCCAGTTAACACATTCTGAGAAGGGGTCTGTAGGTTTCACCAGACTGCCAGAGGGATTCATGATATATGTATGTGATGGACTGCTATTATGCTCTAAGAAATGATGAAGGGGATGGTTTTTAAATGACCTGAGCAGGCTTGAAGCGAGCAGAATCAGGAGAACGATTTATACAATAATAAAAATACTGTAAAGACAAACAACTCTGATTTCCACAGTAGAACCAACCACACGGTTCCAAAAGACTCAAGATGAAAAATGCTATCCACCTCCAGATAGAGAGGTAGACTCCACAGATTGAAGCATTTAGATAGATATGTGTGTTTATATACATATATAGATATCTATTTTTATTTATATTTATTTTGGGGCATGGCTAATGTGGGAATTTGTTTTGCTTGACTATACGTGTTTGTAACTAACTTTGTTTTTCTGGCTTGCTCAGTCGATTGGGGAAGGGGCAGTGTGAGGGAAAGAATTTGGAACTGCAAATAAAATATTTTTTTTTAAATGGAAGATCCATGTCACAAAAATAGTTTAAAGAACTAGATGAATGAGTGGCAGAATGCTGTGATGCCTAGAGCACTGGGCTTAGAGTCAAGAGATCCAGGGTTCAAATCCTGCCTCAGATATTTCATTTGCGTGAACCTTGCTTGGCAAACCACTCTTTACTTCAAGTTCTACATCTTCACGGGCGGGGGATGGGGGGGACACATGGACTCAGTGGCCTCCAAGGTCCTTTCAACTTAAATCTATGATCCTTTGAACTTCCAGTGCTGCCCATATTGTCTCTATGATCTCTAAATCCCTTCTGCTTTCTCATCAACGGACCCCTTTGAATTTGTTCTCTTACTGTTTTTTTTTTCCTTTTGATTTTACAGGAATGATTGACAACCTCATCTCCCCAGATGTTATTGATAGTGTGCTCACCAAGCTGGTGCTTGTTAATGCAATATATTTCAAGGGTTTGTGGAAGTCACGATTTCAACCGGAAAACACAAAAAAACGCATGTTTATGGCTGGTGATGAGAAGCCTTACCAAGTACCAATGCTGGCTCAGCTGGCAGTGTTCCGATGTGGTAAGCTCACATTCAAATGCCAAGAATTCAAAAACAAGGACAGACTTTTGGAAAATCCATTGTTTAGAACAAGGGCAGGGTAATAAGCCAAGGTCTAGTACATATGAACAATTGTTGTTTTTGCTTTTTTTTTAAGTAAAAATAAAAAGCTTAGTTGTGAGAAGGCTCTCTTTTCTTAAAAATAATGTCATAGTCTGTTGCCAGGCATTCATTTAAAACCTTTAGAGCTTAGTAAGACCTGTGAGAACCTGGCTTCTTTGAAAGTCCCTAAAATCACTTACATACCTGAAGAGTGTGGGCCATGTGATGGCTATGTTTTAATTATCTGAGGACTAGCCTGGGGGGGGTGGGATGCTCATTGCCAGAAGTCTGGCAATGAAAGTGAAGATTTTTAGCCACAGAAGTTTAAAAAGGCCATCTTAGAGAAGTTACAATCTCTATCCTTAGGAGGATTTAACACAATCATAAAATTATAGATCCAAGGTATTTTTTTATTTTATGTATTTTATTTTTAACATGTGTTTTAAAAATTTTGGGTTACAAATTTTCTCTCTTCCTCCCTCCCCACCCAGCCTCATTGAAAAGGCAAGCATCTCGATACAGGTTATAGATGTGTAGTCATGCAAAGATCCAGGGCATTTTTAAGGAAGAATGGTATAATGGTTAGAGAGCAGTCCTCTAAGCCAGGAAGGCCAGCTTCAGGTCATATCCCTCTGGACAAGTCCTACATCCTTTCAACACTCTAGTCCAGTGGTATCAAACTCAAAAACACAGATCCCTGGGGGCTACATATTGACCAAGAAAACCACAAATTAAGATTATCTATGCTGTATGGCATTTTAATTTATTTTGTTATAATTTTCCAATTGCATTTTAATCTGGGTTAGGCTGCACTCACCCAGAGTTTAAGACGTCTATGGTAGTCAGCCCTCTGAAATGGAAAGATATTAATCTCAATTGGTAGAGGGAGTTTCTTGCTCTTGGGAGTTCCCTGTAACAATGAAATCACAGATCTAGTACCTATCCCTGTGTAAAGATCGTGTGAACTTTCCTGTTAATGACTTAAAGACTTCTGTGCTCATTATCACTGCGTGAATGAATGAAGGGCCAGTCTCTCTTTCTTTCTTTTGTAATCCTGGCTATTCTGAACCGTTATCACTTCTATAATTTGGTAAACTCCACTGGCTCCCTGTTGTCTCCAGGATCAAATAGAAGGTCTCCTGTTTGGTTCACAACCTGTTCCCTTCCTACCTTTCTAGTCTTCCTATACCTTACTCCCTTCCACCTGCCCAGAAGTCCAGTGCTACTGACCACTTTGCTCTTCCATCTCCTGACTCCAGGCATTTTCTCTGTCTGTCCCCCAAGCCTGGAACTCTATTCCTCTTCATCTCTGCCCCCTCACTTTCCTGGCTGCCTTCAGGTCACAGCTAAAACCCTACCTTCTACAAGCAGTCTTTCTCAAACCTTAATCTTAGCATCTTCCCTCATAGATTACTCCCAGTTTATCCTGTAGAGATCTCGTTTATCACTGCTTGTTCTGTATGTTCTCCTCTTCCACTTAAATTGTGAGTTCCTTAAGAGCACAGTCTGGTTTTTGCCTTTTTTTTTTTTTTTGTAGCCCTAGGGTTTTTTGCAAGTGCCTGACGAAGAAAGTGCTTAACAAATGGAGTTGACTGAAATACACAGGAGCCAATTTAAATTAGTAGTGATTACTGCTTGAAAATGATGACATTTATAACTTGAATCTAAACCTGGACATTTGGTTCCCAGTATTACATTTTTATATATCCTCAAACAATTTAAACTTCAGTACTCAAATTATTCCTATATGACTTCCGTCCAGGTACACTGTCTACCTGAAATCCTCTGAATATACCAAGGATATTTTAAAATCTTTTTTTTTAATTGGTAGATATTTTCATTGTTAACCCAAGGTGAAACTGTGGGCTATTCCATTAGTTATCCCAATTAAGCCTTAATATAGCTGTGTAAATAGCCACTTGGAAAGAACAATTTATTTGAGATAACATAATTGTTCCCTTTCTCTTACTACCAATGTGCCTCCTAGGAGGAAGGCAGTCTAGTAAAACTTTTGCTTATTCAAGAAAGTGTTTTTTGGCTGTAATCCACTTAACTGGCCTTTCCCAATTCTATTCTGTTACCTCCAGATTGCCCCTGGCCATTTCCCACCCTTGATCCTATCTAGACTGTACTCTCCCTGGGCTATGTGGTCCAGGTCCCTGGCCATTCTATTTGCCCCGGCTTACTGGCCATTCCCATCCAGATTCTCCTTAGACTCCTCCTCCAGTCACCCCAAACTACTTGCCCACTCCTGGATCCCTCCCACAGTCTTTCTATATATAAGGTCCATCTTGTCTCCTTGAAGGTGCTAAGATTCTTAAAATCTCGCCCGCTTGCATTAGCGATACAAATGCTTAGATTCCTTAAGAATCTGGCCAATATGGCAGATTCTTAAAATCTCCCCCCACCCAATGATGTTCTAATAAACCTTGTCTTTGGCTGAGAAAAAAAAGTGTTTTTTCGAGCTCCTAACATGCTTATGGCATGTCCTTGGGGCTATTGAAATACCAGAGACAATAGAAGTTGGTCTAATATAAACAAAGTTGTCTAAAAGTTAGGCTGTTTGAAAGTGAATGGAGGGATGGGTATCTTAATATCTTTCTCCAAAACTCAACAGCATTAGCCCAGTGTAACTACTTTTCCTCACCCTTAGCTTTTGCATTGTTTATAGTGATCTTGCCAGATAATAGTACATATGTCCTTATCAGTTTTTAGCACAGGTCAGCCATAGGTACTTTCTGGTACCAGGCATGGAGTCGAGTTGCTATTTGCAAAGCTCTTTTAGGTAATCTTTGTTATGTTGTCTGGAGGAAGAAGTGTACATGTTATATTTATGGATCTCTATTAGAAATTTGACAAATTATATCATGCTCAATTATGGTTAAATCATAGTTAACGATGCTAAAACAAAACTCTAATCATTAGAGGTTGAAATAAAGTGCCAAATTCTGCCATTCCTTTTTAGAGTGTAATTTGTAATAGAATGAATAGAATATTAATAGAGATTGTTTTCTAAAAATGGTACCATGTTAAGCTTAATAAACATTTATTTGTATCTATTACATGTAAGATACTGGGGACAGAAAGGCAAAAGCAACATTTTTTCTGCCTCCAAGAAGCTTACCTTCTACTGGGGGTTAAGGGAATGCAACATTTACACAGGGAAGTTAATACAGAGTAATTTTAGGAGGAAAAGAATGCTAATGAATGAGTCTCAGGAAAGTGTAAAGAGTGACTCTTGAGCCATTCTTTAAAGGTAGCTAAAGATTCCGTGAGGTAGAAGTGAAGAGACGGTGCACTCAGTTACATGTGCCCACTTGTACAAAGACAGAAGGAGGAGAATAGAAGGTTGTGTACTGAGAATCGCTAGCAGGTGAATTTGACTGGAATAAAAAGTGTGCACAGAGATCTATCAAGTAATACTGGAAAAGTTGATGGGAGCAAGACTTGGACATTTTGGAAAGTTTAAACTGAAACCTACTCCAAAACAGTAAAATAAACAGGGGTCTAATTACTTTTATGTCTTATTTAGTTGAGTTAGATGAGTGATTTCCACCAAGTGGGTTGGAATCATTTTTTGTTAACTGAACAGATTTTCCTATAGTCACATCATATCGATGTATTGACCCTGGGGATAAGAGAATATAGTGGTTTATGACAGCTACCATATGCTCTGCTCCTAGCAAGCATTTGTGCCTGTGGCAAGAGTCAGAATCATTGCCCAATCAATGATCTGTCCGAGGTGACTAAGGAGAGCCTAGTGAAAATCATAATCCAGATTTGGGCAGGCCAATCACCATTATCTGAGTTTTATCTGGACAGACTTCAAATTACTTGGGTTATCAGTTTTGGCAATGTAATTTTTTTTTCTATGTGGGTTTTTAAAGAAACATTCTTATAGTTTGCCCCATTCATTTTATCTCTGTTTTCCTGATTTTTTTTTCAGAAACATTGAAATATGCACCAGAAACATCTCATTGACCCATGGGACAAACTTTAAATGCTGGTAGTTTGAAACAGCCTTGGCACTTAGCATAGTGCATGGCATAGTAGGCCCTTAATAAATGTTTACTGATCGATTGAAAATCATAGTTTCATAGTATCATAGATTCAGAGTTGGAAGGGCCCTTAGAGGCTATCGATTTGAACCCTTTCATTTTATAGGTGAGGAAACTGTGGCCCAAAGAGGTTAAGTAATTTTTCCAAGATCACACCAGAGTAATTATCAGAGGCCAGATTTGAACCTAATTCTGTTGTAGAAGGGGCAGCTAGGTGGTGCAGTGCATAGAGCACTAGGCTTGGAGTCGAGAAGACTCATCCTCATGAGTTTAAATCGAGTCTCAGACATTTAACCCCGTTTGCCTCAGTTCCTCACCTGTTAAATGAGGTGGAGAAGGAAATGGCGAACCACCCCAGTGTCTTTGCCAAGAAAGCTCCAGAAGGGGTCATGAAGAGTCAGACACTACTGAAAAACAACTAAACAAAAAACTATTTTAGGAAGGACGCTAGCCATGCTTCTCCTCAATAATGCCTCCCCACACTCCCCATTCCCCTTTATATGTTCTGTTCCCCCATTGGAATAATAACTCTGATCAACGCAGTGACCAACCAGAATTGCGAAGGATTCATGATAAAACATGCTATCCACCTCCAGATAGAGAGCTGAAGACTCAGTACAGATTCCTTTCTTTCTTTCTTTCTTTCTACATGGCTAATGCAGAATTTGGTTCACATGACCACATATTTGTAATGGGTTTTATTTTTCTTGCCTTCTCATTGGTCAGGATAACAAGGAAGAGGGAGAAAATTCAGAACTGAAAAGAAAATCAAAGTAAATTTTAAAAATAGAATAGAAGCTCCTTTGAGGGTAGGAGCTTGCTTTGCTTGCTTGTATTTGTATCCTCAGAGCCTAGCATAATACATGGCACATAATAAGCACTAAATCAGTGTTCTTTCTAGTATCCAAAAGTTTTTGGCACATAGAAGGCACTTTAATAAATGGGATGTCTAAAGAAATGTATATCACACAAGCCAATAATGTAGATTCAGGATGCGGATGAATACTAACCTTGTTGATATGATAACTAGATTGATTTCTTCTGGTACTTCAAATTTTTTTTTTAAACAACAGATCTTCTAGGTGTTAACCTAATATTTTCATGAACTAGGAAGCCATATTTAGTTCCCACTGTTAGCACACACATGCACAGCACTGCACTGTTGTCTTAGAAAGTAGCTTCTTGATAGTCCTGGGAAGACATTTGACCACATGTGATGAGAGTTGATCAGTGTGTAGAGAGCCAGAAGAGCTGATTTCCTGTGTAAAATCTTCCTAGAATTATTTATTTGAAAAGAAAGAAAGCTGTATAAACTTAAAGTTATTTCTTTTCCTTTGGGTTAAGAAACAGAGCCTTTTTTTTTTCCCAGAAAGGATGTGATTACCTTTTTTATATCTTCTCTTTGGAGGCTAAGAATAGAAATGAAGTATAATTGAATGGGCTTCCCCATAGAACCACATACTGGAATACATAAAGGCTCTCTAAGTATCTATGGTCTTTTTGATACTTTTTCATTCCTTAATTTCTTATTTTTCATTCAAATCTTCTTGGTTATAATTCCTTCAAGGAGAAATGTTTATCTTCCCAATGTTTTTCTTTGCAGGCTATCGAGTGAGATTGCCTCCTTTTTGACAGCATCCTCAAAATCTTCTAATTAGGAAAGATACTGAATGTCCTTTAATTCCCAAGAACGTGGAACAAAGTACATAGAATTTTAGAACTGGGACATATCTTAGTGGTGGGGAAAGAAATGTTGTGTTCTGCCAAGAGGCTGCCTGCACTCCCTTTTGTTCCTGATTTGATTCATTGTTTTATGGAAACAATAACTTTCAGCTGAAGCTGGTGTGGTTTCTTTTGGTCACTAAATTATCTTGTGTTTAGAATACTACTTCAGAAGTGAAGTGGCATTCAAGAAGATTAGGATTCTAGAAAATTTCCATAAAATCATGCAATGAATTATTCCTGTCTTTTAAAAAGTGATGAGGGCAGCTAGGTGGCACAGTGGATAGAGCCTTGGAGTCAGGAGGACCTGAGTTCAAATCTATCCTCAGATGCTTGATACTTACTAGCTGTGTAACCCTGGGCGAGTCACTTAACCCTGATTACCTCACCCCCCCAAAAAAAAAGGTGGTAAAAGAATATAACTTAGTCTCTGAAAAAGTAATCTTTTATTTTTTGGAGGGAGGCTTTTAGTTTATCTCCTCCTCAAGCCCACCTCATTATTCACCTTATCCATCTTATATGAACAAACACTGACAGATTTGTGATTTAGAACATGTAGATACAAGATTATATGGGAGACCAGCAAGGCAGTTGTCATTGGCTATATGCAGTGATTAGTACTACAAATGGAAATCAATAAATCATATATATACACATATATATCTTCATTCCCATACACAGAGGTGCTTTTATGTGTGTACATATACAGAATGCCTCCCTGATTGTTGACGCTGTATTCTTCATACTGTAACAGATTTAAAACTAGAAAGGATTTCATTAGCCATCTTTTCCAACCTCCTGCAAATAATGGCTGAGTAAAGTAAACTCCCAAAGTGGTGAATTGAATTTGTACAAAGCCACATAACATTTTACTCCTGACCTCTCTCTCTCCATCATTAATGACTTAATCCTGCTGATTAAAAAAATGTGGCTTATTAAGAAAAAAAATTGCTCAGGTCTTCTAAACAGTCTTAAAGTATTTCCAAATTTCCAGTGAAATCACAGGGACTCTCATAAAGTAAATTTCTGGCAGAATTAAGACTGAGAGGGTCATCATTCCTTTCCAAGGAATCAAAAAAATACTAATAGTCCTTACTTTGCCTTTGACAATTCAGCTCATTTACTTGAGAATATTTAGTGCCTAAGGCTAGGGAAAAAAATAGAGAATCCTCTGTCTTTTGTGTTCAAGTAACCAAAGGACAGAGTCACTCATATCCTGAGAGTTATTATGTATCCTGGAGCAGTGGCTGAGTGTGCTGAGGTGGCTGAATGCTGTGACTAGAGAGAACACTGTGTTCCAAAAGGTTACACTAATATGCTTGTCTAACTGTTTCCTTTTTAAAGAGAAACTAGTGTCATGCATTCCACTAGCTGGACTAGTTCTGTTGCATTTTATGGTTCAAGATGTTCTTTGGGTAACAGAGTGCCCTATGTCCCACATAGGGGCAAACTCATTTATATTTTTGATAGGTAGACTTTATAGCAGACAGAAGCCTTCCAGAATCTGTGGAAGAGGGCAGACAACCCCAGCAAACAGTTGCCCCTGATAGAGAGGAATTAGCTCAAACGCCATCTTCTGCAAAAGTTCTTTCCCAGTCTCACAAGATGCTAATGCCTTCTCTGCTAAGATTACTACCTTCCATCTGCTCTGTGTATATCTTGTATAGACCGTGTGAATTATTGCTTGTGAACATGTATTTTCTCAACCATTAAAATATTAGGTCCTTGAGGGCAAGGAATTTTTTAAAGCATTTTCTTTGTATCTTCAATAGTCAGTGCAGTGCCTGGCAACATTTTTTGTTCAGTTATTTCTGTTCTGTCTGACTCTTCGTGGCCCCATTTGGGGTTTTCTTGGCAAAGGTACTGGAGTGGTTTGCCATTTCCTTCTCCAGTTCATTTTACAGATGAGGAAACTGAGGCAAATAGGGTTACGTGACTTGCTAGAACTCTGGAAGATGACTCTTCCTGACTTAAGGCCTGGCACTCTATCCACTGCACCACCTACCTGCCCAACATAGTAGACTTTTAATAAATCCTTCTTGAAGGATAGATGAGAGTTCTGGTTTCCTGGAAAAAATTGATTTCCCTCTAATGCACTGATTCATCTTCCTTAAAGACAGCAAAACTCAGGCTGCTAATACCTCTATTTTTTCTGCAACATCTGTATTCTCCTTTGATCTTCTATACCAAGCTTATTAGGTAGTATGAATGGTTTGTTTTTTAAAGTAGGATCTGTGATTTCATCCATGTAGAGAACTTCCCGAGATGCACCCCAACTTATTATGCTGAAGAGTTGCCTGGGGCCCTGAGAGGCTAAGTTTGCTGTGATTTGCTGTGGTCACACTGCCAGTAAGTGTCAGAGACAGAGCTTGAACCCAGGTTTTTGTGACCCTGACACCAGCTTTCTACCAACAGTACTATTCTGCCTCTGAAGTTAATATAGTTTAGAGAGGTGGGGGGAACACCAGATATGGTGTTGACAGTCTTAGCTCTGTAACTTGCTATCTATGACCTTGAACTAGTCACCTCACCTCTAAATGCCCGTTTACTTATCTGTAAAACAAAGGAAAATAGTATTTGTACTACTCATATACCGTAGGAAGATTAGGAAAGCGCTCTACAAAAGTCCTTTGATATGTCACTTTGTTGATGGATCTGTTGTGTCATTGATGGGCAGCAATTCACCCACTTAAGTCCTGTGGACCTTCTCATTAGGTCCCTTGACATGGGCGGGATAATAGCTGGACACATGTACTCTTCATCAGTCATCCCTTCCTCTTGCTACATGACTGGCCCATGGCTTTTTCTAGTCATTAGGATTTCTGGTCTTCTTTACATGGTTCCCTTTGTGTGGTTCTTCACTGACCAGTTGTCATACCCTCACACACCTACTGCGAAACTCTTAAATGAGGGCCACTTACTGCATCCATTTTAATGAAGGCTATTTACATGAGTTCTAGGAGGGTTTTGTTTGTTTATTTTGTGGGGTTTGTTTTGTTGTGGGGTTTTTTTGCTTTTTTTTGTGAGGCAATCGGGGTTAAATGACTTGCCCAGCGTCACAAAGCTATTAAGTGTCAAGTGACTGAGGCTGGATTTGACCTCAGGTCCTCCTGATTCCAAGGCTGCCCCTAGGAGTATTTAAAATGAGAAGACTTGATCAGTTTCCCCTCTATCTATTTAGATTCCTACCTTTGTCTGGGAAGGCCTTTCCAAAGGAGTAATTATGGGCTTATACAGTATCCACGCTGGGAAGAGAGGGCAAAAAAAAAAACCCACACCTCAGTTTGATATCAATCAATATGCAATATTATCCATCAAGCAAAATGCATTTTCTCAGAATCCAGTGTGGAGCACTTAAAGCTTGGTCAGGCATCAAGGACACCAAAGTCATCCACTGTATCCCAGGCCATCACTGGTTGTCTTGATTTTTGTCCTGCCACTGGATTTTGAATACTCAGAAAGAGAGAGAATGACTTTGTGTAACTCTCACTTAAATCCAATTCACACACAAGTCAAGACATCACTCTGTAATGTAATTGGTCCTCTTCAAAAACATATACACACATATGATACAAAGGCCTTTTGGGAGAAAGCACTTGGAGCTGGGATGGACAGCAGTACAGGGAGGAAGTACAGGTCGAGAAAGACTTCATGGAGGGGCAGCTAGGTGGCGTAGTGAATAGAGTTCCGGCCTTGGAATCAGGAGTTCAAATCTGTCCTCAGACACTTGACACTTACTAGCTGTGTGATCCTGGGCGAGTCACTTAACCCTGATTGCCTCACAAAAAAAAAAGACTTCATGGAGAAGTTGGTACTTGATATAGGGGGTTCTAGGAAGCAGAGGGGTAGATGGAGAGATTTCAGGCACAGAACAATGGCCAGCATGAAGGTATAGTGGTGGAAGATAGAATGCTGAGTGTGAAGAACAGCAAGTAGACCATTAAGGCTATAATAAAGAGTGCCTGGAAGTGGAATGAGATCAGACTGAGATTAATAAAGGATTTTCCATAAAGCCAACTGAAGGAGGGCTGAAAACTGGAAGAATCCTGTGGTCCACGAAGGCTTCATCCAGGTTAGGGTGGTGATGTGGACCTCCTTTTAAGCTAGTTCTATAGCTTTTTCCTTTTGTACAGGAAATGTTCTCTCTGCCTTGATTTGCAAGAGTTGGGAAGGGGGCATGGCGGTCAGGTTATCACTGAGGAAGCAAGGTGGTTTCTGTTTACCTCCACTTTAAAGTCCGCATTTTAGAAGTTTTGAGCATTATAATTGATTGGGAAGGAAAACGGAAAGAGAATTCGACCCTTCATATGGCTGGCTTTGAGCCTGTTCTCATAGAGATTTGGAGATTCTTCTTCATTGCTTTGGTTTGACTTCTGAGAAACTGTCACCTGCACAGGTGGTCATGAGCTCATACAGCATGGTGGAGTTGTTTATGACCCAATCTTCTGATTTAACTCTTATCTCACCTTGATCAGCCTCCAGACTTAAAAGTAGTGATGTCAAGCTCAGATAGAAACAGACACCACTAAACTATACCTAAAGCTCCCCAGAAGTGCATATTGACTTAGAAAACATATATGCATATTATCAATGTTCAGTTGTTAAATATTTACCAATTATGTTTTAATCTGGTTTGGATTTCACTCAGGAGGCTATTTCACTCCCCAGGCTATGTGTTTGACATTTCTGCTTTAAAGCATGCTATAGGTACAGTGAATAATATATGGCATTTATTGAAGGGGCTAACAGATAATTGTCCAGGGCGTATAAACACTGATGTACATTGCTGTTTGGGGGATGAATGAGTAAAAAGCATTTAGTAAACACTTACTATGTGCCGGGTATACAAAGAGAGGAGTCAGTCCCTGTTCTTCATGAGCTCACATTCTGATGGGGGAGACTGCACACGAGGAAGGCTTCAGCTACAAGTCGGCTGGAGATTGTGGCCTTTTATGACTCCCAGGCTTACAGCATCACTAGAAGAATGTTGATGTTAAAAAGATGCACTTTCACTTCAAGGAGAATCTTGGAGAAGGGTCATTGAAAGTACTGCATAGTTCCTCAAAGTCACTCCAATCTATTCTTCCCAATTCAAAGCACAGCACATTATCCAATCTGCATGTACTGATGGACCAGCTCAGTGGGTAGTTATATACACATATACTGTATTTAGTAATGGGCCAGCTCTAGAGGTTAAACACAAATCTATTAGTCACCGTTTTGTGTATCTTTACGGACTCTGGATGCGTTTACTAGGATGGCTACAGAAATGAATGGAAAACATCCCTTGTTATCCTCCTGTTCGCAACCTATGGCAAATGGATTGACACCATGGCAGCCTGGATTCACTCTTTTTTCACAAGGTCTCTGCCCTTGCATTTCAGCTGAATTCCACACCAGGACAAATGCGGTGATTGTGAAACACAGTAGCTATGTTATTCAGGCATCCTTTTAATTTGAAGAAATGTAAAGCTGCACGGGGCATGAAGATGTAATTATACTTGGCCTTGTTCCTTCAAGGGAGCCATTGTCTATGGAGAGGAAATGTCAACGTGAATTGCTCTCTTCCCCTGGGGGATGTCCTAGTGAACACTTTGTTGCTTTCTGTTGGCACCATTGCACACGGGAGTAGGACAGTCTGTGGATTTCTAGGAAACCATAGAGGCTGTACTGAAGCTGACTGATTTCTTTTTCCCTGTTTAGGGTCAGCAAGCACACCTAATGATTTATGGTACAATTTCATTGAACTGCCTTACCACGGAGAAAGCATCAGCATGTTGATTGCCCTGCCAACAGAGAGCACCACCCCACTCTCTGCCATCATCCCTCACATCAGCACCAAGACAATACAGAGCTGGATGACTAACATGGTACCAAAGAGGGTGCAGCTGATTCTGCCCAAGTAAGTAGCACTTTGTACTGAAGTCAAAAGCTTATTGGATGGAAGTGCTCAACAGACATTTGTTGGATTAAATTTGGGTGACAGATGGAACTCAGAAATAGACTTACCACTAGAGTTAGAATGGTCTGGTAGAAAGGACATCTAGTACACTGAGAGTCATGTGATCTGGGTTCTGGTCACAGAGCCGCCATTTATAGGTTGTGTGACTTTGGGCAAGTCATTTACATCTCTTTGAACCTCCATTTTCTCTGCTCACAAAATGAGAATGGTTAGACTCCTGAACATAGAAGTCACCTTCGGCTCTTGGATTGTGAATCTCAGAGACCTCCAATTTGGGGTGCTGAGAACATATTTCTTCCCTGAAGCATCAACTGTTTGCCAAGAAGTTAGGCTAGGTATTCCTGGACCTAGTTTGTTACAGTCACCTCCATCTACCGATGGAGAAGCATTCATTCTACGTCATACATTTCCCATGTGCTCTGAATTAGATGATAAAGAGAATACTTTGGAGTCTCTTTCCCTTTCCCTACCCTGCCCCCCAGGCTTAAGTAGAAGAGGACACTGAGCTTTTTCTCCCTTGCTTCCTTTTCATATGTACAGATTGTCTGTAATGCCATTGTTAGGGATTGCTTTTATTTGCTTGATATTTAAATTTGGGGCTTAAAAATAAAGATGCCAGTTAAAATTCCTATTTTTAAATTTGCCGCTGGGTACTAACCATTTATTTCCTAGGTTGTTTCTTTGTTGAATTCTAATAGTACGTTTGTTCTGTTTTTTGGGTTTTTTTTATTTCCTTCTCTTGTACCAGATTCACAGCAGTAGCAAAACTCGATCTGAAGGAGTCCCTGAAGGCTCTTGGCATTACTGACATGTTTGATTCATCGAAGGCAAATTTTGCCAAAATAACAAGTATGTTCGACAAGTTTTAGTTCCTAAATGAGCCTGTGCTTTCAGTTAGGAGTAAAGGCGCTAGTAGATAAGATACAGGGCTGGGCTTTAAGTCAAGAAGACTGGGGTTCAAATCCCACCTTTGAGAATTTCTGGCTATGTGCTCTGGGCACGTGTGTGTCTCAGCAGCTGCCTATGAGGTACCTACTAATGTCCTTGCAGATTCTGACTAGGAAGAGGGAAAGAATTCGCATCTGAGAATTGTAGATCCTTTACATTCACTTACATGGGAAGCAACCAGAATTTAACATATGTTACAACTCTCTAGGTGACCAATTCAAATTTTAATTTTCGTGCTATAGACAAGACAAAATGGTCCAATTGAATATTGATGATAATTATAATCTTACATAAACACTTGATTAAACTTATCAGAACTTAATCTTTAAGTTCTGGAAGACTTTCATTTTGTAAAGTGGGCATCCAAGCTATTTGACTCTGCCTTTTACATTCCTCCCAGTATCTCAAAGCTCTGGGTTCATTGTTAGTCTTTTCAAATGCTCAAGTGTGAGGTTGGTAGCTATAGGATTATCCTGAATCCAGAAGTTCTGTTTCAAGTATGTTTGTATCTGTGAATTTGAAATGAAATCCCAAAGATGAGCTTGATTATAGTTTGCTTTGAATTAAGAGAAAAATGTTCCTTTTGCAACCACTTTTAAGATTTACAGGTTTGAAATTACACTTATTGTATCTCACTTTATGTAACTTTCCCCCCAAAATAATATTTAAAAGGGGTGATCTCAATACATATATATGTATATTTTACCTCTTAAAATTTTGAATTTGTTCTTTCATTTTTGGAAGTAAAAATATCTAAACACTTTGCACATATATGTGTATGTTTATATGTATGTATATAGATTATGTATGTGTGTATATATACATACATGCATATATATATATAGTCATTCCCCTCAAAGATTAAGAACTCAACCAATTATCATTAATCCATCAATCAGGATACAGCTGTGGGTGTTCTCTCCCCACCCCCACCCCCAGCTGTATATACCTACCAGGTGACAGATGTGCCTGACAATGTGAAACAGCAGCTGCCTACGTGGGTTTGACAGAGCACTTTAATAAGGATGCTGTGCCTATGACTTTGTCATCCATGTGTGAAATGGATGCTGATGCTGATGGTGGTGGGAATGCTATGCACAGAGCTCCCTTGTGAAGGTCCTCTTGAGCTCTTGGAGAAGTGTTTGGGGTACAGTGGAAAGAATGATGTTGCAAACGTTTGGAGTCAGAGAACTTGGGTTTCATTCCCTGTTCCCACTTCTTACAGTCTGTGTGACCTTGAGCAAGCCAATTAGCCTCACTGGCCCTCAGTTTCCTCATCTGTAAAATGAGGTTGGATTAGATAATCTCTACTGTCTCTTTTAGTTCAGAATTTATGCTCTCATGATCTATGGGGCATCAGTCACCTCTGAATGGAAAGTTTAAGGTCATTTGACTCCTGCTACATGACTTCTCATCTCACTAAGCCACTTCTCTGGCCCTCAGTTTCCTCATCTGTAAAATTAAGGGGTTTTATTTGCTGGTCATTAAGGTTCCTTTCAGTCCATAGAATTGTTGTATAATTCAGCAGAGACTTAAAATTATCTGAGGTGACACTGCGACAATAAACTTTAGTCATTGGCTCACCCTATTACCTCCCCTGCCACCTTCAAGAATAATGGTAATAATAAATAGCTAGGCCTTTATACAGTGTCTGCTATGTGCTAGGCACTGCATTAAGCACTTTACAAATATTATTTCATTTGATCCTCACAACAACCCTAGGAGGTGGGTGCTGCTGTTATCTCCATTTTACAGATGAGGAAACTGAGGCAGACATCGGGTTAAGTGGCTTGCCCAGAGTCCCAGAGCTAGCAAATGTCAGAGGCTGGATTTGAACTCAGTTCTTCAGCTCCCGGTGCAGCATTCTCTCCACGGCACCACCTAGCGGTCTGTAAGAATGATAACTTGCGTGGGTTTTGTACACACTAGCCCAACCACAGAGACCAGCAGTGGTTTGACTTAAAATTCAATCTTACTTTGTTTTGCCTGAACAGGATCAGGAAACCTTCATGTTTCTCACATTGTGCAAAAAGCAAAAATCGAAGTGAGTGAAGATGGAACCAAAGCTTCCGCGGCGACAAGTAAGTGCGGAGTGCGGAGTGCGGACGCCGTGCAGCCCTCCTCCAGCTGCTGGGCCGGAGAAGCAAGCGTGGCTCCTGCTCATGGTCGTTCTTCACTTTGGATGCTAGGAGAGGCCGTACTTTTCAGACCATGATCCAGAGGCGGCAGAACGTATTCTTTCTCTAGTGCGAAGTAACCTCCCTCTCTGTCCAAAGCAAAGTGAAGGGTTGACCTCTGTCTGATAAATCCCAGCTATGTGGTTCATCCATTCAGCAACCTTTCATTGACAGTCTGCTGTGTGCAGGGCACCACACTGGGGAAGAGGGAAAGTTGAGATAAGCCACAGCTCCTGCCCTGTGTGTGTTAGCACAAAGTTAACAGCCCAGAAAGCTGAGGGTAAAGATGCAGGGTAAAGACGGGCAGACAGACAATCAGAAAGAATCATCTAGATAGTGCCGTGGACCTGGAGTCAGAAAGACTTGAATTCAGATCCAGCCTCAGATATGCTTAATAGCTTGGCTAATCACTTAACCTCTGCTTGCCTCAGTTTCCTCATCTATAAAATGGCAATGGTAATGATAGCACTTACCCCCCAGGGTTATTGTGAGGATCAAATGAGATGACATGTAAAGCACTTGGCAGACCTTAAAATGCAACATAAATGCTAGTTATCATCATCACCATCTTCATTATTATTAGAGAAGCAGAGAACACATGACTTTTCTCTCCACAGCTAACTATGTTTGAGTCATCTTTCCAATCTTGATCATTGCGATGCCAAATCTACTTTTCCCCCCCCATCGTTTGTGTAATGTAGGAGAAGAGCAAAAATCAGTGAGTCGTTCACTTAATTTCTCCATCTGTCCAGCAGTCAATGAGGATTAATGGTTAGATGAGCTCCTTGCACATAGGAATTGTTTCATTCTTTTATGTGTATCCCAGGCACCTCAAACTGCCTAAGAATTTGATTGATTAAGCACCTAGTGTATGCCAGATACACTGCTAGAAACTGAGGCCACAAATACAAACAATGAAATGATCTCTACTCTCCAGGAGATGACATTCCAGTGGGGGGAAGGGGGGAGTACACATACCCAAGATTATAAAACTAGAGAAGTAGCTGGAATTTTTTTTAGCTGAAACAGATCCCCCCAAACTAGGCAGTGTCACAAAGTACAAACCTTCATAACAACTGCAGCCTTCGTTAATATATTTTGGTCTCTGAATCTAGGCCCTAATCCAGGTTGGATTAAGTACACTTTTGTTTTCAGTTGTATTTTAAAGGATAGTGATAAAAAGTCCTGGACATCTGGAAGGTTAGGAAAGTCTGAAGGCATGCTTTTTTTTCTTTTGTAAATTATTATATTTTGAATTTTATGTTAATATTTAGTTCTGAGTCATGGTCCCTGAACTGAATAAGAAGGGGAAAAAAAGTTGCTGTTTGACTAACACTGATAAAATATAAACGTATAATAGTAAGACTGTAGTTGATCAAATCTGGACTCTGACACTTGAAACTTAGTAGCTGTGTGACTCTGGGCAAGTCATTTAACCCTGATTGCCTTACCAAAAAAAAGGGAAAAAAATGACTTGTTAGTCATTAAAAGAGCAACAGAACCTCGTTATTATAGAGTTGGTTTTTAGTAGATTAAAATAAGCAGTGTATCAATGAGTCATATGTAAGGGACAAGAGCGGCAAGATGGGGAGAAGATGGGTCAGGAAGGGAAGAGACAATAGTATAAGGCACACTCCTTGTTTTTAATGGTCTTACAGACTAGACTGGAGGAGGACTGGATAGAGTCACAAAAAAATAAGTTTACTTGCAAGATTATATATCATCAGTGTAAAATAAATGGCATCTGAGTATTATAAAAAAAGCAGTCATAGTGGGCTAGAGAGGTCAGAGAAGACTTCATAGAGGTGGCAGCTCAAAAAAGGCCTTAAAGGATGCTTACCAGGTGGGCAGACTAAAAGAGGATGGGGAGGCATTATAAACAAAGGCAATGACATTAACAAAGGTGTCACCATGTGTCAAATCATTCTCACCAAACCATATCTGACAAGGGGTGGGAGGAAAGAGCCTGGTGTGACTTGGTTCTCTAGTAAGAGAAATATTAATTCCACCCCAACCCCCTTTCCCCCTATGTCTTCTTTAGATTACTGACATTTTCCTCTTGTTTTTTCATACCTTTTTCTCTTTTTTTCTTAGCTGCCATTCTAATAGCAAGGTCATCACCTCCTTGGTTTATAGTAGACAGACCATTTATATTTTTCATTCGACACAATCCTACAGGTAAGTGATTACTACTGATTCTATCATGTACTGAATGTTAGCAAAGATGTATGTGGGGAGAATAGCTCTATCAAGGCTTATAGCCCAAGGACTGTTCGACTTAATACTGTAATTACTATATGGCAGCAATTACCTAGCTTTTGTATACTATGTCAATCAACCTTGAAGATCTTCAGGGTGGTGTTTTTAAATCTAGGAAACTTTTTGGCAAGAGCTCATTTGTGGCAGCATGCTGCCAGAGAATGATGGGACCTTTCAAAATTTGGCAGAATCGTAGGTAGGTTTCTTTTTGTAATCATTTAGGGCAGGCATAACATTTTAAAGGCTTGAAACTAAAACCATCTGGATTTTCCAAAGGCTTAGAGGTAGTGATCAAATTTAGTAGGAAATTTCACCTTTTTGTGTAACACCAGTGAACATGTTGCAACACTCTGACCCATACTTAACATGTTCATTGACTGTAGACTTTAATCTAGCATGTCTTTCATATATTGCCATACTGGTCCAAATACAGGCCAAGCAACTAAAATGAAATCTCTTTAAAAGGAGAGTAGGGAGATAGAGATATGCGTATAGAGATTTAGAGATATTTCTAATACACAGATAAAATTATTGAAGTGATAATACATACTTTCCTAGAAATAGAAAAAGGTTTTCCTGTTCCTTATGATTCAAATTTGATTCATTATTATTCATTATTATGATTCAAATGATTCATTATCATCGTCTTTGTTCTTTGTCTTAATCACTTTGAATGTCATTCTACTTTTCATAATCCCTTCCTACCCTATAATCTTTACTATCATCTATGACTCTACAACCTTGTGGAGTGGAAAGATCAGAGTCAGAGAGGACCAGTTCTGCCATTTAAAACATTGGCAAGTCACTTAACCTCTCTAGGCTTCAGTTTTATCATCTCCAGAATGAGGGGGTTGGATTAGATCAGTCGATCAACAAGCATTTTGAAAGGGCCTGCTGTGTACCAGGCTTTGTATATACAGATACAAAGAATGAAGTAGCCCCAGCTCTGTGCTCCAGTGATCAGAGGTCACGATCAGGTTTTATGAAAACCAGGTTTGGAAGAATCCAGTATTTGGATCCGTTTTATCACAACTCCTGAATGCCATAGTATCTGTTTTCATAGGTTGCTGTAGACAACCACCTTTGTTACCTGGTGGCCAGCTACCCCTCTGATAAAAAGCAGGTCCTCAGCCGACACTTGGTTGCCAGCCCTGGGCTGGATTTTTGCAGCTAATGAGGACCTACAAAAGCTTTTGTTCTAGAGGCATAGACTTCGAGAACCCAAGGTCATCTCCATGTCTCCTTGCCTGTAGCCCCAGAAGCCCCTGTACTTCATGCCTAGGCTAGACAGGGATATCTAGTCTCAAAAAAAAAAATTAACAAATGAATGAATAAGGATTGAGAGTTTTTTCATGAACTGTGTAACAGCTTTTTTTCCCCCTCTTTACTTCTCTAGGTGCCGTTTTATTCATGGGACAAATAAACAAACCCTAAAGAATATGCAAAAAAAAAATGCAGTTTTTCTTTGAGAGGCAAAAACTCCTTTGCTGTGAAGGAAAGACTCCTTGACTACATCTTTAATAGTTCTGTTGAATATTTTTGTACATTACTCTGACTCTGTTCCAAAACTAGGTCTTAGGAAATTTGGCTGTTTTTTTTTTTTTTAATAGCGCTTCCGCTGTAGAAGCATTGCTGTTCTGGGCTAAATGTCCAAGGGGGAGAAGGATAGGGATGGTTGGAGCATTGCAAGGAGTGAATAGAAAGGCTTAAGACTTCAAAATGTTTAAAAGATTCTTCAGACTACTGAATGGTTACCTAGGTTAACAAACCTCTTGAGTATTTACTGTCAGGTTCGGGATTTTTTTTTTTAAATTTTTTTTGAAGCTGTGGCTTTGGGAGAAGCAGTTTAACCAGTGTGACTAAAATTTTTGTGATAGTGTTGACTTTTTTTCTATGGAAAAAAATTGTTGGATGCCTTTTTAATTCTCTTCTTTGCCCCTCAAAGACTTGACAGTAAGCATTTGGGGGACAAATAACTCAACTCTCAGCCTTTTGTGTGTTTTGTTTTTGTTTTCTATAATGCATGTATTCACTAAAATAAACTTAAATGAACCAATGGCGTCTTTGCTAGACAAGGTTTGCTATTCTGTGGTGGGCCTGCCCTTGCTGGAGTGTGATTTTTCCTGGACTTGCATTTTTGTATTTTGTACAAAGGAAACAATAAAGTGTTTGTAAACAGTGGGAAAAAATGCTCCTTCAAACCTCATCCCCCTCCCCAAAAAAAATCCTTTGTGCTTTTTTCTAGCATTTGAAAATAAGACAAAAGATTTGTGGGAGTAGGACCACAGAGCAGTGATACTTTGATCTGACAGCAAGCTTTTCCTCTGCCCTTACCAAAACAACAAAAAATCCAACACCTCCACATCTTTCATCTCCTTTTTCCTCCAAGCCCGACAGCTAAAACTTAATTCAGTCCTTCAATGCTTCTTTGTTCATCTAGGATTGCAGAGTGGTCTGAAAGGTGACCCGTTTTAATCTCCTCTGCACCCCTCCCCACAACCCCAACCCCAAGAGAAGTCTGTTTAGGCTTCCAGCCAAGGGAAGACACTCTTCTGTAGCAAGTACCAAATGAAGAAGTGGTAACTTTGGTAACTTGAGAGAGTGGGTTTTTTTCTTTTCTTTTCTTTTCTTTTTTCTTTTTATACCAAGACTCTTTCAATGCTCTTTGAAATCCTAGTTTTCTAAGGTAAACTTATAAACAATTTTCATAAGGCTAATGTTACCACAAATTCCTTTCCGTTTTGATTAAGGGACTTCTTAAAACCCTGACTATGCCTAACACAGGCAGAATACTTTTAGAGGTTTCTCACCACAATTTATAAATATGATTTTTCTCCTGGACTTTTCCTCCCACTTCTTCAATCCACAGGTTCTATTTGTCACCCTTCAATGTGTACATGAAAACATCAGACTTGGAACTGAGCTAATTTACAACTTGCAATAATGCCAGTGTGCTGACTGAGTGGAAGTTTACTGCTTTACATCAGTTATTTTAAAATACCATTGGCTAAGCAAAGAGTAGAAGCCAGAGGAATGCTTACTTAAAAAACGAAGACTTAGGAGTTGGCTGCAGGGCTTCTTTCACCAGCTGTTTACATGCAAAAGTGTGGTGTTTACATGCAAAAGTGTGGTAATTACATGCAGTTTTCAGCGGTTTATTAAATTACTGGAGTCTGTAAGACACTTAGTTTCCCTTATCCTTGGACTCCATGTAGACATGACTTTTTTTTTTTTGCTGTACAAAGCATGATTTAACAGCACACATCAGTGACAAAATGGCTTAGTTCCACGTAGGACATAGTACAAGCAGCTTTGGAGACTAATCATATCCATAGCAGAAAGCAAATAACCATAAACAGCAAAAAAGCATATCAGTACCAATAGCCCATAAAACTAAAATAATTACTGTGTGTACAAATCAACTCTGGGCAACACAATTAACAAATGAATATTGCTATACTACAAATAGTACTGGTACATAATCAAATTAACATGATGGCAACAATAAAATAAGCATAACTCATGTATATAATAATATGTGCTCTATTAAACTTATATAATGACATACAGGAGACATTTTACATGGGCAATCTCTAGTACTGTCTCCTGGATATGAGTGTAACTCTTCAGGTTTATCATGAGATAATTACTGGCTGGATGGGTCTATTTTCTAGCTCACCTTTTTTTTCTTTTTTTGAATAATAAATTTATTGATTGATTTTTAGTTTTCAATATTCTATTCCATAAGATTTTGAGTTCCAAATTTTCTCCCTATCTCTCCACCCCAAGACAGCATGTAAATTGATATAGGTTTAACATATGCCTTCATATTAAAACTATTTTCATATTAGTCATCTTGTAAAGAAGAATTAGAACCAATGGGAGAAACCACGAGAAAGAAGAAACAAACAAAAAAAAAACCAGAGAGAGAGCAAATAATATGCTTTGATCTCCATTTAGACTCCATAGTTCTTTTTCTGTATGTGGACAGCATTTCCATCATGAGTCTTTTGGAGATGCCTTAGATCCTTGCATTGCTAAGAAAAGATAAGTCTATCAAAGTTAGTCATAATACAAGGTGGCTGTTACTATATACAGTGTTCTTCTGATTCTGCTCACTTCAATCAGCATCAGTTCATATAAGTCTTTCCAGGTTTTTCTGAAGTCTGCCTGCTCATCATTTCTTATGGAACAATAATATTCCATTACATTCATATATCACAACTTGTTCAGCCGTTCCCCAACCGATGGGCATCCTCTCAATTTCCAATTCTTTGCCATCACAACAAAAGCTGCTATAAATATTTTTGTATATGTGAGTCCTTTTCCCATTTGTATGATCTCTTTGGGATACAGACCTAGAAGTGGTATTGCTGGGTCAAAGGTTATGCACAGTTTTATACCCCTTTGGGCATAGTTGCAAATTGCTCTCCAGAATGGTTGGATTAGTTCACAACTCCACCAACAAAGCATTAGTGTTCTACTTTTCCCACATGTTCTGCAGCATTTATCATTTTCCTGTTTTGTCATGTTAACCAATCTGATAGGTGTGATGTAGTACCTCAGAGTTGTTTTGATTTGCATTTCTCTAGTCAATAGTGATTTAGAGCATTCTTTCATATGACGATAGACAGCTTTAATTTCTTCTTCTGAAAACTGCCTGTTCATATCCTTTGACCATTTATCAATTGGGGATAGAAATGACTTTAGAAACAAGATTTAGAGCTGGAAGGAAAGAACCATAGGAAGCATATGATCTCCCCTTCCCTTCTTTTACAAATAAGGAAACTGAGTTCCAATTAGATCACTATAGAATTGTCACAGAATTTAGCAAAGAAACTTTTTTAAAAAAAATTTAAATGGAGAATATAATTCTTTTTTCTTAATAGTTTTTTTCCAATTACATGCAAAGATAGTTTTCAACATTCATTTTTGTAAAATTTTGAGTTCCAAATTTTTCTCCCTTCCCAAGACAGCAAGCAACCTGATATAGGTTATGCATGTACAATCATGGTAAACATATTTCCACATTAGTCCTGTTGTGAAAGAAGAATCAGAACAAAAGGGAAAAACCATGAGAAAGAAAAAACAAAAAAATGAAAATAGTATGCTTCGATCTGCATTCAGACTCCATAGTTCTTTCTCTGGATGTGATTAGCATTTCCCATCACGTCTTTTGGAATTGTCTTGGATCGTTGTATTGCTGAGAAGAGCTAAGTCATTCGTAGTTAATCATCGAATAATGCTGCTGCACAGAAACTTTGGAGACCTCATTTTATAGATGAAGGAATTGAGACTCAGGATTATATAGCTGGTAGGGTCTAGAGACAAGAACCCAAGTGTCTCTACTATAACTTGAACAGGCTTTCCTTCTAACTGGTCTGAATTAATGAAGTTTTACTAGGACATTACATTGTGATTTGTTCTCATTGATACAACTGGATTTGTTTCTGAGGCTTGTGGAAACTGAACAACCTAAGATATTGAAAAGAATGCTTGATTTGAAACCAAATTACCTCTCTTCAGTCTTCCAACCCTAATCCAGAGCCACCCAGCCAGACCACCAGAGCTAAATACCTGAAGAATATGCCAACCTCGCCAGTTAGAACCCCAGGATGATGAGAAAACAAGAAAATCACCCAGGCACTATCTTGGCCTCTCTTTTTTAGGAGTCCCTCAGTTGAAGTACAGGTGTGACTTTTTGCCCAACCCCACACTTCCTGTGTCCCAGAAATTTTCAAAATGCAATGGGAAGCCTAGACCATGCTCAAACAATGAATAAATATTAAGTACCTACTATGGATGTGCTGAACACTGCTAGACACGGGTGATACAAATAGAATAAAACAATTTCTACTCTGAAAGAGTTCATAGCAGGAGAGCTGTCTCAGGTAGGGGGTTGCATTCAGGAAAACTGAATAAAGTCAAAAGATTTGAAGGCAAGAATAAAAAATATAGTCCACTGGGGGATGGTGGCATTGACGCTGTTTGCCTGAACTTGTGTGCATATGGGCTTGTGCATGCAATTAAACATACAAAGCAAATGGTTTCTCACACAGATTAGATGTCACGCTGAGTTTGAAGGGAAGACAGGCAATTTTCAAAAGTAACGGTGGTAGTGGGAAGGACAATGACAGGTAGACCCACTCATCTCCACATTGAGCGCGTGTGGTGCTTTCAATTGGGCCTCCAACACAATGCATTGAAAAACATTAGAGAGGAGGCATTGACCCAAATAATTGTAAAGCTGTATGGTGTTGATGGCCTACAAAAGTCTTTGTCCTTGGAAGGCAATTGGAAACAAGCCACCTGAAAAATCATTCATGAGAGCTTTTCAAAAGGACACAAGGGAGTGGCCCTTTGTACTCCCTATAATTTTCTGTTCTTCTGAAAATGAAAAATCTCAATAGCATTAGTTTAGTACTTAGAAGCACTGCAGAAGGGAAATGGGAAATTGAAAGAGGTACACAGAAGACTTGTTTTCATCTTTGGTTTTCACTCTATTCTTACATAGTCCTGCCCACCTCCTGAGATGAACTGGAAAGAACTTCTAGAAAAATAGATGAGGTCTGTTTAAGCTAGTAGGGCTTCCTTCTGTGGCCATGTCCTGGGTGAGGTGGCTTTCTGGTACAGTGGAAAGACCCTTTTACTTGGAAGCCAAGGGACATAGGTTCAAATGAACATCTAATATTAGCTATGTGACCACTAACAAGTCATTTAACTTCTTGGGGTTTCAGTTTCCTCATCTGTTAAGTGAAGTCTTCTCTTTCTTTGAGTTTCTCATTCGAAGTACATGTGTGTGACCTGTTATTCAGTTTTCTGTAATCCTCTCAAGCATTTCAACCCCATACTTGCTGTGTCCCAGAAATTCTACTAGACTATGTAGCCACTGAAGATCCTTCTAGTTCTAGACCTGTGTTCTCAGGGTGCCCAGGACTATGGCTATATAGTTGTTCTCATGCTGTTTCCTCTGCCTGTTCAGACTATACTTTCTGGGACCATAACCCATCAATGCATCACTAGCTTTCAGAGTTCTTCTCAGATCCCATAACACTTTGGAAGCAGGAGGGAATCTCTGATCTGCCTCTAGACCCCTGAGCAATCTTGGAGAACAGAGCTGAAAGAAAGCAGATATAGGTTGTGACTGTAATGCAAAGTAACTGGAACATATACTCACCATTCTGGGTAGTACCAAGCACAGTGCTAATGCTTACAGGTTAAATGGTTCAAGGCCATAGTGCCGTGGTACAATGGAAATCCAACTCTTTCCTCTCTTTATACTTCCCTTGTCAGTTCTGGACCAACTCCAGAACCCAGAGATGGGTAAAAGGAGAAGGATGCCATACATAATGATTTTCCCAAAGTACAAGTTTGACAATTTCAAATCCCTACTCAGTAAATTCTAGTGGCTCCCTATTACCTCCAGGATAAAAATATAATCTTATTTGGAACAGAAAGTTCTTTACAAATGGGCCCCTTCCTACTTTCTAGTCTTCTTCCACCTTACTCCCTACTGTGCACTCTAGGATCCAGCCTTAATGGTTTACCTGCCCTTCCATACACATAATACTTCATCTCTTGTCTTGGTGGCTTTGCATTGACCATCCCCCATACCTAGAATACTTCCCCTTTTCAACCCCACCTCTTAGAATTCTTGGTTTCTTTCAAAACTCAGCTCACACACCACCTTCTCTATGAAACCTTTGTAGATTCCCCCAGATGCCATTGCCTTCTCTCCCCAAATTATATTCATTTTTCTTACATAATCTTATGTTCATTTTTCATGCAATAACCGAGGCCACCTCTTGGCATGTACAGAGGTGTTTTCCCAGCTGCTTCCAGCTGGTGTATGACAGAGCTCAAGGGCATGATGCTCTGAGATGACAAAGCAATCCCCTTACTGGCAGCTGAGCAGAAAGAACTGATGACTTACAGAATCATGGAATCACAGAATTTGAGAGGTAGAAGTGTCCTCAGTGGCCAAACAGTCCAACCCATGTATCAAAGAAATCCCCACTATAACATATCTAATGAATACCATAGCCTCTGCTTGAACACTGAGCCCTCTCTTTCACCCTAATTACCATACATCCATGGCCATATGGTATCTGAAACTTATATTTAGCCTAGTTAAGCCTAAGCTTGGGTTTGGAGCTGTCTTTTTTTGTTTGTTTTTTTCCTTGTCTTGAATAAGCATCTATCTCATGATAGATGTGTCTGGGTATGGAGGTGATCTTGTGAGTTCTAGTGATCCAGAGGTCCTGGGTCCTTTTGGTTAGAGCTGACTGACAGCAAAGGAAGGAGTCTCCAACAATTAATTATTCTAGCACTCTTGGAAACAAGAAGTACTACTGAGAGGTTTGGCTCAAGCCCAGCCTGTTTTATTAGAAGGCATGAACCAGTTTGTTTAGACAGTGCAAAGCCAAGGTAGAATGTACAATGTCTAGGCAGCAATAATTCAAACGGCTTCATGTTTAGATGGTTCAAATTCCTGGCAGAACATAATAGTACTACTGCCATCTGTTCAACTTTGCTTTTGTCAAACATGTGCTTGTAAATGTTCTATGTTGAGCATTTCTTTTGTGTGTAGGAAACAAATACCTGTCCCATACTTGATTTACATTGTACATTGAATGCCTTTTTATTCTTCTATTTTTGAAAGGCCCTAGATCTAAGACAACTCGTACGTTCTAAGAATGTCCCCCTGAAGTACCAAGGCATAGGTTCTTAAGAACCATAGAGTATGAGAAGGGAACCTAACTATTCTCATTATAGCCCAAGTACTGCCAGGACTGAATCTGGTCCAGACCACATGTCTAGAGAATAGCAGCTCTTTAGTGGAGAAGGGACTAGATATAATACTGTATCCTCTTGGTCCTAATAATGGTTCTTGGAGTGGATGTGGTGTTCAGCTATCTTTGGTGTCCATCCTCACCCAACTCCTGCCTGTGGCTCTAAAGAAGCTGTAGCATGCTCAGTGGCCACACCCTGGTAAACCATCTTGGCACAGGGGCTAAACCAGGTTGAGAGTAACCCGCAGGCCTCAGACTGGTCAGTGAGTCAGGGGGACGTCTGCTCCAAGCATGTAAAGATTTCTCCCGGTGGAATGAGAGGATGAGAACAACTTGTTCTAATAGCCATGAAGGCAACTGAAGCAAGCTCTGTGGAGCACTCAGAGCTGGAACGGACATCAAAGACACCGAGGTCACCCACTGCATCCTGGGCCATCGCCAGTCCTTCTCACTTTTGTCTCGTCACTAGACTTTGATGACTCAAGAAAAGAGAGTGAGGCTGACGATTCTGTGCAACTCTTTTCCACTTAAATCCAATTTACGAGCAAGTCGAGACATCACCCATAACATCATTGCTCCTCTTCGAAAACGAAGGATGAACGACAGTGGTTCTTGAAGTTTGATATATTCGGTATAAAACAGGTACAAGCTGTCTCCTCCATGAGAACTGTAGCCTTGAGGGCAGGGACTTCTTCACTCTTCTTTTTGCATTCCCGACGCTTACCACAGTGCCTGACAGATAGTGGGTGCTTGATCAGCTTTGTTGATTAATCAGGTGATTCCTCCAGAGAATAAACTTGGGGTTACTACTTGAGATCTCAGATAATAGAAAGTAGGGAGGAATTTCATGGCCATAATTGCCAGAAAATAAATCCTTACGGTAGTTAACCAGATTTCTACTGTTATTATCCTCCTTATTGTTACTGCTGCTAGCCTCATATGCTATCATCTTGTACTCAACAAACTGAATCTAACATCTATATAACTGATGTAATTATATCTTCATTTCCCTTAAGTAGAAGCGTGTCTTGCTCATTTGAGTAGCTGTTTTCTGTAAAGCAAATCTTACTTTAAATGGACCCCATTTCCCCCTTGTTAGCATTTATTGAACTCGGAGCAGCCATGTGTTAATTGTTCCTAATTTACAAAATACCATGTGTAGATGAATCTTGTTATTATTTATCTAGCTCTATAAAATATCCTCTTGGGATTTTGATTGGAATAGCCCTGAAGAAGCAAATTATCTAAACAGCATTGTCATTTTTTACTATATTGGCCCTCATTATCTTGTGCCTGAACTACTATGGTAGCCTGCTAGTTGATCTCCCTGCCATAAGACTCTTCCCACTCCAATCTATCCTCCACTCAGCTGTCAAATTGATCTTCCTAAAATGTGAATCTGATCATACCACAATGCTCTTAAATAAACTCCAGTGACTCCCTATGACTCACAGTATCAAATATGAAATCCTCGTTTGGCTTTTATAACCTGGCCCATTCTTCTTATGCCTTTTTCCCCACCACATACTCTTGGATGCAGAGACATTGGCCTCCCTGCTATTCTTCAGACATGACGGATACTCCATTTCCCAAGTCTTAAATATTTTCACTTGTTGGCCCCTGCGCCTGAATTCTCTCCCTTCTGTCTTCTAGCTTCTCAGGCTTCTGTCACTTCTAAATATCTTTTTTTTTTTTGTACAGTGGTGGGCTTTTTTTTTTTTAAATGGTATTCTCCCATTAGAATATTACCTTCTTAATATC
This sequence comes from Phascolarctos cinereus, assembly GCF_003287225.1. Classification (NCBI taxonomy): domain Eukaryota; kingdom Metazoa; phylum Chordata; class Mammalia; order Diprotodontia; family Phascolarctidae; genus Phascolarctos; species Phascolarctos cinereus. The sequence continues at coordinate 61,661,773 of NW_027556180.1, forward strand.
AAGACCTGGTTTTGTTTTTGTTGGGGGACTTTTTTTGGAGGGGGCTTTCTTTGTATTCTCAGTTTGTTGTACTATTGAGTTATTATTTTAATTTCAGAGCATTCAGTTCTTTAATGAAGTTTCCACCGTTTTAATGTGTCGATTTTCCTTGCTATTCTGTACTCCCTTAATTTTCCATTCTTGATCTCGTTTCATTCCTTCCAGATATAACTGCAATACCTTTAACCAAGGCATGATTTTTCTGTGATGCTCTTCCTAGACCTTTTGTGGGGTCAGTATAAGCCTTTACAATAACTTCCTTATTGAACATGCTATCACACCTTCCAGGAAAGTGTGGTAACTTCAAAGCCTAAGGTGTTGGAAGCAATGTAGGCAAAATCCAGGATTCTATCTACATTAGAATAAGTGAAGACTTGTCCTAGACTCTATTTAGATCTATACCTACCCACCTAGTCTATGTGAATGCACAAAACTGGAAACAAATAAATAATAACCCAAAACAATTAGTTATTTGAAGGTTGAATGGGCTGCCTTTGGAAATAATAGGTTGCCACTTCAGATATAGGTTCTCAAGCAGCTAGTGAATTCGGGAAGACCTGAGTTCCAATCTTGGCTCAGATAACTGACTAGCTGTGTGACCATGGGTGAGTCACATAACCTGTCTCCTTCAGTTCTGTCATCTGTAAAATAAGGTTGGACCCAATGACCTCTGAGGGCCCTTTGAGCTCTAAATATATGATGTTATGACTCCGAAAGACCACATGAAAGAAAGGTAACCTGTGCCAGGCATGACTATAAACTTTTTAATTAAAGTTCTCAAAAGTCATTTGTAAAGTGAATGACAGTAGGCAGACTTCAATAATGAGAAATGTGGGAGAAGGCATTTCAGGTACAGAAAAGTATACACAAAAAGAGAAGAGGAAAAAAAGGATGTTTTGGGGGAACAGATTACCTTTGCCTGGTTTGCCTAAAACCTAAGCTTGGTAAAGGGAAGAAATAAGGGAAAGCTGGAAAAGCAGGTTTCTGACCAGCTAACATGTTCTGAAGTGCCAGGCCAAGGTGTTAGACTTTATTTGGTAGACGATGTCTAGTTCATTAAAGGTTTAGTTTTTTTTGTTTTGTTTTAAAGCAGTAAGGGCAGGTTCACAGTTGTCACTAAGCATCCAGAAGAAAGAAACCAGAAAACAGGGTTAGCTTTTTGGTTAGGGTTGGGGTTGTAACAGATGAGAGAGAAATCTGGTTATAAAGCCAGACTATACCTTTTCTATTATCCTTATTATCCTTAATATAAATCACTTAATTATTGCTTTGGAAGATCAGCTTTTCTTTCATAAGATTAAAATAACAACCCCTCTATATAAAAAAGAAATGATCACAGCCCCATCTGGTGGTCAAGATCAGAATGATTGACATCAAACCACCAATTTAGGTGATCTGTTCTTTATTTGGAAAATAGTCATACTTCTTAGTTCACTCTTTATAGAATAAACTTAAGTTTAATGCTTAAATTCTCAGGATAGCCGTGCTGTGCTCAGATATCCAAATATGAAGCAGTGATAGGAAGTGATTTGTTATTTTACATAAAGTTTTTACATTTTGATATGTTTAGATATAAAAAGTTCAATTTGGGGCTAAACAGTTTTTTAAAGAGGAATCATATTATTATATATTTAGAAAACTAACCAATCTCAAAAAAAAGTATCTAATATCCTTTTCTTCTAGTCCTGACTTAAACTCAAGTACTGGCTTTATATTTTTTATAAATTATGTAACAAGTCCTTGATGGTACCTAATTTTCTTCTTGGCATGTCTGAGACTAACCTACTAAACAATTTTTTTTCTTTTTCCCTTCAGCAGGGGACCTATATAATCTCTCTCATTGATATCTGTTAGATCTATGGAATAAATCAATTGTTCCTTTTTCTCTGTTTGCATTTTAAAACTCATAGTAGGGGCAGCTAGGTGGCACAATGGATAGAGCACCGGCCCTGGAGTCAGAGGACATGAGTTCAAATCCAGCCTCAGACATTTGACACTTACTAGCTCTGTGATCCTGGGCAAGGCACTTAATCCTACTGCCTAGACAAAAAACAAAAAACAAAACAAAACAAAAAAAACCTTACAGTAGGATTTACTCTGGGCAAATTTAACAGCTGAATGGCCCAAGAACTGGTTGCAAATTTCAAGTTTTTTTATACTATTTTTTTTCAAGTATACAAAGAAATTATTAGACTACTTCCTTTCCAGGTCTTGCATTTTACTAAAATGCTTCTTTAAAAAACAATTTGTAATAAAAAAAAAATTGATGCTATCCACATCAGATAAAGACCTGATGGACTCTAAATGCAGATTGAAGCACACTTTTTTTATGTCTGTTTTCCTTCCTTGCTCTATTTCTTCTTTTACAACTGTGACTAATATGGAAATATATTTTACATGATTGCACATATATCATCTATATCAAATTGCTTACCATTTTAGGAAGAGGGGAGGGGAGAGAGGGAAGAAAATCTGGAATTCAAAATCTTGTAACAATGAATTGTGTTTACATATAGTTAAAGAAAAGAGAAAATACTATTTAAAAAATAAAAAAAAATTGCAAACTGTTTTACAAAGGACTTTTGAGAATTTTAATTAAAAAGTTTATAAACCACTTTATTTCAAAGTAAGGACATATATGCAAATGGTTTTTTCCCAAATAGCAAGATCAACATTTCTGATAAAACTACTCTAAAATGACGATACTGAAGGGAAAGCTTTCTCCTCTAGAAATTACAGAAACAAAAATGTTTGTATTTATAAGAATACATTATCTGAATTCTAAATTCATTGCGTTAACAATTATTTACAATCTTCAAAGTGGTCTTAAAGTTTATATTCTTAGGGTGATTTTGAAAAATAGCCTTGAACATTCTCCTTTATTTACTACTTCAGAATTCTAGTTTACTGCCTTATTAGCCCACAAAATTTTAAGCCATTCACCCTTACTGTATAATTGTCACAATTTGGCTTTTGCTTTTCCAGTGATGTCAAAAGTTATACCATAGTGTTTTGTTTTATTAAGTAGGCCTAATCAGTTGACCTGTTAACAATATGCTTTAAATTAAATTGGCAAGTAACATTTTGGAAAATAAAGATTAGTTGTATTCAAAAAATTTTTTTAAATTGGTATTATTGGGACTTGAACTAAAAAACATTTCTTTAGGCCATAACACTTCAAAGCTAGAAGGGAATAAATAATTAAATGAAAAAGCATACCATTCTACAGATCACACAGTGATAAATCCAGAACTTTAAGAGCAATTTCTTCTAAAGAGGCCAACAAATAAGACTTATCAAACTTGAAAGGATTTCACAGTAACCATTTTTGAACAGTAACTGACTCTTGTAATGTGACAAGCCCCTGACACAGGAAGATGTCTCTGAGCAATCTGGAAACTGTCATATTTTCCAAGTCACTTTGAAGTTTGCGTCTCATTTTTCTGCTCCTTTGGTGAATTCAAGTGCTAACATGCTTTTGGCCAATTAATTCGAGGCAATAACTTTTTCCGCTAATTTTTCATTGGGTTTGGAATAGTCCCAAGGCCGTCTATTCTCAGCCAATCCATAAAGTTTCCTTAGGGCTACCCGAGCAGCTTCTTCTTCTGCAACCAGTACTGTTTCACCAGGTCCTTCTGCAATCAGTTTCTTTTCACTGGAAAGAAAAAACAACCATTAAATATCAATATTCAATCTTACTATATGCAGGCATCAGACAGGCCTTCTGAATGCCATCTGGAGACAACATTCATTAGAACTAGGGATCTTAACTAAGGGTCCATGAGCTTGTTTTAATATTTTGGTAACTATTTCAATACAATTGATTGGTTTTCTCTGTAATCTATGTATTTAAAAACATTATTCTGAGGAGTCCATAGGCTTTTTACCAAACTGTCTATGGGGGTCTATGACAAAAAAAAAAAAAAAGGTAAAGCAAACCTGCATTACAGGTGACACTGATTTTTTAAAATACAGATATTTTTAGATTTTGGCCACCTAGGTGTTACAATAGATAGAGTGCCAGGCCTGGAGTAAGGAAAACTCATCCTCCTGAGTTCAAATCCTGTCTCAGACACTTACGACCTGTGTGACCCTGGGCAAATCACTTAACCTTGTTTGCCTCAGTTCCTCTTCTGTAGAATGAGGTTAAGAAGGAAATGGCCAACCACTTGGCATCTTTGCCAAGAAAACCCCAAATAGGGTCACAAAGAGTTGGTCACAACTAAAACAATTTAACAACAACACTTTTGGATTTTAATGGATTCTGCATCATCTTCATTATAAGAAGACCTTTACTAAGATTTCAACATCATTAACAAATCACTCACTGGACTAGGCTTTCAAGCTGGTCCCTGTGAAGGTCTATTACAGATAAAGAATTGCTACAAAACTTGCTTTCTAAATATCAAACAACTGTACTGATTTAGCAACACTGCCTTACCTTGTGCTGAGATTAAGATTAAGGGACATTAAAATGTAAACCAAACTGAAACAACGGTATATGAAGGAGCAAGGGAACTAGAGCAGGGTAAGAATGTGTTAAACACATACATTTCAAGAATCCGTGATTTCATTTATATAGGCAGGTGCCATCTCCATGGGCGCAGATCACAACCCTCTATGACTTGGTAAAGGATTTTCTACAATTGCCATAGGCAAAAAGCACGATAAGCCTCTTGCAACTTAGCTAAGCTAATCCCTGGACTACAAGCACAGTACACCGTCAGGCCACAACTAAAGCCTTTACGGCTTGGCAGGACCCAAAAGAGCTCGCTGTTGGTCAACAGTCTTGGAGAACGTGCATGGAAATTTCCGTATCATAACTGAGAATCAGAGTGAGACCTCAGTAGATTAACAATGTATATAAAGTTTTAAAAAAGAGGTATTATGCCTTTTGAAAAAATTGTGAACATTCTCATTTATCAGTGTACAAGTTGATTTTTAAAGTAAAAAACAAACTAAAAACTTCCCAACTTTGAACTGAATGCAGACAGTAGTTCTTTCTATAGCTGAACAGAGCCTCCCCTACTAAAAGCCAACTGGATGTTGGCAACCAGGTCCCTCTTGGTTACAACAGCTAAGTGCCAAGAGTAGGGCGGGGTCAATTAATACAGCAAATGTATCTCAGACCTTGAAATTTTATGGAGAATCTTTGAGGTCATCAAATAGCTTACAAAACTCAGCATTGGAGTAAAACTAACAGAAGCTATCAACAAAATAACAGGTCGTTTCTCAAGACAGGTGTCATGCAGATTACTCAGTGACATCTCCAGCAAAGTAGGATCTGAGAAGCCATCTTTCTCTGCAATAAGTACATTATATTTCAATATAATTTTGTTAAAATTTACAAACAAAAATACCATAAAATAAAAACGCAAAATTTACTAACCAGTATAAACCAACAAAATACAGTGGCAACACTGTGCTGCTTCCAGACTGCCTGGTAATTCTGGGTTCAGGAGCAGAAATATTCCTCTTCGTCAACTCATCCACTAGTAGTCCCATGGGATTTACAACCTTCCACATCTCAAAAAGTTCTTTTCCAGTCATCTGTGTAATTAAGAAGTCCTGCAGATAAAGATAACATTACAGATATTAGGTAAAGGGAATGAAAGCCATCCACAATTCTAATGATGCTATCATGTAGTTCTTCCTGCATGATCCCGATCATACTTCTCTAAAAATAAAGTTCCCATAGAACAAAAGGAATTCCAATTTCCAAATGATTGCCTATTTCAAGCCATATTCCTTATGAAACTTCAGTGCAATGAAAAATGTGAATAGTCTGAGTTCAATTTACTAACATCATTTACGTAGCACTTTAAAAATTAAAATTCTTTGCATACATTATCTTCGTTTGATTATTATAACTATACTGTGAGGTAGGTGTCCCCACTTTACAAATGAGAAAGTTGAGGCCCAAATAGGTTGAGTGACTCCTGTGTCATACAAGAAGCACCAAAGGCCAGCCTCAAACCCAGATTTCTACAGCCATCAAGTCCGACCTGTACTGTCCCTCATTCAGATCTGACCTGTATTACAGAAAAATGTGAAAATATTCCTGAGGCTACAAGTTAATAACCTCTACTGATGTGTGGCAAATATGTTTTAGGTAGTCCCAGATTTGTTAATTATCCAATTATTTTCTTTATATATGAAGTATTTATTTGCAAAAGGGAATTTCACAAGCTTTTATTTACTTTTTAAGGGTGGTCAAAGTAGCTAACTCAAAAAATAATCACCTTATGATGGATATGCTAAATAACCATATTTTGAAGCTTCACAAAGATGAGAATCAAGAATGAATAATCCAAGAAAAATGCCAATGTTCATTCTTTTAGTATCTGTTCAAATGAAAATGGAACATACTAACACCCACGAACTCTAGAGTAACCAGCAAAAACACTGTGAAAAACACTGACCTAATAGTTAAAGCAATTTATTCAATTAGACATACTGTTTAAATAAATATACTTATATATGACAAGAAGATGGTAGTCCAGATGAGACCACAGAAGTGTAGTGAAGAAAGTGTTTGAACTGGACCAAAAAAAATCTAGATTTAAGCTAACATTGTTAGATGGTCAAACTGCCCTAAAGCCTCAGTTTCTTCATCTCTAAAATGGGTGTAAAAAGGATTTTTAATACCTACAACCTCCCAGGGTTCTTGCAAGGTTCAAATACCATAAAATAACAAAGTGCTCTGCAAAATTTGGCTCAATCAACAAGCGTTTATTAAGTGCCTGTCTACTGTGTACCAAGCTTTGTGCTAGATGCAGTGAGAGACCTGAAGTAGGGAGACCAATTATGAGAGTCCTGCACTGGCCCAGGGGAGAAATGGTGAGGGCCTGAACTAGGGGATGACTGTGTGAGGGGAGGGAGGCACACGACTGTGGGAGATGTGGATGGAGAATCAACAAGACTTAACAAATACATAAATATGTGCAGTGATAGGAAATTAGGGAGTGGAGTGAGACACCAAGGTTGTGAACTTACATGACTGGAAGTCTGGTGATGCCCTTGACAGACACAGGGAAGTGCAAAAGAGGGTTTAGGAGAATGGAGAATGAGTTCCATTTTAGACATGTTTTGAGGTACCCATGGACCATCCTATTTGAACTATTGAAAAGGCAGGTCCTGGAGCTCAGGAGATGCCAGAGCTAGACAGACACATCAGGGGGTCATCTGCTATGTAAATGCCAGTTGTTATTATGTGGAAATATTTGTAATAATTTATTATTATCTAAATAAAATGTACCCACATTTTAGCAACACTGAGCTAACACTCAAATTCCATTACAGCATATCTCCAAAGATTCTATGAAGCCAACTGGAGTTGTGTTGAGCTTTTTAAAAATCAAATATCACTTCAATTAGTGGGTCAATGATAAGAAGTCAGTAATCTTCATATACTGATATTGAGTATAATGTACAATTTGGGGGGGGAGGCGGGGAGGGAGGTTATCTACGTGGTGCTGCAGCAGATAGAAAGCTGGGCCTGGAATCAGGAAGACTCATCTTCCTGAGTTCCCATCTGGCCTCAGATACTTCCTTGTTGTGTGACCCTAAGCAAGTCACTTAATCCTGTTTGCCTTAGTTTCCTCATCTGTAAAATGAGCTGGAGAAGGAAATAGCAAACCCTTCCAGTATCTCTGCCAAAAAACCCCAATGGGGTCATGAAGGGTTGGAAACGACTAAAACGAATCTCCACCACCACAACTTCTTGCACATGGCAGGCACCTAATAAATACTTATCAAACTGAATGAGAACTTGTGCATACTTGGGCAGATGGTTCTAAAGAGAGTTAGTGATAGAACCGCTCATAATTCTGTCCAACATTTTAACAGAAACAAAAACAAAAAAAGAAAAGTACAAAACTATTCCATCACTCTTGATTTTTCTTGCTGTTTTTACCTAGTTTTGGGAACTGTGTTTTTAAATTATCCAGGTATCTTCACAAATAACCAAGTATCAGAAATAAAGACTGCATGAGTGCAAAGTGTAGCTGTTTAAATAAACTCCACCTCAAAAGCATGAGTAATAAATAATTACATACCCTGATGAAAACTGATGTCTTCAGTGGCCCACTGCTTTGCAGCAACGCACCTATTACTGCAAAGAAAGTCTGCTGGAGGACTGTCTGGGGGACTGGAAATTCTGCACTTAGTGTTAACTGCTCCACAGCCAAGTTTCTTGCTACATGACACACAATGTCCTCACTGGTAAGAAAATCCACAATTGCTTGTACACCTTCTGAGGGCAGGCTTGGAAATGCATCTCCAAGGAGCTGTGTGAGACATGTCTGTGAAAAAGTTCTCCCTTGTTCTGAAAGTTCCCGATTATCTTTAAGGTTGAGAGCCACAGCTTCTTTGTCTACTCCCAGTTTCTGTCGTCTGGATTCCTCACTTTCAATGTAACATCTGTTAACAAAAGCAGTTTTGAGAAGCTCTAAAGAAAAGTCTTCATGCAGTCGGTGACAAAATGCCTGGATTTCTGCATGATAGTCCCAGTTGGGCTTCTCTGAACTGAAAATGGGAAAAAAAAAAGAGAACAAGAGATTAAACACTGAAAATGCAAAACTATAAATTTTATCTTGAAAGAATAATTTCCCTTTTAAGAAATGTCATTCCTATCCTGGGGGCAGCTAGGTGGCAAAGTGGATAGAGCACTGGCCCTGGAGTAAGGAGAACCTGAGTGCAAGTCCAGCCTCAGACACATAACACTTACTAGCTGTGTGACCCTGGGTAAGTCACTTAACCCCATTGCCTAGCAAAAGAAAGAAATGTCATTCCTTACTATTGTGCTATAAGAAATGATGAACATGGTAAAATAGCCATAGAAAGAATCCACTGATCACCTCCTGAAAGAGTTCCCAAATTGAAAACACCAAGGAATATAGTAGCCAAATTCAAAATTACCAGGTCAAAGAGAAAAGACTGCAAGCAGACAGAAAGAAACAATTTAAATATCATGGAACCACAGTCAGGATTACACAGGACCTTGCACCTTCTACCTTAAAAGACCGTGGGGTGTGGAATGTGACATTCTGTAAGGCAAAGGAGCTTGGATTACAACCAAGGATCAACTACCCAGCAAAAATGAGCATAATCTTTCAGGGGTGAAGATGGGTATTCAATGAAATAGGGGACTTCCAAACCTTCCTGATAAAAAGACCAGAGCTCAACAGAAAATTTGATCTTCAGGTACAAGACACAAGAGAGACATAAAAAGGTAAACAGGACAGAAAGAAACATGTTATTAATAAGGGCAAACTGTTTACATCCCTACAAGGGAAGATGACACTTGTAACTCTTGAGAACTGTATTGTTATTACACCATGTTAAAGGGGTATAAATAAAGGAGGTGGGTATAAATTGACTTTGATATAATGATGAAAAAATCTAACCAAGTGGGTTAAATGGATCCCAGTAAGTGAATTAATCTGATCTAAGAAAATGTACTGAGAGAAAAGGAAAGGAGGAGGCAGACATGGGTAAATCACATCACAGGAAAAGGTACAAAAACCTATCACAAGCAGAGGGAAAGGAGGGAGATGAGCATTGTTTGAACCTTACTCTCATCAGATTTGGCTCAAGAAGGGAACAACATAATCAGTTAGACATAGGCAGTAGGAGGGAAAAGTGGAAAGAAAAAGGAGGTGGGCCTGAGGGAGACAGTGGTCAAAAGCAAAACAGTGAGGAGGGAAAAGGAGAAAGGAAAAAGAAAAGCATAAACAGGGGGGGAAAGGATGGAGAGAAAGACACAGATAGTAATCATAATTATGAATGTGATATATGAATGTAATGGAATACTATTGTGCTATAAGAAATGATGAACAGGCAGACTTCAGATAAACCTGGAAAGACTTGTATGGTTTGATGCTGAGTGAAGTGAGCAGAACCAGGAGAATGTTGTACACAGTAACAGCCACACTGAGTGATGACTGACTTTGACAGGCTTAACCCCTGTCAACAATACAAGGATCTAAAGACATCTCCAAAAGCCTCATGATGGAAAATGCTATCCACATCCAAAGAAAGAACTATGGAGTTTGAATGCAGATCAAAGCATACTATTTGCTATTTTTTTCTTCTGTTGTGTTTTGTTTCCTCTTTCTGGTGGTTCCTCCTATTAGTTCTAATTCTTACTTACAACATCACTAACTTTTTGTAAAAATATGTTTGATAGGAATGTATATATATAGCCTATATTAGACTGCACACCATCTTGGGGAAGGAGGTAGGGGGAGAAAAATTTAAAACTCAAAAGCTTATGGAAGTGATTGTTGATGGAAATTAAAATAAATTAATAAAAAAATTGAAAAAAAAAAAAGATGAGCAGGCCGACTTCAGAAAAACCTGGAAAGCCTAACATGAACTGATGCTGGGCAAAGTGAGCAGGACCTGAATGTTGTACCCAGCAGCAGCCACACTGTGCAATGACTAATTTTGATAGATTTAGCTCTTCTCAGGATTGCAAGGATCTAAGACATCTCCAAAAGTCTATGATGGAAAATGCTATCCACATCCAGAGAAAGAACTATGGAGTTTGAATGCAGATTGAAGCAGACTATTTGCTTTTTCTCCCTTCAGTTTTGTTTTGTTTCTTCCTTCTTGTGGTTCCTCCTATTGGTTCAAATTCTTCCTTACAACATTACTAATGTGAAAATATGTTTAACAGGAAAGTATAGGTAAAGCCTATATCGGATTGCCATGCTGTCTTGGGGAGGGAGGTGGAGAAAAATTTAAAACTCAAAAGCTTATGGAAGTGATTGTTGAAAACTAATAATAAATTAATAATAAAAAAAAGAAATGTCATTCCTTCTCCAACTACAAAAAACGGCTATCCCTACTTCTAGGTACAGATTTTCAAAACAAATAAATCAAGACTTAATAATGGTTGTAATTTTTTGAAATTTAAACAGCTAGATTAATTTTTTGAAAAGGAGCTCTAACCTGGTAACTCCTCGTGGTAAAAGTGTCTTAATTTAGAAGCTCTAGATTTTACCAAGAATCTTTATCTCCTCCAATCCATGGAGTTTTCAAAGTACACCATTTCCCCCCCTCTGCAATGTCTTTTTCTGGCTCATCTGGCATGGTGACGGTCACATCATGTAACCCCTCTGGGTCAGCTATCTTTACCTATTAAATGAGAGGGTTGGACCAAATGACATAAAGTCTTTCCTAGATTTCTAGGATCTTCCCCAAACAAGTCACATTACCTACCCCTCAGGGATCCTAGAGAGGGATTCCCAGGCCTGGAAAGCACAAATTATGGAGGTGACAGCTAGAGAAATGGAAAGAGAATAGTATGTCCCAGTGACTTTAGCCAGGTCCAATCACTCAGAGTACTCAGAAACAAGGAATATCAGGGTTGAAAAATGAATGTCATTCTAATTGCTCTGCTCCCCACACCCCTTCCCCAGCTCCCTAGTACCTCCAGAATCAAATATAAAATTCTGTTTAGTATTTAAAGTCCTTCATAGTCTAGCCCTTTCCTACCTTTCTGGTCTTACAACTTACTCCCCTCCACCTCACTGTTTTATCTATCTACACTGGCTACTCACTACTCCTCAAACATGTCATGATATTCCATGACATGATATTCCATCCACATGTGACACTCATGCCTCTGTACCCCCATGCCTGGAATGTTCTCCATTCTCACCTTCCCCAAAGACTCATCTCAAATCCCACCTGCAGAGGTACACTTTCACCCAACTACTAGTGATTTCCCTATGAAATCACCTCCCAATTACACCAGATTTATCTTCTAGGTACTTATGGATCTAACGTTGAACCCATTTGTCTATGAGCTGCTTGAGGGAAGGGACTGAGTTTTTGCCTGACTTTGCAACCCCGGCACTTAAAATGGAGCGTGGCACATAAAAGGGAAAGGATCTGTACCTACTGTATGCCAGGCACCATCCAAGATACTTTTTACAATTATATCATTTGAACTTCACAACAACCCTGCCAGATAGGTGCTGTATTACTAATCTCATTTTACAGCTGAAGAAACTGAGGCAAACACTGATTGGCTAAGTGACTTATCCAGGATCACAGAGCTAGTGTCTAAAAAGTGCTTAATATGGGGGAAGATAGGTGTTGCAGTGGTTAGAGCACTGACTCTGGAGGCAGGAGAACCTGAGTTCAAATCTGGCCTCAGACATCTAACACTCACTAACTGTGTGACTCTAGGCAAGTCACTTAACCCCAACTGCCTCACCAAAAAAAAAAAGTGCTTAATAAATGCTTGTTGACTGACTGACCTCATAGATCACAGGATTTTTACTGCTAATGCCTATTTGGCAAAAAAAAAAGAGATACTGTTTTTAGCCTTCGGTAGGGAAGAATATGCTTTTTAGTCAACATTTTACCTTGTTTCAGTTTTAATAAATTATAATCGGATTAGAGAGTGATCCGCTGGAATAAACATGGGTTCTGGAGTCAGAGGACCTGGACTCCAATACTAGCTCAATCAGTAAATATTTATTAAGCACCAATTATGTGCCAGGCACTGTACCAACTGATGGAAATACAAAAAGAGGCAAAGCCAGCTCCTGCCCTCAAGGAGCTCCAATCTAATGAATGTCAAACATTAACCAGCTGTGTGACACTAGTTCCAGGACCTGACTCCCTGAGTCAGGACGACGTGAATTCAAATACATTCTCAGACCCTTACTAGCTATGAGACCCTGGGAAAGTCACTTAACCTCTGCCTGCCTCAGTTTCCTTAATTATAAAATGGGGATCATAATAGCACCTAACTCCCCACCCCGCGCATGCGCACGGACACACGCTCGGTCACACTACCCGGGCCCCGAACCTACCGGCGCACGGGAGGCGGAGGACACCTAAGCTGCCGCAGCCGCTCTACCTCCTTCCGGAAGCGGAGCGCGGCGCGCATCCCGCCCTTGATGCCCCGGCTAGGCTGGACGCGCTCCGGGGTGGCTGAGGCTCGCAGGAGGCCGCGGGGCCCCCGGACAAGCAGCCGCACCAGTCCAGATGCCATGGTGCACCAGCGCGGGCGGAAGGAGGGAAGGAAGGAAGGAAGTGGGTCGGGACGGTGTTACGGTGACACCATTCCCTGCTTCCTGAGCGGGGGGCGGAGCCTCCTCAAAGAGACGGGAGGTGAGGCCAAGCTCCTGGGGGCGGGGCGGGGAGCAGGGTCTTGGAGGTGGGGCCAAACTCGCGAAGGGAGGGGGCAGGGGCGGGCAAAGATCCAGGGGCGGAGCTAAGTCTGCAAGCCTCACTCCTTGGGGGCACAGAGAAGGCGGGGCAGCCTCTGGTGGGCGGGGCCTGACTTTGCTTCTCGGCCTCTCCCTTCTTTCCTCCCTCTGCTGGCTATTTCGCGTGATGCTTCAGAAGCGGCGGGGTCTGGGCGGCTCCTGTCCCAGGGCTAGAGCAGCACAGATGACCAATCCGGGTGCAGGAACTGCCCACTGTCCTATGGTAAAGCACTGTGTCCCCACTTAAAGTGCAGAAGCGCTTCTACTGCTTCTGGACAGAGCACTTCTCAGCTCGCTTAGGATCACTTAAACATGTCCATTACCAAGCAACTTTTGTTCAGCTGGTTAAAAATTATTTAAACTGACCCTAAAATACAGATCTGAAATAACAACTATCATTGATAGAGTGCTGTAAGATCTGCGAAGCACTTTACAGATGCCTCATTTTATCCTCAATGACAACCCTGGGAAATAAAGGCTATTATTATCACCTTTTTACAGATGAGGAAACTAAGGCAGTCAGATTGAATGACTTGCCCAGGATCACATAGCTCTCAAGTGTCTGAGGGCACATTTGAACAAAATGCTCTACCCAGTTCACCACCTAGCTGCTTATAAATGGGCTGCTTATCTCAATGGACTGCTGACCACTCTTCTCTCAGGGTTTTCCTGACATTGGTCTCATAGTTATTCTCCCACCTGTCTGACCACTCTGTAAGTTTTCTTTTCAGGATCATCATTCTTGTCTTGTCTGATATGTATGGATCACTCCAAGGCTCCATCCTGGCCTCTCCTCCCCATATACTTTTCCAAAGAGATCTCATCAACTCCCATAGGTCCAATTATACTTTCATGCAAATAATTCCAGATCTACATATTCACATCTTTGTTCTGAGCTATATTCTTCCATCACCAACTGCCCTTTGGACATCTCCACTGGCAAGTCAATCAATCAATATTAATCAATAAACATTTATTAAGTGCCTATTAAGTGTAGGCACTGTTCTAAGTACCAGGGATACAAAAAGAAACAAAAGACAGTCAAAAGACAACAGGGTTTTGGTTTTGTTTTTGTTTGTTATGGATGAAATCAGGTTGCTCAGGGTCACACAGCTGAGGCTGGATTTGAACTCAGGTTCCCCTGCCCTAAAGGAGCTTACAATCTAATGGGGAGACAATGTGCAAACAAATATATTCAAGGAAAGCTACATACAGGATCAAAAGGAAATAATTAAAAGAGGAAAGCACTGGAATTTAAAGAGATTAGGGAAGGCTTCCTGTAGAAGGTAGGATTCTAGTTGGGACTTTAACCAAGGATGAAATGATGAGAGCCTGCATGAGAGTGGTGACTTGGTCGAAGGAGAGAAGAGGGTTATATTTGAGAGATATTGGAAAGGTGAAGTGCCTTGGCAACAACTTAGTGATGGGGGTAGGCAGAGGTGGGGGAGTAAGAGATAGTGAGGAGTCCAGGATAACTCCTGGGGTGTGAGCCTAAGTAATTGGGAGGATAGTGTTGCCCTCCACAGTAGTAGAGAAGTGGGGAGAGGGAAAGATAATGAATTTGGTTTTGGATAAATGTCTGCTGGACATCCCATTCTAAATGTCTGAAAGGCAGCTGGAGATGCACCATTGGAGGTCAGGAGAGAGACTGGGGGCAGGAAAGGTAGATCTGGGAATCATCAGCATAGAGATGGTAACTAAATCCCCGGGAGCTAATAGGGATCTCGAATTAAACCTACATGTAGAAATATATTTTGACAAAATCTACCCTGCTTCCTGGCACATACTAGGTGCTAAATAAATGCTTGTTGTTTGTTTCCTAACTTCCCTATTTTTGATGCGGGGTTTTCCTAGTATCATAGATTTAGTGCTAGAAAGGACCTTAAAAGCCAGATAGCCCACCACCTAATTTTACCGATGTGAGAACTAAGGCACAAAGCAGTTAAGTGACTTACTCCACTAATTAGACTCTGAAGCAGGATTTGAACTCAGGTCTTCCTGCTTACAATTCCACTGTCCAATCCACTGTACCATGCTGCCTTTCCAGCTTTCCACTTGTTTGAATTAGTTACTCTTCTTTAATTGTCATTGTTATTAATTTCATTATTGGGGGTATACATGGAGACAAATGAAGAAAAAAATCTTTTGATTGCCAATGTTTGAATCCTGTCATGACTTCAGGGCATTCAAACAGCCACCACATTAGCAGGCAAGCTGCGAACAAGTTCTGTTTCTCCCTTTAAAGAGCTGAAGTCACCCTTGGTGACAGCATAGTAACTCATATGATCAACTGCTTCTATAGCCGGTGCTGTGTGTTGGAAAGAAGACTCCTGGGAACCTTCCTTGGCAACCTTTGTCCTATCCTCAGGGCCAACCAACATCACAGCAACTCCTGAAATTTGCTAGGAGGACCATTTCATTCCATCAAACACAAACTTTAAAAATCTTTTTGAGGAAATACATATGGATAAGTAGAATATGTGAGCTAACAAATCATGTTTTGGCTTGGAAAGATATTAAATATTAGTAACCTTTATTGGCTGTGTCTTTTTGAAAATCCACAGAGATCTGAGTAGAAATTTAATTTGTCTGAACATTTATTAAGCATCTTTTATGTGCCAGGTTCTGGAGATACAAAGATAAAAAAGCAAAACCACTTCTGTCCTAAAGAAACTTACATAAGAATAATAATAATGATGGCTAGCACTAATAGCTCTTTAAGCTTTGCAGAATGCTTGACATTTTATTTCATATGATCATTACAACAACCCTGTGATGTAGGTGTTGTTATCACATCCAGTTTACAGATGAGGACACTGAGGCTGGGAGAAGTTAAATGACTTGGCCGGGGTTATACACCGTCCCCTCTCCCCCCAAGTATCTGGGGCCTTCCTGGCTCTAGGTCCTTCACTCTGTTTACTGTGCCACCTAGTTACCTATAAACACAAAATAATTTAACAAGTACCTACTACACAGTCCAAAGCCCATGAAGGAAGCTTGAAGAAAGGAAATATGGATTGTGACACAGACAGATGAGAGGACAGAGTGTTCCAAGTATGAAGACTGGGCTTGTGAGACGCTAGTGAAGCAAGAGATGAATTGTGACATTCAGAAACAGCCACCTCATGTTTGGCCCTGAAAAGTCAGGTCTAATTTGGCTGGAAAAGAGAGACTGTGAAGAATCATTGATTTGGAACCAAAAGGGCCAGAAGTCATTGAATCCAGTCCTTTTATTTTATAGACACAAACTCGGCTGAAGTGGCTTGTCCTGGATGAGCAAGGAGAAGTCAATAAGCTGGGTTTCAAATGGTAGCTCTCAGACTTCAGAGACAGCATTCATTTTGCTGTTCCACTAGCTAATCCAAGCTGAGGAGCACTAGGGAGCCCCTGAAAGTTTTTGAGCTGAGAGGTGGTATGTGCCTTACGAAAAGTATTTGGGTAGCTGTGCGGAAAATTAGATTGGAAAAGGGAGAGATTGGAAGTAGGGAGATGAATTAAGTGTTTTTTACAAATCCAGGTGAAAGAGAAGGAGGGATTGAGATAGGGTGGTTGCCAGAAGTTGTGGAAGTAGAATTCACAAGAATTGGCAAATGATTGGATGGGAATGGGGAAGAGAGAGGGAAGAGTCGAGGGTGACTGAAAATGCATGAATCTGAGTCACTAGGCAGATGACAGTGTTTTCCATGGAAATAGGGAAGTTTCTTTGAGAAAGGAAATTTTAGGGGGGAAAAGGATTTTAATTTTGGACATTCTGACTGTTAAAAATGATTTTTCTTGGTAATCTGTGTTTTGGAGACTCAGAGCTCCACCCTGCCAGCCTTCTGTCCAAAGTTGTTCCGAAGGACAACTCTGATAATGAGAATGCATTGAATCTTCTTATCTTGGTCAAACTGGAACCCAGGCCAGAATAGATTTTGTCCTACTCAGGTTTGAGTGGAGACAGACTTCCAAGACTAGGGGTGGCATTTCCTTTGATGGAGGTCAATATCAGCCCCTGTGGACTGAGTGATCTAAGGAACCCACCCATCTCCTAGTATGTCGACCAATCACAGTTGATTGACACACCCTTGGGAACACCTACTTTTCGAAGGGCGCATAATGCTATACCTCAAATCCCAAACCGAACTGGGGAGCCCAGTTTTGGACTGAACTCCCACGTATTGCACGTCAAGCCACTTTGAGAAATTAAACCGTGGACTCATGTACCCCAGTTTCATTTGTCTCTTAGAGCAGATTGTTTCAAATTGTCGTTTGTGGGGTTCATGGAGTTCAGGGTTCACATGACTTTGAGATGCTAACAGGACATTATGAGTGGAGATGACTGAAGCAGTTAGAGATGAAGGACTAATATTCAGGAGAGACATTAGGGCTGGAATACATGATTTGGCAGTCCTCTTTAGATAATAACTGAACCCTTGGGAATGGATGTTTTCAAGGAGAAAAAGAATGATAGAGGATCTAGGGTAGAGTCTTGGGGGATGCCTGTATTTAAGGGGTGGGATATGGATAATGATCCAGCAAAGTAGGCTGAATAGACAGGCAGGTAGGAGGAAATCCAGGAATAGCTGCAGAGGGGTAAAGTAAAATCAGGAATAAAAAAGCCATAAGGCCTAGCAGTTAAGAAACTGATGGTCAGCTCCATTGGAGGAATGGGATCATAAGTGAGAGTATTAAGGTTTCAGAAGTGAGTGATTTGACTATTATTTCCAGGAATTTGATAGTAGAAATCAGAAATGATTTCCAGGAAAAGAATTTATGGTGAAGTGAAAGTGTTTGTTTTTTAAGGAAGCCTTAGAGTATGGTGGAAAGAAAACTGGCTCTGAAAATAGAGAATCTCCAACGCTCAGCATTTTCATCAGCTTGGGCAAGTTCTCTCTGTGCTTCCATTTTCTTGTTTGTATAATTCATGGCTCGATGTCTTGGCTTCTAAGGTCCCTTCTAGCTCTAAAGCTAAGATCCTGTGATCTTCAGGATTGGTGTGATCTGAGCCTATTTATAGGCAGTAGGAAAAACTTAGTAGAGACTGAAGATTGTAGAAAGAGAGATCAATAGACTCCCACAGGAGGAGATGGAATTGAAGGTGCAAATAAAAGAAGACCATTGATTTCTCAGTAATTAGAGCAAAGGAAGAGAGGATGGGTGATGATGAAGATGGGTTTTGATTAAAAAAGAAAGATAATAGACCTAGAAGGGGACCTTAGTTCATATTTAGGAATGAGGGATTGGAGGGCCAAAGAGTTTAAATGACGTGCCCAGAGTTACAGAGGTGAAAAGAATCAGCATCAAGATTTGAACTCACAACATGTAACTCCAAGTTTTGTGCTCTTTCCACTGTATCGTGGTTATGAAGGAATCCAGTTCAGATGGCCTTACTTTTCTTAGTAAAAGAGGAGATGATGTCATCTGTTGAGTTTGGGCTAGCGTTGGTGTGAGGTGAGAGAAAGACATTTGAAATAGCAGTCATTGAACACTGACAGGGTGGAATGCTGACAGTTGTTGTAGGAACTCAAAGGGAGAAGACAATGTTTGTGATTCGGCTGGCTACATTTAGGATCAAGACAATGGAAGGAGGAAACTTGTGCCAGAATGTGAGTGCAAGGCAACGAACAATAGGGTTTGTTACGTTCTGCTGGTGGAAATTAGAAGATCAGAGAAGAGCTAGGACCACTTTGAGGGAGGAAGGGAGTAAATTTTAAAATGTCTTCCAACAATGGAAGGAAACTCTTACTTTGACCATTTTTTCTGCCAAGGAGAGTGATCTTTGGCTTGGGACATTTAGAACAAGAATGCATAATAGTGAGCTGATAATCAAGACAAGTCAGGAAACAGGGGAGAATATGTGATTTCCCTTGATTAATTCAAATCACCAAGCCCCTGGGTCTGCAAGAGTGGGCAGCTGTGACTGTTGACTCAGCCAGAGATTCTTGGTGGTTCTCATTTATTTATTTCTGAAATAGATGTCACTTTAATAAAACCATGCATTTCCATTTTGTTTGGTATTTGTAATCATTTGTGGCAAACTTTGAGTCATATCCTCTCTGCATAGTTTAATTTGCACTCTTATAGAGCCTTCTTCCCTCTGGTTTGTTTTGTTTTTAAAAATATCTTGTTAACTGTAATGGTTTTTTATTCCATCAGCATCATTTCCTACTGTCTCTACACATTGGTCAGGTCTGAAAATGCATACTTCATTCCAGATACATCATCTACCACCTGTCTGCTGGTGTGTGGCAATATTAGTCTTTTGTCACATGCTATGACGTATTCTTTCCACTGTACCATGCTTATGTAGGAGTTCAGTTCAGATGGCCTCAATTTTCTCAGTAAAGGAGGAGGTGATGTTATTTGCTGGGGTTGGGATGGTGTTAAGGTCATTTTGTTGGATGGTGAGCTCTAAAGAAACACCACTCCTGTGAGTGGCTGAAGTGGGTGGAAATGACGGAGATCATGGGAATAACAGACATTGGTTGATTGAGAGGCCAGGATGTTCAAAGGAACCTCAGTTGTGAGTGCTAGTATCAGCTAGAATGAAGGCACGGGTTGGGGGTAATGAGGAAAACAGTGGGCCAGGTACAGAGATGCTTCTTGAGAGAGGAAGATTGACTTGGAAAGTGGTAGATGAAAGAAACAAAAACCCAGCAGGGTGATAGAGATGAATGGAATGGAACTCAAAGAGGATTCTGGGTGTCAGTGGCAGAGAGAAGGCCTAAAATTGGTAGGGCTCTGGAGCAAGGAGTGTGCTGACTCCTTATGCTGACCTAACGTATTATAGGACATGAAGGAAGCAGTGACCAGTCCTAGAAAAGTGAAGCAGTGGTGAGATATCTTTTGGGAAAAGTCAAGTTTCTCTGTTAGACATCTTATAGGGACAAGTAGTTGGGAAAGGGGCTTTTTACTTTGCAGAGGGCAAGTCTGAACAACAAAGGTTAGGGAAGAAGGAGTAGGAATGTGCTAATCATAAAACTGTAAATGCCAGTTGATTTGAATTTGGTTGTTAATCCTTTGTTTCTGAAGAGGACCAATGACATCATGGAGTGATGTCTTGGCTTAAGCATGAACTGGATTTAATTTTTTTAATAACTTTTTTTTTTTGTGAAGCAGCTGAGGTTAAGTGACTTGCCTAGAGTCACACAGCTAATGAGTGTTGTGTGTCTGAGACTGGATTTGAACTCAGGTCCTCCTGACTCCAGGGCCAGTGCTGTATCCACTTAGCTGCCCCATGAATTGTATTTAAGTGAGGCAGAGTTGCACAAAGTTGTCAGCTTCACTCTTTCTTTCTGAGTCATCAAAGTCCAATGGTGTGACAAAAGTCAAGATGACTGCAGTGGATGACCTTGGTATCTTTGATGCCTGACCAAGCTCTAAGAGCTGCACAGAGCCTGCTTCAATCGCCTTCATGGCCCCTGGAACAAATTGTTCTCATCTGCCCATTTCACATCCCCTTGACTCACCAATGGGTTTGAGGGCTGCCAGTTACCCTCAACCTTACCAGGGTGTGACCACTGAGCATCCAACAGCTTCTTGGAGCCACAGGTGAGAGTTGAGTGCTAAGTAGACACCAAAAGTGACTGAGCAGCCCTGAAAAGCGCCCAGCAAGCCCTCAGACCTGAGTCCTCCTTGAACACACGATCGAGCAGGTTGTATTTTATCCTGTAGGCAATACGGAGTCTTTCAGCCAAACAATAGAATCGTCATTTTGTCAACTGTTTTAACAGCTGGAAAGGAGAGCTATGGTGGGTATTCTGGAGCCACCTTGAACTTAGAAGTGTGTCCTGTATACATTTTTTGCCCCTGGAGAACTGATTGTTAAGTATTTACTAGCTCATCCTGAGAAAGTCAGGGAGGGTATATTAGGGGACTGTTCCAGTAGTCTATACAAAAGGTGATAAGGGCCTGAATTAAAGTGATGGTAGTATGAGGAGAGAGGAGATATCCAAATGATGTTGTGGAGGTAGAATTTTGAACTTTGCAACTGATTAGACATGTGAGGTGAACAACAGGGCAGAGACAAAGCTGATTTCAAAACTTTGAGTATGGGTGACTAGGAAGACGGATGGTGGTACCATCAACAGAAATAAGGAAATTGGGAGCTGCTTTTTGAGAAAACATAATTTTAAACCAGTTTGAACACTACATTACTAGGTGAGAGCAAGATGCCTCTGTACCGAGTTCCTAAACATTCGCTCTGGTTTTTTGGGCGTTTAATTTCAGAAGATCCCAGAGTTCCTTTCCACCAGTTTTCCCTCACTGTATTCATCTGGTACAGTGCCAAGGGAGGAACTCAGAGAGGGAATGGCTAACTTGGCCTTATTCTCACTTTGGTTACAGAGGGGCCAATGTTGAATTGGGTGTGGACTCTGGACTCCTTCACCACTTTGACTATAGAGGTGGTAGATTAGAAAAAATGTTACCTGCACTCCTGCTCTCTTGGTTCGTTAGCCTTCTACTCTATAGATAAGAGACCTGGAAAATGGGATAAAAAGAATTTGGGAGGATCTGGTAACTAAAAAGGGGAAGGTGTAGGAGGAGGGCATTTTTTTGGTGAACATAAAACATGATTCCCCTGCCATCATCCTGAGACAGAAAGACAGTGTATTGTGTGCCTGTATGTGTGTGGTGGAGGGAATGGGAGGGAGCTTTTTTTTCTTTTTATTCATCTAATATTTATTAAGTTTAGTACCTTAGCACATATTCTTCTAGATGCTGGGGACTCAAAGATGAACAAAACAAAGTTCTTGCCTTCAAGGATCCAATTGGAGACACAAATTAACTGTAACTCTAAGTAGAATGTAAAACTTCCATTAGGAGAGTTACGACATGCACAGCAAGAATTAAGGTGGGAAGATGACTTTTGGCTAGATTATTAAGGAAGGCTTCTGAGAGGAGGTGGCACCTCAGTCAGTCAAGAAACATTTATTAAGGGCTTACTATGTGCCAAGTACTGTGCTAAGCCCTAGGGGAAAAAATGAATATAAGCAAAAAGAGACAGTGTCTGTTCTCGGGGAATTTACATTCTAATGAGTGAAGACAGCACATAAAAAGATATTGGAATGGGGGGGGTGGATGCAGCAGGGATTGGAAGAGATACCCAGGATGGAGGTGAGAGGATGTCCTAGTGTAGCCAAGTGGGAAATAAGGAGCTGACTGGTTAGGACTTCTTCCTGAAATGGAGATTTTGAAAAGACCCAGTGAATCACAGAGAGGGGCCTCAGGGTACACCTAAGGTGGATCTCGACGAAAAAAAGGATTTTATCAGGTTGGGTGGGAGAGGGCAGTGGAAAAGGAAGGAGTCTATTCTAGGCATGTTGAGGAAGACTGCAAAAAAACAAAACAACCCAAGCACAATACAAGAACAAAAATTGAAAAGAGGGTATGTGGAAGTGGAGATTTCAGATAATAACGTTTTAAAGCCCTACACCCCTGGTGTTTTTTTTTTTTACAATCCAAGGAGATCATACCTGAAATGATTATTTGAGAGAAAATGTATTGGAACAAATCGATTAACACCATCTGGAAGACATCATACGAGGACCTGGGTACATACAGTCCAGGGAACTTTAACTAAACAACACTCCAGGCTAAACTGTTGTCTAGAAAAGAATGATGTCTTCCTTCTTTCGTGGTGTGATCTAATGTTTCTCCAGAATGCGGCAAGTCCTGATGAGAAAGAGCTTTTCCAAAAAAGGAAATCACTTTAGATTCAGTTTTCTGCCTGGTTCACCGATTTTTAAATGCTTCTGGCTATGCAAATAAAAAGTGTTGAAGGGTTGTTGACAGTCCCTGCTGAAAGAAGCTTACCAAGGTCTTGGAGAATTATTTCTTAGCGTTTGGGGAGATCCACATTACATTCTTCAAACATTTCCAGTTAAAAGGCTAGACACCATGCCCTATTAGAAATACTGCTTGCGATTTGGAACTATACCCAAAGGGCTACAAAACTGTGCACATCCTTTGATCCAGCAATACCACTACTAGGTCTATATCCCAAAGACATAAAAAAAAAAAGGAAAAAAGACCTATTTGTACAAAGTTATTTTAGCAGTTCTTTTTGTGATAGCTAAGAACTGGACATTGAAAGAATGCCCATCAATTGGGGAATGGTTAAACAAACTGTGGTATATGATTGTAATGGAATGACAAGCTGGATGATTTTGGAAAAACCTGGAAAGACTTACATGAACTGATGCAAAGTGAAGTGAACAGAACCAGGAGAACATTATACATAGTAATAGCAATATTGTCTGATGAAGCACTGTGAATGACTTAGCTATTTTCAGCAGTACAATGATCCAGGACAATGCCAGAGGACTCATGATGAAACATACTATCTGCCTCCAGAGAAAGAACTGATATTATTTGAATAGAGACTGAAGCATGCTATTTTTCACTTTCACTTTCTTGCATTCTTTTTCTTTTATTTGAGTCTTCTTGAACAAAATGACTAATATAGAAATGTTTCACATGATTGCACTTGTATCACCTATATCAGATTGCTTACCATCTCAGGGAGGGGGGAGGGTAGGGAAAAAAAGATAGAATTTGGAACTCCAAATAAAAAAAAATGTTAACAATTGTTTTAACATGTAATTGGAGGAAAAATTAAAAAAGATATATATATACATATATATATATATATGCTTGTGTATAGTTTTCAAAATTGTTATTAGTAAAATAAATTAATTTTTACATAAAATAATTATATGTAGTATTTAATTTTTTTCAAAGCATTTTACAATCAATCCTATTAGATCAGGAACTTTATTTTTAAGAGTATGAAATCTGAAGGAGGGAAATCACAGGAAGATTAGAACAGAGACTTCAGGTTCTTACCCATCAATATAAACTGTGATCCATAAGAATGCTCTTTGAAAAAAAAATTGAACTACACACATACAGGAATATCTTGTATAGATATTGATCATTTATTTTATGGAACAAGAAAGCATTTATATTATATCCCATAATTGGGAATGATGTCTAACAAGTTCTGTAATTGCATATTTGAAGCAGCTTGGTGTTATATAAGGGACTGAATTTGGAGTCAGATGACCTGGGCTCTTATCTCATCTCCCTAACAGCTGACTTGGGTTCAAATAAGCTTTCATCATTTTCTTCGATGAAAATGTGACAGTCTTTTGGGGCCAGTCTTTTTATCTGCAAAATGAGGGGATTGTATTAGATAATCTTTAAAACTCTTTCCAGCTTGAAATCTACTTTTATGAGTTTCCTTCTCAGTGTCTTAATTGTAAAAAGTGAGCATTAGGGGCAGCTAGGTGGCACAGTGGATAGAGCATGGGCCCTGAAGTCAGGAGGACCTGAGTTCAAATCCGACCTCAGACCAAACACTTGACACTCTCTGTGTGACCCTGGGCAAGTCACTTAACTCCAATTGCCTTTAAAAAAAAAAGTGAGCATTAGACTTGATCTCTGATAAGATATGAGTTCCTCCCATCTAAGGTTCTTGAGGGCAAGAGTTTCCATTTTTGTCTCTGCATCCCCAGTGCCTAGCCAGAATAAGCAATTAATACACTATTAATGATTAAGATTGAAATCTAACAGAATTTCTTGTAATTCTAACTTTCTTTAATTCTGAAATAACACCAAAGATTGAATTGGCCCCAAAGCATTTTTCTCCTTCTGTGTTTATCCACAGAAAGTTAGAGAACTCTTCTTTGATTTAGGCTTAGAGGAGGAGCCAAACAGGGGGACAAAGACAATTACAGAAAAAAATTGAATTCAGCACAGATACTTGATAAAAAGGAATCCAAAGCCTCTCTCATCCCCTACCCTCAAATCCATTTAGTCACTCTGAAGATAAATACTTAATTGTTCTGGGAACTCAAGTATGCTTACTGTGAACTTAATGGTTAGCTACATATCCAGATGTTACAAAGGCAGAATGAATTCAAGTTCCTTTTCCAAGAGATCACTGAAAGTCAGGTTAAGTAACCAAACAGGAAATGAACCAAACACCATAATTTCCTTGTATAAAACAATGCAAAGGGATATTTAGGGGTTAATTGTCAATGCAAGGCCTTCCTAGTTACAAAAGTGAAAAACCAAATACAAAAAACCATGGATGTTTTAATTTAATTTTATTATAAACTTCACAATTTATTTTTGTTTCCTTTTTTATATTTCAATTTTAATTATTTTCAATAATTCAATTTTAATTATTTTTCAATTCCTAATTCTCCCCTTATTCCGTTTCCCTTACCCATTGGGAAGGCAAGAAAAATGAAACCCCTTGAAAATATGTATAACTATGCAAAACAAATTTAGCCTTGTCCAAAAAATATAAAGAAAAAGAGCCGAGAAGATGCTTTCATTTGTGTTCTGAGTCCATGAGTTTTCTCTCTGGAAGTGGATAGCATGTTTTATCATGAATCCTTTGGAATTGTAGTTGGTCATTGCATTGATCGGTTACTAAGTCTTACAAAATTGAGTTTCTTTACACTATTACCATTACTGTAAAAATTATTCCCCTGGTTCTGCTCACTCTACTTAGCATGAGTTCCTATAAGGCTTTCCAGGTTTTTCTAAAACCATTCCCTTAATTATTTCTTACAGCACAAAACACACCATGACTTGCTCCAGCATTTCCCAAGTGATCAGCCTCCCCTCGGTTTCTAATTCTTTGCCACCATGAAATGAGCTGCTATTGATATTTTTCATAAATATGGATCCTTTTCTTCTTCCTTTGATCTCTTTGGGGGTATAGCAGCAGTATTAATGAGTACAGGTGATGGGGATGGGATCTGAACCCCTAAAAGGAAAAGACCATGTCTTTGGGATCTGGACCCCAAAAAAGAAAGCCCTGTACTTTCCCACATGGCCAAGTCTTTGGCATTTACCTGAGACTGTAATCCTATCAACTGGCCTTTTATTTGCCCAATTTCCCAATTCTCTGTTACCCTTAACCTAGCCTAGCCCTCCATTCTCTTACCTCCCTATGGCACCTTGGGCCCCATCCCCCTACTTCCCACCCTTAATCCCATCTAGGCCCCGTTCTCCCTTGGCTCCAGTGGTCCAGGTCCCTAGTGCTCTGTTACCTCATAGTCACCCCAGTTTACTGGCCACTCCCACCCAGATCCTCTTTAGACCCCTCCTCCAATCACCCTAGACTACTTGGCCACTCCTAGATCCCTCCCACAGTTTTTCTCTGTAATCTCTATCTGGCCTCCATTAAGGTGCTCAGATTCCCTAAGAGTCTAGCCAAGGGCTCAGATTCTTAAGATCCAGCCCACTTGCATTAGTGATGCAAATGCTTAGATTCCTTAAGAGTTTGGCCATTATGCCGGATTCTTTAAATCTCATCCACCCCTGATCGATGCTCTAATAAACCATGTCTTTGGCTGAAAGAAGGCTTGGGTCAAATTCATTCGGGCAGGACCTGTGTGTTGTGATTTTGGCGTCCCAGCGCCCCTAAACCTCTAAACCTCAACAAAAGGTATACACAGTTTAGTAGCTTTTTCAGTTTAGATCCCAATTGCTTTTCAGAATAGTTTAATTAGTTCACAACTCTGCGGAGGCATTAGTGTACTTGTTTTCCCACATCCGCTCCAGCATTTGTCATTTTCGTTTATGACCTCTTAGTCAAGTTGACATGTTTGAAGTGGTACCTGAGAGTTGTTTGAATTTGCATATCTCTAATTATTAACAATTTAGAACATTTTTCATGGTTATTGATAGTTTGGGTTTCTTCCTCTGAAAATTCTTTTCACATCCTTTGACCACTAATTTGTGGAATGGTTCTTATTCTTGTAATTTGATTCTTGTAAATTTGATCAGTTCCCTATGTATCTTAAATATGAGACCTTTATCAGAGGAACTTGTTCCAAAGATTTTTTTTTCTGCTTCTCTTCTAATTTTCATGACATTGGTTTTTGTTTGTGCAAAACCTTTTAAATTTAGTATTATCAAATTCATCTATTTTTATCTCCTGTTAGTTTCTCTATCTCTTGTTTGGTCATAAGCTCTTCCCCTTTCCATGGATCTGAACAGTAATTTTTTTCCAAGTTCTACTAATTGGCTTATGATATCACCCTTTATGTCTAAATCATATACCCATTTTGAGCTTATGCTGGCATACAGTGTGAGATGCTGGTTTATGTTTGCTAGATGGCTTTCCAGTTTTTCCAAACATGTTTGTTAAATAACGAATTCTTCCCTTACTGAATGACTGGGATCATTGGGTTTATCAAACACTAAGTTACCGTGCTCATTTGTTTCTGTATAGTGTGTATCCAATCTGTTCCACTGATCAAATTCTCTATTACCCAGTGCCAAAACACAAACCTTTCAATAAGCAAAGAACAAAAAGAGCTTTATTAACATATGGCATATTAGGTTTAATAAGGTAATAACCAAATCATCCTTTTTGTGGGCCTTTCTGAACTTTTCTGTATTAAAAAAATGTTTTATTGATTTTTTTGCATACTTATTGTTACCCAGTAACACTCTCCTCACCCACCTCTGAACCCCACTTAAGCCTTGACAATACTAGCTTTCTGAAGATCCTAGATTGGGGTGGGTGGGGTTTAGGGCCAACATTCTTTTTCAAATTTTATCATATTAAATATGATAAAATAGTAGGTTGCAACAAAGTTGCCCAGTTTGTGTCCCATCTGAACTTTTTTTATGTATTAAAATCATTTTTGTGTATCTATTATTATCCAGTAACTCTTTCCCTCTCCTACCTACAAAGTCTCCTTTGAAAAATACTAGTTTAGGCTTAGATTCTTACAATCTAGCCACTGCTTACTCATGTTCAGACTCCTTAAGAGTCTGCCCAATATGACATATGTTCTAATAAACCTTGACTTTGGCTGAAAAAAAAAAAGAAAAATACTAGTTTTCTTAAGAACCTAGATTGAGGCTAAGTGGAAACATATAATTTGTTTACTTAAAAAGGATATATAAAATGTAATAAAGTAAAAAGTAATAAAATTGCCCTATTTGTGCCTCCTTCCGGGCTATTAAAAACAATTTTTTGCATAGTTATTATTATCCAGTAATTCACTCCCTCTTCTGCCTATACAAGATCTTTGACAAGTGCTAGTTTTTTTAAGAACCTAGATTGGGGTTTGGGGAAAATATTCGGCTTGTTACTTTAAAAGGGCATAAATTAAATGTAATAAAGTGGTAACAAAGTTGCCCTGTTTGGGCCGCCTGGATTTTTATGTATTAATTTTTCGGGGGGGAGGAGGGGCATACCCAGTCACTGACAGCCCATTCCCACACAAGCCCGCCCCTCAGAATCACAAGTTTTCTGAACATTCTGCCTGGAAAGGCCTGGGCCACAGCTCCTGGGCCCTGCCTCCTTTTGGCCGAGGCGCAGCGTCCCCAGACAATACGGCGGGTGGGCGCGGCGCTATTCGCGGGTGTACGTCCCGAGGATCTCCGGCTGTCAGCTGACGGGCGGTCGGCGGGGAGGGGAGGCCGCCGCCGTCACTGCCGACGCCGCCGACGCTGCGAAGATGGCGGCGGAGATCCACTCGCGGCCGCAGAGCAGCCGCCCGGTCCTGCTCAACAAGATCGAGGGCCACCAGGACGCCGTCACCGCGGCGCTCCTCATCCCCAAGGAGGACGGCGTGATCACAGCCAGCGAGGACAGGTCGGGGAGCTGGGCGGGGGGAGGAGCGCGGCGGCGCCGTCCGGGCTGCCGGCTCCCGTTAGCTCGGAGCCCCTAGCCCGGGGCCGCGTGCCCCTTCCGCCTCGGTCCTCGGGGGCGCCTCTCGAGCCCATTCCTCCAGGGCCCCCGAGTTCAGGTCGGGCCGGGTGCCTTCTTCCGGCCGCTGCTGCCCGAGGCGGGTGCCCTCCCCGCCGTTCCGTTTCCTTCTTTACTTGCTCCCAATTGCCTTTCTCCCATAGGCATTCCTCTTCCCTCAGTGCTCCAAAGGTTAACTTCTTACCCAGATTTCTTCCGTCTCTAAGGTAGATGATGTTAATAACAGTTGCACTTACAAGGTTTGCAAAGTGCTTTGCATTATCTTATTTATCTTGTTTGCAAAGTGCTGTGTATTACCCCACTTGATCCTCGCCACAATCCTAGGAGACTGATGAATCCAAAGTAGTTGCTGTTATTA
The DNA here is from genome assembly GCF_003287225.1 of Phascolarctos cinereus. Taxonomy (NCBI): domain Eukaryota; kingdom Metazoa; phylum Chordata; class Mammalia; order Diprotodontia; family Phascolarctidae; genus Phascolarctos; species Phascolarctos cinereus. Next base: position 61,691,132 of record NW_027556180.1, read on the forward strand.
ATCCCCATTTTACAGATGAAAAATCTGGCAAACAGCGGACCTGCCCAGCTAGTGAGGATCTGAGGCAAGATTTGAACTCAGGTCTTCCTGATTCCAACTCTATTCTCCTCAGTCCAGTAATGGTATGTTATTGACAATATGGTCCCTTTTGCTCTAGAATTTGAGAACTTAAGTTCTCAAATTCGTTTGCTCTAGGAAATCAAGGAGGATGCTGGATTAGATGGCCCCTTGAGGTCCTTTCCAGCCCTAGGGCTAGGCTCTCAGAATTTGTCTTTGGCTTGGATGCCCTGTGTATTCGGGAGAAAGAAATGAGATGACATGTTAAGGAGATAGCAATATAAATGCAAGCTGTTTTCATATTTCTTTGAGGAAGTTTTTGGGCATCCTACAGATGGTGTTTATTTAAAAACAAACAAAGAAACAACAAGCTAAACCCTCTTAAAGGTTTCTGAAAGGTCAGGAAAAGTAATTTTCTTCTTAAGACACTACTGAAAAAAAAAACCCAAAATATAAACCCCATCTTTCCAAGTAAGTAACTTGGGACCTGGTCTGGATCAAATAAGAATTAATTCTCTCAGTTCAAGCTTAGCTTCTTATCTTTATTCTTTGTCTCAGCTTGATTATAAGTTAATTAGGGTAGAAGTACCTTAACTTTCTTCAGAGCCCAGCACACAATAGGATCTCATTCAGTTTTTGTCGATTGATTTGGGGGGGGGGTCTGTGGGGAGAGAGGACAGGAAGAAGAAAGGAAGGTAAGAATGAAAGCTCTGAATGTTGATGTCAGAATTGTAGGAGCCTAATTTAGACACAGTCAGTACTTTGGTGATGATATTTATTCATCAGAATGTTTTGTCCATGGCTGCTGCCTGATGGTAAGTTGTTGAATATTTGAGTTTTTGGCTGGCAGCAATGGTCATAAATATTTTATGGTGATTGTTTAGTTGCTAAGGGAGGGCAGGATATAATTTTCAGGGACATTTTGTATAAACAGTTGACATAACTGCTTATTGCTTAGCCCAGCAACAACAGTGACTTCAAGGACTACTATACTCTAGTGTTTGAATTCTGATGTTCTTTCTTTTGTTTTAGATGGCTATCACTTCTTGAGGCAAAGGACAGTCTTTTAATGAACTCCACACCTTGGGGATTTGAAATTTGTACCCTGATGCTCTCTTTTTGTTTATAATCTTATTGTCATTGAATTTAGTGATACTCATTGACTAATGGTGGCTTATGAACCATCCACCTTAACTGAGCCACAACTTTATTCTCTTTTTAAAGCTGGAGAGAAGATAAAATAAATTCTGACTGTAATTGACCACCCATACCTCTAGACTTTATTGTCTTGGTCATTCTTAATTTCCTTAGTCTTTCTTCCCACACATTTTCTGTTTCTTCAGAACTATTTTTGGTGCAACTTCTGCTTTATTGCCCAGAAACTTAATTTTTTTAAAACTTTTTTTAAAACAAAAACTAAAGGACTGACATAATTTGGGGAAAAGGTAAAAGTTCCTTATATTGTGTTGAACTTAAAGTCCACTTTTTGGACTTTGGAATTAAAATACTTATTACAGGATGTAAGAGCTGGAAGGGACCTTAGAAATCATCTGATAAAACACCCTCATTTTCCAAATGAGTAGACTGAGACCCAGAGATTGACTTGGTCAAAGTCACAAGTTCAGTAGTAGATTCGAATCCTAGAAGACTTAGGATTTGAACTCATATCTGACTACTAGTGCAATGGTCTTGTGTTCTTTTTTCCTCTTTTCATAAAGGAAAGCTATTTATGGTCATTTGTTAGCTTTTCATTAAGGCCCTGTTCTTTATATATGAAGATGCTACTAAGATTTGTAACTCACTGTCAGTAGGTTATTCAGTTGGAGTTGTCTTTAAAGCTTATGTAATGTTTGTTTGGCATTCTAGACATTGACTTATTTCCGACTATGATCACTGGGTTAATCAACTTATTTCCAAGAAAATACCTTTTCACCCAAGTCATCCTAAAGAGTATTCGTTCAAAGTAGATTATAGGAATTAAATTCTTTTGTGCTTGAGGGGGGCAGTGGTCATTGTTACCTTGGAAAGTGAGGCTTGTGGGTCCATTTAGAAAACTCTAGGTATAATTAAGCAGGTAAGGTGAGTGGCTGCAGACGATGGAGTATTCCTTTCATAGCTTTCATTTATATTTTGCCAGGGAAATGTGCTAAAATATTTGACTGACCTTGTGTTTATTATTGTGGCATTGCAGTAAGCCCACTTCTTCTCCTCCAACGCCCATTTATTTTTTTCTATCTTAAGTCAGCATAAAAAACCAAAGGGTGATTGAAAAGTTCTGTAGTTGTCTTTATAAAAAGTCACCCAAGTAGAAATTGCATTCTTTTTCAATGAGAAGTTAACTATAGTTTTACTAGTTTAAGTATCGCTATATAACAACCTAGTGGATATAAAGATTAACTTAAATAATTAGACTTAAGAATTTAATTGGTTACTAGCTTTTTCTTAGCATGGAAGATAGCAAACTAGACTGCTCACTTCATAAAAGTTGAGAAGCAGCAAGAACTTATTCCTTGAATAGCTTTATTTTTTTAGAGTCTTTTTGTGGTATAATGAGAGCTGCCTTGAGAGGCCAGAAACTTGGATTCCAGTCATGTCTCTGACACATGTTTGCTTTGTGACCCTTGGCTAGTCATTTAACCTCCGTAGATGAGTGAAAGAGGAAATGACTGAGGAAACAAAGGTTCGGCCCATCTGAGCATTTTGATTTATTAAGCAGTGAATGCCACTTGCCCAACAAATCCAGATCAGTCTCCTTCCTCAGCATTGGCCTGGACCCTGAATACATGGGGCGACATTCTTTTATACATTAAAAATAGATTAATTAAAACCAGGATACAACATTAGGTAATCTGATTTCTAGTTGGAGGAAAAATTAGGGACTTTACAAGTTGGGAGGGGAGAGTGGGCAGGTGTAATTCCCTGAAATCAGAAAAAGATGTGTCCCACTCCTCTCAAGTGTCCGCACATACAGGCCAGTTTTCAGAAAAGACATGGGTTGTACAATTGTGTACAATTGTGAGAAAACTCCTTGCATCGATCTTTGGGTCTGACTGGGTTTCTGAACAGCATAACCTGGGTCCTTAGTTAAGGGTCTCTAACAGGTAGAAGTGGTCTAGCTTCCCAGCCACAATAAAATTAAAACAATACACTAAGGTTTTCTCCCAGTTCTTAGGGTTGAATAAAGTTTTCTTGCAAGAAATCATGCAACCCATGATTGAAAAGAAAGGGAACTGAGCTAGCTCCAGAATTGAGTCACAAGACAGACTGTAGTTCACTCAATTCTCACAATTAACAACTAGACTGTCTTAATCTTTACCCTTATTTCCCTCATCTGTAGAGGCCATTGGGTAGAAATGGATCCTGGGGGCTGCCTGCTGATTTAAAAAACCACAAAGTAGCAATATCTGTGTTGTTTTTTATTTATTTTGTTAAACATTTCCCAGTTACATTTTAATATGGTTCAGGCTCCCTGGGGAGTTTGACACTTCTACTGTAGAGAAGTCCAGGAGACTTTAGTAGATAAAGTTTACTTTCACCTTCAGTTCCTTATATTAATGAAATGAACGGATTCTAGAAGGAGAGAAAATAGATTTCTCTTAATTAAAAAAAATTCAACAAAAATAGAGAAGGGGAAGTACAAGTGTGAAATATTGCATGAACTTTTGTATGAGATCACTGTCAAAGGTCTCTCACAAGCCAGAGTAATCTGTAAATGTAAGCAGTGTAAAAGCAAAACACGTCAATAGCCTGAAAGTAAGAAAAAAAATGAAGGATTCAGGCATTCATCTGGAGAAAGGGAGGAATTTAAAGTAGATAAAGACTTTATTATAAGAAAGTTTAGGCTGTAGGCCTGTTACTTTGATTAAAAAGAAAACACAGATTGCATATCAGCATGCTTATAATGAAATTGCTGCCGGGGTATTGGTCTCTGCAGGAAAGCCAATTTTGTTTGGCAATAGTGAACAAAGATTCCATTTGGCTGCAAATATTTTAGAACATTGTACTTCATCTATGAATTTTCTTAGTGTCTATTGTCTTTTAACATATTTTAAAATCTATTTAAGAGTTCTGTTCATCTATGTTTAACCAAAATTTATAAACTTTTTTTTTTTTAAATTACAAGTGATTGCTACATAGAGATATCTTTGAAAAATTTTGCAGTTAAAAAAACCTCCGCTGGAAACAATGTTAAGCAAAGTTTAAAAAAAAAGTTGGAAGCTAACAATGTGATGGTCTGGGAAACCTACAGATAGATGACTAAGTTGTTAGTTTATAACCAGATCCTGATGATTGCTAATGTGTTTTGGTTCTCATGGAATGGATGAAAATGGCATCTAAATTTGGTTTAGAAATCAAGACTTAAAGAACAGAAAGGCAGGAAACCTGCAAGAAAATGAGTTCATTTCCCCATTGTTAGGGTGCTTGTTTTCCATGTAGCCATCTTGTTTTTCCTTTCATTACTTTACTTCAGCAGTGCTCCAGGATGGTTCTGTTTCTGCTGCAAGGATCTCATGAATACATCCCCTGTCTCTGTCACTGGTTCCCAGTCACCCAAGCTCAAAACTGGGGAGTCATTGGAGTCATTACTTTGTTCTCATAGTTAAAATCTTGTCAGGTTTTCCTTAGAAATTGTCCCTTCTGTCATTGCCACTGTGTTTAGATCTTCCATCGAGACTTGGATGACTGTGGCAACCTAGAAAATCTCATGGAGTTTAGATTTTTCTCCATTCTGTCTAGCCTTCCTGAATAAACTTGACCATCTTTATCATGCCCCATCCTCACACAAGAACCTTCAGTGGATCCCTCTTTTTTCCCATGTCAAGTATAATCTCTTTTCCCCCTTCTTTTCAAGGGCTCCCATAATCCATCTCTCCCCTTTTCTCTAGCCTTAGCTCAGATTATTCTCTAGCCTAGTTCTGGTGTGATGCCTCTGTCAGGGCAGTTTTGTCTCTCTCCTGGAACCTGCTGTATTCCTTCCTGTTTGTATTTTCCTGTTTCTTGGTGTGTTTATCTTCACCAGGACTTCTCTTTTCCCACCTGTCCAGATCTTCTGGTCTTTCAAGGTCCACTCATATGCTAACATGCTTAGTTCAGCAAGCACTTATTAAATCCACACTCTGGGTGCATTGCATTGAGTTCTCCCAGACTACTCTCAGCCCTCAATCCATCTTCCCCTCCTAGGGGCCTATAGCATTCAAAGCCTAAACCATGGTTCTCAAAGTGTGGTCCAGGGACCTCTAGGAGTTCTTGAGATTGTTTCAGGTGATCTGAGAGGTCAACATTTTATAAATTCTAATATGATAAATATCAGTAGATGTAATCCACATCAATAAAAGCTTTGTGTGTGAGATGTTAGTCTTCAGGAAATTTAAAGAATGAACCAAGGTCCTAAGACCAAAAAGGTGAGAACCTCTGGCCTATAGCATGCACTGCTTCTCAGATTCCAGCTTCTCTTTGGTTTTAAATTTGTGTTTTTTATGTCATCCTTTCTAGTGAGCTTGACCCTTTGCCCCACCCCTATTTTATTCCAATTAGTATTCAGTTTAACGTGATTCCATAGGGGTAGTGATTATTTCTGTTAATATACATTTAGTCAGTTGCTTTTATAATCAACTTATATTTAAGGATAATTAGATAAGGTTGGCTTCCTTTTGGTTAAGCAAGTGAACTTATTTAAACTATGGGTTATAGGGTCACTTGCTTGACCATAGGAAGCTAACTAAAAGACCTCCGCCCTTTATGCCTGATGACTCAGTGACCAAGCCAGTATGGCTGAGATGTCCTAATGATGTGGAAAATCCCCCAGCTCCTTTTTGTCCCTAGGTCCTTCATCTATATATTTCTCTTTCTCTCTCTCTCTCTCTCTCTCTCTCTCTCTCTCCCCCCCCCCCCCATGGGGAAGCAGTCATGAACACTTGGCCAGCGGATGACCTTTGCCCATCCTATGACCATCAGCCCTACCCATTTTTCTCCTGATGTAGATGCTTTCTACCAGCTATTCTGGAGGGTCAAGGAATACATCTGTCAGCTAATGAGATCTTATGTTTTTTACTGGGCATTCTCTGTATCATCTTGCCAAACAGTATAAATCAAGGCTCTGGAGAAATGGGCATCTCAGATCATGAGAAAGATCTGAGGTCCTGTTCATTTAAGGGAGACAGGTCCCTTCAATTCATGGCTATTGGCTCAGAGTTCTGTCTCAGCTGCTTTTATTGCAGATTGGACATTTTTGGGCCCACATGACCTCATATTGGTTTTACTCTGGGCAACCTCTGTGAAGGACTGGATGGATCTGCAACAGAGATGATTCATCTCAGACGGTTTTTAGCTTGAAATTGTTGTTCCTTTTTTTCACCTTCAACATTTTTTTGATCTTGGCTCACTCATCAGAAAGAATGCAGTGTATTCAGTGATGGGGGTCCTTTCCCTTTTTTTTTTTTTGATCTCTGCGGTATTAACAGTTATTCACTGATCTCATTCCCTCACCTGTATTAGATTGTGAGCTTCATGAAGTCTAGATCTGTTACAGGTATCTTTGTATCCCATTTCCTAATACAGTGCCTTGCAAATAGCAAGTGCTTAATAAATGCTGAAATAGAATTGACTGTTAGCATTGAGGTTACAGAAGCAGGAGGTGGTCTGTTAAATTAAAAAAATCTTTTCAGGTAGAAAACTAATTATCCAACTTTCCTAGAGGCATTACTGGAACCTGGGTCACCCAGTAATAGTTGTGGAGATCATTTAAGTATACTTAGCATCAAAGTAATTTATAGCCAAATATAAGAATGACTAACAGTCTCAAGCTGAGTGACTGAAAACCTGCATGCAATTAAATCAGTGACTTTATACTTCCTTATTTTTACCCTTTTTGTGCTACCCGTTTTCTCATCAACAAAGTATAGCAGGGAGTAGAAATTGAGTTGAGTTTCTTTTTCCTCCATCAGTACATTTAAACTTCCTCTTTCAAAATGAATATCTCACTTTTTTTTAGCATGTAGTATTCACTCACTGGTGTTTTACTTGGTAAGTCAGGGAGAAAAAACTTGAAAGAAATTGCTGTTTCATGAATTGCACTTGCATGGATGAGCATAGCAATTGTATAGTATTGTTTAGGATGACATGTTAGAGAAAGCATGAGGCTGCTGAGTTTATACATACAGCCTCTTCTGTGTCCCTGGGAGATAGGGACAAAGTGAGAAAAATTGTTCTTCCTATCTTCGAAGAGAAAAAAATGATTTGATTAACCAAGATAATTTATAAGCAGGACTTAGAGGTACTAATAAAAAACCTTATAGAGTAGCCCTGAAATAAAAATGTGTGCCCAAAGTTTCAAAGAAATAAGGCATTGTTCCAGAGATAAATTCTGTGTATAGTTTATTTCCTTTCTGTTTAGAATCTGCAGGGGAATGTTGAGTCTCTCTGGTATTAGAAAAAGATTGAGTTGCCTTCTTTCAGTATCTTAGGATTAGTTGGGAAAGAAATAGAATTTACAGACCTCAAAGAATGTAATCTGATAATTTTTCAGAACTATTTGTGGTTCTGTTCAATTTAACTTCAGCAACCACTTATTAGTCATGACAGGCAAAGCCTTGGGAAACAAAAGAAGATAACTCTTACTCTCAGGGAAAATACTGTAGAATGGAAGCAGTGAAATGTACATCAGTTATCGTGCTGCTCTAGAAGGAGCACCCTTCTTGGAGTCTGCAAACCTGGATGTCACCCCCAGCTCCACTACTTACTGTCTGTGGGATATTGGGCAGATCACTTCACTTCCTGGGCCTCAAGTCACCTGATGTCTAAAATGAGAGGGTTGGATGCTAAGGCTCCGCAGGCTCTTTCCAGCCCTGAGTCTGTGGCCCTTGGGGTCCTGGCACAGTAAAACTGTTGATCCCAGTGCCGGCCCGAGTTTCATCATCAAAAGGGATGTCCATTGAGCTGCCAAATGGAATGAAATCTTTTTAAAACTACATTTGTAATGTGTTCCTCAAATGTGGATGTGTTTCCTTTAACCATTTTGGTGTTGAGCTGGAGTGTTTGGGAATAGTTGAGCCATATACTGGAAGAAAAATGCTGTTCTCCATTGTGTGAAGTAATACTCTATCCCATGCTTGCAGTTTCCAGAGCCCTTCTATGCAGTATTAGGGGATCAGAAACAACATAATGCAATGGCAGTTTTTGGTGCCATTTCCTATTCTCTTAGAAACTTCGTTAAAGGCAACATATTTCTCATACCATACAATTTGTCGGTTTGTTTTTCTTCATCATTTTCTCCCCATATCTGCTCAGATATGGGTTAGAGCAGATGGCTTACTCCTGAAAGTTATCCACCCTGTCTAGACAGAAGAGTGCGGCTGATTTAAGTGGGAAGTAGAGACTAGAGACTTATGTATTTTTAGCCTGTGATCTCATTGATACAGGTACACCCTCCAGCATTAGAGTAGGATTCTTGAAGGCCGGTACTGTTTTTGCTTTTTGATGGCAGGAGAGGGATATCTGCACCGCTTAGCATAGGGCTTACTTAGCATGTTTGTTCATTTTTCAGTCCTGTCCAACTCTTTGTGACTCCATTTGGGGTTTTCTTAAGAGGCAGAGATACTGGAGTGGCTTGCCATTTCCTTCTCCAGCTTATTTCGCAGATGAGGAAACTGAGGTGAACAAGATGAAGTGACTTGCCCAGGGTCATTGTCAGAGGCCGGATTTGAACTCCAGAAGACAAGTCTTCCTGACTCGAGGTCTGGCACTCTATCCACTGTGCAGCCTAGCTGCCCATGTGCTTAGCATATAGTAAATGCTTAATAAATGCTTGTTGATAGTACATGTTAAGATTGACATGACCTTTAGTCATATATCTTCTCATTTTTCACTGGATAAAGCCTTTACATTTGGAGTGCTGATAGCTAATAAAAATGGCTTGATAAGGACTGCTCCCTGCCCCCTTTTCTTCTGCTCTTCCACCACCACTGTAGAAGCAACAGGTTGTTTGATTAGGGCAGAGAGCCATTTTGTGTTGTCTTCATTGTTTCATTGCTTGGTGTGGCCAGCTGTTTGGGAGATAAGCTTGTCTGCACTTAACTAGGCTGGTTATCAGAAAACACGTGCTTTGGAAGACATTTGATGTGTCTGAACATACCAGAACTTCTAGTCTCCTGGCACAACTTTCAAGAACCCAGAGTGCTTTCCATAGACCACAGTGAGGCATCAGAGGGGGGACTTTTTGTTTGTGCAAAAAAAAGAAAATAGCAATGAAAAACATTTTAATGAACCACTGATTTTTATGAAGTTGTGTCTGCACAAACTACAACATGCAGTAGGTGGTGGTAACTCAAAGCCTCACCTGCAAGACAGTTTTCTTCTGAAAAGTACGGTAGTAGGAACTTTTAGAATGAGTTGCCTTTCAAAACTTTTTTGCTTTTTCTTTTATTTCTTTATTCTGCCTTTGACTTTAAATATTATTCAGATGAAGGCCCACCAAATTTGCTTTGGATCTAGGAACTTTTGGTTTCATAAGAGTATGAGATTTGAAGGAAAGAAAAGGGGGCCGCCCTTGTCTGTGCTCATCAAGCTGAAAACAGCATTTTAGTTAACTTTGAGTTTCTCTCAAGTCCTCTGAGAATACCTTATTCCTTGTCACAATCATGTACGTAATTTTAAGTCTAATTTTTTTTTTAAACTTTTTTGGTGAGGCAGTTGGAGTTAAGTGACTTGCCCGGGGTCACACAGCTAGTGTCATGTGTCTGAGACTTAGATTTGAGCTCACATCCTCCTGACTCCAAGGCCAGAGCTCTATCCACTGTGCACCTAGCTGCCCCTAATTTTTTTTTTTAAAACCTGGGCAATTAGTAACATCCTTCTCATTTCATAAATGTGGAAAGTGAGATAAAGTAACAGGCCCAGAGTTATAAAATTAGTCAGTGACAGGTTGGGGTGAGGATTCTTGCTGTCTAGAATTAGGCAGAAAGGTAAACTTGTATAATCACCAAGATTCATCCCTAATAATTCCTTACCAAGGACCTTTTCTGCTGTGTGTCTTTGGATATTGGCTTCTTTGTACAATGGGCAGAGTTGATTTACTTCAGGAAAGAACAGAAGTCTTGTTGCTTACTGTTATTAAGGCAGTACATGCTTTGTGGTCTTTGCATGGATGACAGTAAATACCTAATGTTATTGCTCAGTTATAAAATGATATCGTGGGATCAGAGTCCTAGCTCTTAAATATAAAGCATTCGTTTGGAGCAGATGGCATTTCCTTGTTGAATGCTGTAGTTAGACCCTGCTTCCCTAAAGTTAGCACTGAAGTAGTCCTGTTTTAATTAGGGATTGCAGCTTCTATTGGGAGAGTAGTTAGGGATTGTTTTGGCTGATTATTTAGCGTGTGTAGAAGCTTGGTTCTTTTTGGGCCTGCCTGGGTGTTGTTTAATTAAGAAAGAATCTGGAGTTGTTACTCTGGATTTTCTAGAGTGTGCTATGGTGCTCATGAGGTGGTACTTGGGGAAAATCCAGTGTGAATATAGGAACTTTCACAATGAATTAACTACCTTTTTTAAACAAAATTTTTTTCTTTTGAACTAAGTCTGCCTGTTTTTTCCTTTTCACAGTTTATTCAAAACAGAATTTAATGCATATTTGTTTTGGATCCAGGGTCAGAGGACCTTTTCAGCTTTCAAGGAATAAAAAAATGAAAAAGGGGTGGAGAGAAGAAAGAAAGAAACTGCTGTAGAGCGTGGATTTTCATCCTCAGGTAGAGCAGTGGTCTCCAGAAGAATTTTGAAGCATCTTTTGAAAAGGCTTCACAAGGGAGCTCAGAGCATATTGGGAACCAGCTATATTGGACAGAAGTTCTGATGACCAGTGAGGCCTAGTCCAGGGGTGGTTTTGTGAAGTTTGGATTCAGTCAAAGGGCTGAGTTTGAGGACCTAGAGGGCCACACTTGGCCTCAAGGTTGCAGGTTCCCCACTTCTGACCTAGTCTGACATTCAGGTTCTTCTAAGGCCTATACTAAACTAGCCTTCTGAACAATCTTCTTGCCTGAACCTGGTAAGATATATGTGAAAGTACCTGCATAAGAACACATGTGGGGCTTTTTAAAGGAAGGGATCTATATCTAGCCTCATTTCTATTTGTCAGCACAGGATATTCTTGAACCTTCCTGCAGAAATCTCACATAGGTAGTCATTGATAGGCTTACCCATGGGCAAAATCTTCTCCAAAGTGTCAAAAATCTAAGTAGAATCACTGTTTAAGGACAGTGCAAATCAGCAGAGTAAGATTGCTGAGTAAGGTACTAACAAAACCCGACTGTTTGTCTCTTAGTTTGCAAAAAAAGAAAAAAAGAAAAGAAAAAAGAAACTGATTTAACCATAGTTGTGACACTCTCTGATTCCTTGATTATCTGCGGCTTTGTGGGATTTTCTAGGCTGCCTGTACAGGAAATAGATCTCAAATTTGACCTTCCCTTCTTTCCCAAATAGGGAAGGAGAACAGCTTAGTCTCACTTACCTCTTTACTTATCCTGGAGAGGTGACTTACAGACAGAACTTAGCTGAGAACCAGGATGTAAACCCCAAAGAGCTCGGGACCAAATAAATGTCACTGATCCAAGAATCACCAAACTGTACCAAAGGGTCCCTGTGGGCTACACATTGACTAAGAAAACCACACGTTTATTATATATTTATCTTTTTTATTAACGCATTAAAATCAGATAGAAACTGCGTTTTAATCTGTTTCAAGCCTCATTTGGAGTCTTGTGGACTCCATACTTGATTATCTTTGCCTTAGGGTATTAACTGTATTATGGCAAAGGATTGTAATGGATTTTAATAATGGTAATAGTCATCAAGAAAAAGTTGAATTGTGTGCTGTATTTAAGAAGGCAAGGAAATAGTTGATACATATGAAAAATATTTTCCTCTGAAATGGTTAAAAAATGGTTAAGACCCTTTTTTTAAAGGGTCTTAGTGAAACACTTTCTGTCCAGATATTAAATTAGCAAGATGGCACAATGGGGTTTGAATCTTGCAAGATGAATGAGAAGGGGAAAAAAAAAGATTGCCTTATTTAGGGGTTGTTATAAGGAGATGCTAGGCTTCTTCCTGAAATGTTTTTTGTAGATCTGTGCAGGCATTCTTTTCTAATTGGGAAGGTGTACTGGATTGTATGGGTCTGGGAATAGTATCCTATGGAAATGTGAGAACCATTTGTTTGGAGGCAGCCCTGGAGGTAGAAGACTTGAGTTCAAATCCCACTTCTGATGATTGCTCCCAGTGTGACTATGTGATGTTATAGTGTGGAGGAACATTTTCATTTTTCTTGGATTTCGCAGTACATACTGTAGGACCAGGAAAATCATCCTTTACTAACTAAGATTTAAAATAGGCATCAAGAGAAAATAAAATAGGACGCTATAGGCAGAACAAGGGGTAGAGCCCAGAACCTGGGATTGCTGTTTGGTGGTTCTTCCTGCTGTGACAGTGCTAGCCAGCCATTCCTTCCCTAGGTATGTAAATACCTACTGTTTGCTGGGTGTTAGGCTAGATGGGTGGAGGAATAAGGTCAAGTGTGGGCGTGAGATTCTGTTTCCAAAACAAGCAGCCTTTTCCCAGCATTAAAATATTACAAAGACATTTAAACTGAGAACACATTCTAGAGATAGGATTGAATGTTTTTCTGGCAGTTTTCTCGTCTAGTATGTGCAGACCAGATTGTTACACTGGAACTTATCATCTTGGGGAATAGCCTTAATTTTAAATTCCCAGTTCCAATTTTCTGAGGATTTTAGAGGTAGAGCTGATAGCATGAGGATAGCGTGTGGGAGAGGAAATGGGCCTAACAGAAATAAGTAGTGTCATTGGAGAATAAGCAGTTTTCTTAGGCAGAAGGGCTTGGTAGTGATGTTTAGACCTGATATGTCAGGCAGAGTGAACTGAGGAAGGCCTCTAAGTACAACGTGACTTCTTGAAAGTGACATTTTATGAAGATTGGTCCGGCAGCCCCTCTGCAGGATGCTGTAGAGGGGAAGAGGCGAGTCAGGTTTTTCAGCCAGGAAGCTGATTCAATGAGCTGGGTATAAAATGTTGAGAGTGTAGAATAGGAATGGTGTCTGTGACTGTGGAGAAATAAGAAGAAAACATAAGACCTTGTGACTGATTAGATTTAGGTTTGGAAGGCTGAGGGAGAAACCAAGAAAGGCGCTCTGCCTGATGACTAAACACTGGTGATTAAGAACTGCCTGAAGCTGCCCTGGTGTGGTCCCTGGCCCTCCTCATTTCCAGCCTCTTGATTATTTTGTAAATCTACCAAACTCTCCCCTCCCTAGCTTTCTTTGTGGACTTTGCTTGTTATGCAAAACAATTTACCTGGTAAAACTGTGAGATCTCCACCCCTCCCACTTGCAGCCTAGTCGTTTAGCTCTACTTGCATAGTACCCTATATAATTTAATAATATATAATATTAATAATAATTATAATATATAAATATAATATTAATAATAATTATGATATAATATAATAATATTCCTTAGTATCCTGTATAAATCCTGTTCCCAGCCCCGTCCTGGGGTAGTAGCACTTGCTGTGAGGTACCACAAGCTGCAGTTTAATTGAACTCATTAAAGACCTCAGTTTTGGGGGCAGCTAGGTGGCAAAGTGGATAGAGCTCTGACCTTGGAGTCAGGAGGACCTGAGTTCAAATGCGGCCTCAGACACTTAACACTAGCTGTGTGATGCTGGGCAAGTCCAAAATGACCAAAAAGCAAAAAAAGTAAAAAAGAAAAAGAAATGTTAAAAAAACACACCTCAATTTTGTTATATTGTTTTCATTTAAAATTCACATTGACACTGGGAAACCATTAGATTGTGCCCCAAACAATGTGAGCTTGAGAATGACCTGTGAACACCATCATATAGTTCTAATATAAAAGATTTGTGCTCTGAGGTTGGTACTTTTACCCCAAATTATGACTCTATTTGCCCTTTCTTTTGTAGACTGGTTTGCACAGTCCAGTGGGAGTAATGGTTCTAGCTCGATGGGTTCTCTGTCTGGTTAAAGTGATGGTCAAGCTTGGACCTTGTTGGCTCTAGGTACTTAAAGGAGAGCTAGATCCCAGATGATCAGAGTGCTGCTTGAAATCAGCAGAGGCATTGGTCTTTTCTTCCTGAGAAACTCTCAGAATAGCAGCAGTCTTTTGGTGGGTGGGCTTTGTTCACGGTCCTGTTAGATATTCTTCAGGTCTTCAGGGTACACAGTGCTCTGTACAGGAGCTGAGGCTTGGTGAGCTGCTCCTGACCAGCTGCTTTCCAACTCCATCTGGTCCTAATAGCCCTACCGGGAATGGGATGAGGCTCACACTTTTAGTAACCAATCTGACACTACTTGGGGTAGTTTTTAGTTTTTATTTTTTTTTTTTTATTTTTAGTTTTAAATATTTACTTCCACAAGATTTTGAATTCCATATTTTCACCCCATCTCACCCCTCCCCCCACCCCAGATGGCAGGCATTCTGAATACCCCTTCCCCTAGTCTGCCCTCCCTTCTATCCCCGCCCCATCCCCTTCCCTTTCCTATAGGGCAGGATAGATTTCTGTACCTCATTTCCTGTATTTCTCATTACCCAGTTGCATGTGAAACTTTTTTTTTAAGCATGTGTTTTTAAAACTTTGGGTTCCAAATTTTCTCCCTTCCTCCCACCCCATCCATCCTCATTGAAAAGGCAAGCAACTCAGTACAGGCCATACATGTGCAGTTATGCAGAACACTTCCATAGCAGACATGTTGTGAAAAACTAACTCTGTTTCCCTTAATCCTATCCTACCCCCCCCATTTATTCTATTCTTTCTTTTGATCCTGTCCCTCCTCAGTAGTATTTCCTTCTGATTACCCCCTTTCCCAATCTGCCCTCTTCTCTGTCATCCTCCTGCTCTCTTGTCCCCTTCCCCCCCTATTTTCCTGTAGGGTAAGACAGGTTTCCATACCCAATTGAGTGTGTATGTTATTCCCTCCTTAAGCCAAATCCTATGAGAATAAGATTCCCTCATTTCCTCTCACCTTCTACCTGGGGTAGTTCTTATGCAGATGGGCAGTTGTGGTCAATCCCAAGCTATTTATACTCCAATTTGTTACAGGTGAGGCTTAGTCTAAGAGATCTTTGTTTACAATTGGTTAGCCGGCCTGTGCTAACTGTGCCACACATCTGATGAGATGGGGCCAGGGCCGAAGAGGATCAGGCCAAATCCACTAATCAGGGCCCTCACGGGCCTAGGACTGACAGAAAACAAGGTAAGTAGGAGAGCTGGAAAGGGGAATCTTTTTGGCAGCAAAGGAAGGCAAAGAAGATGAAGGGCGTGTCTATATTGAGTTGTAAATGATAGAAACTAAAAACTAGAAACTGTACAAATCTGAATAAGAGGAATTAGCTTTGGGACCAAGGGGTCAAAAATGGATTCTTGTCAGAATGTAAATGAAATAATTACAAATGTAATTTGGCCATGTTCTATGCATTCAAGCAGCATTTTCCAATTCAGTTTTGCTGTAGAACGTTTTAGGTAGATAACCAGTAAATTCTGGTTTGGGAGGGCTCCAGGCTGGGGAAGATTGGAGCAAAATAGAGACAGTTGAGGCTATTGCCAGACAAAAAATGCCTGAGATTAGAATCTTGATACATAATTTAATATTTAGTGCATAGGTTTTAATATATCACTAACATAAGCATTTTTTTCCCCACAAGGCTCTTGTTCATATCATTTGAACACCAGTCTTCTGTGGAGCACAATTTGGAAAGTCCTTATATTGGGAACAAATAAAGGGGAATTTTACTTGGGAAGCAGTAAAACTTAATAATTGCACCCAAGCTCTACTTACTGTTCTCAGTGCGTATTGGATACCTTTAGGATTCTTAGATGATAACAGAAAATGCAAAAAAAAAATCAAACTTCTAAACTTTAGAATTAGGGTTAGAAGGTAATCTAAAGAACTTTTCACCTGTGCTCTTGTCATAATTGGTGCTAAAAAGACCTGTAAGCAACTCGTGTCTTGTTTTCATTATTACCTTCTCTCTGTCCTTAAAGCAGCTAATGTCTTGTTTCCTTCTCCTTACGGAAAAAAAAATCTTATCTAAGAGAACTCATTTTAAAAAGGGAAGGAGGACATGATGCAGTATCAGTTATACCCCAGTGATCGTGGATATTTGCTGTTTACAGAAACTCAGTAAGGGTATCTGAGCCATCTGGTAATCCTGATTGTGACACCCGGTGGTTGGTTACATTGCTGTCTCAGAAGACTATGCATTTAGAGCTGGAATGAATTGTAAAGGCCTTGCAGACCATGAGGACCTAAAGCCCAGTGAAGATTGAGTGACTTCACCTTAGCTTGTCCAGGTCATTAGTAGCAGAGTAGAGATTTGAACTTGGGTCTTCTGGTGCCAAGGCTGCCGTTCTTTCACTAAAGTTCCTGAGTTTTTGCTTTATGTGATATAATAGTTTTGTGAAAAAGAATTGTTACAGTATTAACATGGTAGTTTTGTGTGTAGGAGAGAGAAACCAGAAGCTACTGATGTTAGAGCTACACGTAACTGAAGGCTTGTGCTACAAAACAAATAGAAACCAAAGAGTAGAGTTTTTTTGGTCCTTTCTCTGTGGGGACAAAACCCCCAACCCCCTTTTCATAAACAGCAGTTCAAAGGATATTTCAAGAAATGTTAAATATTGGTTCACCACCCTATTTGGACATTGTTTTCTCTTGTTTAGAAAGGGAGACCTGACTACAGATCAGCTTCTATCAGTTCTTCACTTCTTGACCCTGGGGAAGTCATTTAAACTATCTGCCTCAGTTTCCACATCTGTAAAATGAGGCTAATAATAGCTCCTGCATCCCAGGGTGGTTGTGAGGGTAAAATAAAATAATCTTTGTCAAGTTCTGAACAGTGCTTGGCACATAGTGGTACTTAATAAAATGCTTATTTCCTTCCTTCCTCTTGGCAGGGGAGTGCCAAGCAATTTCTATCCAACTATAGGAACTTTTCCCCATTTCATGGATACAGGTATATCAACGTATACATATATATACATACACATATTCTGGGTACTCATTCTGACCAAGTGGTTTTGGTATATAGGAATTTGAACATTCTTAATAGGTAAGGATTATATACATCTCTTTATACATAATCATAGGTATATGGGCACACCCACAAAGTGAGTGTATATGTCTTTTTAGAAGTCAGTTTACAATATGTACCTCCACTTTCTCTCCTCTCACTTTGTTCTTAATCCCTTACAGTCTGTCTTCTGACCTTATTATTCCACTGAAATCATTCTTTCTAAAGTTAACAGTGATCTCTTAATTGCCAAACCCAGTGGCCTTTTCTCAGTCCTCATTCTCCTTGACCCCTCTGCAGCCTAGGATACTGTTGGTCACTCCTCTTTGATGCTCTTCCCTCTTGGTTTTAGGGACCTCATTCTGTCTTGTTCTACCTGAGTCTTCTCTGTTTTCTTTATTGGATCTTCCTCCGGATCACACCCTCTAACCACGGGTGTCCCTCAGGCTCTTTCTTAGACTCTCTTCTCTTCTCCCTCTATACTGCTTCACTTGGTAATTGCATCAGCTCCCATAGATTTAATTACGGTCTCTATGCTGATGATTCTACCTATCCTGCCCCAGTCTCTCTGCTGACCTCTATTCTCACATCTCCAAGTATCTTTCAGACGTCTTAAGATGTCTGGTAAACATCTTAAACTAAACATGTCCAAAATGGAACTCATCTTTTCCCCTAAACTCTCCCCTCCTTCTACTTTCTCTTTTGCTTTTGAAGGCATCACCATCCTCCCAGCCCCTTGGGCTCACAAACTAGAAGTTTTCATAGATTCCTCACTATCTCTCACCCCTCCCCCCCATATCCAAGCCCTGTGTCAAGGCCCATCAATTTCATCTTTGCAACATTTCTCAAATAAGCCCCCCCCCCTTTCTCTGAGACAGCCACCACTCTGGTACAGTCCCTCATCCCCTCATTCCTGGGCTATTGCAATAGCCAGTGGTGGGACTGTCTGCCTCAAGTCTCTGTCCACTACAGTTCAACCATCAAAGAGATTTTCCTCAAACACAGGTCTGATCATATCACCCTCCTGTTCAGCTCAGATGGCTCCCTGTCATTCCAGGATCTATCTGGCATTTAGAGTCCTTCATAACCTAGTCTCTACCCTCCGACCCCCTTCCCTTCCAGTCTTCTTATACTATATGCCCTGCCATATACTTTTTGATCCAGTGACCCTGGCCTCCTTTCTGTTCCATGAAGAAGACACTCTAGCTCTCACCTCTGACTATCTCTAATGCCTGGAATGCTCTCCCTTCCTCATCACCTACTGCCTTCCCTGGCTTCCTTCAAAGTCCGTCTAGAATTTTTTGTTTTTTACAGGAAGCCTTTCCAAAACTTCTTTTTAATTCTAGTACCTTCCTTTTGCTAATGATTTCCTATTTATCTTGCATATAGCTTGTTTGTATATGTTTGTTTGCATGTTGTTTCCCCCATTAGATTGTGAATTCCTTGAAGGACTGTCATTGCCTCTTTTTGTATCCATAGCACTTAGCACAGTGTGTGGTACATAGAAGGTGCTCAATAAATGTTTCTTGATTGATTTTGCATGATGTTATATATGCAATAGATGCCCAGTATTAATTGAACAATGAGTGAATGAAGGTTGGCAGCTAGTCTTTGTTTCTAAATCAGTGAACACTCAAGTTTGTGATTGCTCTTTTAGGCATTTAACTTCCTTTGTAAATACTGTAAATTTGTAAATTACATTCCGGACATGAACAGGGTCCTCATTTGTATCCAAAGAAATCTAGGGATGTTAAAATGCGTTTCTCTCTTGTTAGTGTTGATAGCTATCTGGTCTTGTTAGTGAATCCCAAATTGTACTCTCAGTCTACAGGAGGGGCTTTTCTTTGAGTCATGGGCCCCTTCGATTGACTGATGAAGCCTGTGGACTCTTTCTCAGAATAAGGTTTTTAAATGCATAAAATAGAACACGTAGGATCACAAAGGAAACCAATTATGTTGAAATATAGTTATTGAAATGTATTTTACAAAGTTGCAGACTGCTTGAAGCATTCTTATACTTTGAAGGTCATTTTCCTCTACCTCTTCTTATCCTGTGCACTCACTATTTTTCGATTATGCAGGGAAATCAAATGGCAAAGGTCACACAGCTTGGCTTTACAACATAAAGAAACCAAGATTTCGCTCACGTAAGTTAGGAATAATTAGGACCCCAAATTAAGCCAAACACAGAGTTAATTCAAATATTCAGCTGCTGTCATTTAAATGGCTACGGGTTTTATTGTTGCTTAACATTTCTGAATGCTTTTTAATGCACTTTGTTCTCCTCTCCCTGTTCAGTAGTTTTTATTCGAAATAGAAAGGGGATCAAGAGGCAAAAACTCACCAAGCCTGGGCTTTGAGTCACACCTTGATCCCTTCCTTCAGTCACGAAAGGTTTTTTCTAGTTATCTTTTCTATCAGTCAATTAACAATACTGTGGAGAGAATGGAATGACAGCTCTCAAAGACTAGCTTTATGGTAAATAAGACTAGGATCGCTGCAAAGATTCCATTAATGCAAAAAAAAAAAAAAGACCTTTTGAAAGCTTCCACTGGGAGTTTCCCCATTTGCTTAAATTCTTAAAACAAAGCAAGGGATTAAAAAACCTTCCTGTGGCAAATAAATAAAAAGGGTTAAGATAAAGTGCAAAACTGGTATTTCACTATTACTGAATCTCACAGACCTAATTCTTTAAAACTTCTAGCAGAAAAGAACCTAAAAAGTGTAGAAGGCAGCTGGAGTAAGGTAGAGAATAAGTGGGAGGCAGGATTTTGGTTCACGTGTTTGCTTTTTGTAATAAGATCGTGTGTGTGTTTTTAAAGCATGTTTAAAGGTTCTGTGTGCTTTGTGTCTCTAGGTGGGGCAGATCACATGTAGGTCAGAGGCATACTACAACTTGGCTTCTGAATAACATAGGAATCTTATTTAAAATACAAATAAAGCCCATGTTATAAAAGTAGGTTCAACCTGAAATTCTGCTGAATGCAATTTAATAATAGGAATCTAAAATGAACATAGTTTAACAGACAATTTCTCAAGCTGTCAGGTCTATTATGTTAAGTAATGTTTACAGTGAACAATTTTTCTCACCTATTCTGCATTTTCAAACATACTTTTAAAAGTGTTATTTGGCAAATATACACTAACCTTAATACATATATATTATGATATGTGTGTGTGTGTGTGTGTATATATATATATATATATGTGTGTGTGTTGTATACATAGCATGTGATATCTGTCATACATATTATGTACATGTGCAGTAATATATATACACATCCTATACTATGTGATATCGATAGTTATATACATGTGCAGTAATATATATGTACCCCATACTATGTGATGTCTAATATATAGTATTAGATACATATGTAATAACATATATACATCCCATACTATGTGATATCTGTAATATATAGTATTATGTACATGTGCAATAATATATACATGCCATACTGTGCAATATCTGTAATTATGTACATGTGTGTATATATATATGTATATACACACATATATATACACACCCCATTCTATGTTATGTCTGTAATATATAGTATTATGTACAAGTGTAATAATATATACACTGAGTTATGGGGGTGCAGCATATGTGTATCTATATCTAAAAACCTAGATCCAAATCTGTTCTCTGGAAAGAAAAATAAAAGTCTTTAATCCTAAAAAAAAAAAGAAAGAAAGAAAGAAAAAAAAAAGAAACCAAGATTTCTAAGTTCTGTCTTCATTCATTCCACAGCTATTTAGTGAACATCTGCTATGTGTAATTTCTCTACCATGTCTCAGCCATGGACTGTGGGTAATCAAACTATTCCCTGCAGATGATTGCCTACTCTGTAGAATAGGCTGCTCAGGACAAAGGGAGTCAGCATTTTGATCTTTTTTTTTTTTGGTGAAGCAATCAGGGTTAAGTGACTTGCCCAAGGTCACACAGCTAATAGGTGTCAAGTGTCTGAGGCTGTATTTGAACTCAGGTCCTCCTGACTCCAAGGCCGGAGCTTTATCCACTGCGCCACCTAACTGCCCCTGGAGTCAGCATTTTGATATGCCTGGGCCCTCCCTCTCGTGGAGCTCATTCTGGTGGGAGGATATGACACAAAGTGACTACATGATAGGTGCCTGTTGTTGACTTACTTTGCTAGCTCTGTGACCTCCGCACTGTGGGTGTTCATTGGATTTGCCAGTCACAGCCTGTGCTGCCATCTCATGCTGTGTAGCTCCTTGTCCCATGAACATTCCAGGCCTTGGGGATGGGGGAAGGTCTGGTCTCCTCTGTGTTATGAGGGCTTTCCTCTCCATCTCTTGACAGCTCATGTGTATCATATCAGTGGAGCACTTGACTGGTGTGTTATCTTGTGTTTTCCCATAGAGCACGTGACTTATGTGTTGATTAGTCTTTACTCTAATGATCTGACTTGCCTGTCTCCATTTCTGATCATACATTTTTCTGATACCCTTTAGGAGGCTTATTCTCTGTAATTCCTTGTTGGCAGCACAGTATGTTGCCATCAAATGCCTGCCCATGTGAAACAGTGTCAAGAACCACTGTCTTTCAAGTCAAGGGATCTGGGCTCAAATTTTGAGCAAGTCTTAATCTCTCTGAGCCTCCAGGTATAAAATGTATGGGACTGAGCTCAGTTCAGTGGTGTTTCAGGTCCTGTCAAGCCCTAAATCTGTGATACTATGACCCTATGACCATGGACTTCTCTGTTGCCCTTTGGGTGACTCTCAGCTTTAATTCTGTTCAGTGACTTGCAGCCATAGAGCATCACCATAGGGGCAGTTAGGTGGCGCAGTGGATAGAGCACCGGCCCTGAAGTCAGGAGGACCTGAGTTCAAATGTGGCCTCAGACCAAACATTGACACTTACTAGCTGTGTGACCCTGGGCAAGTCACTTAACCCCAATTGCCTAAAAAACAAAACAAAACAAAACATATAGCATCACCAGAAGAATATTGAAATTTAAAAAAAAAAAGAATGGAGCCTCTGTTTTGAGGAGAAGGCTTTGGTCATTAAAATGAGCACTATGCAATTTCCCAAGGGGAAATCAGCTCACTTGTAGTCTCCTGTTCAGTTCTGGGCCACTACATTGGAGTCAGGACCTTGGCTCAGATCCTGCCTTTGACACTCTCTGTGATCCTTAACCTATTTCAGCCTCAATTTCCTTAACTGTGAAATGGGGATAATAATACTTGTAGCACTTCACAGGGTTGTTGTAGGATTCACATGCAATCATGTACAGAAAGTACCTCAAAATGCTTTATAAATATGAACTGCTGTTTTAGTGCTGCCCTTGGCTGCCATATCCTATGTTATAATCAATTTCAAATGTAATTTTTGGTGACATTACTTGGTGGTCTAGTACCTTATGAGGCTGTGAAGTAGAATTGTGGATAGTGTTGGACTTGGGGACAGGAAGGCCTGAGCAGGAATCCAACCTCAGAGATGCCTACCAGCTGTGATCCTGGGCAAGTCACTTAAACCTCTCTCAGCAATGATTTCTTCATCTGTAAAAATGAGGATGATAATAGCCACTGTTCCCCAGGGTTGTTATGAAGATTAGCTGGGATGACATGTATTAAAACCCTGTGTAAGTGCCATCCTCTTCTAGCTTCTTCTGGAAAGGGTTCAGCTATGTAGTCCTGAGGCTTCTGTAAGTCTTTGACCTCTCTTGCTTTTTATCCTAGAACTATGTTTTCCAAAATATTTTTTGATACTGTACGACCACCTTTACTTTGACAGATGGGTTTTTAATCTGGAAAGTCTTACTGGATTTTCAGAATTTCTCTACCCCTTCATCCTGAGGTGTGGTGTCCTCCAGCATGCAAGAACGCGCGCTGAATGGAGATTCAGAGTACTTCTGTGTTTGATTCCTAATTCAGCCACTTAAAGTCTTATGATCTCGGTTAGATTGTGAGCTTTCCAGGTCTCAGTTCCCTCATCTCTAAAACAGTTGTTTTGGTCGTGGAAAAATAGACACATTAATGTACAACTGGTCTAACCATTCTGGAAAGTGGTTTAGAATTATGCCCCAAAGTCACTAAGCTTGGAATCAAAGAGATCAAAAGAGATCAAAAAAGAGGAAAAGAACCTACATGTCAAAGTGTGCGTGTATACAGACACCTAAATATATATACATATATACAAAAGTGTATATGTTTACATGTTTCTGTGTGTTTGCTTTGTGACATATACATACATAGCTCTTAACTGGTTGTTGATAAATAATAAATGAATGAATAAAGAGATTTGTCTGGATTAGTGTGAGGAATACTTAAAGGTTACCTGGATAGCAGTACCTTAGGTAATAGTCCTAAGGTGTAGTAATGAAGATGATAACACGGTAGTGGGCGGTGGGGATAGGGAAGAGGAGGCATCTACTGGAGAGTTGTTAAAGAGTTAGAATTAACAGAAGTTGGGAACTGTTTGGAAAAGTAACACAAGTGTTTTGAATATGGCAGATAATGGTGTTGATATAGAGAAGTGAGAAGGAAGAGCAGTGGTTTTGTTTTGGAAGCGAGGGAGATGATCTCAGTTTTGGACAAGTTCACTTTTAAGATGTCAGTGAGAGGTAACAGTGTACTTGGGGATGCTGGCCTGGACACTAGAGTGCTGAGATGATAGTTAAAATTGCAATTACGAGATTACCTATGGAGAGTATAGAAAATGAAGAAAATGCGGAAGAGATGGCCCCACCTCTTGAAAGAGTAGTTGTAGAGTGAATGAAGCTTAGCTCTCTATTTTAGTTTGATGTTTTGGAGTAGATAGGTAAGAAATGTGAAGAACCATTCAACATAGGAGTTCATGCTTTCATCTTGATTATTTGCTGGAATTCATTTGAAATCATGCCATGGGCACATGCGAATTGATTAGGGGGGGTATAAAAGGGTCGCTCTGTCACAGAAAAGTTTAAGAATCCCTTGAGATTGTCCTCAAGTTCCATTCTCACTCTGATTCTGTGATTAAATGATGAAAGTATCTAGAATCTGTTAAAAAAGCAAAAATGTCCACCTTTACAATTATATACTAATAGACACTCTGAGCTGTTTATCCAGCTATATACAATAGTGTGGAAAATTTTGTATTTTTCATCCAGTCTGTGTTTCCTGTGTGAATGTTTAGATTGACCTCCGAAAGGAGGCAGGTGATGGAGTGGCTAGAATGCTGGACTTTGAAGTCAGGAATACAAGTTCAGATTCTGCTTTAGATGATTATTAGCTGTTCAAGTCACTTAACTTCTCTTGTCCTCAGTTTCTTCATCTGTAAAATGGAGATAATGACACCCTATGCCATCACAGGATTGTTGTGATGATCAGATGGGAGATAATCTTTGCAAGCCTTAAAGCATTACATAAATGTTAGATGTTGATGCGGATCTTATTTAGGAGCCTTTGGCAAATACATTTCCTTGTTGAATCACTTGTTAAAGTCAGAAGTTCACTAAACAAAGTTTATCAAACAAAGTTTATCTCATGTCTTTCGAGGAATATTGCATAATTTAGGCATAAACTTGGGAGACAGTTTATTGAAGGAGGGCTTTGAAAGTAGCAATCTACCAAATAAAATACTTTTCCATAGCCAACAAGATACACAGTGGGATTTCATATGTTCTATACTATTCAGTCATTTCTGTGACTGATTGTAAAAGCAGTTCTTTGCTGCCAGCCATCATTTGCAAAAGCCTGCTTATTCCTTTTGTATACCATAAGGAAGCCTTCTATATATGTACGTGGATTGTCATAAAAGTTGTAGTGATGGGAAAAGGAGATGTTTGAACTGCAAGTTATCATGGCATTTTGTATCACTTTTTTTTGGTCATAGTAAGGTTTGAAGTTATTGTTTTTTCCAGAAGTGTTTAGTAACCTCCTGTCTCTCTTGAGAACTGATTCCTCAGTGCCTTCAAAATTTTGTCGTCCCTAGTATGGAGTTTTTCTGTGTATTCTGTAGTACCATTTTAAATTCTTTATACAGCATATTTGGGATGAAAATGGTGGTGATTTTATTATAATTTGTGGAGAAAGGAGTTTGTTTTAAAGTCTTTGCAGATCTTTTTTCTTTCTTTATCTGTTCTATTTCTAGTTTCTGTATTTTCTTTAAATTTGTTGTTTTTTCGTCTTCATCATTGAGCTGTTTTATAAGATAATACTGCTCAGAATCTTCTATCTACTGTTCTCCTCTTTAAGATAATTACAAAGAAATTTATACTCCAAGCTGATTTGCCTTTAGAATTTTGTGGGCTTTAACAACTTAATTACTGGTCAAAAAGAGATAATTTAGGAGGCTGTTGCAACATTCCAGATAGTGAGGGTGTTGACACTGGGCATGGAAAGAAAGGGTACAGATTAAAGGAGTTATAGGACTTGGTAATTAATTGGAAGTGCCCGTGAAGGAAAAGGATTTACTGATTATTTGAATGAAAGATTTTGAAGGAGAGTGTGTGTGTGTGTGTGTGTGTGTGTGTGTGTGTGTGTGTGTGTGTGTGTGTGTGTGAATTGGCAAGATTACTGACATTAGTCAGTCTTACAAGGCATTCCTCCCTAGTGGGTAGATCTACCCAGGAGACCAAATTAAAGAGCGTTGCTAAATGACTAGAATTAGAACAAACAGAGTTGGATATTCTTAAAGTATATTTCCTTCAGATTCTGGTACAGTGAATTTTTCTTTGGCACTCTATCTGTGACTAAGTAGTCTGTGCTGTCAGTGTCCTTTCTTATAGTCAGTAAACACTGACACCTACTCTTGGACTAGCTTTTTCTAGGCTCCAGACACCGCCCTTCTGTTGGGAAAACATTATCGTGGGCGTGTTACCATAAAGTGGAAGAATAAAAGTGATAATCTATTCAGTCAGTTACATTCCATTCCAATAATACTTTTTCCATGTCTTGATTGAACTTTGAAAACTAATGTTCTTAATTTGTTATCTCTCAGCCTATAGGAGATCTAAAAAACATATTTACATGGTTAAATGTAAGGGAGATTAGAGAAAAACTCAATCTTACTTATCTCTTAGAATTACTTATGCTATATGTGTCTATATAGTATATATATATGTACAATGAAATAAATGTATAATAGTATACTCAGTATAAACCCCAGTCAGGACACACTCCCCAGAATTCAGTAACCCCAGATATGCTCTCTATATTAGGGCACATTACTGTATCTTACATTTGGGTCGTATTTACAACCTGCTTTTCACAGACAGTGTCACCTACGTTGAGGTAGGCAGGACAGTTATATTTATTTCCATTTTACAGATTAGGAATGGATTTTTAGAGGTGGATGTTACATACCTGGCCTAGCTCTACTAAATTATAAGACCCTTAAAGAAGGGACTATGTGTTAAATTTGGAATTCCTAGGGTTTTAATTTCATTGATATTCATCATGTACACTTTTTTATATCTTTTTTTATCCCTACAAAAGGTGGATGGGGCAGGTATGTTGTTCTCAACATACAGATGAGGTCACAGACACAAAACATTTTAGGGACTTGTGTGAGGCAAATGGCAGGGGTCGGCCCTAATTGAATTGGCCCTGTTACTTAATTGTTGCTTGCTCCTGGGCAATTACTTAACCTGAGTACAACCACACTTTCTCAACTGTAAATTGTTATTGTTATAATCTCCCTTCCAGCTCTTTGGTTCTGTGGCTAACATAGATAATAAAATATTAGAACTCAGGTTTCTTGATTTTCACCTGAGTATTTTCATTATACCAGTCCATTTCTGAGAGTAGGATAAGTGTATTCACAGTTTGAACACAAGCTTGATCACCAAGTCCCAGAATTCTAAAACTTGAAGAAAGTCATTCCTTCTTTATATGTTGAAAGATGACCAAAAAACCTCACCCTCAGAAAATAAAAATGTGCAGTCTGTCTTAGAAATACTCTGTCTTTTTGCACGATCATTCTCTAACACATTATAAGGGAAAGTTACGAATAGTCAACGAGTATTTATTGAACACTCACTGTGTGCCAAAATACTTTTGTAATAATGTCTTAGGTACTAAAAAAACGATCAAACTTCATATCTTGGCGTTCAAGGGACATCCCTGCCCACGCCTTTCCCCCACCGCCATGGGTTTCTAGAGCAAAAAGAGACAGTGTCAGTACAGACTCTCACCTTCTTTTCTTGTCTCTACAGAACAATCCGGGTGTGGCTGAAACGAGACAGTGGTCAGTACTGGCCCAGCATTTATCATACAATGGCATGTAAGTGAACTTTGTTGTTTGGGGCCTAACAGTCCTTACGACACTGCAGGATTTGAGTGCTAGTGTCTTCAAAGGCTGAGGGCTAAGGCAGTAAAATATGAAATTTCTTGGTTGTTCATTTACCTTTCTTTTTAATTGATATCTGTCAAACTTAACTTGAAGCAATTTGAACTTAACTGCCTATTACTGGGCAACTCAGTTGTTATAAAAAGAGGGTCATTGTGTTTTCACCCATTTTACTTAGTGTGTGATAGAATGTTAGAACTGGCAGGAACCATGGAATCGTGTAACACCTCTACCCCTCCCATTTCATAGATGAAGGAGCTCAGGCTCATTGAGGCTAAATCATTTAGTGAGGTTTTCAGAAATTAAAGAGGTTTAGTTGCAAAGTAAAACTTGGGGAATATGTCATTAATCATAGTAGGCCTAGAAGAGGTGATTCTGTTACACGTACATGCTTTAATAGAAGAGTCCATGTAACCTTTTTTTTTGCGGGGGAGGGCTGGGTGATGGGGTTAAGTGACTTGGCCAGGGTCACACAGCTAGTAAGTGTTATGTGTCTGAGGCCTGATTTGAACTCAGGTCCTCCTGACTCTGGGCCTGGTACTCAATCCACTGACCCACCTGTTGACAGTAGTTCCAAGAATTGAAGAAGGCTTCCCATATAGATAAATGCATTTTTAATAAGAGTTACTTGCCTGGTTTTAGATCTAGACGCTGGTCATGGTTGTACTGTACATGTGACTTTAGTTATTGAGCCTTTTTGGGACTCGGTATCATTGTCTGTACAATTAAGAGGTTCGACTGCAAGGCTCAGAGGTCTTGCTCTGAATTTTTACGTTTCAGGTGAGTGTGAATACTTGAAAGTTGAGCTCTTAAGGAATTCCAGAGATTATTAGAAAGACAAAGGGAACATTTAAACAGATTTCACCATTTAGCCCTGGTCTCCCTTCCAAGCAAACACCTTCTTTCTCTTTTTCACCAGCTTCTTTTTACCATACCTTTATTTTCCATGCTTATGGTATGTGTTAATCCGCCACGTAAGCTTTCACAGGGCCCTAGGGTTTAGAACTGGAAGAGGTCTCGGCCATTTAGTCCAAACCCGCCCCCTCCCCCCCTTCCCATTCACATGATAAGGAACAGGCCGGGGAGGTTGTGACTTGCCCAGGTCACTTTGGCTGTAATAAAGGGGTGAGATTTGGACCTGAATCCTCCGACATTAGATTTATCACTTGTCCCCTGCACTGGAGAGAGGCTACTGAGGTTTTTTGCTGGCAAGCTGCCCTGCTTTTTATCTTTGCTATATATTATATATTCAGTGAGATTAAACAGTTATTCTTGATAGGTGAATTTCTGAAGCATATGCACAGTACTTCTAGAAAATGAAATTAAAGCTTGCTCTGCAAAATGAAACTGCCTCTTAGCTTGTCCTACAACTAGACACTTGGCTTCCTGGCTTCTCTGTTTATACAGCGGTGGAATCCATATCCACATAACACTACAGGGACCCATTTTGTTTACAGTATAACCACAGAAGCTTTCCTTTCGAGCTCTGAGAAGGTTGGGGGCACCAAGGTCTTCTGAGTTCAGGCTGTGTGTTGAAAGAACTGTTCTTACAATAGTTCATTCCTCTCCCTCTGGTAGCAGGGGCCCAGGGTATCTGCTTTAGAAGGAGCTGACTATGAGCAGTTAGCGATTGAGTAAAGTACTCTAGTGGTTATGAAAGTCTTAGGACACCTGCAACCTGTATTTTTGTCTATTTTGAGGATGATTCCTGTCATTGTCTCGGTGAGCTCTTAATTCCATTTCTCATGTTTTTGTGTAAAGTTGATGTCTCATTCTCCCCTTATAAAATGTCTTCTGCAAGCAAAGCAATGATGCTTCCTCAGCATTATCGCAAAAACTGCTAGAAACATCAGGAGTCTGAGGAAGTGGGACCCCCGACCTGGCTACTACTGTACATTCATCTCTTAATGGAAAGCCTTCTTAATGCTACTGGTTGGTTGGGTTTTGCCTGTTTTCAGGAATCTTAGCTTAATCTCTTTTAGGCCTTAAAGTTGGAATCCATGCTCATTAGAATGACCTAATCTGTTTACTCAGGATCTTACACTTGGGACTGGAAGGGACCACCAAGATGAGCCCCTACTTTATACAGGCAGGTATGGGGTGCAGTGGATAGAGTGATGGCCCTGGGCTCAAGAGGCCTTAAGTGGAAACCTACTGTAGACACTTACTAGCTGTATGATTCAGGTCAAGTCACTTAACCTTTGTCAGACTAATATTCCTCATCTTTAAAATGGGGAAGAATAACAGTCGTTTCTAACTTTCTGAGGTGCAAATGTGGTTAACATACATAAAGTGCTTTGCAAATCTTCAAGTGCTCTATATATGCTAGTTGCTAATTGTTATTATTATGATTATTGCAGATCATAAAAACCAAATGGCAAAGCAAAGTTCAAACACATTGCTCCCAAATCCATTACTCCCCACTCATTTTTTGCTTGTCTAATGATGCCATCACCTTTTATCAACGACAACTTTGGAATTAGGTGTGACCTAGGTCACTCTGGGCATAGAACCAGACAGGTCTTCAGGAACCATCTCTCTTGGTACATCGCTTTGGCTTCCTACTGTAAGGAGAAGATTGACTTTTATTCCTGCTTTCCTCCTAGTCTAACAGTAATTATTGTAATAGCTAACATTTATATGTAGAATTATGTTCTGCAAAGCGTTTCATATGCCTTATTCAATTTGATCCTCACAACAACCTCAGAAGGGTTATTATTATCCTCTTTGTATCAATGGGGAAGGAAACTTAGTCTCACAGAGGTTAAGTGATTTGTCCAGGGTCACAGTTAGGAAGTATTTCAGCAAGATTTGAAGATAGGTCTCTCCTGACTGCAAGTTCAGCGCTCTTTCCATTCTACCACCACATACATGCATACCTATAATATAGTAGTTCCTTGTTAGGGATGGAGAAAAGAGTAGACGTATTACCATTATTATAAAATAATAATGAGGATCTTCTTAAAAGCAAATCTGACCAGTTCAGTCCCCCAATTCATATAAATTCTAGTGACTCCTTATCACCTCCAGGATCAAATAGAAAAGCCTTTCTTCGATATTTAAAACCCTCCGTAATCTGGCCCCCTCTATAACAGTATTTGAATGAGCCAACTTCTTTTTTTTTTCTTTTTGTGAGGCAGTTGGGGTTAAGTGACTTGCCTAGGGTCACACAGCTAGTAAGTGTCAGGTGTGTGAGTCTGGATTTGAACTCAGGTCCTCTTGACTGCAAGGCTGGAGCTCTAGCCACTGCACCACCTAGCTGTCCCATGAGCCAACTTCTTGATAGATGTTTTAGGATTCTGAGTAGGCTTTTCTTTTTTTAGTGACATGTGTTAAAAAAACCCAAATCTTGAAGAAAAGCTTCATTGTAACATTCTGTTTGTATCACACAGCTGCATGCCTTCTTTAAAAAATACTAAGACATTTAGTTTTCTGAAGTATCTCCACCACATTTCAGAGGAGGAAAACAAGTTTATTACTATGTGAAGTTATTTAATTATTTTTTAAGCTTTTAGTTTAGCTGTTTGGGACATATCATATGAGAAATGACTTAAAAATTAACTCTGTTATTAATCTGGCCTTGGGTTTTTTGGCAGCTCCTTGCTCAACTATGGCATACCATCATGATAGCAGAAGGATATTTGTGGGCCAGGATAATGGAGCCATAATGGTAGGTAGCTCTGGGAGTTTAAGAATATTAAATGCATATGAACCACTTGAATTTTGTCTGTAACACAGTTTTTCTTTATTCTGGCCTCTAAGCATTTGTTAGTTTTAGACATTGTAAATGCAGTTATCATTATCTAATAGATAATTCTGACTATGTCAGAAGCATTCTCAATTCGTTACAGAGTTATCCCCATTTATGAATGGGTGTGTTCCAAAAGTTTCTCTGTAGGAACTTAGAATGCATTTCCCCATAGAAATAGTTATAATTTGTAGTTTCCTTGACCTTCCCACAAAAGTATTTTGCCCTTAGTGTGCCTGGCACAACATTAATAGTATGAGCCTGAGAGGCATTGCCTGGGGCAGAGGAATGAATGTGGCCCCAAGAATGAAGAAGGTGGGAACTCTGTAGGCAAGTGATGAGTTTCATGTGAAAGACTCAGTGGACAGAGGCAGGGTTGTTAAAATATTTGCACTTCCTTTGGAATAAAGATATGATTCTCCTTTGTTGTTTTTCCTTAATTTGTTCTATCAGCAGTTTGTACCAGCTGTGCCCTCCAGGCTGTGGAGAATGCAAAGATCAAACTCATCCAGCTAATTGAAAAAAGTTGCTTTCCTTCTCATTCTCTTTTGTGGCATTTCCCCTGTTGTTATGGGGTGGGAGTTGGTAAAGTACTTTGTCAGAAACAACTCTCAGCAGTATGGTTTGTTTTATTCATCTTGAGCCATTTTAGTATAGACAAGACGGTAGAACAAATAAGTGGCACCTTTTAGGTGCAGAAGAGGTAGAAGGAAACCCTCAAAGAAGACTGACTAGCTCTCTACATTCAAATACAGTAACTGTTAATATTATAGATACTTGGTTTTGCCAGTAGACCTGGGATTCTTAACCTTTTTGGTGTTGTGAATGCCTTTGGCCATGTGGGAAGCCTGTGGACCCTTTCTCAGAATAATTTATTTAAGTGCATAAACTGAAATACATAGGGTTATAAAGATAGCCAGTTATATTGAAGTCATTATTAAGATATTAAAAATTTATGAACTTTAGGTTTGAACATTCTGGTCTAAAGTGTTACATATTAGAAATAATAGTTTGAGGCTTTTTTGCTGAAGCATTTTAATTCATAGAGCTGATCTCAAAAATCTTCCATCTTTTCATAGACTATACTTGCATTTTTTTTGAAATTTATCATTACCTTAAATGTTTAAAAATATAACTTGTTTATTTGCTATGTTCAATTATAGGAATTTCATGTCTCTGAAGATTTTAATAAGATGAACTTTGTTAAGACCTACCCAGGTAATACCATATGCACAATTATTTGCTTTAGTCTTTAAAGCATTTAAAAAAATTTGTAGTACTACTCACGTTATCCAAATGAAGTTTTTATACCACGTGGCTTAGTTATCGGAAGTACTGAGGAGGCTGTCAGCCCTCAGAAAAGGTATCTCATACCACCCTCCTCGCCCTGCCCTGGGCTTATTGCCAGGTATAATGTATTTATTAGTTATAATTAGTTATAAGCCTTTAGCTTCGTAGTCAATGACCAGTGGCAGTGGTCCCATTTTCAGGTTAAAAAAAATTCTTGTATTCCTGGCCTTTTAGGTCTAGGAATTCTAGGCCTGTGATAATCTGCATGATGTAATATTGTGTAAAGGTTTCAGGTATTTCTTAAGGTAAAATTGTTTACTTAAGGCAGAAGTTTGGGTCAACATGAACCCATATAGTTCTGTGTAGGGCCCAGGAGAGCAAGTACATAGTTAATATTAGGCCAAAGCAGTGCCAGATTTGACTATGTGCAGATTGCCCATTCTGAGAGAACATAGTGCTGGGTCATTGAGTCCATAATCCTTATGAATTTTTCAGAGTTCTTGCTCATAGTTAATGGATTTAGAGTTTAAACTTTTACTTTGACTACATAATTACTTTTCTGTATGAATTGACGTAGTTATGGAATCTGGAAAGATGTTTCTATAAAATAAGGCCAAATTGCCTTTCCTGAGGCAGCTGGGAATCATGCTATATTTAAAATAGGAAGATGATGTAATAATGGTGGAATAATGTTAATTTGGAGAATGTCAGTGGTACAAGTTGTTTTTTCATTTGACTGAAGTGATATAATGCTTTTTCAATTTTGGGTAAATGGACAAACTTTATAACCAACTTGTTAGCTGCCTCAGTTACTATTTGTGCAGATTACCTTTTGAAAGGATCTAAAAAAATGCTTCCTGCTTTCTTCTAACATTTTGTCTTTTCGAAATGTGTCTCATGATAATGAGATGACTTTATCTGTATTTTGATCATTACACTTCTAAGGTCTATTTTGATCATTACGTCTTTCCTCCTCAGTGTCTGAGGTGATGTTGCCTTGTTTATAAAATAAATAACAATATTACCTTTTACCCTTTTCAGGAGATTTCATTCACTTCTTAGAAGTGAATATAATTTTTTTAAAGATAGATCTGACATCATCTAAGTTTTAGAAAGATACTGAAGTTAAATAAATTAACTCAGGATTTTCCTGTGTGGTCTATACATCTAAAAATAATGTTAAAGGTTTTTTCTGGCTATCATTTGCTGTCATTATTAGCTATATTTCTGAGTTCATTTAATAAGTGTTTATCAAGTACTTACTATATACATACCACTGTGCCAAGTTCTGTGGTAGTTCTCTAGGAAGAGTTCTTGTGGATCTCAGGGTGGTGAGCATGTTGGAAGCCATTTTAAAAGGCTGTACAGAATGTACACGTTCTGAGGCATTATTTCAGAATAAAAAATGTTACAAGTGTGGAGCTTACACCAATAGTATGTGCCAAGGGATTGTTCTTGCAGTCTGATATGTGAGTTCTCCTTTCTCCTGCTGTTTTATGCCAGTTGTAGCAAAGGTGCTTATCTTTCTTTAATATGTTGTAGATTCTGATTGTCTTTGACCAAGGAGAGCTGCTTAGTATCCCTTTTCAGGAAGAGAATGTGGATGAGACTGCTTCTTAAATCCGAAGGCATTTGAACCCATGATGTGTTGGCAAACCTTGAAATGTTTGAAACCTACAAATATTCAGAAACAGGAATGTAGAATTTGGAGGGCTTCCTGGATTCTAAGTGCTAAGGAATTTGAAACAACAGGCAGTGATCAGTGAAAGCTGAGGTTATTTGCTATCCCCATGACCTTTTGCACCTTAAGTCTTTTTGGGCAGAATGTCAATTTAATATCGAGGTTGAGAAGTTAAGCCTTCTTTTCTGGTATGGTTTTTTTTGTTTGTTTTCTGGCTAGGCAAAGTTAAGTGACTTGCCCAAGGTCACACAGCTAGTAAATGTCATGTGTCTGAAGCTGGATTTGAACTCAGCTCCTCCTGAATCCAAGGCCAGTGCTCTATCCACTGCACCACCTAGCTGCCCCAAGCCTTCTTTTATAATAGTAAGTGGTGGGTTATTTCTGGTGATAGTATTTCTAACCAAAATAAGCACATTTTTTCTTTCTAATCCAATAGCTCATCAGAACCGGGTGTCTGCAGTTGTCTTCTGCATGGGAGCAGAATGGGTCATCAGCACAGGTCACGACAAATGTGTCAGCTGGATGTGTACCAGGAGTGGGAGTATGCTTGGGAGACATGGCTTCGCTTCTTGGGCTTCATGCTTACAGTATCCTTTCAAAATGTTCTAATTCCTTTATTGGAGAGATGAGCTTTCCAATAAATAATTTTGAAAGCATGATTATATAATATGAATATATTTCTGAGTATTAGTTTTGAATTCTGATCACTAAATGTTGAATGAACTTTTAAGTCATTGAATAATTCCTATACATTTTCTGTTTGCACTGGCAACTTTGCAGATTTTTTTCTTCACTAAAAATCAGTTGAACCTTGCCTTTTATTTTTTCTTCCTTTTTTTTTTTTTTTGGCTAGGCAGTTGGGGTTAAGTGACTTGCCCAGGATCTCACAGCTAGTAGGTATCATGTGTTATGTGTCTGAGACCAGGTTTGAACTTAGGTCCTCCTGACTCTAAGGCCAGAGCTCTAGCCACTGCACCATATAGCTGCCCCTGACCTTGCCTTTTCTTACAACAGTGTCATATCACAGCTTTTCTTGATCCCTCTTAATCTCGGTGCCTTCCCTCTATTGATTATCTCCAGTTTGTCCTATATAGGTCTTGTTTGTATGTAGCTGTTTGCATATTGTTTCCCTCATTAGAGTTCCTTGAGAGCAGGGATTTTTTTTTCTTTTTTTGTATCCCCAGTGTTTAACACAGCACCTAGAACATATTGGGCATTATTAGTCACTTAATAAATGTTTATTGATTGACTAAACAGGGTATGATGTACATAACTGACTATGATAGTATGAAGAGTGAGAGAGAAATAAAGAAAGGACTAGACCAGAAGTTCCCAAACTTTTTTGGCCTACTTCCCCTTTTTAAAAAAAAATTTATTCAGTGTCCCCCTGGAAATCTACTTTCTTTAATTTTTTTTGACATATGCATCATTTCAAAAAAATATAAAATATTTTTCTTCAAAAATCATGTCTTAAATTTAATAATTTATTGTAAATTTTTGGATTTTTTTCTTGCATTGAAATTTTGATGGCATAATATTCCACTATGTAACCATATATTGTATTATAAACAAGTCATTACACACACTTATTCCTGCCTATGCATGATGGACTTCCCGCCAATCCGGGACATGCTCACATGTCAACACTTGCTTGTTAAGACCTGTCGGCGGACTTAACCATTGATTGGTTATAACTTGCATTTTGTGTGTTTATTTGGAAAATCATGTAATCACTACAATTTTAACTCTGTTACACAACAGATAAAACATGTACAAATGATTTTTCTAAATTTTCTTACCTTCTTTTTTTCCTTTTGCTTCTACCACCCCCCTGCAACGTTCTAGTACTCCCCAAGGGGAGGTATTGCCCACTTTGGGAACTTCTGGTCTGGACAAAGAGTTATGAGAAATTTGAGAAAGAAGACTTTTGCCCTGGGTGGGATGTGGGAGTGGGTCCGGAAAGTTTTCATTTAGACAGTACTCTTGAACTGGCCCTTGAACAGAGGGAGGGGTTTTAATACATAAGGACCAGGACAAAGAACTAATTCCCTTCCTGGGGTAAGTTTGTATGCAAATGTGTGCCCACGCAAGAGAGAGCTACAGGAGACTTAGACTCAGAAACTTGAGCATAATTTTAGTCTTGTACATACCTACTATTCATATTTTCTTCTGCATAGCTTTAAGACCAAAGTTGATAGTGGTTTGTTTTTAAAGAAGTAATTTGAGAATAGTTATTCATTACTTATCCTTGACTAATTCTATTCAGATATGACTTTGATACTCAGCATGCCTTTGTTGGAGACTATTCTGGGCAGATCACACTGCTAAAGCTTGAACAGAACACCTCTTCAATTATTACAACCCTTAAAGGGCATGAAGGTAAATTGTTTTCACACAGACTTTTCCACCTTGTTTCAGAACCCAGATTCCGACCTTTCTACCAGAGTAATTAGTTCCTGATGACTAATTATAATTTTGAACTTTTGGCTAGACCAGCACAGGCCTCTTTAACCTGGGGTCTATGAACTTCTTTTCTTAAAAAAAAATTTTGATGGCTGTATTTCAACATAATTTATTTCCTTTGTAATCTGATGCATTTTGTTGTATGCCCTGAAAAACATGATTCTGAGAAGGGATTCATATTTCATCAGACTGCCTAAGGGGATCCTGATACAAAAACGTTAAGAACCATTGAGCTAAGGGTGTAGATTCCAAAGGATGAATTGGGATTGAAAGAGGATGCTTCCCCTTCTTAAATATATTTTTAAATTATACTCTTTTTTTCCAGTGACGTTACTTACTTTTAATCAAAATTTTTTTTTCAAAAACACCTTGTAAAACTCATGCAAAGAAAGGTAAAACCTTTTGAGGAATTGCTTTTTAATTTGTTTTTTTCAGGATTCAGGTCAGTAAGGAAGATTGGGCTGTATATAATACTATGTATGTTGAACAGATCTCAGGGACTAGAGCTAACTAGTGGGTATGGAATTTATACAAAGATGTGGCATTTGAAAATTTCTTTAATGTGGTATGAGCTTCCTGCATTATGGCAGGCCTGTGTGGCAGGGCTCCAAATCCCTTTAGTTGGATTTGAGATTGCTTAATGAAAAAGTTTATAGTAAAGAGTTTCCTTGGATGTCAAATTATCCCTTCATGCGGTTAAAAAACAGAAACAAAAACAAACCAGCCCACAAAACATGATTTTTATAAGAGCTCTAAATTAGAAATTTTGTAGCCATCTGTTTGAATTTTAGGAAATTCAGGGCTTCTGGGGAAAGAATCAACAACTTTAAAAAAAATGAATGTTGTTTTTGGGGACTGTGTTTTTGCCTTTCTTTGTATCCTCACTGCTTAGCACAGTCCTTTGCACATGCTAAATGCTTAAAAGATGCTTGTTGGCTGACTAACTGCATCTTTCCTGACTCATTTGCTCCCGGGAGTGGGGATTGGAAATATACATCCAAAGGAAAGAAATTGCTGAGGAAAAGAAGGACTGGGGAGAAGTGACACCATTAGTGTGGGGCGTGGGATTTGGCAAAACCAGGCTGTTACTGCTATTGGCTGTGACTAGTTCCCTTCCGACTCTTCTTTGTCCTATTTAGGCCACTTAGGGCATTGTTTCGTGGTGGCTGTGATGAAAAGCTCAGGGGTCACAACTGCTAAGGCTCTCTGTCAAAAGGGCAGGACAGTGACTGAAGGAGGCCTAAAGCTGATGTGAAATTAGCTACTGTAGCAAGGTTTTCAGATTTATTCTTTTCCTTCTTTTGTTGGGATGAATCGAAGAAAATGAATGTAGAAGGCTCCTTTTGTTGTTTACCTTTTCATTGTGAGAAAGGTCAGGAAATTTACAGAAACAAATTTTTTTTTTAAAGGCAATTGGAGGGGCAGCTAGGTGGCACAGTGGATAGAGCACCAGCCCCAGAGTCAGGAGGATCTGAGTTCAAATCCGGCCTCAGACACTTGACACTTTCTGTGTGACCCTGGGCAAGTCACTTAATCCCATTGCCTAGCCAAAAAAAAAAAATTAAAAAAACAACAACAATAAAGGCAATTGGGGTGAAGTGACTTGCCCAGGGTCACACAGTTAGTAAGTGGTCTGAGGCCGGATTTGAACTCAAGTCCTGACTTCAGGGCTGGTGCTTTATCCACTGTGCCACCTAGCTGCCCTGGAAAGTCTTTTTTGAAAGACAAGACCACATTGCTTCAAACCAAGAATGCATCACCAAATTAAGTAAGTCAGGCAGTACCAAGCAGAAGTAGGTGTAAAAGTTTAAATCTTGCAGCTGAGCTTTTTGTATAGTTTGCAGTAGTCTGGCATATTGGATTAGCACAGTCTAACCAGTCTGATAAGTGCAGACACTGGACTTGTGTCCCATGCCAGATCTCTTCTTGGTTAGCTTTGCTAATTTTGGGCAAGCCACCTCCCCTATATAGGCTTCAGTTTCCTTTTTTTTTTTTCCTAAAGGGATGATTCTGTGATTTGGTAATCACTAAGGGCCTTCCCAAGCCCAAGAGTCAATTTTTTCTATGAAACACCTAGTTAGAATTGAAATTTAACCTGCTCACTTTCAAGAAGAACTCTGATTCTCAAGGACTTGGAAAAATTTAGTAACTTAGGCTCATGGCTATCCTACAAAAATGAAAGAAAATTTTTTCCTGATTTATTAAATGCTAGGGTACTTTTGTTCTCCGAAGCCAATAGGTTTGTTAACTTCCAAGTCAGTCTCTAGTGTTCAGTTTTTGTTGCCTTATTTTTTTGTGGTTAAGTACAGGGAAGATGTTTTTGAATATTCATACTGTGTTCATAGAATTCAGTAGGTAGCTGGCACAGCTGCTGCTCATTCTCTTTATTGTGAGCCTCCATCTCCTGTCTTGTAACTCATGAGAAGGTGGCCCGGAAACCCTTCACCCAGTGGGAGCTTCATTTTTGTTGTGTGTCTTAGCTGTTGAGGTAAGACTGAACACACATGTTTATCTATGTGCCCGCAGGCAGCGTTGCTTCACTGTGGTGGGATCCTATTCAGCGGTTACTCTTCTCAGGAGCGTCTGACAACAGCATCATCATGTGGGACATTGGGGGAAGAAAAGGGCGGATGCTGCTGCTTCAGGGCCATCAGTAGGTGACCTAAATGTTTTCATCTCTGAAGGAAAGTTTGGGGCTCTGTGTATTTTTCCAAGAAACGTGTACTAATGGAATGACATGCAACTGCGTGCCCCTCTCCAATCATTCAACAGGCGTTTATTAAGTATCTGCCGTGTACTGAGTACCATAGTCTCTGTCCTCAGAGAGTTCATTTTTAAAAACTTTTGCTGTCAAGTAAAGCGGTCTTCAGTTTTTGCTGCTCGTTTCGTTCAGAGCTGCTTTCCCTTTTTCCTTTCTTTCCTTTTTAAAGTTTTATTGGTGTCTTTTGTTTTCGTATCACTCCATTTCCCCATGTATCTGTCCTTCACGGAGATATCCCTTATGCCTAAGAATAAAAAAGGAAGAGGAAAGGGGCTATTCAGCCAAATTAAGCAGCACCATGTAGGTCTTATAGGAGGTGTTGTAGCCCTCTCGCCTCTGCCAGAAGGGAAGGAGATACCTTCTTCTCTTTCTTGTTCAGGGCCACATGGAGTCATCAGAGTTTTACGGTATTCAGTTCCGATTTTGGTGGTAGTTCTTTCTGTTTACCTTGTTGTAGTCATCGTTTTGTTTTCCTGCTTTGCTTACTTGGGTTTGGATCAGTTCGTGTAAGTCTTCCTATGCTGCCCTTTATTCTTCTGTTCTCGTTGTTTTTCTTTGATGTTATTTGCTTTCAGAAGTGGATTTGAGATTGCATTTGGCACAGGAAGTTTCTGGTGAGAAACTCCTGCAGATGCAGCATGGCACTCACTCTGCAGCTTTCAGAGCAGCTTGGCGGTACTGAAAGGATAAATAGCACACGCAAGATAGGGTATGTTAAAGGCAAGACTTGACCCCAGGTTCTCCTGACTCCAAGGCCAGCTCTGTGCCAGCTGGGCTATGGTGCCCTATTCCCTGTAATCTTCACATTAATCATTACTCAGGTTATTGCTTTATTTCAAATAAAAACTTTGGTATTTCTGAGAAAACAAACCCTTGTAACAAATATAAATGTCATGAATAGATCTTTTTTTTTTTTTTTGCTTTTTGGTGAGACAGTGGGGGTTAAGTGACTTGCCCGTGGTCACACAGCTTGTAAGTGTCATGTGTCTGAGGCCGGATTTGCAGGGCCGGTACTCTATTCACTGCGCCACCTAGCTGCCCCCGTGATTATAGCTTGATGGCATGCTAAGGGGTCCTTTGTAGTTCCCTTGAATCTCCTAAAATGCTTCAGGTCCTTTTATAACACAATTGGTTTTGTCTGTGGGGTTCTTTGTTTTTGGTTCCCTATACAATTGATGATTCAAACTTAGTAATAACCTCAATCTAAGGTTAATGAAGTAGTTGTTACCAATCAACAAATTTTTTATTACGTGCCAGGCATTGTACTGAACACTAGAGAGACATTTTTTTTTGAGAGACAATTACAAATATGAAACAGACCTACTCTCTAATGACTTCCATCCTAATGGAAATGAGACAACAAAGGCATGTATAAATGAATGCAGAATATATACAAAATAGATACCAGGGAGTATTGGGAGGGAGAGAGGGCACAAGCAGCTTGTCTGGGGCATGAGGAAGGGTGTTACATAGAAGGTGGCATGTCAGCTGAGTCTTGAAAGAAACCAGAGATTCCAAAAGGTAGAGATGGGGAGGGAATGAATTCCCAGCATGGGGGACAGCCAGAGAAGTGAGAGATGGAGTGTTGTGTGTGTACAACAGTGAGAAGGCCAGTCTGGCTTTAGAGCTTTGTGTGTGAGGTAGTAATGGTTGAGAAGACTGGAAAGATAGACAGAGTCCAGGCTGTGAAAACCTTTACATTCCAAATAGAGAAGTTTATATTTGTGCCTAGCGTGGGCTGAGTGAAGGGGATTGTTTCAGTAGTCCAGGCCAGAGGTGATGTGGACCAGGATTGTGGATATGGAAGTGAGAGAGGTCATGCAGATAGAAATGACAAGATTTGGCAACTGATTGGGTGGTGGAGATGGCAGTTGAACCCATGTGTGCTCCTGAGATTGTCATAGGAGAGTATCTGGACAGAAGATGAGGGCCTAAGAGGGAGCCTTAGGGTCAGACCACACTGGGTGGGCAAAGCATGGGTGATGAATTGGTAAAGAAGACTAAGCAGGAGTGGTCATACAAGGAGGAGGAGAGCTAGGCAAGAGCATGAAAATACAGGGAGATGAGAGGATTCTGGAGAGCAGAGTGGTCAGTAGATTTGGTGTTACAGAGGTCATGGAGGATTAGGACCAGGAAGAGACCATTCACTTGGCAGTTGAGAGAATTGGTAACTTGGGAAAGAGCAATTTCGATTGAGTGTTGAAGTCGGAAGCCAGATTTCAGGGTAAATAAGGAGAGAGTGAGAAGAGAAGGGGAAGCGCTGAGTGTCAAACAACAAAAAACAGGAGAAATGCTTTCTTGACCAAAGGCCTGGTGCAGGGAAGAGGGCAGTGGGGTGAGAGGTGGGAGCTCCCAGCTCTCAGCCTAGTTCTGTCTTTAATTAGCTCCGGTACCATAGCAGCTTATGTCCCTTTCTGGACTCTTCCTCTCTAAAATGAGGAGTGACCTTTAGGGACTCAGCTCTAAAATGTGACGATTCCAGTTCTAGAGTTCTTTGACGCAGGAGGAATTCTTAGCCTTGCCAGGGGGCTTTTCCTATGAGTTTTGAGGAATGATTGAGGGTCCCCCCCCCTCCATCTTCCTAGCACCTAACAGAAGGAGAAATAGAACCTATTGTTCACTGTACTCTAGATACTCCTATCTGTAGTTTCTGTCACAATATTGAAATGGAAAAAAAAAGTTTGTCCTCACCCTCCAGGCCTCCCATTTCTTTTTTTCATCTAAGCCTTTGTGATTGAAGTTACCACAGCCAGAAGAATTTTTTTCTCCACTTTAAGCATTTCAGTAATACACATTTTGGAAAACCATCGTGCCTAAATCAGAGAATCTTGAAACTCATCCCATCTTCTCAAGTAGAAATACTTAGCTCCTTTTCTATTTTAAAATAATTTTTATTTTTATTATTTTTGAATTGATTAAACAGCAGTTTACTTGAGCATTTCTGCATTCAAAGAACAGAAAAAAGGGCATATATAGCTGAGAAGCTCTACCATGAATAGCCTGACCCTCTTTTTTTCTTTAACAATGTAATAAACATGTAAATTCCAGAGCTGTCCTGCTTGTTTGTATCTCCTTCTATTCTTTTGTATGTGTTATTAATGCTTCATCACATTCCCTTGACCAATTCCCTTCCCCCCATTTGAAAAACAGCAGTAATACTTCCCTCGTATCCAATAATTCCTGTCACACAAAACAGATTCACACATTGGCCACTTCTGAAATCGTGTATCACACTTTGCATCTCAAGTCTGTTCTGTCTGTGGCAGGAGGCGGGGGGCAGACTTCTGTTGTTGGTCTTCTGGAAGCACAAATGGTTATTGCATTGCTCGAGTAGACTCCTTTAGCCTTTCAGAGTTGTTTTTGTTTACTGTGTTGTAGTCACTGTATAAAGTGGTTCCTGGGTCTGCTCACTTCATTTTGCATCGGTTCTTACAGGTCTTAGATTTCTCTGAATCCATCTCTTTTGTTGTTTTTATGTTCCTGTACCATTATTTGCTTAACCATTACCCAATTAACAGTTCTCTCGTATTTTCCAGTTTTTGCTGCCATCAAAGTGTTACTATAAATATATTTATACATAGGAGTCCATTCCCTTTTTCTTTGAATTCTCTGGGATAGAAGACTAGCCTTGTTTCCACTAAGTCAAGGGAATGAGCAATTTTTAGCTACTGATTTTCAAAATTCAAATGTGTAAACATTTGTCAGATATCTTCTGTGTGCTAGGCAGGTGCTGGGGATACAAAGGCAAACAAACGTGAGGTTGTCTTTGCCATCATTTTGCAGGGTCAGGTCCCTGGTCTCCAAAGCTCCCTT
Source organism: Phascolarctos cinereus (assembly GCF_003287225.1). NCBI lineage: Eukaryota > Metazoa > Chordata > Mammalia > Diprotodontia > Phascolarctidae > Phascolarctos > Phascolarctos cinereus. Next base: position 61,734,332 of record NW_027556180.1, read on the forward strand.
CTGGGAATAGCTTGTGCCACTCCAGATGAAGTCTCTTCTAGACTGGGTTGTGATGTCAAGATTCGGGGTTCTGGAGAGCAGAGGCTCGAGCGCAGCCTGGCTAGGGCAGTACCTTGTCTTTCCCTCTTGAGAAAGGGGTCTGTGGTGTGTTTTGTTCACAGTGACCGGGTGCAGGCTCTTTGTTACCTTGCGCTTACGAGACAGCTGGTTTCTTGTTCATCTGATGGGGGAATCGCTGTCTGGAACATGGATGTCCGAAGAGAAGAGGTAAGAGGGCAGCTGTGCAGATGCTGTGGGGCCCCATTGGGGGGCCACTTGTCACTGTTGTTGCAAGAGTCCTCCCCTTCTCTCATTCTGCTTGTTCCCCAGGGCCTAAGAAGCATGGACAGTTCACTTTGTGCTGCCTCACTTTCCCCTTCCTTACTGAACTCTTCACTATTTTCTGACAGAGATGTTGAGCATATAGCAAATAGAACAAGATGTGCTCAGTAAGAATAATAATAATAATAATTATAATAATATTGATAGTAAAGTCATAAGAGCAATTACATAGCGCTTTAACATTTGCAAAGTGTCTCATTTTGTCTTCACCACAACCCAGGGTGGAAGGAGGGTGGAGAGATTGGTGCTATTATCTTTATTTTACAGATGGGGAAACTGAAGCTGAGAGATAAAAGTGACTTGACCAGGGTCGCTTTAGACACGGACAGCTAGTCAGTTCTGTACCTGATTTGTGCCATTCTGCATGAATTAATCATGAGTCTTAGAAGTTCGAAAGTGAGTTAGAAGCTGGAAATGAAAGTGAACAAATTGAACAAAAGCATCTTATAAAAGAAATGACTTTAGACTCTGTCACCTCCTGTCTATAATTCTTGTCTATTGTGATCTGTTGGGTTTTTTTTTTAAACAGTTGGCTAAAAATATATAGGAAAAGTGGGTAGCCTATGACTAGCAAGTGTCTGGCCTTAAAGGGGAATTTCTGTCTTACTTGAGGAGCCAGCCTAGGCAGAGGATTACTTGGGTCACACTTCCATGACTGGTTGCTTTTTAACTTCCTTGGGAAGGCTTTGGGAGCTCATTTTACCTACTGATTTGCTCTCTCTCTCTACTGGAGGATTGAAAGAAAGTCTGTTACTGTATCATTTTTGAATTAAAGACAGTGCTCTTGAAAATAAACACTTTAGTCAGGAGGAGGATACATGCAGTAGAATGTGAGCACCAGTCTGTCATTTTTGTTGAGATCAGGATAAGGAAAAGGAGGTAGGTTATAGAAGACAGTCTACTGATGAAATGTTGGATTAATGACCTTTGTGGCTATTCTTAGAGGACAAGATGCCGGAGGGTGTATGACATAACATAGCACAGAAATAAAACTTTCTGTGTCTATAGAGGATTAAATACAAGACAGCCCAAAAGAGCTGTCACTTTAGTCTTCACTATTCTTCCCAAGCGTTAAAAGAAGCAAGTTTACTGCTCTTAAACTTCTCAAAGAAATCATTCTTTTCTGGTCTCTGGTGTTTTTCTTAGTGGCCATCTTAGGTCATTTTAAGTATGTTTCTAGTTCTTTTTTGACATGTGATACTGAACATAGTGAGTGGTTAACACCATCTGGGTGGTTTTCTTGTGAGCATTCTTCATGAGCATTGGAGTAGGAGATGACCAAGTGCCCTAAAGAATGACATTTTCTGTTTCCTTCAGATATGTGATAAAAGTCAACTGCCATTCCTTTATTTGCCTCTTCAAAGAGAAACTAGGCACTGTACTTCCCATTTAGCTGTAGTTTTCGTCTTCTTATTTCATTTATTATTATTATTATTATTACCTAGTTAGAACGGTGATATAAATCAATACCAAATTAGAGAATAAACATAAAAAGATAAGGCTTGTAAATGTGGCAGAATCCTGGTCAAAGAGGGATTCCCTGTGAGTAATAAATCATTCAAATGTTCCTGCTTGTAGATAACATTGTGTGGGTTGTATCAAGCTCTGTAGCATGGCAGAGCTTCCTGAAAAAAATCCATAATCAGAGGGTTTGTAGTCTAGGCACACAGGGAAGTGGATGAAAAATGTCTGTTGCCCAGATTTTAACATGTATTTGCATAGACACCCTATAGAACTTGCACAACAGTATATGTATCTGGGACAGGCAGTACAGATGAACGGTGAGTTAGGACCAGATTTGAAGATGAAGAGGAGGTTGGGATAGATTACTCTGGGAGATTGCAAAGCTCTGTTACTGACTCCAAGCTTTTCATGAAAGCAAAGGCCATTCTTTTTTCATTACTAACAGCTCACTGATATTGCAATTTGGCAGTGAGATAGGAATATAACTGCTTCTGAAGAATTAAAAATGGTTATCACATGGGGGGGCAGTAGAGACGCTCATGGTGCATTTAAGTAGACTACAACATATACTAGATGAGGAATGGACAAGAAGATTACCTGGCAGGGAGAGGGGATGACACATGAACAGCTTACCAGTGGAGCAGTGTCAGGACAAAGTAAGGAAGTTGCCCAGCATATTATGATAAGGAAAAGAGTTGCGCAAGTTGGGATGACATAGATGGATTTCCTTCTTCCTTGTTGGAGAGAACTCCCAAGTCAGGGAGATCACAGATCCATTTGATCACTTTGGTCAGTTCAAGTCACTGGTAATATAAGCATTTCCTGACCTGTTTTGGGTTTGGGGCACCATGGGATTGGTGAGTGGGGCCGTAGGGGAATCAATTAACGCGCTCTTCATAGAAGTAATGGTATTTATATGTAATGTCACAAATTAATCTCAGGTATGAAAAGGTAAAACAATTAGCATTTTCTCTTCTTGCTTTATTAACATCTATAACAGTTTTATTTCTTATTGAGCAGTCAAACTGAAACATTTAGATAAATTTGTTTGTTTTTCCTATCCAGGCTCCTCAATGGTTAGAAAGTGATTCTTGTCAAAAATGTGAACAACCCTTCTTTTGGAACATAAAGCAGATGTGGGACACAAAGACACTGGGGTTAAGACAAGTAAGAGGCCAACTTCAAAGCTTTACTAATGCATTTGCTGCCCTTTTTTGCCTTGTTTTTCTTAATTACATTGTGATTGTGTGTTGAACCTCACTTTGTTGAGTTCATCTATTTTTAATGGTCACTGCCACTTGGTGTCCATCCAGGAAAGACTGGTTCAGTTCAGCAGATATTTAAGTAGGTACTTTAAGAATTTAGTACCTTAATATGTAAGGCAATGATCTTGCACTAAGAAAGGTACCAAACTCTTTGCTTGTTTTTTTAAAAACAAAGCTATTCAGAAACTCAGATGCTATGACCATGAGTGAAGTGGAAGATCTTCGTGGAGAAGAGTTATTCATTGGATGATCGGCGGTCATAGATTTAGAGCTATGAGGGAACTTAGAGGCCATTGAGTCCAATCCCTCTTATTTTACAGAGTGGTTATGTGATCTGCCTAAGATCACACAGGTCACAGAAGCTGTTTTTGAACTTTGTTCTTATTTCTCCAAATCTAAAGCTTTTCCCACAGTATCATGGTCCTTAAGAGTAACTCTGTTCTCCATATGAAATATATTATAATTATATAACTGAGGATGTAAGATGTTAGAATATAAGATAAATATTTAAGATTCTTCTGAATTTTTCCACACACTTGACCCTACAGAATTTTCAAGATACGTGATTCGAGACACAGGCCAATTTGGTTTAAAATTAAGGATTAAAGAAATAGCTTATATTTCATATAAAATTTTTGAAAGTTTCTTAGAGTTAGGTATTCATGTACCACTAAAGTTCTGCAAAAATATATTTCTACAGCAGCTTTGAAAATAGCCACTCACTCAGGGCGAGTATGAATTTTTGCTGGTTAGTAGAATAGAATGTTGACTCAAATGACCAGTATACCTCTGTGGGAAGCTGGCTCAAAGTTTGTGTGAATTGGCAAATTACTTTCTGGTGTTACTTACAAGGCTGCTCCAGAGTGAAGTGATATTTTAAGATTGGCAGACAGTTCAGGAAATACTTATGTATATGTAACATTCTAATGCACCAAGATAGTTGGCATCTTTAGCATTCTGTTGCTAGCCTCTGTATTCTTAGTGTTTGCCCAGCAGTACTTTTGATCAGTACACTGTAGTTCATAGGTAAAGTAACTCCTATTTCTAATGGAAAATATTGAAATTTAACTGTGCTTTTCTGAGCTAACCACTAATATGTGTAGAGAGTGGAAGTGTCCAGTCACAAAACTCAAAGGGGTTCTGGGAAGAGTCAGTCATTATAAAAGGAATCCAGTGATTGACAGTGGAGTTTACTTGAATCTCATATCTTCTTATGTTAATTTGAAAGATTAAAAATTGAGAATCTATGATTTTTTTGGTACCAGTATATTAATCAGGAAATATTTCATCAAAACCTTTCCTTAAGGACTTTTTTTTCCTTTTCTGGTGTTCTGATTGTTCTTTCTAAAAATGTTTGTGTGTTATTTGGTCTCACCCATATATACTTTCTTAACTTTAACCCTAGCTAATCTCTTGTTACTTGCTATAAAAAAGTAATAGAGCTTTCCGCTGGCTCCGCCATGTTCGAGTGAGTCACCAAAATGATGAACACAAAAGGCAAAAAAAGAGGGACTCGAAACATGTTTTCTAGGCCCTTTTGAAAACATAGTGTTGTCTCTCTGGCTATGTATATGCGAATATACAAGAAAAGTGGTATTGTAGAAATCAAGGGTATGGGCACAGTTCAGCAAGGAATGCCACACAAATGTTACCATGGCAAGACTGGACAGGTCTATAATGTTATTCAACATGCTGTAGGCCTTGTTGTAAACGAACAGGTTAAGGGCAAGATTCTAGCCAAGAGAATTAATGTTCGTATTGAGCTTATTAAGCATTGCAAGAGCAGAGAGAGCTTCCTGAAGCGGGTACAGAAAAATGATCAGAAAAAGAAGGAAGCCAAAGAAAAAGGCACTTGGGTTCAACTGAAGCGCCAGCCTGCTCCACCCAGAACCAATGGCAAGGAACCTGAGCTGTTGGAACCGATTCCCTGCAAATTCATGGCTGTAAAATAAAAACAATAAAAAATTCTTGGGTTAAAAAACAAAAAGTAATAGAGAAGGAAAAAAAATTTAGACTCAAGCATTACAAGGCAATTTGCAAATTATTATTCCAGAGTAGGAATGGTCTAATGTTTAAAGCACATTTGATTCTTAGATTTTATGTAACATAAATGTAAAGGTACATGTGTAAAAGTGCAAAATCTTAGCTTCCTTTTTTTTTTTCATAACACTTTGAAGCATCACTGTAGGAAGTGTGGGCAAGCAGTGTGTGGAAAGTGCAGCACCAGGCGCTCCACATACCCAGTCATGGGCTTCGAGTTCCAGGTCCGCATGTGCGACTCTTGCTATGACTCCATCAGAGACGAAGAGTAAGGAGCTTCCTATCTTGGCTTTGTTTTCAAATGAAAGTGTGAGAAGCAAGATGCATTTCTTACCAAAAGGTCTGCTTGAAGAAGTTTTTTTTAAACTTTAAAAAATTCAGTTGTCAACAATGACAGATAACTCCAAACTCGAAGAATAGGAAAGAGGACTGTATAAAAAACTGCGAACGTCTGTGTAAACATCTGTGCTTTTATGTTTCCTTAGAAAAATTAAATTACGTGCACGCATATGTATACAAATACATGTATACATATATAATACACATGTATTATGATATGCACACACATACACACACGCAGATATGTGAATGTCTCCAAGTAGTATCACATAACTGTGTTTTTTACCCCCTTTGGACCTCCTTTTTATACAGCTTTTACAATGCTTTATTGATATTCTTGTTGCTTATTTCTAAAGAGGTGTGTGATCATTCTCACCTTGGATAAGATAGTTTAGGTGCCAAGTGGACACATTGTTGGACTGGGAGTCAGCAAGGTCTGAGTTTGAATCCTGACACACACATTTACTAGCTCTGTGATGCTGGACAAATGATGTGACCTCTCTGAATATCACTTTCTTCATCTGTTGAATGAGGAGGGTAGGGTCCCTTTCAAATCTAGATCTATGATTCTTTGAGCTTCATAACCCAGCACACATCTCTATCTCCACCTAGTGGTTTCTAGTCTACAGTGAATGGTCTGCAATAGCCGTGTACTGATTGTGGCTGATCTAAGTCACTTCATTCTTTTCTTCCGTTATATTTGTATCGATTTTGTAGTTATGAAAACTTTGTAGAGTAAACTTTCTTGTACAGAAGCAAAGTTAGTGCAGAAGATTATTACTAAATGACTGCCCATGATCCTGTCACAGTTCTGGGCTAGAAAACTTACTCTAACTGGAGTTCTACTCCAGTTTTGTTTTGTGATTTAGAATGACAAGATAACCATGTTCTGGATTACTTGACCTTTTTATCAGCTTGCTACCTAAAATAATGATATTATAATATTAGCAACTTCAGATTTTTCTTCTGCTCATCAATCAGAATTCATTCATTCAATAAATATTTACCACATACCTACCATGTGAAAATCATAGTACCAGGAACTTACAGAAGTAGATAATAAGATACAACTCCTGCACCATAGCAATTTAGGTTCACATAGTAATTATTAGATCATCAATGCTTTGAGGAGTTCAGGACATCTAGCAAAGGAGGCATCCCCACTCTACGAAGTCCTTTTGTTGGGGTTCTCCAGCTTTGGTGCGTAGCCCTTCTGTTGGATTGTTTGTACAGCCTCCTATCTGCCCATTGCAGACACTGTGGTCAGCCCCTCCATTTTAAGGGAAGTGGCTAGGATGCTGAAGAAATAGCCTCAACCTTTTGAAGTTAATAAGGCTCCTCTGGTTAAAAGGGGATAGGACGAAGGCCACCCTCTCTACTCTCGACTCTCCCAATCAATTCTTTCTCAGGTTGCTCTCTCACCTAACATCCCTAGATGGCTTGAATCTCTTCTGAGCTTTTAGATGCTCAAATCTCTGATTCCAGCTAGCTCAAAGGGCATGATCAAGGCCAATCTAAACGATTCCTGTTGCATATTAAGGCATAGCATCTTGGGATGGGATATGATACGATTGATTTAATTCAGTTGTTCCCCCTCTTACTCTGATACTTTTATAGCGTTTTAAAGAATAGACAGGATTTAATATGCAATATCTGCTATGATACAACAGTTTTTTTTTAATAAGTGTTGAGTATTATTCCTACTTTACTGATGAAGGAGCTGAGTCTAAGAGAGGGTGTTATTTGCCCTGAGTCAAAAAGCTAATAAGTGTCAAAGGCAGGGTTTGAATTTAGATGTTCCTTACTCAAAATCTAGCATTTTATCTATTATGTCTCCTAATGACTCATAGCCCATGAAAACTTTTAGGATTAAACTTAAGAGGCCTTCCTTCATGTGACTATACTCCCTCATGCTTTAACTATCATAGTTTCTCTTTTGCCTTAAATATTCTTAAAATTGTGAGAATTTTCTAAATAGGAGTATGTGTTCACTCTCCCTGTGAAGAAATAAAAATAAAATGTGAGAATTCTTTAATCTGTTACAAAAGCCTTGCTTTTGTCTTACCTTGTAGTTATGGCCTTTAATTGTGAAACAATTTTTAGAGCCATCCAAATGTAGAAATAACACTAAATTCTGATGACAGTTTGCCAAATGAGTTTTACATCTGATGTTTTCTCTTTACTAGTCGCACTTCTCTGGCAACCTTTCATGAAGGAAAACATAACATTTCTCACATGTCTATGGATGTTGCTAGGGGACTGATGGTGACCTGTGGGACCGATCGTGTTGTAAAGGTAACTTTTAAAAATTGTTTCAGGTACTATCTAGATTTAGAGTTGGCTTTTTGCTTTATTCTGTTATCACCATTTCATTGACTTGATGAAATTAAAATTAAAAGCAGTTTGTCTTCTATCTTTTGTTGGCAGTATGATTTCGAACGTGGCATCTGTTTTCTGTAAACTGTACAATGTCCATTTAAAAAGCACAAAATAGTTATAGTTTTTAGTCCCCCTTAGTTTAGTTGTTGACTTTCCTATGAAGTTTCTTCCGCTGCTGGTGCATTTTTTGGACTTTCTTATTATTGGCATACTCTTTCCTCTTCTGACTAGCTGAGGGGTTCTGTGTTGGTGTGTTCATCTTCAATGTTGATGCCAAAACAGCCGCATTTCTTAGACTTACTCCCCAATTAATAGAGGGAGCCTCGTCTGCATATACCCCAGCTCCTGCATGTTCCTGTGGAGTCCCTTTTGTTTTGTGCCTAATCTCCATCATTATTTTTCCTCTAACTTTCCTCCTCCTTCCTTGATTTAATTTTCTTCTTGGCTTGTGGTCTTCCTCTGGATGTCTCATGCATCTGTAACAGGCATGTTTATGTTCTAAATTTAAAGTGTAACCAGATATTTTTTAATTAAATTCCTGGGCTTGTGGCAGGTAAAGTAATTGTATTTGGCATGGTTCTTGATTGATACCAGCATTTATTTGGAGGGAATAAGGTGAAGGTGGGAAGAAAATATAGTAGAACCCTATCCTAGCATTATTAGAATGGCTTTAAGTCCCATCCTTGCAGAGGACCCTATTTATCAGCCATCTGAGGATCAGACTTGGCTAGGTTGGGTTGGACTCGTGACCAAAAGGTTGACAGTGGACAATGCATTTTTTTTCTATCCATAGCTATTTATCAAGACCATCTATTAAGGCTTAGAGGTGTTATAACCTTTTTTTTTGTGGGGAAGGATTTCCTATATTGATGAAATAACAGAAGTTCTTAACCTTTTTTCTGTCAGGGATCCCTGTGGCAGTCTGTGGCCCCCTTCTCAGAATGTTTTTAAATGCATAAACTACTAGGATTACAGGGGAAACCAATTATACAGAAGTATGGTTATCAAAGTTTTTTTTTAAAGCTCAAGTTCATGAATATAGGTAAGAACCCATTACCTAGGGGATGGGATCTGAGCAACAGTGAAATTGAATCTGAGGTATAGAAAGACTTTACTGTATTTTGAGACAATCCATAGTCAATTGTAAGTCAGTTGTGACTGTGTGATCATGGTCTGAAAATCTTCAGCCTGATCTATTACTGTACCTTCCATCTCTCCTTTTTGAAATGAGTTTCTTTTTTTTTTTAAAGGCAATTGGGGTTAAGTGACTTGCCCAGGGTCACTCAGCTAGTAAGTATGTCAAGTGTTTGGTCTGAGGCCAGATTTGAACTCAGGTACTCCTGACTTCAAGGCCGGTGCTTTATCCACTGCACCACCTAGCTGCCCCTTTGAAATGAGTTTCAATTCCTGTTTTCCTTTGTGACTCAAAAAATGCCCAGTATTATAGGCTGAAGGAGATTTGGGACTATTGTGAGAGAAGAAGAAACTGGAAGAATCTAGTTTTTCCTAATATGAATACTTTTCATTTTTATCAAGTATGTGTCTTTCCAGAGCTGTCATTTACTGTGATGACCAATTTTGCCTTCTCCCACATTCCCTTTTCTCTTACAGATATGGGACATGACACCTGTAGTTGGTTGTAGTCTTGCAACTGGATTCTCCTCCCGCTGACCTAGGACTTGGGCAATTTATGCACCTTATGGACAGCAACAAGCACCAAATGAAGTCCTTCCTCTGAATAGCTCCACAATTTCTGGTTGCTTGAATGTCCAGTAACCATTTAAAAAACAAAGTTAAAAAAAGTTTTTGTTCTGTAGGACACTCCTGGAACCACCTCGATGCAGATGTGCCTCTAAATGTCTTGGTAGGATGGATACAAAGGATTATCTGTAATGTGAGTCCTGGAAAGCAGACTTAACTTCAACTTAGTTTGCATGTGAACAGTGTGTTAAAATGTCCTGAAAAAGGAATCAGATGAGAAGGTTAGTGGAAAACATTGAACAGAGACATAAAGGACTTTCAGTAAATGGTTCCCATAGGATTCTAAATCTACTCACAAACCAGTCTAGCCAGATTCCCAAAGCACTTTTCTGGCTATACAGATTGTTGGAGCAAGAAGGAAGAGCAAGGAAGACACAGAATCGCTGGTTTATCTTTCTTGAGGGGCAGTGATTGAATTTTGAAGTGCCAGAGAGTCCCATCTGCTGCCGGAACTGGAGTATATTCTGTAGTGTAGTGATTGCCAAGCCTCCTCAAGGCGTCTCTTTTTCCCAGGCCATGTGATAGTCTGCACATAGTTTCAGTCACCTTCAGTCGTTTGTAGCTTCTTTTTTTTTTTCCTGGCTCATATACATGGGCGGCTGTTTGTAGATGTTTGTAAGTCAGTCATAAACTCTCTCTGTCCCCAGAGGCAGTCCACAGCTGGCCATTTACCACCCAGCAGTTAGTTTGCAGACATTTCTATGGTGCTGTTAAAATAGGAAACACACTAAACTGCCTCGCTTCTCTTATTGCAGTGAAGAATGATTATGGTACCAGCATGACTATATGGGAAACAATCTGTGTGTTCCATCCAACAGTCTGGTCCATTTGATACTGAAAACCTCTTTCTAGTTCTAAATGGAGAATTTGAGAGATTGCGGTAGCAATTCAGTATGCACTTCGGAAGATCGAGCTGGTGTTTAAGCTCTGCGGCTTTTTTAGTGTTCTTCGTATTTCTTGGCACTCCTTAAGAGTGGTCAATGACTCAAGACGATAGTTCTAAAATCAGATTTTGCACAGTAAGCACTGACTTGCTGATATGAGACCTAATATTTTCTTTTAGTTGTTAACCAAGTTTAGTGTAGAGGCCAAGTCTTGTTAAAACTGTTTAGCTAATTGTTTCCTGGACAATGTCAGCATTCCATCCATTTTAATATTAAAATATTTATGATTTATTGCCTGTTGGGCTGTAGAAATGGGCACACTTTTTAGTATACTTGGTTAGACTTTTTGAAGGAAGAATTTTAGAGCAGTTGGTAATGCTGTCTGTTCCTGTGCACTGATGTATTTGGATTAAAAGGCTCTGCTAGTTCGTGGTTAATTTTGTGGGATTAAAATAAGTCATAGACTCTCTTTTATACTAATAGTTAAGTGGAATATCAAATTTAGGAAATTTAAATTAGAATTAAATATTTTAATGTCCAGCTGACATGAACGAAGAGGGGGTTGGAGGGAGGGCTGTCAAATGCATCATGTTTTGAATTAGCTTTCATTTATTTCTGAATAGCAGTCAATTTTTGGTATTAAATACTGTTTTTTGGGTTATTGTACTTAGGAGAGGTTTTATTTTTGAAAACTTATTGGACTTTCTGCCAAAGGCCCCACATGTTGCTTACCGAAAATGTAATTTTAAAAAATATGTAACATTGAATGTTAAACATCATATGGTAATTTCCATTTGAACAAATGTTCTTCCCCTGTGTTCAGCCCGTAAGAAGATGCTATCCTGGGGATCTGATTGGTCCTTACAAGGAAGCTAGCATATGATTGACTCTTTGCTTTGTTGAAAAGTGCTGAACTCTGGTTTTGTTTTTTCCTAAACTTTTTTCCAAAATGTCATGTTTCTTCTCTGTGATAGACAGGACACATTATCAGGGCTTTAGGCAGGGTTGTACAGTTTTGAATTATTTCCATTTTTGAGATACTTAATGAAAAATCCAGTGTTCCAGAGAGTGACACGATGTTGCTATAGCAACTCCTAAGGTATTAAGTTAATATAAATCAGGGAAGAAATGGATGTTAAGCTAAAATGGAAGTGCAATATCTAGGGAAAGCAAAGGAAAATGGTTCTTTTTTTTTTATTTGAGTTTTTATTAAAAAAAAACAACCCCACGCGTTACAGAAATGTCTTATCACTATCACAAATTCAGTGGCAAAAAAGTGTAAGTAATACTGTTTAGAGGAACAAATAAAAATTATTTTCTTAAGTTTACTAGTTGGAAAGAGTACTGGTAAGGTTATATTATAGATACTTCATTAGTTTCTATTTGTGGAGAGGAGAGGGTTATTTCAGGTTGTTCAGAAATGGCAGTTTGTTGATCCCTTCATTCCTACATGCTCACGTTCACAAATATTATTAGGAATTTCAAGCTCATAATATTGGAGAGGGAGGTCCTTAGGTTAAGTGCTAGTAGAAAGTATCGTGATAAAGAAAGACCACTTGCTTATTTAATACAATTCCTTAGTTTCCCTCTGTTAGTCTCAGTGGTAAGGCCAGTCCCCTTAGCCCCTGAGCATCACATAGATACAGATAATTCATTATTTCAAAAATCCCTCTAAGAGTGTGTCCTAGTTCCTATTTTGCTGCCTAGGGCAATTAAAAATTATTATAGCACTTTCCAGTTCTTATTCTCTTCCTGAAGAATCCAAGTGAGTTGTATCTTAAATTTGCAATTGTTTAAACTTGCCCCAGTTGTGGTTAAAAAAAATTATATATATAATATAGTAGTTAAAACTTAAGCAGGTATTTTCTAAAACCAATTTGCATTTAAATAACATCTGTTTAAGTTATTGATTCTGTTATCTCCAGAAATTGAACAAACTCGTCGCTCTTGATGAAATACCAATTACTCATTGTAAACTTGAGGTTTAGCAGTGAGTAATGTCTAGTATATGTATTCAAGTGTCTATTGTTTTGTTGTTAAATGCAAGCAGATTATTGAATGCCTACTGTATTTTCTGCAGTTTACTATACAATACCAATTTAATTGTGTAAGAAATTTGTATTTAGGATACAATTTTAAGTGTTTTTTTCTTGTAGAGTCTTTTTCGAATGGGGGAGTATAGGGTACTACTAAGTAGTGTATTTTAGTCTCTTACTAGCTGTTTTCTGCAAGATACTGTGCCCTGCATAAGTTGGAGAGACTAGATAAACCTTTTCCCTTGCTCCTCTCTATTTGTGGGTTTTGTTTTTGTGGGATTTTTTGGAATACATGTACAATAAAAAATGTTTCTTGCTTGTTAATACGTTGTCCTGATGTTTTATCTGGATACATGTGAACAAAGTTTGGATACTGGATTATAATGCTCACTAACTATGTAATCTGTAGTTCCGGAGAAACAGTTTTTCATACTGTAGCATTAAGTTAGAGCAGTATTGACTTCTTTATCACCCTGTCCGGCTTCTTCACTGTAGCCAAGAAGTTCTACTTTAAGGGAGAAATGGTGTTTGAATTGCACTAAATAACAAATTTGTTTTTATGAAATTATAAACAGAGGTGCCAATTATTATGATAGCTTCTGTGAGACCAGTAGCACGCCAAAAGTTAATTAGTCAGTGCTGGAATATGCGTGCTGAAAGAAGTAGTAACCATTGGTTTATTTGATTTCTTACCAGTCTCTAGAGAAATGATTGTTAATCCTGGTCTTATGATGACCAGGGATCTTTTCACTTATATTGCATGTCATGAAATTCTCAAAACTTAATTGTTTATTTCAAATAAAATGCAAGGAAGGGTTGTTGTAAAAATCTAGGTAATGATAAGGGTGTCACCCTTCAAAGACACAGACAGTTATTGCTCAAGAGAATAGATTTACACCTTTGCCACTATAAAGAACTGTCAGTTAAATCTATTTGCCCAAGAATGGGAAATGCTGACTTTTCCCAAAATTTTTTTGTTTTATCAGACCTATGAGTCCTAGTATGAAAGTCTGCTAGATTGTAAGTTCCATGAGGGTTGCAATAATTTCTTAATTATCTTTGCATTTCTCCAGCATTCAGCACAGTGCTTTGCATGTATTATGTATTTAATAAATGGCTGATAGAGGAATGATCAGGTTGGCCAAATCATTGAATGGCTTCTTAAATGTAGTATGGTTTGAGAAGTTAAAGCATCCTTTCCCTCATTGGTGTAGCGAATTGTGCTCTGGGCTTGGAGTCAAGAATTTCATTCAGATCTTGCTTCAGATACCTCAGCTGTATGACATCTCATGCCTTAATCATTATAGGAGCCTGCTGTTTGGCCTCCCTGCTCCAAAACTCTCCCTGTGCCAGCCCATCCTCTTATTTTGTGGTCAAAGTGATTTTTTGTAGAGTTCTGAGAATGTCACCTCCTTTGTATTCAACAAATGCCTAGCACTTCCAGTGTCAAACATAAAATCCTCTGGGTTAAGGCCTTCATAACCTGCCCCCTTCTACCTTTCCAGTCTTCTTCCATCTTATACACCTTACTCATCATTCCAATGACGCTGGCCTTGCTATTCCTCAAACAAGATACTTCATCTTCTGATTGAGCATTTTTACTGGCTATCCCCCTATTTACAGAATGTTCTCCCACCTCATCTCTGCTTCTTGGCTTTCCTCAAGTCTCAGCTAAAACCCCACCTTCTACAAGAAGTATTTCATAATCTTTCTGAATTCTAGTACCTTTTTTTTTAATTATTATTTCCATTTCATTCTATTTGTAGCTCGTGTGTACAGATTTGGTTTCATCTTGTCTCCCCCATTAGATTGTGAGCTTTTTGAGAATAGGGACTTTTAATTTGCTTTGTATCTCCAGTGCTTAACTCTGTGCCTAGCACATTATTAAAAATTTTTTTTTTTGCTTAGCACATTATTAAGCACAGTAAGCACTTAATAAATGTTTATTAATGGACCCTGGGCATGTCACAACCTCTCTGAGCCTCAGTTTCATTATCTGTCTCTTCCTGCTCTAGAGCTACGGTCCTGTAACATCAAATGCAATCTCAAATTTTGACAACAGAATTTTTTCACCAGATATTTTGATGAGTACAATGAAAGAATTAAATGAATTTGAAATACCTAGAGTAATTAGATACTTCTAGTTAATCTTAGGAAAAATATTGCCAAGATCTTGTTTTTTTCAAGATAATCCAATTCAAAATAGGATCAAAGGATTCAGAGTTAGACCTTAGAAATTATATAGTCTCATTCCCTCATTTTACAAGTGAGTAAACTGAGGCTTACAGATGATCAGTGATTTGCCCAAGGCCAAACAGATGGTGAGTAGTAGTGATTCAAACTCAGGCTTGGGAGCACTAAATTAAATGAAACTTAGAAAATAATTTCTCACTACTTACTACATCTGTACCTAGACTTGACATTTAGGGCTTAATAAACTTGAAAGAATAGAATAGCCGTTAAACTCTCAAGTGTTTCAGGGTTGGGTATATCAGTGGAGAGTGGCTAGAAATCCTAGAAGGGAAACCTGAAGTTCCCTTCTAGAGTTCCAGAAACTCAGTAAAGTTGAGCTAAGCTCTCCATCTTTCCAGGAGTGACATGCATGCCTGAAAAGCTGGCTGGTTTCTGTTGCCTGTGCTCAGATACCAGGTTTTTTTTTTTTGAGTGGGAGGGGTGTCAAAAGAATTAAATTAGGGGCCATCCTCTGAAATTAGTCCCATCTATTAGAAACACTCATAGACTAAGGACTTAGATTCTAGTTTTGTTATTACCCATAATAACAGTTGACTTTGATACAGTACTTTAAGGTTTACAACTTTCATATTGTTATATACAACATACATATTATATGTACATCATATAATGTCTATATATACACATATGTGTGTGTATTATATATATATATATATATATATATATATATATTGCTTTATGTACATTGATATTTGGTCCTCAACAACCCATTGATGTAGGTATTCTAGTATTATCCCTCTTTCACAGATTGAGACTGGGGCTGTTAGGTTAAATGACTTGCCCATTGTCACAGAGCTAATAAATAATACTCAAATTATGTCACATCCAAGTACAGGTACAAGTACAGCGCTTTCTACTTTACCATGTTAGCCTTACAATGTCAGATAAGTCAGTTTCTGGGTTTCAGTTTCCCCATTGACACATGTGGGAGCTGACCTAGACTATATTATATAACCTAAGAGGGCAAAAGAATTGGGGAAACCATATGCCTTCCCAGTTCCTGCTTTACCCTTTTTGGCAATGCAGTTAGAACTTGATATTTTCAAAGTTGGATTGAATCCTGTAATAGATGAATTTTTTTTCTTCATAGGCTAAACTAACTAGAAATCTGCAACTAAGTGTAATCTAAGGACAAATCTGTATTGACAGATACTGAAATATAGACAAAGAAAACCCAGGGCTTGATTCCTCAGGTATATCCCCCAAAGGCAGCAATGAGTTATTTCTCTATTTTTGTCTTTAATCCTTGATTCAGCATGATATAGGGTGGTTTAGCTTTGAATAAGTTGCTTAACACCGCTAAACTTCTGTTTCTTTATTGGTAAAATGGAGTGAATGTTTGTACTACTTGTCTTACTGCCTGGGAGAAGCCAAACCACTGAGCTTTGCCCTTCTTGAGACCATTTGTCCCGTCCTTATCTTCACCCTGCCCTTTCCTTCTCATCTTCACCTCTGCCATTTACTGCCCCACTGCCTCTTTATGTACTCTCCCCTCCTCCCTTCCATTGAAAACTGTAATCGAATCATCATTGCCATTGTCTCTGGGAATAGACTGCCCTATTGTTCCGCTCACCATCTTTGTGACTTCCTACATCATAGACCCCTCCCTAGTCAGCCCTGCTGTATACACTATGTGTTGTTTAGTGTAATATTGACAGGTCTACCCTGGTTATTTGCATTGGACTGGACCAGTTATTACATTTTACATAATTATAACTTTGAATAGCGTGAACTTACGTTGATCCACTTCACTGGATTCAAACTAATGAAGTCCTGGCTGTAAGCTTCTTAAGGGAGGGACTACATGATTGGTTCCTTTTTGGTCTTATATCTCTTGTCCTTCACACCCCTCTTCTTAATTCTGTGTTGGTAATATGTTGTAGCCCACTTGTGCCTGCCTCCTGTACCTCTCCATTACCTTTTGTGAGTCTTTGAATTATTTGAAGATTATGTTTTTTTGCAGCCTTACAGCACCACCAGAAGAATATTGATGTCAAAAGGATAAACTTTTATTTCCAGGAAAAGTTCAGCAGTCATGAATTCTGTGAAATTTCTCGAAGGCAGTTCAGCCCATCCATTCACCTTCTCTGGCTTAATTCTGGCCCCAATTTATTGTCTATTCAGAGGTTCTGTCCAAGATAGATGACTAAAGTATGAGACAACACTCTACATCCAGGTACCTACTACTGTCTACAACAGACATCCTTTTATTTTTTTGTTTTTTGTTTAGGCATTTAGGGTTAAGTGACTTACCCAGGGTCATCACACAGCTAATAAGTGTCAAGTGTTTGGTCTGAGGCTGGATTTGAACTCAGGTCCTTCTGACTTCAGGGCCGATGCTCTGTCCACTGCGCCACCTAGCTGCCCCCAACAGACATCCTTTTAAAAAAGTATTGATAACACCTACATTTCCCATTATACCTCTCTTGTCTCCCCCTTCAAAAGATCCATTACTTAAAGAATTTTTTTAAAGGAGAAAAAAAGGTATGTAAAAATTAACCAATGCATCAACCAAATAACACTGTATGCATTGTTCCACACCCATAGTTCCCTACTTCTGCAACAAAGAGAAGGAGGTGTGTGCTCATTGGGGAAAAATTTACAAAGTACAGTATGGTGGATGTGGAATCTGAGTACCTGGGTTCTGCCACCTACTAGCTTTACAACCTCACTTACCCTTGCTCCCCACCCCCAGCTCCACCCCTCACTTTCCTTATTTACAAAATAAGAGCAGTACTAGATCGTCTCTGAGCTCCCTTCCAGCTCTGAATCAGTGATGCAATGATCTCTCTTCTTTGGGTTCAAGCTTGGTCATTATTTCACACCATTGAGTTTTCATTTGTCTTTGTTTCCATGGGCATAGTTTTAGCCATTGTGTACATTGTTTTCCTGGTTCTCCGCACTCTCTGTCAGTTCTTGTAAGTTCTCTTCATCATTTTTGTCCTTTCTGCCAGTTCAGGAACATTCCATTCTCTCTACGTCAGTGGCCATTTACTTTGTTTCTAGTTCTTTGCTATTGTAAAATGTGCTGCTGTATAAATATTTTGGTTTCTGTGGGGCCTTACTATAGCTATTCCTGCATGAATAATTAGACTGAACTCTTCTAAATGAACATGGACCTCATGGAAGAGGCTTTGCAGTGTTCCTGCACTTGATGCAGGTCAGTACAATGTCCCATATGAATAGGAATGTCTAAAGGACCTCACCTTCCAAAGGGAACCCTCACTTGGACGTCCTCCAGTCCAGTAAGCAAGCATCTTTGGCCAACTTATATCTGTTTCCGTTTTATGCATCACAGGATATCATTAAGCAAAAGGCCACTGAACAAAGCTCTCTGTTACATCTTCTGACTAATCTTGCATAATTTGGACATTTGCACAGTGGAAGCTTTGTTGGAGGAGAGTGACATTTTGTTCTACAGAGTCACATGCTTTAAAAAAAATTCAATAAAGAGTAAGTACAGTGGAATCAAATTCTCTGCATTTTTATCAGCTGTGTGACTATATAATATCTTTTGTGAAAGCCTGACTGACCCTTCCTATAGCTTTATCAGGGATGCCCTGCCTGTGTGTTAGATCAGCGTTAGGAAATTTTCATAGAGATTGGAAAGTAGGCATATCATGTCTTCTCATTTTTATTCTGAATTGGTATTTGGTTATTGCTCTAAGTCAATGTTCTGATTGTACCTACATAGATAATTTGGAAATTACTCTTACACTGGTAGCCAGTTGTTTGTTAAAATTTATAACCAATGTCATTTTTGTATGTGGGTGTGTTTGTGATGTACATACCATGTCCTCAGTTTCTCCTGCCCTCTAGTGCAGAGCCCTATCTCTGTACTGACTTCACATCACCTGGCTTTCCTGTTCTCTAAGGCTGCCAAACTTCTTAGGGAAGGAGCCACCATAACCACTCTGCGTAATACTTGTGAGTACTTCTGTTGCCATTTAAACCCATTTTCCTTCCCCTTGGTGAAGAATGACATCTTCTCACCCCTCATTGTCCTTCCAGAGGCAACCAGGTGGGATTCAAGATTAGGGGATTGTGTGTGTATATACATCTGCACACATGCACAGACTGCATATACACATGATGTAATGCATGTGTGTGTATACACACACACACACACGTATACACACCCATATAATACATGCACCATATGGTGCATATATGTAGATCCATGTAAATATTTATACACAACACACATCTACATATACCTATATGCATCACATAAACATGTATACACACATACATGTAAGCAATACACACATGTGTGTATATGTCTGTCTATCTGTATGTTGTTGTTGAGTTGTTTCAGTCATGTCTGAATCTTCTTAGATGCCTTTGTTCAGTCTTCATTCCCATCGACTTTGCAGCATTTAGGATTTTCTTGGTAAAGATACCGGAGTGGTTTGCCATTTCCTTCTCTAGCCCATTTTACAGTTGAGGAAACTGAGGCAAAGAGGTTAAGTGACTTGCCCAGATTCACACAGCTAGTAAGTGTCTGAGAACTCATATCTTCCTGACTCCAGGTCTGGCATTCTGTCTACTGTGCCACCTAGCTGCCCGTATGTATATGTACATATACATATATATACACATGCATAGCATTGGACCTAGAATCAGGAAGACCCAAATTCAATACTACCTTGGGCACTTATGATCTGTTAATTGCATCTGTTGTAGCGTCATTTCCTTTATCTGCAACATGAGGAATAATGATAGCACTTAATTCATAGGGTTGTCAAAGGAGAGAATATATGTCACGCTCTTTGTAAACGTTAAAACTGTATATAAATGGTATAAATAAAGCTATATGTAATTGGTATTATGATATACCTTAAAATAGTCAAATTGCCCTAATAGCCTCCCAGTTTTTCTCTCTCTCAAAACTCCAAATTGCTATATCTTTACATTTCTCACAGGTATTATTTTAAGTAGGGACCTAGAGGTGGACCAAAAGTCTTGTCATCTAAGGACTGACTTGGCTACATTTGTGAAGGCCTAGCACCGCAGGGTTGGCCACCAAGTGATGGATATTTTTTTCATTCACAGTGCAGCAGGATTGCATTCTGGTTCAGAGAGCTGAGAATCCAGGCATCTACCCATGGATACTTGGAGAACAGAAGTAAGTTTACCTTCTGTCTTCTGTGTTTTCCACACACTCACACTATGGAACCTCCAAGTGAGACTCCAAAACACTACATTAAAAAGGAGGTACATTGCCTAGAAGAATATTTCATATTAATAACCAAATAAAAGAAATGGTTTCTTCTTTCAGGAACTTAGATGTTAAGTTTCTTATACCCCTCTAGGCCATATTCTCTCTGATCTAACTCAGTCAATTGAAAATTCTCATAAAATATAAATAGCCTGGCTTTGACTATGACTCCTGTTAGAGTTTCAGTTTTTTCTTATTGCAGCTGAAGGCCTCTCTCAATCTGTCTTTTAGGAAATAGACACAGAAATGTTTTCTTGGACCTAAGGTCCCAACCATTTTGAAAATGTTGAGCTTGAGATTCCTACAGGGCATCTGAATAGAGATGTCAGTTAGATAATTGGTGGTGTGAGACATGAAGCCCCTGTGCTTCCACATAGAGAACTGATAGTCATCTGTATTGAGGTGATGGTTAAACCCATGGGAATAGATGAAGTAACCATAAGAATGTGTGGAAAGAAGAGAAGAGGCCCTTTTTTCCCCTCAGATTATTGAGAGATACCATTGCTAGGGGAAAAGGAGATGAGTGATGAGCCAGCAAAGGATTCTGAGAAGGAACAATATGGCAGAAAGGAGGAAAAGTCTCAGGAGCTATGGGAAGAGAGGATATCTATTAGGTCACTGTGGTCTACAGGATCAGAAACTGCAAAGTGGATAGGGATGAAGACTGAGCAAAGGCATTTAAGAAGATAAAAACTGGGAAAAAGCAGTTAAGAAATCACTGGTAACTGAGGGGTAAGAGGCGGGGTAGGATCAGAAGCCAGACTGCAAGGAGTCAAAAACTGAATAAAACTAGAGACTGAGGCAGAAGGTGAGTCAAGGAAGAATAAAAGTATTGCTATACAGCCAGATGCCCAAAATAGGTTAGAGAATATGAATTATCAGGGACCTGGGTTCTGTCACTTTGACCTACAATATTCATTAGTGTGTGAGGGGTATAGAAGGCAGAAGGAAGGGTAAAACAGGATTGGGGTTCAGGGAGGTGTGAATATAAACAGGACAAGGGAACAAGGGATTCCAGATTAGAGAATAGTATGTGCTTGAACTGTTCAGTCATAGGAACAAAATGGAATAAAAGTGAAGTCAGAGCAAGAGTGATGGACTGAGAGAACAGGGAGGGGTGGGCCTGGACTGGTGGTCACACAGTGAAAAATGGATTGAGTTGGAGTGAGGCACAGGAAGAGATGGAAGAAAATATGAGTTCAAGATCATGGAAGCAGCACAGTTGTGGGTGATAGGTTCTAAGAGGTGATTGTCTCTGCCATCATCCAGAAGTAGAATGGGCTGCCTAGTGGTTTCCTCCTTTGTAAGATGAAGGCTTCCACTTGACTGACAGGACATATTGTTGGAATGCCAAACGTAAGTTTGCCTAAAAGACTGTTCAATGGAAAAGTCACGCAAAGCAGGTACCTACATGGTGGTCAGAAGAGATGGTAGAAGGTCTCTCCAAAGAACTTTGGTATCAAGTTGTGAGACATGGGAGTCGTTGGCCAGGATCATCCACATGGCATGGCCATGTCAGAAGACGTGAACTATGAGAAAAGCAGGATTGTGATGGCTCAAAAGAAACATGATGATGAGGTCTAGAGCTTTAGGGGTGCTGGGACCCCATGATCATGACACATGGGTCTTGTCTAAAAGAATTCGACGTAAGCCTTCTTGCAGCCAAAGACAAGGTTTATTAAAGATCCTCTATGTTGGCCAGACTCCTAAGGAATGCGAGCTGTTGACTAGATTGTAAGAATATCAGCACCTTAGTGGAGACAAGATCAACTTATATACAGAAAGACTGTGGGAGGGATCTAGGAGTGGCCAAGCAGTCTGCTGGGACTGTGAGGTCATAGAATGCCACCGTGGCTGAGAGAGAATGGAGCCTAGCTAGGATTAAGGGTGGGAAGAGGCCAGGGGCCATAGGGAGATAAGACAATGGAGGGCTAGGCTAGGTTAAGGCTAACAGAATTGGGAGACTGGGTGTAGCCACAATGAAAGGACAGTTGATGGGATTGTAGCCTCAGGGATTTGGGGGAAAGGCCAGGGTTTTTCCTTTTTGGGGCCCAGATCCCATCCTCATCAATGAGATGCACAAATTTAGAGACATCTCCCTCCTAAATGATCATATGGACTATTTGTGCCCAACCTGTGATAGAGCCTTCTGAGCTCATATCAGTCTGATCAGCCGCAGTTGGTCACACTGCACCTTGACCCAGATGTTGTGATGTCGTTTTGGTCCTCTTCCAGCACAAAGAACAACCATCAGCCATCAATGAAGGGGGATGGTTTAGGAGGCAGTTCTTGGTTTGATGCAGATTAGACTGCATGGCTGTAGGGTGGGGTGGTCCCTTCCAGTTCTCTGATCCTGTGAAATACTTCACCAACTGAAAAGTGTTTTAACTTAAGGATGAACATTTGATGAAGCATCAGCAGAGTTTTAGCTTTTGTCAACTCCCTGGTTTTTTTTTTCTTTTAGTATTGCCCCTTTTTGTTCTCTACTGAGAATTTGTGCCTAGACAGAGAATGACTTTTCTGTGTGAAGCTTAAGAGACTTTGAAGTAGGTAGGTTAAATGGTGCAGAGTTTCCTTTCAGATGTAAATAATTTTCGTTTGAATCTCTAAGATGTGTTCTCTGCTGCTATGTGGACTTTTGTTCCTCCTTCCTGTTTATTTGAAAGGAGGGTCGTCTTTGTGAAACCAGAATTTTTAAAAAGAGGTGAGGGGGATGATGATTCTCTGGGGTGCTAGCAGAGAAGGGACATGATGTTAGTGAAGAACCCAGATAGGAGCTAAAGAAAGCCAAGTTTGCATTTTTATAAATACTTGTTACTTTATTACAGGGGTATTTATTACTTTAGTACTTTTCAAGAGTTCCTGCAACTCTTTCCTTTGATATTTTTAACTGCTCTCTGTTTCTCTGTAGTTGGAAATACCCTTAGGGAACCTCAAAGGGTTTGCTTGCATGCTTTAGGATTAAGGTGGAAGAGGAGAAGCTGTGAAATAGCATTCACTCCCCTGAGGGGAGGAAACTGGGTGAAATAATGAGGAAAAGCAGCCAGAAAGACAATGAGTTGGTAAACCAGTACCTGGCTTCCACACCAAGGAAGAAGGAGTTGTCTGACCTGGACTGGGAAGTGTCTCTGATAATTTATCCACCAGAGGTAGCTCCACATCCCAACAGAACCTTTTAAACTTTGCAAATGCATTTTATTTTAGATACTTCCTAAGAAAAAAGTAAACCTCTTTTTCTTCACCTATCAGATTTCATCGGAATGTGGTCTGCCAAATGTGCCTTTACATAACAGAATCTCAGATTTGGAAGGACTCTCTCCAAGGACCATTAGATCTGAATAAGAATCTCCAAAACATTCCAAAATAGTGGCCAATCCAGTCTTTCCAAGAAGGCTTCCAGTGAGAGAGAGAGAACCCAGTAACCACTGCGATAGCCCATTACTTTTTGAATATCTCTGATTTTATACAGCCCACAGCCCGTAAAGTAATTTTGGGGAGCTGGGGAGCCCACACAGCTGTGTGTAGGGGTCAATCAGAAGAGGCCTCATGTAGGATATGGCACTTAATTTGAGCTTTGAAGGGAGCTAGGGAAAGTGGGGAAGCCTTGCAAAGGCAGAGAGGAAGAAGAAAGTTACCCATTTGGAAGAGCAAATAGGGGAGTTTGGCTGGAGTGAAGAGTGAGTGAGGGGAAATTATGTGAAACCAGCCTAGAAAGATAGGATGGAGCCAAATTGCAAAGGACTTTAAATGTCAGAGGAAGTTTTTATTTTATTCCAGGGGCAACTGAAGCAATAATTTGACCTTCCCCCCCCCAGCCCACTATAATATAACAGTAATTCCCTGGGACTGTCTGATAGTACTCTGACTTACTAAGGGGACTGACTCAGGAAATATGAACCAGTGTCCAGAATAAAATAATGATTTTAGGCTCTTGGACCTAGAACTGGAAAAGACTTCAGAGATCATTCAGGGTAACCCCATTTTACATATAAGGAAATTAAAGCTCAGGGAATTTAGTGTTGTGGCTTTTTTTTTTTTGGAGGCAATGGGAGTTAAGTGACTAGCTTAGGGTCACACAGCTAGCTAGTGTCTGAGGCCAGATTTCAACTCTGGTCCTCCTGACTGTAGGGCCAGTAGTCTATCCACTATGCCTTCTAGCTGCCCCTCACAAACCTTCTGTCTTTTTCTTTTTTTTTTTTAACGGTGAGGCAATTGGGGTTAAGTGACTTGCCTGGGGTCACACAGCTAGTAAGTTTCAAGTGTCTGGTCTGAGACTGGATTTGAACTCAGGTCCTCCTGACTCCAGGACCGGTGTTCTATCTACTGTGCCACCTACCTGCCCCCTCAGGAAATTTAAGCAACTCAAATGGGGTTCTGTAGAGAGCACACGACAGAGCTGACACCTGAACGAAGGTCCATTCTTTTCATTTCACCATGTGACAATTTGGTTTAGATGTGCATTTTTCTTTCTGAACTGGGCCCACGGGATTTTATCATTACCTAGACATTTGATAGGCACACTTTCAGGGTGTCCTTACCATGGATACACTTGCCTTTGAGGTTCTGGTCTAGCCTGTGAGGACTAGATCTACCAACCAAAAGTAGGATTTTACATATCTTCTGGGCATTCTCCTTTCCTTAGGATTCCTGTAGAACATAGGGAATTCTGTATAATGGCTCAATGGCCCAAAATGGTAAAAGAAAGTAACTGCAAATATGCAGTCTGCTTAACTGATTGTAGTTAGGCCTAAATGTTTTGTTTTTCCTTTGCCTTTGGTTTTCATTCTAGGGAAAAAAAAAAGATTCTGGCCAGAAGTTATTATTCAAAATGAACACCAGGGGGCTACAGTGCCATATTTTGGTTGAATAATATACAAAGCTTTTGCTCAAAAGCTGTATATATAACATGATGCTAATAACATTGCTCTAATCTATTCTGTTGTAAACCTATAGAATCATATGAAATATTTACTTTTGCCTGAAGAAGCACATAAAGCCTGGATGCCAAGGAATTGTGAAGTTAACATTCAGGCCTTAAGTTTTTCTGGTACTTTAGGTTTTGATGATTTTTAAATAGCACCTTTTTGAGTGAAGATAACATGACAACATGGTATCCCATGTAAGAGCTAGACTTTGAACAAAACCATCCAGTATCTGTCATGGAAATTGGAGCCACAAAGTTCCTGCAGATCAGCAGCTTTAGAAATAGGTCACGGCAATTAAAGAGGATACAAGGACAATGCCTGGTCTGGAGAGTGAAGAACAAGGGTCCTGTTATGAATTATTTAGTCATAGGATCTAATGAGGTTTTGATGCCATTTGAATAGTTCATTGCAAAGTAGACCCTCTTTCAATAAACTCATGGCAAAAGGTGTCTAGGATGTCAGACTTCAGAATGAGATAAATTGCTGCAGGGATTTTCTTCTTTCATGTGCTGCCAGGTCACTGCTTATTTGTTAGAGAAAGGGAGTAACACTTTTCTCTACCCTGGCTTGCTTTGAATCTGTGACTTTCCAGGTGAATAGATTCAGGAATTTACTTGTTGCTTCTTTGGGAACCATGTGAGTTGGAAAATAACTAGGCTCAAATCAAGCAGTACTCAGCTACCAGAGGCAAAGAATTCAGAGCTTTATTCGCAGAGATCACTAGATTTCTGGGTGTCTGCAAAGATTTACTTCCTCTGTCCAACTTAGTCCTATATTTTGTTCCAGAAGACAGTTGGTCATTTTTTTTTTTAGGCAATTGGGGTTAAGTGACTTGCCCAGGGTCACACAGCTAGTAAGTGTGTCAAGTGTTTGGTCTGAGGCTGGATTTGAACTCAGGTACTCCTGACTTCAGGGCCAGTGCTCTATCTACTGCGCCACCTATCTGCCCTGGTCATATTTCTTATAGCAGTCACTCAGAGTCAGCTGCATTTCTGACTTTTCCCACTGATATTTTATTATTTTAGTTGTTATTGTTAACTTTTTTCTTTTTAAGTAGTTTGGTACAGTAACATGTTCTGTTTTAACAGTTACAGTCAAGCCAAATAACAAACACACTGGCCATATCTACGAAATAAAATGCCCATTCTGTATGTATAATTGACCGCCTTTCTCTCTGCCAAGGCATGTTTTGCTGTTAGTCTTCTGAAGTCATGAGTGACCATTGTATTGATCAGAATCCTGAAGTCTTTTAACATTGTTTTCCTTTACATTGCCGTGGTCAGCATGTAAGTTGTTACCCTAGTTCTACTTGCTTCACATTGCATCCATTCATAAAAATTTCCTTAAGTGTTTCCAAATTTTTTGCATTCGACATCTTATAGCATAACAAATATTCCATTACATTCACGTACCACAATTGTTGAACTCCTCAAATGACAGGTACCCAATTGTCTTCCTGCTTTTTGCTACCACAAAAAGTGATTTTTTTATGAAAACTTTTGTATGTATTGGACCTTTCTCACCATCTTTGAACTCTTTGGGGTTTGTGCCTTGTGTAGATATCTTTGGTTAAAAGGGTATATACAGATTATTGACCTTTTTTAAAAAAGCATAATTCTAAATTGTTTTCCAAAATGGTTGTACCATTAGCTCCACTGGCAATGTATTCATTTGCTTGAGATAGCTGGTGGCACAGGGGTAGAATCGGAGGCCTGCAGGCAAGAAGTCCTGAATTCAGATAGACAAACTAAACTGTGTGACCCAGGGCATGTCACGTCACATCTGCTTGCCTCAGTTTCCTCAACTGTAAAATGAGGATAAATAATAGCACCTACCTTGCAGGGTTGTTGTAAGGATCAAATTAGGTGGTATTTGTAAAAGCATTTTACGCACTGCCTGGCACACAGTAGGTGCTGTTATCTAGCTGCTTATTGCCCTTCCCACAGTTGTTCCACCACCCCCTACCATTGAACCCTCCCTTGTAACAAAGAAAAACATTTAAACAGAACCAACTGACACAGTGATCCTATCTGATAGAGCACACCACATTCCACTTCCATCGTCTTCCACATCTCTGTTGAGAGAAAGGAGGTGTGTTTCATCGTCAGTTGTCTGGGGCCAAGAGTGTTTGATACACTTCATCAAAGTTTCATTGCTTTTGAATGTTGTTTATATTATTATAGTCATTCTGTATTTTGTTTGCTTGGTTCTTCTTTCTTTATTCTGCATTATTTCATGAAGCTCTTCTCATGTTTCTCTAAATTCCTTATGCATGTGTCCCTTGTTTCTTAAGGTGCAGTAATATTCTCTTATGTTCATATATCTCAATTTAATCATCACTTCCCCAATAAACAAATGCCAATTTTGTTTCTTTTTTTTCCCCTTTTTTGGCGAGGGGGGATTATAATGAAAGGATCACTATAAATATAGGGTGTCTTATAAAATGCACTAAGACTTTTGGGACCTGTCTCATTATTTTATTTTATCTTTTTTTAAATTTATTTTTGGCTAGGCAATGGGGTTAAGTGACTTGCCCAGGGTCACATAGCTAGTAAGTGTCATATGTCCGAGTCTGGATTTGAACTCGGGTCCTCCTGAATTCACAGGGCCAGTGCTCTATCCACTCTAACCACCGAGCTGCCTCTCTCATTTTATATGCAGGATGTTTCTTTGTTTACCGCCTTGACTTAGATCACTGGGTCAAAGGATATGCACAAGTTAATGACTTCTTCACAAATCACCTGCATTTCTGAGACTCATGTTTTGAGTTCTCTTTCTCCATTGCTCATCAAATTATTAAGCCAGTGAATTGTCCTCACGGAGCTAAACTGAGCCGAATCTAATCCCCAAGCTAATCCTCGGCCGAAAGGCTGTATAGTATCTTAATGAAATGGCATTGACTTTCAGTGTTGGCAATTTGGAAAAGATGTATAAAACATTGGAACAGAAATGAGAATCAAAGGATGGAGCAAAGCTTAGAAAGGTAAAGTTTGGAGAAAAGACCTAATGGGAAGGATGACTAAGGAGGAGTGAGATGGAGCATACAAAATAATAGGAAGGGGTTTAGAAAAGTGGATCAAGAGAAAGGTTGAGTCTGTATGAAAAAAAAAAGATTCTATTGCTGTGTAAATCCTTGGCAACTATGCTGTCAGTCAAAATCTTGTTAAACTATAAAGAATGGCAGATAATTTCTTTTAAAATAAGACTAAGAACTCCTACCTAACAACATTCTTTTTCAGATGCCTCATAATGGAAAAATATCAAGTATATAACTAGATCTTCATAATAGTAAAATTTTCTAAAAATAAAATCCATTTCTTTAAGTAGAGTTGGGGGCTAGGGTAATATAGAAAGATTGACTTGTTCAGCCTAGTGAAGCTCAGACTTAATAGCAGGACTTTGAATTAATGGATAATATGAAGTTAAGGTGGGCAGCTAGGTGGCACATTGGATAGATCACTGGGTCTGGTGTCATGAAGACTCATCTTCCTGAGTTCAAATCTGGCCTAAGACACTTACTAGCTGTGTGATCCTGGGTAAGTCACTTAACTTTGCTTGCCACAGTTTTTCATCTGTAAAATGAGCTAGAGAAGGAGAATGGCAAACCATTCCAGTTATCTCTGCCAAGAAAACTCCCAAAAAAGGGGTCATGAAAAGTTGGACACGATTGAAAAATGACTGAACAACTGAAATCAAAATACTTTGAGATGATCTAATTATAGATATCACTCTAGCATCTAGTTTATTATCATTGCTCGGTTCTTATCCCCCAAAATGTACTTACTTGAGTTTCACAGGAAAGGAGTGTGAGATTTCACTACTATTGAATTTAAACTACGTAGCCGCAAAACTTGCTAACAACAGGCTGCTGTACCATCCCACACAGCATACGAGCTTACTCTGTATTTTTGCCATGCTTTTAATAGGGCTTGTTTAAACATGATTAGAAAAGTGTGGCTTGGTGTTTAAGAGAGCCTTAGCCCAGTGCCTGACACATAGTGGGTGTTTAATAAATGTTTATTGATTTTATGTAGAGTGACTGTTACTTAAAACTTACCTATAGAATTAGCTCCATAAGACTTATAGGTCAACTCATGGCAAGTCTACATAGACTCAACTACTTATGTAGTTCATTTTCCTCCTTCCCATTTTCTACTCCAGCTTTTCTCTTCGAAACAAATGTGGGCCTAGTGCTAGGCAGGCTAAGCTCAGGAGCAGCATGGATGGGGAACACTTACATTTTTTTTACACACTTTAATATTTTAATGAATTTCTGATCTCGCTGATTTGGATACTCTCATCAACAGTGCAGATACTAACATTCATTTCTTCTCATTTCTTCTCTCCCCTCAGCCCTCTACAGGGTGTCCACCCACTGTGCTGGCTGTGTTCCTCTAGATCCCTTGACATTATGTGAGTACCTGTGCAGCAGGTGACCTCTTTGTCTGTTATCTCTTTCTTGCTTGTATGATTGGCTCACCTCCTTTTTCTTGTTATCCATCTCTGTGTTAATAACTTTTGTCCTCACAGTTTATGCTAATGGATTGCTCACTGTGTGAATCTTCAGTTCCTTTTGGGTGACCCACAATTTTGATTCCTTGGAGACTGTAGTATTATGTGATTCAAAGCCCTATAGCATTCAAGCATTGAAAGGATGGAATTTAGTTTCAGGGAGAAACTTAGGGTCATCAAAAGCTCTGTGCAGATTCCATAATGCAATCCAGCTTGATTGATTCCTCCTATTGAGTTCTGGGACCCATTCATTGTCCATCTGCGGGATTTAACCACAGTGTACATACTGGTATATCATAGGACACTTTGCCCTCCATAGAATCAACCCTTCAATGTCCCCAAGATTTAGTCACCTCCAGAATGGACTGCCTCTGAGTACACTGGGTCTGGTGTAGGGGATCCCTTTTTTTTTTTCATTAGTACCATTTCTACTTCTTCATATAGCACACTGAGTAATGTGTGGTGTTAGAGTCCAAATCTGAAGTTCCACTTTTGTTGTTGGAGAAGACAGTTTATTATAGAAATCTTGACATTTCTTATCATTTTTTCTTCTATTTGTTATCTTCTTAGTTTCATTCTTAAATTTCTTGGGATCATACATTTAGACCTGGAAGGGGCCCTTAGAGGTTATCTGGTTTAATCTAATTTACAGATGAGTAAACTGAGGCCCAAGTAAGTAAATTGACATGACCATGATCAAGTGATTTGTTTTAATTGGATAGCACATCAGTCTTGCTGTAGGTTTGTTTCCCTAAGCCACTCGGCATCATTTTATGAGACAATACTGCTTGCAATCTTCCAGCTTCTTACCTCATGGCTGCCATCTCTCTGTTCCTGGCAAGAAGAATGAGTGTTCATGGGCTGAAGGTGATATCTTATTATTGTAATGTCTTTATATATTAGTTGACATCTTTTCTTTCATTCATTTCCTTATATCAGTAACTTGTTTAAGTAGGTCAGATTGGAGCTCTTTTGATTGCATGGCATATCATCTAATTTGTTTTTTCTTTTTTGATCTTTGCTCTAACAAGTTGATGGTCTGGTTGTACAGAGGCAGTAGATTTAGAAATGACTGCCACATCAGTAACCTGTCATTTCCTTATATCATTCATAAGTTAGAGTTAATTTCATTTTTTATTTTTTGTGATGTGATTCAGCGCTTGTCATCTTTGAAGACTGAAAAAAAGTATCCATGAAGTTGAAGTTTCTATCCAGTCCTATAAGCCACTGGTCTCTTCTTTTTTTTTATCCAGAGTCATATTTTCCATCATGTTATTTGCTGTCTTACCCATGCATCAAAATCACTGAGTGTCAAAGTGTATGCTGATTTAATTTGGAAGGTATTATTGAACCCTTTGTAGAATTTCTCTACCTGCTCATTCTCTGCAATGGATGTCAGTGTATAGACCCCAATTGTTTTTGGTTTGATTTTTCATTTATATCTATCTTTAGTACTGCAAAGGAAGATGACCAGGTACCCCACGAAATGTTTTGTCTTGCCTTCAGGCACAGAATGAAACCGATTCCTTTACTTGCCTCTCAAAGGAGAATCTGTGAGCTCTCTTTCCATTTAGCTACATATTCCTTACATCTCCTGGTTTCATTTAAAATGGGAACATATAGATTGGTGTGATTCAGTTTGTCTGATACTTTGTGGACTTGGTAGTCACTGAGCAAGGATCTCACATTTAGAGTAATTATAATACTACTCACTCACATATGCTTTAAAGTAGTCTGCATATATTACCTCATTTGAGCCTCACAGCCACCCAGTGTGATAGGCAGTTTTCTTATTTTCTGCAGATTAGGAAACTGAGGT
Source organism: Phascolarctos cinereus (assembly GCF_003287225.1). Lineage (NCBI taxonomy): Eukaryota > Metazoa > Chordata > Mammalia > Diprotodontia > Phascolarctidae > Phascolarctos > Phascolarctos cinereus. Next base: position 61,765,611 of record NW_027556180.1, read on the forward strand.
TGAGAAGTGACTTGGGATGTGTCAGAGGTGGGATATGGACCCAGGTCTTCCTTGCTTTAAGTTCAGCACTCCATTAGCTACTGTTTTAATGATGGTTAAGTTATTATTCATAGGTGGTCTAAAAACTGTGAATCTTAGTATCCCCTATACCCTTTTCTGCTGACTGCAGAATCTGAATGAGGCCTTATGGGACTGAGGACCATTTTCTTTTTTCTTTATTTAATGCATTGCCAGGATGAAAGAATTCATCACCAAGTAGCCAGCCTCCTGGCAATGACCTTCTCCAGACTTTGGAATCAAGAAGATCTGAGTTTGAATCGTCCTTCAGATAGTGACTAGCTGTGTAACTCCTGGGTAAGTTTCTTTCCCTCTCTCAGTTTCCTCATCTGTAAAATGGGGATAATAACATCTACTTCACATTAATCTTTGGTGTTTCATTGTGAAGTGGAGATGACCAAAAACTCTGCAATGCCAGTGGGATGCACTCTCTGTAGGTTCTATCAAGGACTCTGAGTACAATCTTGGCAAGATTTGCCAAGTGCTTTCTATGTTATCTCATTGAATCCTGGCAGGATGAAATTCATTTGGCCGCTACTTACAAATGCTCACTTTTAATTTTAGAAATTTTTGCTCTTGATGGCATGTAGGTATTGTATTGAGCTAGGCAGCTAGATGTCTCAGTGGATAGAGTGCTGGGCCTGGAGTCAGGAGAAACTGAGTTCAAATCTGGCCTCAGGTACTTACTAACTGTGTGACCCTGGGCAAGTCACTTAACCCTGTTTGTCTTACTTTCCTCATCTGTAAAAAATGAGCAGTAGAAGGAAATAGCAAAACCATTTCAGTATCTTTGCTAAGAAAGCCTCAAATGGGGTCACAAAGAGTTGGACACAACTGAATGACTAAACAACAACAAATGTATTGTAAAATACAGTGGAAAAAAGCATTGTCTCTGGAGTTAGATGATCTGTGTCCTGATCCCACCTTCGATGGCTTTGGTAAGTCATTTAATCTCTCCAGGTCTCAATTTTCTCATCTGTAAAATGAGAGGGTTGCGGTAGCTGGCCATTAAGGGTATTTCCAGCTCCAGGTCTAGGTTCCTAAGTCGCGTGTATTACAGTAAAGACTCAAAACCTCCCCAAGACAGTAACACACAAGCAGAACAGAGATTTCAAACCTTACCTATGGTCTGAAGGTGCTCCAGTGCTTTGCTTTGGTTCTTCTACTTCCCTGGGATGTAGACTAATATACTTGACTAATATACTTACTTAACATCATGTGGTTCAGGTCTTCTCCTAAGAGACTGACAACTCTTCAGGAGTCTCTCCTGTTGGCAGTCAGGTCCTCCACTCATTTCCTTAGCAAGTAACTTTCCTAGGATCTCTATAAGCCTGCTCCAGGGGCTCTTCTAAATCTAACTTGTTTGCTCTTTAGGGGTAGACACTTGGCTCCCATTCCAACTCTAGAATCTCTGTTGCAGGCTTAAAGGACCTTAAACACACACACACACACACACACACACACACACAGTTAAAGGAAGCAAATTTCTGGTGACACTAAATTGGGAAAGAATTTTCAAGGTTCCATTCTGAGCTGCAAGGTCCTGGTGGGTAAAAAGTTATGAAAATGATATTCATTACAACCCAGCTCTACTAGATGAAGTGTGTGGAGAATCGTGGAAGTGAACAGGAGGGTCAGTGAGATAACAACCAGCAGCAGGAAGGTAGAAAGGGAGCTTTTAGAATACGTGGTTTTGAGCAGTGTGAATTGCTGGAAAAACGGCAATAGTGATCAAAGTGGACTGCTGTGTGGCAATTAAAGATGGAATGATTGCTTGTGAGAAGGGACGAGGTGAATGGGGAAGTCATCTAGGAGGTGAAGTTAAAAACAGCAACAACATTGCGACAGGTCAGAGGACAGTGTGAACACAAATGGGAACATGTGGAGGCATTATCTGATTTATGGCCAACCTGATAATGAGCATACATCGTTAATAGCGCCATCTTCAAGTGAAGCTCCTTCTTGAGGTTGGGAGTTGTGATTTCAAGGATCAAACACCCAGAAACTGGTCATTGACTTTGTCCTGCTGTGTTTTCACCTTCAGCTCTTTCGAATATTTTCCTCGCATTTCCTAAGTTGAAAACTAGGGCTCTACCAACAGGAATGTACCATGTTTTTGCTGGTGGAGCAATCCTCAAAACTACCTACATCCCAGACCAGATCTGTCTTGTTACTTTTCAAGTATGACCACATTTTTTCCATTGTCAACATAATTGCTAGCCTGTGTAGGGTATATCTAAATGCCATTGTTTCTTTCTTTTTTTTTTTTTTTGGTGAAATGCAGATAATCATCAGCAGTTTTTGTTTATGCTGTTCTCTAAAAGATATTCAGCAAGGGGCCACTCTTGCCAAACTGGACTTATCTCTAGTTCCTAGTTAACTTATAACCAGACCTTTATTATTGGTAGTTTTTTTCTCTTCTATTTTTTGTTGGTTTGAGAATCATTGATCTGAAAGACATTTTTTCTTTATGCACTTGCTGCAAAATATTATTTAATGAAGCCAAGAGACCCAACTCTGCCGACCACTGAGACCAGCCTGAAGGCTTCGACAGCTTGCTGGGTTGGTTTTGAACACTCATCTAAAACCATTCCATTTCCCAGCCTTTCGTTTTATTTCTCAAAGACAGTGTACACTTGTGGTACAGTAAACTTTTAATGCTGTTAATTCAGCCATCAGTTCAGTCGTTTCTTCAGTTGCATCTGACTCTTTGTGACCCCATTTGGGGTTTTCTTGTCAAAGATACTGGAGTGGTTTGCCATTTCCTTCTCCGGCTTATTTTATGAATGAGGAAACTGAGACAAATAGGGTGAAGTGACTTGCCCAGGGTCACATGGCTAGTGAATGTCTGGATTTGAACTGGTGAAGATGAGTCTTCTTGATTCCAAGCCCAGTACTCTATGCACTATGGCACCACCTCGTTGCCCTGATACTGTTAATTAGTTTCCATTATATCAGGATAAGGTCTTGAGATCTCACTGTATCTGAGGCAAGGATAAAAGCCTCCTGGCTGGAAAGTTTTTCTTTTTAGGGATTTCACCAAAGGATGCTTAGGTGATTCAGTTTTAGCCACCCGCTTGACAGTGTAAGTTGCTATGTCTGTAAGAATGCTTTCCCTCCCTGGTGGAAGAAGTCCTAGACTACTGTGGAGGCTAGGACCACAGCCATGCTTACTTATTGTCCTTGAAAACTCAACAAGGTAAAAATTAGTAATACTTGGAAATATTTTCAGTACTATCCTTGGGCTTTAATAAGAAAGGGAATAATAAGCCCATCTAAAGTGCTAAATAGAGAGAGAGAGAGCCAAGATCGTGGAATAATAGGAAGCCACGTAGCTGAGCACCCGTTCACAAAAGTCTTCCAAATAGACCTAGAAAAGGTGCTGGTCCAAATCCTGATGGAGAAATCCAGAAAAAGTCACAATGAACCCTTTCTCTGGCCCATGTCTGCCTAGGGAGACAGACAGACAGATATACTGACACTGAGTCCAGGCAGGAACAAGTTAGTATGCAGAGAACTGTAGCACTCAGGAAGAGGCTAAACACCAGGAGATCCCATCCTGGTGCATCTGTAGGACCATGCCGAGGTGCTGTGACTTGGACAGATGCCAACAGCTGGTCTAGTTCTTGGTCACTGATCTAGGGCAGACTGAGATGGGAACCTGTGCTGAGGGGTGGCATTCTGAAGTATGGAGATCCTGAACAGTATACCAAGAAAGGAGGAAGTTCAGAAGCAAGGAGGAATGCTTTGCTTCAGACCCCAGGAGCAGAGCAGGATCTCAGTTCCAGTATGAAGCCCATCCTGAGGAAGAGTAACTAGTGCAGGGAAACCAGACCAAAAGGGAGCCTGCAGTTCTGTCATGCTGAATCAGCAAAACTTCCTAGCTGGCTGAGAGGGGCTGAATCCAGCAGCATTCTGTTGTTGCCCTGATCACAGCCCAGGTCAGGAGCTTGTAGAACTCAGATGAAGGTTAGCTATCAGACTTTGTTTTGGGGGAGCACAAGCTGTGCAGCCTGCCCCTGAGACCCTGGCATAACAGTGCTTGCTACTCCAAGTAAGTAGCTGCAGGACCAGGCCAGACCTTTCCACCTGAAATGTTACAGAGCTCAGCCCTAACATCAAGTCCAAAATCAGGAACGAAGTTGGAATAATAAGCAAGCTAACAAAAATCCATGATAAAGAGCTCTTATGATGGCAGGAAAGCCAGAAAGAAGACATACCCAGAAAAAGAAGATTACTCCAAAACATCTATAAACAAAACTTCAGAGATAAAATGCAGATTGGACACAAACTTAACTAGAATTTCTGGAACAGATGAATTAAGAGTTTAAAAAAGAGTTAAAAATGTTTTTATAACTGAAATAAGAATGCTTGAGGAAAAAATCTGAAAAAAAATTACAGCTATGGAAGAAAGAATTGGACAGAGAATTTATGGCTTGGCAGAAGAGCTAAGTTAGAATGGAGCAAATAGAAGCCAATGACACCTTGAGACAACAAGAAATTAAAATGAAGTCAAAAGGCTGAAAAATCTAAGGTGTGTCATAGCAAAAAACTGATCTGGAAAACAGATCAAGGAGAAAAAGATGAAGAATCATTGGACTTTTTAAACACTATGACCAAAAAAAAAAGAGAAAAAAGAGCCTAGACCTTATATTTCAAGAAATCTTCCAAGAAAACTGCCCAGATCTCTTAGAACTAGAGGGCAAAGAAGACATAGAAGGAATCCATTGGTTAACCTCCTGAAAGAAATCTCATAATACACTCCCCAGAATGTCATAGTTGAAATCCAGAACTTCCAGGTTAAAGGAAAAAAATCCTGCAAGCAGCCAGAAAGAATTTAAGTAGCAAAACCATCATAGTCAGGATCATACTCGATTTAGTAGCTATCATTGTAAAAGAGCAGACGACTTGGAATGTGATATTCCAGAAGGCAGAGAGTGTGGTCTTACAGTCAAGAATAACTTACCCAACAAAACTGAGTATAATGCTACAAGGGAAAAAATAGATCTTTAATGAAAGAGGACTGCTAAGCATACCTGATGAAAAGATCGGAGCAGCGGAAAAACTTCAAAGTTAAGACAGTTAAGAGAAACATACAGAAGTGCATACCCATCACGTTAAAACAAGAAAAGACTGTCACATTTCAAATGTCACACTTTTAAGGAACAGTGGAGGATGAATTATTTTGTTATCTAATTAGGTGGCAAAACATTGTGTTCACCATGAAATGACACCATATCTTTGCTAAATGAACGCAACATATATAAACATTACCAGACCAAGCACTCCTTACAATATTCTTAGCTCGCAAGAAAGCAACAGTTGGAAAAATTAGAAAACGTGAAACAGTATCTCATCATGGCAGGATTTCTTGACAAAAATAAAAAATGAAAATGAGGCCGCAACCAAAATAAGTTTCTGAGTAGCTCATTTGTTAGCCAAGCAAAAAAAACTGTTTACTGATGGTGAATTAATTAAATCATGTTTGATTGCAGTCGCTGAAGAAATGGGTCCAAAGAAAACAACCTTGTTTAAGACTGTTAGCCTTTAGGCTCAATTAAAATCATATGCTCATGGGTTGATATAATTATTTGGCACTGCCTATTTGTAGGAAAAGATATTTTCAAAAATGAAACATGTAAAATCTTATTTTATTTTTCATTTATTTATTGCTTTATTTTATTATATTTTTATTATTACAAAATCAAATTGATTTTGATGACAGGAAACAATAACTTTGAATACCAATAAAGTGATAAGAATGTTACCCCTGCCCCCTGAACAATTCTTCTCATTAGTAGACCTATGTTACCAAAAATGTATTCTATTATTATCATTACAGTTTGAATTTCATCAACAAAAAGTTTGTGGGGAAAAATAAGTCATCAGTGGCACAAGGCAATCAGAAATAGTCCCAGACAAAATTGGAAAACAGTTTCTTTTACCACCGCTTTTTCAATCTGGGACCCCGTCATGACTTGGTATTCTTATCTCTCCCCTATTCTCCCAGTCAAGGCCTGCTCCAAGAAAAGGGCAGGATTGATGTGCTAAGTGACATTAGTCTAAATCACAAACGATTACCTCTCTTAGATTTTGCTCTTTAAGATAGGATAAGGAGAGAGAGAGAGAGAGAGAGAGAGAGAGAGAGAGAGAGAGAGAGAGAGAGAGAGAGAGAGAGAGAGTGTGTGTGTGTGTGTCTGTTGGTGTTGAGGCGTCAACTTTTTGAGACCCTGGAATCAGAGTAAGGGCAGCCCTGACATTGTCTTACCTCCACCTCCATCTATAGTCTATCTCAATTCTTCCTCCTCTATAAAATGAGTGGGTTGGGGTAGATGATCCCCTTGGAGCTCCAGACTGATGATCTTCCCCTCCTCACTCTGAAGGTCAAGCCAAATCCCTGCCTTATTGAGCATTAAGTTATTTTAGCTCTTGCTCCTCTTGATTCCTTATTCAAAAACCTTCTATAGCTCCCAGTTGCCTTCAGCAATGGTTCTCAAACTTTGGGGCCTCGAGACCCCAGTAAATTCTTAAAAGTACTGAAGACTTTCCCCCTCCAAAGAGTTTTTGCTTAGCTGGGTTCTGTCAATCAACATTTACCATATTAGAAAAATTAGCATCTTAGTATTATTATGAAAAGAGTTTGACCTTGCCAAATCTCTGAAAAGTCTTGGGGACCCCCAGGGATCCCTGGACCACACTTGCAGAACTTATTGGCGCATGGAATGAAACAGAGACTCCTTCACCTAGAAGTCAAAGTGTTTCATAATATGGCACAACATACTATAGTTAAACTAGATGACTGGCCATTCTCTGAACTGCTATTACACTTTTCCATCTTCATGACTTTATTCAACCAATCATCAAGCTTTATTGAGGACTTACTTTAATGAGCTAGACACTGTGTTAGGGAACACAAAGTGAAATAGTCGCTATGCTCTCTAGTTGAGTGAAGCAACATGCACATATAGCACAGATAACAGATAGAAGGTGATTTGTGGGGGGAAGGCATTAGTAGCTGGGGAGAGGGGATCAGGAAATGTTCCAAATAGAAAGGGGCTATTCCTGGCAGAAATAAGGACACTCAGAAGATGTATGGGTTTGGGGGGAAAAGATGAATTTTGTTCAGGCATGTTGAATTGGAGTTGCTTATCCAAACTGGAATGTCTAATGGACAGTTAGTGATATAGGACTGTAGGTCAGAAGAGAGATTGGGGCTCAAAGTGTTGAACTGGGAGTCATCAGTCACAAGTTGAGGCATCTAGGTGGCACATTGGGTAGAACTGAATTTAACTCTGTACCTGCTGTGCCTTAGGGAACTGAGAGGTTTGGTTTCTTGCCCCTGGGTCACACAGCTGATATGTATCAGCAGTGGGACTTGAACCCAGGACTTCATGACTTTCATGTTGGCTTTATCCTTATACTCCATGGTATTTTTCAGGATGGGGAAAAAATTACATCTTTATCTTCACTAACCTACTGTAACTGAAATGCAGCATTTTTTTCAATTATGAATTTTTGTGTGTGTGTGTGAGCCAATTGGGGTTAAGTGACTTGCCCAGAGTCACACAGCTAGTGAGTGTTATGTGTCTGAGGCCATATTTGAACTCAGGTCCTCCTGACTACAGGGCTCGTGCTCTATCCACTGTGCCACCTAGCTGCCCCTATGAATTTTTTAAAAAAATCATGAAAAGGTGTACAGAGGTTTCACAGACTTGACAGAGATACCCATACCCATGACCCAAAAAAACATCAAGAACCTTTGTATTACATCATGATGCCTCTCTTTACAATTGATTATGGACATTTTGTGTAACATTTTTTAAGCCCCCAGAACAGGCTATGTGTGACTTTAATGAGAAACCAAAATTCTAGATTTTTATTTCAGTAGAAGGCAGCATCATATTTATATGTATGTGTATATATTATAACATAATATATAATGTTATCTATGTATCTGTCCATGTATCTACGTATGAGAGTTGCTTGTTAGACTGAGAGGTTTAGTTACTCGCCCAGGAATGTATAGACTTATTTATATGAAGTTTATTTTCTGAAGGATTTACCGTCATAAGATATGCTGATATTCTTACTCAGAAGTGATGCAGTTTAAGGAACCACTAGACGTTCTCTTGTGTGTGGTTTTTCCATGGGAGTAAAAAGTACCATTGTTCTTTTCTTTAGGAAGTAAGAGTTTTCTAAAATACTGAAGTTGTGGGTTGGTGGCACGGTTAGGGGTGGGATGGAGGAAAGAAGCAGTTTACATTGTTGTTCACTTCTTTCAGTTGTACCTGACTCTCCATGACTCCTTTTGGGGTTTTCTTGGCAAAGATACTGGATTGGTTTGCCATTTCCTTCTTCAGTTTATTTTATAGTGGAGGAAGTGAGGACACCAGGGTTATGTGACTTATCAGGGTCACATGGCTAGTAAGTGTCTGAGGCTGGATTTGAACTCAGGAAGATGAGTCTTCTGGATTCCAAGGTCAGTGCTCTATCCACTGTGCCACCTAGCTGCCCTATGCAGTTTACATGGTTTGCCAAAATTCACAGAGCCTTTCTGTGGTGAAAGGGATTATAGAAAACTTCTAGAAGGATTACTGACTGATTTTCACATCAACAGGAAGTCATGAGCAATTTCAGTCAGATGTAACTGAGAAGAGATTGCATCAAGGGATGGAGATTTCTGGTCTTTGTAGCTTTTTTTATTGGTCCTTTCCCTAATTTCTGGAAAGTTCTTCCTGGTTCTCTTTCAAGAGAATCACCTTCGATTTCCTTATTGCTTCCGTAATTTATTCTTCCCTTTATGGTCCCATGCCCTTGGTCCCACCATCCCTGCCTTTACTATGATAGCTCCCTCTCTACTCTGGTGACATTTCTGTAAAATGGATTAAGGAATGAAACAGGCTTTGTCCAACCAAAAGGCAGAAAACTTCACTGTGAGCAAAAACTGGAAGTACATGTGGGTGCACTCTGTCCCACAGGCTCAGGGAAACAAAATATGGAATTAAGATAAGGGATATATTTGGCTCCAGAGCACCAGACAAGGCTTTAGGTTTATGAAAGAAACAATAATAAAGGATTTAGCTTTCAAAGACTGTTTCAGTTCCCAAATCCTACTGAGTTCATTAAAGTTTTGATGTAGCTGCTTCAGTTTAGCTAGCCTGTTGGGTCCTTGGAAATTTCTAGAATTTAATCATATTTAATCATATTTATGAAATCCTATACAGGGAAGGTACAGGATATCTCTTATGTCTTAGGGTTCTTAAAACTTATAGGAGCTGCAAATGTTATTCTGCAGGTTTTGAGAGTGTATATGCTTTTAGTGTGGGATTGATCACTTCTACCCACATGTCTAGGCTAAATACTGGTGAGGACAAGGCACCCATCAGACAAAATCATAAAGGAGAAAAATGTTTTCTTAGGAGGACTTCCTTTCATGTGCCCTTCTCTCTGCTATTTCTTGTGGCTGTTGTGCCCTTCTGATCTCTCCTCTCCTCCATTCCCTACTCATCTTGTTACTAATTCATGGAAAGGTGAAAATCGTTATTAATGAGGTTTAATGTGTTAGGAATAGGTTTAGTCTTGTGGAAGGCACCTAGAGAATGACCTCATTCAACCCCTTCATTGTACAGATGAAGAAGCTAAGACCCAGGAAAGGTAACTGAACCCAAAGTCACAAACGGGAGTAATAAACCTAGGATTTGAACTCAGGTCTTCTGACTCCTACTTCTCTTCTCACTCCAAGAAGCTGCCAGGGGGTAATTGAATTTTAGTAGAAGAAAATACTGTTGAAATTTCAGGCACTGTTCAACAAATATTGGTAACTTCCCTCCAGAAGCTTACAATCTAGTTGTGGGAGGGGTGAGAGGACAAGACAGGACAGATATGAAAATATAAATAATGCGTAAGATGTCTTAAGGCAATAAATGATTGAATGCCAAATGAGCGTAAAATTTTGAAGCTGGAAGGAATGTTTTAAATGTTTTAAATCATCTAATCCTCATGAGGAGTAAAGTAACATGTTCAAACTCACTCATCTGTAGTTAAGGGCAAAAACCTAAACTGAAAAAGACTAAAACCTGTGCCTTCGGTCACCTAGCAGAAAACAAGATTGATTAAGAGGGTGTCCAGCACTGTGCTAAACACTGGCAGCCTGAAGCTGGTCCAGATTTCTTTATATTAGACTGTCTAATATGTGAGAACTTTAGAAATGTGCACCGTGGGTCATGCATGTTGGTAACAGGCTGGAAAGAGCATGGTGGAAGACCCAGGGAACTTAGAGTCAGAAGACCCCGTTTGGGCCCCTGCTCAGCCATCCACTCTTTGTAACCTTGGACAAGTCACTTGATGTCTTCATAGTTCTTGGCTCTGTTTACCCTCTCTTCCTCACAAAATCTCAGAGCTGGACAAACTGTGAAAGGACATCTGGTCCAACTCATATCTGAATAAGAATCCCTTCTATAACACCCCGCTCCCCCCACTCCTCAAGGGGCCAGTTAGCTTTTGCTTAAAGACCACTGTGAAGTTAACTGTCTTCCAATTCAACACCTTCCAATTTTGGCCAGCTTTAATTGTTAAGCTTATGCTTTCTCTGCTTTAGTTTTGTCATCTGTAAAATAGGGATAAAAATAGCATCTACTCCATAAGATTGTAATAAAATTTGGAAGAGATAACACGTTACACTATATAAATTTTAAAGGGCTCTATAAATACTACTATTGTTATTATTATTATTTTATGCCTTTTTTTTGTCACTTCTACTTATGGTTCTGTTTTCTAGGAGTTGTTAGAATCAATCAACCTCTGTTATATCTGTCCGATTTTCAAATCTGGAATGGACTAAAGCTGTTGACTATTGTTGCTTCTTAAGATTGGCAAAAAAGTCAATGAAAGTTAAACTTCCTTCTCTTTTTCCTGCCTTCAGAGGGTGGAGATTTACTTTCAGATTTCTCTGTATCTTTAAGTGGTTTCAATTTCCTGACATTTTTTCTTATAAAACCATGACCTGTTATGTCTCAAATACTTAAAGAAAGAAAGACTTTCAGGTGTCTATCATCCTGGTTAGATTTATCTTTTCCCCAAAAGACTCTCTGGCAATGTGGTGGAATAGAAAGAAGGTAGGATCTTTCTTCCATGGACTCTTTTTGTGACCTAATGTGATTCTAACCTGAATCTGGTTCAATGATTACCTCTCTGCAGCTAGCTCCAAAATGGAGCCTCAGTCTCTCTCCTAAATGTTAGTCTCTCATTGCTAAGTGATTACTAGACAGCTCTACCTGGAGTTTGCATGTCAAACTTAACATTCGCCAAATAGAACACGTTAGCTTTCGCTCCAAATCCATCCCTTATCCAAATTACCTTATTTATTTTTTTAAGTTTCAGTATTTTTTTGTATCAGAATTTCCCCCATTAACTTCATCTCTGACAGAGCCAGCCCATAAAACAAAACTTTTTAAAGAAAAAAAAGAAAAAAGAAGAGAAAAAAATCAGCAAAATTAATACTGCAAAAAAAAAAAAAAAGAAAAAGAAAATATTTGTAATGTTTAACACCCATGGATTTTCTACTTATGCAAGAGAGTATCTTCTCATATTGCATCTTCAGGGCTTTGCTTATTTTTTTTTTCAGCCAAAAACAAGGTTTATTAGAACATCCATCGTATTGGCCAGACTCTTAAGGAATCTAAGCATTTGTATCACTAATGCAAGCAGGCCAGATCTTAAGAATCTGAGCAGTGGCTAGATTTTCAGAATCTGAGCACCTTAATGGAGACAAGATGGACCTTATATACAGAAAGACTGTGGGAGGGATCTAGGAGTGGCCAAGTAGTTTGGGGTAATTGGAGGAGAGGTCTAAGGAAGATCTGGATGGGAGTGGCCAGTAAGCTGGAGTGAACTGAAGACCTGGAACCTGGACCATGCGGCCAAGGGAGAGTGGAGCCTAGCTAGGATTAAGGGTGGGAAGTGGCCAGGGGCAATTGGGAGGTAACAGAACAGATAGGGTGTAGCCACAATGAAAGGCCAGTTGGTAGGATTAAAGCCTCAGGTGGACGCCAGAGATTTGGCCAGGTGGGAAAGTCCAGGGATTTTCTTTTTTGGGGGTCCAGATCCCAAAGACATGGTCTTTTCCTTTCAGGGGTTCAGATCCCATCCCTATCATTCTCCCCTCAAACAAATGGTACCCAAATTCTGCTTCCTGCTGGCAAGGAGCGTAAAGTTGTCCCTGCCTTGAAGGGGGTCCCCAAAAGGTTGACTGTAACAAAGCACAGGCTGCATCCAGTGAATGATGGGGGCACATTGGCTGGTATCCACTGTTTGCTACCAATTGTAGGTGAATGACCTGTAGTCTGGAAGACACAAATCTGGTAGAAAAGACTTCGGGGCCCTGAAATAGGGAGAAGCAAAAGTGTTAAGAGTCTCATGAAAATAATTTACATTTGACCTGCAGGATAATCTGATTTTGTTACTTTTTCTAAAATTTAAGTAACACTTTTGCCCATAGAAATTTTCTACCCCTGGGTGCACTGCTTATTCTTTGTAATTTTTCATCATTCGCTTTTGATTTTTTTGTGGTTCTCGTTCTTTCCATTTTAGTTGTCGTATATATTGTTTTCTTGGTTCTGTTTATTTCACTCCAGCAGGTCATGTAGGTCTCTCCATGCTTCTCTGCATTTATCATATTTGTTGTTTCTTGCTTCACAGTAATATTTCATCACATTTATGTACCACAATTGTATAGCCATCCCCCAGCCAATGGACATCTAATCCCCTCCGGAGCCCCCCTCTCAATTCTTTGTTATTACAAACTATAATATGTAAATATTATAAATATTTATTTATAAGCATAAATAGGGCTTTCTTCTTATCAAGGACCCCTTGAGGTATAAGCCTAGTAGTAATGGAATCTCTGGGTCAAAGGGTATGGAAATTTTAATCACTTTAACAAATTTCCTTATTTCTTTTGAGGATACTGAAGTCATCCTAGTGAATCTGTTACTGACTCTTCATATTAAATTAGTTGCCAATTCCTGGTGGTTGTATTTCTTCAGCATTTCTCACCTCTTCCCCCTTCTCTCCACTTACAGGACTGCCACCCTAAGTCCAGCCTTCCTTTCATTTGAACTATTATAATAGTTGCCTAACTGGTTTCCCCATTTCCAGTTTTAACTGGGTATTCAAACTGATTTCCCTGTGGGCAGGGAATGGCTATTAAACCTAACTATGAATTCTGGGAATTATAATAGTGTTGTTTTCTTTCTATACTGGGAATCTCTTGCAGAAGAGTATGCCCAGAGGATACTGACCCAAGGTAAGCTGAGTGTGAGAATGGATTTTACAATTTCAGAGAGGGTGGTCTGAGAAAGATAAGCCCCTGAAGACCTTTCAAAGTGCAATTCTGGGTGTTGTAGGATTGGCTCAAGTGATCACAAGCCTCTGCTTATTTAAAAAATGTCTGAGTTTCACATCCAGAATGGACTGAAGCTGTTGACTGTTGTTGCTTCTTAAGATGTGCAAAAAGTCAATGAAAGCTAAACTTCCCTCTACTTTTCCCACCTTCAGAGGCTGGAGATTTATTTCCGAATTTCTCTGTAGCTTTAAGTGGTTTCAACTTCCTGATATTTTTCATACAAAACCGTGACCTGTCATATATGCTTTGTGATTCGTGTCTAGGTTATTACTTGTACACAGAGGGAGTTAAATGGAAAGAGCTGGGGAATGGCTTGTGGTACACAGTTTTAAATAAGACATATGTTTGAAACTCAAGCTAAAATATCCAGGGTTTTAGCTAACCTTGGGGGCTTTGAATTGTAATTGTGAAAGAATTTGATTTTTGCTTCCTAACTTTTGATAAATTTCCCCTTAGTGGAATTTAAACTGGATCTAAGTCTTATGTCCCTGAGGTTGGTAGACAGCGTGGACTGGTAAGAAGGAGGGGTCCTGGAGAGCCATGCTGTCTGTCCTTCTGTTTTGTCTCTGTGTACATCTGGTGGAGTAAGGGTGTTGGTAGAGGAGTAGCTCTTCCCAATAGGAGGGCAGAGATGTGGTCTGGAGGGAATTCAATCTGCCCACATTTCTAAAGTAAGGGGCTAAAAGAGTAAGTGCCTCTTTTCACTTTCCACTTAGGCATCCAAACCTTGCCAGACAGTGCTGCCTACTGTTAACAGTCTCTTCCCTTTCTAATCCACCTTCCATATAGCTACCAAAATAATCTCCCTAAGGTTTTGCCATGTCATTCCCCTAAAAGTGTTTTAGTGGCTTCTTATTGTCTCTAGGATAAAATATAAACTCTTCAGCTTGGTATGTAATACCCTCTACAGTCTGGCTTTAACCTACCTTTCTTGACTTAGTTCACATGCCTTCTCTTCACGCTCTCTCCCCAAATCAGCCTTTGTATGTTGACACAAGATATCGGTCATTCCTGAAAAATACGCCCGCTTGAAATCTGCCTCTCAGAATTCTTACATTCTTTCAAGGCTTAGGTGCTGCCTTGTCTGGAAAGCCTTTCCACAGCTTCCCTATTTTCTAGTTCTTAATCCTTCCTCCAATTAACTTGCATTTTCAAATTTTTGTACATGTTGTGTGGCCCCAAGCCGAAGGCAAGTTCCTTGAGGGCAAAAACTGTTTCATGTTAATCTTTGTAAGCTCAGTCCTTTACACATAGTATCTATCTACTTAATACTTGTTTGTTCAACTGAACTTGAATATACAAGGGTCAGGGTAAGTCGAGAAGCAACATGTTATCTCAGGTGCAGAAATACCGAGTCTCCACTCAGTTCATATCTGGAAATGCCAGTGAAACAAACACTGAATCACACTGCCCAGCACGAGCTAACAGCAACCTTTTGTAACAGACTTTTTACCTTTGAAACTTTGTGAATTGAGATGTAGAGACAAGGAAAGAAGAAACTGTATCATTGGATAGATTGCCTATTTATTTAACAGCCAATAAGTCCATGGATCAGGAGCTGGAAATAATTTTATTTTCTGCAGAAATATTATTACATAAACACAGCAACAGTAGTATTACTGTTCTTCACACCACCAAATCTGTACTAGGGCAACGTTAGCATGTGGTGAAAATTTTTGCAACCTAGGAAAATATTTTGAACCAAAGAGACTTTTAAGACTTTTTCCTCATTCCCTCCCTTTCAGTTAGAATGTAGCTCATTCCTCAACTCCATCTCTTGAAATCCCTTCTTTCCTTTAAAACTCGGCTTAAGTTGAGTTTCTTCTTCATGAAGCCTTTCCTAGTCTCCCTAACTTCTACAAACATTTAGTAAATGTTTGATGACTGACTTTCCTCCCCAAACTACATTTATTTCATTTCATGTATGTACACACACACACACACACACACACACACACGCATTCTGTATCTACTTATATATGTATGTGACTCCACTCTTGGAACCCAAGTTCCATGAGGGCAGGGACTATTTCACTTTTGTGTTTGCATCTACAATGCTTAGCCTAGTGCCTGCCCCATAGTAGGTGTTTAGTAAATGATAGTGCTAAGAGAAAATGAGAAACCAAAGAGGTCAAGGGAATTGAAGACTCATATCTGGGTCCTCCACCACAGCCCTGCTCTGATGTCTCATGGTCGTAGGGAAGTAAAAATCCTTGGTTCTCAAGGCTGTGTCAAAAGAGTTCAAACTTTGTCATGTTTTCCACCAAGCCCTGACCCCTGGGCTAGCCACTTCATCCTTTTTGCCTCAGTTTCTTCATCTGTAAAATGAGCTGGAGGAGGAAATGGCAAACCACTCCAGTATCTTTGCCAAGAAAACCCCAAATGGGGTCATGAAGAGTCAGACATGACTGAAAAAATATCTGAACAACTTTGGACTATATGTTTCTTGTCTGAGGTCCTGTCCAAATGCAGAGAAAGAGGGTCAGTACTAGGTCATTCTCAGGGTGATGAAATTTCTCACCACAGCAATTTTCTATGGTACTCTGCTAAATTATGGGGTCTCAAGCTGAGGATCAAATGAGTTAATATTTGTAAAGTGTTTAGCACATAGGTGATTAATAAATGCTTCTTCCTTTCTCCCCCTTCCCTCGAATATTAAGCAACTGTAATCTGTGTTGGTGAAGGAGAACCTACTCAGATAAAATTGATCCTTGAAGTACTGAAGTATATTTGGGTTATAATTTCTGACCAGCAGTTGAATTAAATCATATGTAAGTTTTCCAACAACAGTAATTGTTCATTAATGAGTTAAAAATTAGTATTATTGGAGGGAGTATCCCTTTGAGAAGTGAGTTACCAAAATTGGATTATATGTGCATTCTGTTGATCCCAGAAGTTCTTACCCTGGGGTCTTTGAACTTTTTTAAACAATTTGAAACTGTATTTCAAATTAATTGGTTTCCTTTGTAATCCTATGCATTTTATTTTATACATTTGCAAACCTTCTTCTGGAAGGGGTACATAGGTTTCATCAGACTGCCCAAGGAGTCCACATACAAAAAAAAGGTTAGGACTGTCTGAGCTATCACCTTAATGGTTTATCCAAAGGGTTTCATTTGGGAATCTTAGCACAATTAATAGATTTTTGAAGTATCCAAGGGAAAAAAAAATATGAGCACAATGGATCACTTTAGTATTCCTGCCTTAGTTAAGTCTTGGCCATCTTTAAACATACAAATTGAGATTTGTTGATCAATTCATGCAGGCCAGACACATCTAACACCTCCACAATTTGTGATTACTCAGAGATCAATCTTTTCCTTTTACAAGCTTCTCTCTGCAATATCTGATAGTTTCATTCTCTTTAGCAGCTGTCACCAAGAGTTGCCAATTAAATGGTGATGCTGAGGCCTAGGATTATCTGTGTTTTTCGTGTGTGTGTGTGTGTGTGTGTGTGTGTGTGTGTGTGTGTGTGTGTGTGTGTGTGTTTTCTGATTTCTTTTACCCATCAGAAACACAGACTGACCACATATTTTCCCTGTTACCCTCAGGCAGGTGACAGGACTTCAGAAAAGTCTCTGAAGCCACTTTCATGACCTGTTTGTCTTTGTGAAAGGCCCATGCAAGTGTTAATTAACCATACTTTAACGTAGTGACAATAATGAAACATCTGCATATTTACACAGAACAGAGTTTTTTGGAAGGGCCTTCTTGTTTATTACTTTATTAGCTCTGAAGAGCCTCACAGCAACTGTGTGGGAGACAGAGCTAGTATTTTTATTCTTATGCAAGTCACTTGCCCAAGGTTACACAGTGAATCAACTGAAAATTCAAGGGAGGAACCTCTGTGGGTCATAATTTCTTCTTCTGCAAAGTGAGTAGACTGGACTAGAATCAGGGGTTCTTAACCTGGGGTCCATGGACCCTCAAAGGGTTTATAAACTTGGCTGGGGAAAAATTACCTATTTGTTTTCACCAACCTCCAACTGAAATTTAGCATTTCCTTCAGTTATTTAAAAACACGATTCAGAGAAGGAGTCTATAGATTTTACCAGACTGCCAAAAAGGATTCATGACACAGAAAAAGTTTAAGAACCCCTAAGAACAACAATATTTAGACCTAGGAGAGATCTTAGAGACTTCCTAATTATTTGACCTTGAGCTAGACGTAACCTTTCTCTGCCTTAGTTTCCTCAACTGCCAAGTGGGGATAATAGTAGCACCTAACTCCCTGGTTGTTATGAAGATAAAATAAAATGACATGGGGTGTCCCAAAAGTCTTAGTGCATTTTAAAAGTTTCAGTAGACCAAAACTGCAGGAAGACTTTTGGGACACTCTCCGTTTTTGTAAATTGATCTGCAAACCTTAAAGTAATATATAAGTGCTAGCCATGATGACTTAATGATCAGGTGACTTTTCAGATCCACTTTATTCTCATGTTCTGGTGTGAAAAGTGTGCTGGATTTGAAGTCTTGTTACTTCTGTAACTTTAGGCAAGTCAGTTGATGTTGGCACCTCAGATCTGTCATTTGTAAAATGAGGGGTTCTCTGCTAGCTCCAGTTCTATGATCCTTGGTACTCCTTTCTGTCATAACTGCTCTTCATCACTTCTCCTTCACGTGGGGCATCATATCCTTACCTACAGGTGCTCAGCAGAAAGAAATGCAAATTTTGATCACTGAAACCTGGTAAGATATTTTGGGGTTTATGGGCTAGATTTTTTTCTTAAGGACCTTTCCTTAAACCAAAAGTTTTTTGGTTCTCAGACATTAGCCAACAGTAGGTCAGAGGCCAAACCCAGTTGGTCATTGTTTGGGCCCCAGATTAATTCAGATTGAATGTAATTAGAAATCATTTCTGTTTTGGGCAGAAACCCTGAAGGTCTTACCCTTCCAGATTGATTTTTATTATTATTATTTTTGACTATGTAAAGAGGCCATTATCTGCCTCATTTCATACCTAGCCTTAATCATTGAGTGGGCTCTGTCTCAGTCAAAGTGAGACCTGGGAAAGACCTTAGCTTAAAAAGGCCAAGGTCTCCCACTGCATCCAGGGCCATCTCCAGTCATCCTGATCTATAGTGAGGCTGGTGACTTTGCACAGCCTTGCCTCACTTAAAGCCAATTCACTTGCGTATCATGGCATCACCTCCCTGACGCCATGGTCGTCTTTGAGAGCAAAGGACCAAAAACAACAACAACACCACCACCACCACACTGGGACATCCTTCCATTTCACTGCACTTAGGTTTCTAGGTTACCCACACATAGGGAACATTTGCCTGGTGGCCTCTACTCTAAGGCAGCCTTTTTTGGGGTTTTCAAACTCAGGCTGACTTCAGAGTACTAACTGGGGAAATGAAGGCAGGCAGGAGTGCTGGAGAAAGCTACCACATTGAATCTGGGTCATATTAGCTGATACCTGTTTTTAAATTGGCCCATGCAGCAAAATGACCTACAAATGTAAACAATCATTCCATGTAATATTCCTGTTGTGAGTAGGTTGCAGTGTATTTGTGATGGTCTCATTCAACAAGTAGCATGACAGAAATCCTAGATGACATCTACTGTATTGCCTGGAGAAGGTGAGCTGGTCATGTGAGAGCTAGGGATAACAGGATGGTGCTACACTGATATCCCTGAAATATTAAAGGACTGTCACTCCAGAAGTCACTTTGACATACACCCTGGTGCACACCCATAACTCACTCCCCACTCCAGTCTATCCCACACTGGGTTACCAAAGTAAATTTCATAAAGTGATGGTCTGACCATGAAATAACCCTTCTATTCAGTAAACTCCAGGGGCCCCTTATTTAAATTTAAAATGCTGTTTGGAGCCCTACACATCCGGACTTCTTACTACCTTCCCAGACTTCTTAAACCTCACTCCTCCTCCCTTCCCCCAACACACTCTTGGATCCGGCCACACCGACTTATTAGTTGCTTTTCCTAATACACGCCATCCCATTTCCTAGCCTTTACACTGGGTTACACCCCCACCCCCGCCCCCGCAAGCAAACCCTGCTCCTTTCCTCCGCCTAGCTTCCCAGGCCTCCAAGACTGACCTACTTCTAGAGGTCTTTTCCAGTCTCCCCTGGCTTTTTGAAATTCTAGCAAATAGCACAGGGCCCGGCACATAGTAAATACTTGTTGATTGATTCCCAGATCCAGGGGATCCCCCTCTGTGCTCCCTGCCTTGACACCCAGGAGGCCAAGAGGGCTCTCCTCCCACCTGTTTGATTGCGCGCCCCTCCCCCCCATCCTGCAGTCCCAAGCGGGCTAGGCGGGCAGGTGCACTCTCGCCTTACCCCACTTTCAGCTTCGGGTAGCCCAGGTACCTGGGCAGGGGGAGCCCGCAGGGCCCGAGGCGAGGAGGTGGAGGTGTTAGAGGGGGAGGAGGAGGAGTGAGAGAAGGCGGAGGAAGGGAAGAGGTAGCGCGGGGAGGAGTTTGCTAACTTTCAGTTTAAGGGCATTGTGGGAAGCAGTTATGGTCTGAGAAGGCTTCACCTGTCACCTCGGCAGCCCACGGCTCCGGGAGGGGCGGTGGCTGTCGGCTCGTCCCGCTTCTGGCCCGCCCTGTCCGGCAGTTCCGCCGGCCGAGCCCGGCAGGGAGGTGGGCGGCTTGGCTCCTGCCAACATGGTAAGTGACCCGGCGGCGCTGCCGGAGGGAAGGAAGAGACGGGAGGAGTGGAGCGGGGCGCAGCGGGGAGAGTTGCCTTCCTCCCCGGCACCTGCTGCGTGCAGCCCGTGCAGAGCGAGCGCAGCACGGGGAGGCGCTTCCACGCGAGCGCGAGCCCCAGCCCCGGGCCCCAGCCCCGGGTCCCAGCTCCGCGCTCCGTGCGGCGCACCTGCCCGGGACACCGGGGACGCCGGCGCCGGGAGGCAACTTGCGCTCCTGGAGTCCCTGGTCAGGGAGGCAGGCGCTTGCGTATGCTTCCCCAGGGCCGCCTCCCAGGGAGATCAGCCCCAGACGGGAGGTCCGGGGACTTGGCCAGAGTGCAAAAGTTGTGGACTCCTCCGGGAGAGTATTGAAAGTGGTAGGAAGGAGCCCAGAGAGTAAAGCAAAGAACACTGGCTCTGCAGTCCGCGAATCTGGGTTCAAATTGTGCCTCTAATCTTTACTATCTTTGTGACGCCCAACTTACCTGGACGGAATTTCTATATCTGTAAAATGAAAGTTGGACTGAATAAAGTTGGACTGAATGGGTTCTGAGATTCCTTCCAGCTCTGGTTCTAGGGTCTTACGCCTATGGAAAGATGAATTTGAGTGGGATGGCCAGCGTGGCAACAGACAAACTTTCTCCATCATTGAGTAAGTTTCCTGGAGAGCTGGTGAAAGTAGAGGGCTATAGGAAGCCTGTTGAATTAAAATAGGCTAAGGCGAGTTCTGCAGGTAGAGAGTATGGAAAGAATGTAAAGGGCCTTCGGATTCTGCCACAGAAATAACTTTGACTCCTGGGAAGAAAGATTTATCTGCCCAAAGGAAAATCACTTTCTGGCGGAAGGCTCCATTACTTCTAGTGTCCTCTCTGCTTTCTGAATTATACGAAATTCGGGGTGGAGGGTCGATTTTGCTTTGCCTCCTGGGTTTTGGGTATAAATAATGAAGCAGTTTTTTCCGGCCTTGCTTAAATTTCCTTTGGAATTCATGGTGGGGCTTTCAGCCCCCTATCTGTTCCTTCGCTGAATTAAGAGCCCTGCTTTGAATTTTTGAATGTGCTGTGCTGGGAATCTTTAATGAGTTTATGCTGATTACGGTTGTTAGAAAAAGGAATCTGCATCACTGAAGACAGTTGTCTTCTTACTTGATGGAGGTTTGATTAAGGGAGGCTAAAAGAGGCTCACTGCTACTGTGGATAGATCGTTGAGTCTGGAGTATGGAAGACCTGAGTTCATTTATGACCTCAGATATGTAATAGCTCTGTGACCCTGGGCAAGTCACTTAACCTCTGTTTGTCTCCATCTACTGGAGAAAGAAATGGTAAACCACTCCAGTATCTTTGCCAAGAAAACCCCATGCCTAATATTGGCATGCTGTGGTCCACAAAGATTTGGACACAACTGAACAAAAACAAAAGAACTAGGCCAAAAACTGCCAGAGAAAGTCACCTGTTGCCAAACAGGTCCTTCAGTTCTGGAGAGACTGCCCTAGTGGGCTAATGCTTTTTTATTCTCCTATTCTTCTTGCTAGTCTGCTACTGACTCAAGATTTCTCGGTTCTATCCCCTTCCTTTTCTCTGTCATTTGGAGAATGTCAAGGTTAATTACTGTTTCCTATGTATAGTTTAGTGTTTTTAAACAGAAGTTTGGTCATTTGACAATCATCATGAACCCAGATTTCTAATGGCACAAATAGCTTTTAGACTTGAGTTATGTGTATCTGGGTTCTACAGATTGGAGCAAGTTTGAAGCAAGCTTAGGGGTTTCTCTTGTTTTCAATGATAGGCTTTATTTGGAGAGTAATTTAACACTAGTTCTGGGCCTTCCTGCCAAGCACTTCAAGACCTCCTGTAGATTTGCTTTTGATAGGTTATTGAGGTGAAAGAAATCTTAGGGGCCATCTAGTTCCTCATTTTACAGGTGGGGAAACTGAAGTTTACTGAGATTTGAATGGTTTGCCCAAGGTCATAAAGGTGATAAGTAGCAGAGCAGAAATTTGCACTCAAGCCTTCTGATTCCAAATACAGGACTCTCTTCACTCTACCATACTTTCTCCTAAAGAACATACAAGGTTTGGAGACCAAGGTTTGAGCAACAATTTCTTTGTTGTTGTTGTTCAGGTATGTCCAACTTTTTGTGACTCCACTTGGGGTTTTCTTGGCAAAGAAACTGGAGTGATTTGCCATTTCCTTCTCCAGCTCATTTTACAGATGAGGAAACTGAGACAAACAGGCTTAAGTGCCTTGCCCAGGGTCATCCAGCTAATAAGTGTCCAAAGGCCAGATTTGAACTCAGGATGATGAGTCTTCCTGACTCTAGGCCTGATATTCTGCACTGTACCTTCAACACTTTTTAGCTGAGTATATATTTACTAGGTGTGCTTCTGAAAAGTTTGAAGGAAAATTTATTTTTTAAAAAGTCATTCTGTAAACACCATTAGGAGAGAAATCAATTGGGAGTCCTTTTTAAAGTGAGTACTTAAATCCTTTGGGGTTGGAAATCTAGTTTTAGTATTGTATATGATTTATGTAATGTAAGGTATCTTTGTGCTAAAAGGAAGAGGGAATTGTTTCTTTTAAGGCATCTAAAGTTTGAATGTAATGAAGTATAAATCCCCATATTTAAACATGAGTGCATTTATTTATAAGAATCTATATTAACTTCAGGCAGTGTTCCTGCACTGCTCTCTGGGTAATTTGTATTTCCCAAGTTGACAGTAATTTAGTTTAATTCCAAATATGTTTCTGAGGTAGGAAAATTACCACCTTCCATGAAAATGCTGTTGTAGAAACCATGACTATCAATCTGTTGGTATTCTCTCCAATTTATTTTCAAAATCTCAACCATACTGTACATTCCCAAAATCTGGAGGGAGGATTATTTTTACTTTAGTAGGGAAATGCGAGGTTTGATTGTAATATGTAGAATACTGAGGTATTGCTCTCCAAATGATTTTTTCACGTACAGGTAACCTTGCATTATTATGCAGGTTGCCTTTTGGGTATACCCAGAATATATTTAATAGTGCTACCTATGTAGGGCCATTTCTCTGAAATTTTCTTTAATGGTTATCAGCAAATACGGGCTTTCATTCATGGGGTCCTGAAGATTAGTTCTAACCCTCTGTGGCTTCATTCACCGTCCCAAGGTAGAGATCATGCTTAGAGATCATGGTTTAAATTCAAGGTCAAGGCAGTATTAATCTAGTAGTTCCTTCTTTCTCTGATGGCAGGTAATGGCTGTTTGCCAGTTAACTCAATGTGATACTGAATGGGGAGGCAGGGAAGGGAGCTGACCTCTGCTCTTGGTGGTATTCTGCTGACGTATGACATGAGGAGAAGTCTGGCCTTCGGCTTTCATTTCCCACCCGTCTAAAAACATCAACACAGCAATGATTTGTGTACACTCCTCATTTTGATATTCACATCTGAGATCATGTTACCATGCTCATTTCCATGTACAGGGCTATGCAATGTTAACAATTTGTATGTGGTATCTTAGTAACAGCTGGGAGGATTCTTTAAGGAATTCCTAGGAAGTGTTCTAAAAATTGAATATTTGCTGTACTGTATTTGTGACTTTCAGTTTTGTCTGGCCACATAGAATGTTTTATTGTGAAATAAGATGGAAAAAAATGAACCTAATCACCTCTGCCTTTCTACCAACAAATAAGTAAACAAAATCCTTTGAATATTCCCAAAGGATAGTATCTTTTGACATATTTCCATGTGCCAATGTTTCAATTTTTTTTTTATTATGTTCCTGTTGTTGCAAGAGGTTGTTCCCATAGATTCAGTAAACTTCCATATAGGTTACATCTTCCTCTGGACTAAGATGTGTCTGTGGGGGTCCATTCCTTTTGATATTTTATTTCAAATCTCTTCTAGGGTTGACTTTATATCATAGTTATTCCTATCCTCCCACCCCCTACTGACCTTCCATTTTGAGAAAGTAAACCAGTGGAGCAAGAATGATCCAAGGTAGAATCTTTAAATATTATAATGTAATATTCAATATAATTGTTATAATGTGTGTATATACTTATCTGTGTGAAATATTCTGCCTTAGTTGTTACCTACCTACCTGTCTACTGTGAGGGAGAAAGTATAATTCTTTCTCTCTTCTTCAAGTCCTTGGTTTCTCCATTACTTTGAGTTAACATCTTTTTGGTGATATGTTAATTTCATGTTGTAGTCAAGCTGTATATTGTTGTCTTGGTACTGCTTACTTAACTCTTCATCAGTTCATTGGATTTGGCCTATATTTTTCTTCCTTTTTTTTTTAAACTTTTAAAATTTTTCTTCCCCTCCCTTTTCCCCTCCCTCTCCAAGACAGTGCACAATCTGATATAAGCTATACGTATACATTCCTATTAAATATATATTCAGATTAGTGATGTTGTAAGGAAGAATTCATTCGAACTGATAGGAGGAACCATCAGAAAGAAGAAACAAAACAAAACAGAAGTAAAAAAATAGCAAATAGTATGCTTCAATCTGTATTCAAACTCCATAGTTCTTTCTTTGGATGTGGATAGCATTTCTCATTATGAGGCCTTTGGAGGTGTCTTAGATCCTTGCATTGCTGAGAAGGGCTAAGTCTAACAACATTAGTCATTGCACAACATGGCTGTTACTGTGTACAACGTTCTCCTGGTTCTGCTCACTTCACTCAGCGTTAGGCCATACAGGTCTTTCTAAGTTTTTCTGAAGTCCGCCTGCTCATCATTTCTTATGGCACAATAGTATTCCATTACATTCATATACCACAACTTGTTCAGCTATTCCCCAGTTGATGGGCATCCTCTCAGTTTCCAATTCTTTGCCAGCACAGAAAGAGCTGCTATGAATATTTTTGTACATGTGGGTCCTTTTCCCATTTGTATGATCTCTTTGGGATACAGCCCTAGAAGTGCTATTGCTGGGTCATAGGGCCTATATTTTTCTAAATCCCTTATATTCATCATTACTTACTACACAGTAACAACACATTTAAAAAAATTTTTCAGTGCTTCCTCAGTCAATGGGCACTCACTTTGTAGTTCTTTGCTATCACAAAGTGTTGCTCTGAATATCTTGGTATATATTAGATCTTTATTTCTGTCTTTGGTCTCATTGGAGTATGGCCAGCAGTGGGATTATTGGGTCGGAAAGGTATGGACAATATAGTTACTTTTCTTGCAAAATAGAAAATAGAAATTCAGAATGGTTAGATTACTGCTCCACAGAAATCAGTGAGTATATATGCTGGTCTTCCCATTGTCTTTCCATCTTTGACACTGCAGGGAGTGAGGCCAAACTTCAAGGTTGTTTTAATTTATGGGTCCTTTGTTTTTAATGACTTGGAACTTGTTTCAGGGATCATTTATGGTTTGCAATTCATCTTTTGCAAACTTCATATTTTTTGACCATTTATCTTTTGAAGAATGACACTTAATGTTACATATTTGAATCAATTCCTTATATATTTTAGATCAGTAGTTCTTAAAGTGTGGTCCAGGGCCTCATTAAGGCCTGAAGTCCTTTTCAAAGGGTCTACAAAGTCAAAACTGAACTTTGTAGACCCTTTGAAAAGGTCACTTCATAATAAAAAATACTAAGATTTTTTTTTGCCTATTAAAATACTCCTCCCTTCTCCAATTACTTATTATTTACTGTATGTGGATAGAGTGCTGGGCCTGGAGCCAGGAAGACCTGAATTCGAATTCAGACACAGACACTTACTAGCTGTGTGATCTTGGGCAGGTCACTTAACTCTAACTACCTCAGGGGAAAAAAAAATTCCAGATCCCTTGCTGTCGTTGCTCAGGTAAGCTATTCTCATGATAAGGGTCAAGTGGCAGCAGCACTTTTTGAAATATATGAATTTTTCATTTGAAGAGCAGGTACAGCATAGGTGCTTACAGGATCAGCAAACAGGAGCTGAGTTTTTCTTTTGTTAAACACAGTCACAGTCAGTAAAGGTTGATTAAGCACCTACTCCATAATCTTCTTCTTTCCACTCATGTGACCAATCCCCTAGTTCAGACTCTTCTCACCCCGTGTACTATTCCAGCAAGCTTCTAATTGGCCTCCTTCCTTCTCCCTCTCTGCTTGATCCACACATCTGTCCAGGTAATTTTCCTTAATCAGAGATCTGATGATATCTCTCTTTAACCTAGTAAACCTATTACATCTAGTGATTATGACTGATAATATTGTGCCACATTTTTAGAAAGGATTTTTTTCCTAAATAGTATTTTATTTTTTTCAATTACATGCAAAGATAGTTTTCAACATTCACTTTTATAAGATTTTGAATTCCAGTTTTTTTCTCCCTCCCCAAGATGGCATGCAATCTGATATAGGCTATACATGTAAAATCATATTAAACATATTTCCACATTGTTTTGAAATAAGAATCAGAACAAAAGGGAAAAGCCATGAGAAAGGGAAAAAAAAGGAGAAAATAGTGTGTTTCGATCTGTATTCAGACTCCATAATTCTTTCTGTGGATGTGGATAGCATATTCCATTTTTAGTCTAGAAGGGATTTTGATAGGCTAGACAGCATCCAGTAGGCAACCAGGTTGGTAAAAGAGCTTTGAGTTCATGCCATGTGAGGGTCAGTAGGAGGACTGTTATTCTGGAGAAGAGATGACTTAGGAAGGACAGGATAGCTTTATTTTAGGATTTCAAGGGCCGCCATAAGGGAGAAAGGTTAAACTTGGTCTTCTTGGCCGTAGAGAATAGCACCAGAACCAGTAGATGGAAGCTGCAAAGAGGCAACTTTGTTAGGAAAAACTTCCTAAGGATTAGAACTCTCTAGGAGTGGAATGAGTTGTCTTAAGAGGAAGTGGGTTCCCTCTCACTGTAGATCTTTAAGCGAAATAGTTCAGTGACTACCTGTTGGGGATGTTGTAGGAGGGATTCTTGTTCCTTAGGGTTTGGGCAAGGTGTCCTTTGTAGCCTCTTCCTTCATTGAAATCTTGTGATCCAGCATCACTTTGTCTTCCTGCATTTCTTTGAATTCTTCGTATCCGTGATTTCTTGTAGTACATTTAATATTCTATTTCATTCACATATTACTGTTTATTCAGTGACTCCCTAGTAGTGGACACATGGTTTCTAAGTTATTAAAAAATAGTGCTGTTATGCATGTTTTTGTACAATTTTTTTCCCCTCATCTAAAATCTGCTGGGGAAGGAGAGATCAGCGTCATATTGGGGATCACTGGGTCAAAGGGTATGAAGAATGTTGTAAATCTCATTGTGTAATTCTACATTGCTTATTAAGATGGTTAGACCTTTCACAGGTCTGCTCTGCCACCAGTGGATTACATGCTTGCCTTCCCATTGTGTGGGATGCCACTCAAATTAAAAAACACAGAGGTATCCAAGGAGAAACATAAAGTTAATTTATTATTATTATTTCAAATCTCAAGATTTGGGTGTCCCTCCACCAGTATGATCTGATGAGGGGAGACAAACACAGAAACAGAGAACCAGATTAAATAGCCCTAATGGGCAAATCCCCCCTCCCACCAACTGCCCATTACTGGAAACTCTAGCATAGAACAAAGAAAATAGTATACATCTCTATATTTCTTAGTTTGCTGAGATAATGTCAAAGAAGCAATTAAAAATGTGCAGTCAAGCTAGGCGTTAGCCAGGTCACCATGACAGAAATATAGCTTACAAAATGCAGAAGGGATGTTTCAGACTTTAACTACTGCGGTGGCACTAGAAAAAAAAGAACTTACAGAAATCTATACTTAACCCTATCCTGCCTCCTGAACTTATTACCAGATTTAGGGTAGTCTTATCCCAAACTTTAGTTACACTGAGAAGTCTTCACTGGGACATCCCATTCACCATCCCCTCAACATCATAGCTCAGTCTTTGGCTGGCTTTGTCAGCTTTAGGGGGCGAGCATGGGCTGGGTGGGTATGTGTACGGTGTAAGGTGATGATCTCAGTGTTGTTTTACGTTGTACTTCTCTCTGTCTCTCTGTCTGGTAATTTTTGGTAATTTTGAGCATTTTCGGATGGTCTGGTGCATTTCTTTTGAAAGCTTCCTGCTCATGTCCAATTGGATCTTTTGGTTAGTCTGCATGACTCCTTTGCTTCCATGACTGATGATCCTTATTTTCCCATTCAAGAAGCAGGTGACTGAATAACTTTAAGTTATAGGTCTTGAACATGATGTGTGTACTTAATAAATGTTTGTTGAATTAAAGTGAATTGGGAAAAAAAACTCACCTTATGCAGTGTTATTAGCAATGAAAAGGTGTTAGACTGGGAAGCTAGGTGGATAGAGTGCCAGGCCTGGAGTTCAGATCTGGCCTTTGACACTTACTAGTTGTGTGACCCTGAGCAAGTCACTTTCAATCCTATTTGTCTTAGTTTCCATGTTTGTTGGAGAAAGGTATGGCAAACCACTCCAATATTTTTGCCAAGAAAACCCCAAATGAAGCCATGAAGAGTCAGACATGACTGAAACAACTGAACACATACACATACATAGAATCACATCATATTTGGACCTATGAAGTGGTTGAGGCCTGCTAAGGGATGGAAGAGAGAGAATGTAAAGGATTGACATGCTTAAGAACACTTAAGAGGAGGGGCAGCTAGGTGGCTCAGTGGATAGAGCACCGGCCCTGGATTTAGGAGCACCTGAGTTTAAATGCGGCCTCAGACACATAATAACACTTATTAGGTATGTGACTCTGGGCAAGTCACTTAACCCCATTGCCTAGCCAAATATGAGGAGAGAGAGAGAGAGAGAGAGAGAGAGAGAGAGAGAGAGAGAGAGAGAGAGAGAGAGAGAGAGAGGAGAAAACACCTAAGAGGAGAGGCTACCTCCGATGGGACAAGAGCAGGGCTTCTTATCCACCTGTTTCATTTGTATGTCAGCAGTCTCCCCTGCCTACCGTGTAGAATGTAGAATGTAAGCTCCCTGACCAGGGACTCTGCATTTTTCTCTATTTCCCCAGCACCTAGAACAGTGTCTGGACACACAGTAAGAGCTTATTAAAGGCTTGCTGAATTAGATAGGATACTGTGCCCCAAAGTGCTGTTCTCACTCCCTTTCCTTGGAAGTAGCACTTAGGAGGATGGGAATGTCTCTAGGGGGTGGGAGGGACCTCTGCTTACTTCCGCATTTATAGATACGAGTCTCCTGACTGCACCCCTGGGGTATCATTGTTATTAACAGGCTCAGATACTTGCACAATTCCCCTTTTTACCAGCTCAGCTTCTCTACAATCCAATGCATTTATTAAGCCTTCAGCCAAGTATTGCTGTGTTTTTAGGCATGTTTAGGCATTGTTCACTTGGCTTGGGACTCCACCCAGAATCCTGGGAACAGCTCTCCAGTGGACACCCTAGAGGGCTGGCACTAGTCTTCATGGATACTGCAGGCACACTAGTTGGGGAAGTTACCAGGCAATCAGTCAAGGAGCATTTATTTAGCACTCGCTCTGTGTGAGACTCTGTCCTAAATGTGTCAAACAATCTATGCCCTCAAGATACTTAGATTCTAATGGAGGAGACTACTTGTGCTCATATGACTAGAGAATGTATGCAAGGCAATTTAGGGAGGGATTGCCCCAGGTAAGGATTCTTGAAGTAGGTGGTATTTGAACTGGGTCTTGAAGGAAAACTGAGATTCCCAGAGGTGGAGGTGAAGAAGGGGCTGCATTACAGGCCAGCCCAGTAAAGAGAGACAGTGCAAAGGCATGGGAGACAGTAGATTGAGTGTTAAATGTATGGAACAGTGAGTGGGTCAGAGGGGCAGGAATGCCCAGTCTGAGGAGGAGTAGAGTGTAAGCAGATGAGAAAGCTTAGGAAGGGGCCAAGTTATAAAGAACTTTACATGCACCAGGAATGAATTTAGAATTGGTCCTAGACACTATAGGGAGACTGTTGGTGTCGGTTGAGTAGGGGTGGGGTGGGGGAGTGACACATCAGACTCGTTTTAAAGGAAAACCCCTTTGTTTTCTATGTGGAAGGTGGTTTGGGAGCATGGAGAAATTTGAAGCAGGGAGACCAGAAAGAAATCTATTGCAATAATTCAGGATGAAGATTTGAACTAGCATTGTGGCTGTTCAGAGGTGACATTTGAGAGATGCTGTGGAGTTAGGACAAGACTTGCCAGCTGATCGGGTCTGTGGGGTGAGTTTGGGTGAGAAGCTGAGGTTGACACTGCAGTTGCAAACATAAGTGACTAGCAGAATATTTATGTTGTTGAAGTTAATAGGGAAGTTTGGAAAAGAGGTGGGGGAGGGTGGTAAGACAATGAGTCTTGTTTTGGACATGAGTTTGAGATGCCTCTGGGACATCCACTTTGAAATTTCCAAAAGGCAGTTAGTTCTATTGGAGGAACCAGTGAACAAAGGAACTCAGAAAGGCTAGTAGTCCCAAAGATACTCTCTTTGCCAGTGTCACTGATCTCCTTAGTATGTTCCTGGCATCTTTGTGACATGCTTAATGAAGTCAGCGTCACCTGCTGTTGCGTTCCTCCTTCTTACCTACTGATCTGCCATCCTTTTATTGGCTAGCATTTTCTTCCAATTAGTATCCTTTCTCCACAATTCAGTGCACTCACAACAGTTGTTGGGTACTCTCAGACACTAATCAAAGAAGCCTGAATTCTCTTCTCAGTTGGCAACATACAGGCTGCTCTTTGGGAGTAAAGTTCTGACACCAAGTTGTATCAGAGTAGAAATTTCTTTTCTTTGAGACTTACCTATTTTGAGAGGTAGTGTGCATCAGTGGAGAGAGAGCCAACCTTGCAGTCAAGAACCGTGTTCAAGTTTTGTCTGATTCGCACGAGTTGTGTGACCACTAGCAAATCACTTAAACTCTCAGTAACCCCAGGCAACAGACTTCAGCTGATTTGAATTGGTGAAGGGAGTTCTCATACTAGGAGCACTACACACAGATGAACTTGTTCTGGATCCGCCCCCCCCCTTAAGTCTTGATTTCTTTGGTTTTCCACACACACACAGTTGATATCAACTCACCCTCTAACATATTCTTTGTCTTTCCTAGACCAAACAATTAATCCATCCTTCATTAGCACACTCTCTCAAGCTTACTCCTATCTTGTTGCTTAATAGATGGTCAAGGACTCTGACCCTATACTTTAGTTAAGATAATCTATGTCTTTATGACTTAGTTGTCTTTTTAAAACTACATAGAACATAGGGAAACAAAGAATCACATGCTAGTTCTCTAGGAGTGGAATAAGTACTGGATTTGGAATCCTTAACTGTGTAACCTTGGGCAAATCAATTAATCTCTTTTTTGGCCTCACTTTCTTCATCTGTAAAATGGGGTGGTGGTGAACAAGATGATCTCTAAAGACTCTTCTAATTCTAAATCTATTGTTCCTATAAAATCATCTTAGTTGGTCCTTATCTTCTTTCCATGACTCACCAAGGCACATTAGATAAGATCAACACTTAAACTGGGACAACTCCCCTGGACAGTTTGTTATAGCTATGGATTAGTTATAGCTGCCCATTTTTCTGCAATTGTTTCTGCTACTAATTTCTGTTATTAAATAAAGTCAGTAGAGAATAGTGATTGGAACTCTGGGCTTGGAGTCAGGGATACTGGAGTTTAAATGCCAGCTTTAACCCTGTTTGAGAAACCTTGGGCATGCCATCTAACCTCGTTGAACCTCAGTTTACTCAGGCTCAATGGGCATAACAACATTTGCACTAACTTTCTTACCAGCTTGTTGTGTGGAAATTCTTAACAGACTTTTGTTGTTGTTTTCAGTGTCTAATCCTCTGGGACCCCATGGATCTCTCTTCGTGGGGTTTTCTTGGCAAAGGTACTGACTGGAGTGATTTGCTATTTTCTTCTCCAGCAGAGGCAAACAGAAGTGAAGTGACTTGCCCAAGGTCACATAGCTAGGGAGTTTCTGAAGCTGGATTTGAATTCGGGCCTATCTGACTCCAAACCCAAGACTCTATTCTCTGTGCCAGCTAGCTGCCAATTAACAGACTTTATAGTGACCTATAACTTTATTATATTGTTATCATCCCTTTTATGGGGTGATATATGGACCCTGGATTTTTCATCATATCTTTCTACTCCTACTTACTCATTTTGGATAGAATAGGACTAGGATAGTCTGGAGCCCTTTATGAACTTCCCAGCATTTCATAGTATTTGGCTTTACAGCATTTGCCGTTCCCATTGTTAGCTTCTATTACACTCATCTCTTCTAAATCTCTTTCATAAAGGTGTTTTCATTCTCCTTGTTTCTTATAGCCATCTTTGTAGCTGTGGGTGACCTTGCTGAGATCATTTCAGTCCCTCTGGATCTCCTTCAGCCTTCAAAGAGAAAGTTACTTTGAGAGGGGGTACTGTACCAATGCTGATAACGCCATTCATTCATCATAGTTTTGTAGTTTTCCCTAAAACTTCCTTGTGTTTAAAATCTGAGGGGAATAAGAAAGTCATTTTAATATCCTTGCTTCTCTAAATATTATCTTCTCTATTTTTCTTAATATCTGGCTAAATTCTTCTCTCTTCAGATTTTAAAATTTAAAATTGTGGCAAGGAGGGTTTACTTTGAGGATTGTTCCTGAATGACATTCTTTTTTTTTTTTTTTGTGAGGCAATTGGGATTAAGTGACTTGCCCAGGGTCACACAGCTAGTGTCAAGTGTTTGGTCTGAGGCTGAATTTGAACTCAGGTCCTCCTGACTCCAGATGGGGTACTCTATCCACTGTACCACCTAGCTGCCCCTGAATGACATTCTTAACAACACAGAGAGCCTGTAAGTGAGTATCCTTTCACATGGAATCCTTTTCCTATAGCGATTAAGGAGAGAGGAGTACAGTGGTAATGAGAAGGTTAAGCAAGGAAGTTGGGATGTACCGAAGACAGCAAGGGGGCAGGTAGGTAGCTCAGTGGTTCAGGGCCTAGAGTCGGGAAGAGCTGAGTTCAAATCTGGCCCTAGACACTTACTAGCTACGTGACCCTGGGCAAGTTATTTAACCCTGTCTGCCTCAATTTCCTCGTCTGTAAAGTGAACTGGAGAAGGAAATGGCAAACCGCCCCAGTATCTCTGCCAAGAAAACCCCAAATGGGGTCACAAAGAGTCCGACATGATTGAAAAACAACAACAATAACCACAAGGCAGGGGGAGCAAGTCCCCCCCACCCCCTTCCAGGTGGCAGTCAGCATGCTGACAGAATGCCTCAATGGCAACTCCCACTCTATGTCCACTGAGACCGTGGGCCAGTTCAGTTACCTTTTCTTGACATACTCCTTGGCAGTGGTTTCTGTATTGCTTGCATTATATCAGTGTCCTCTGGTGCCATTGTAATTCACAAATCAAATCTCCCTGATAATAATAGTATTAACTCAAATTTATATAATGTTTTATATTTCCCAAGCTGCTTTTCTCCCAATGACCCAGAGAAGGAGGCATCAGTGATCTATTTCCTGTTTCATTTGTATTATTACAGTTTGTTTTGGTAATATTGCTGTGATTTGGATTTTCTGTGCTAGTAGTGGGTCTCAGCCTACTTTTGGCTCTGCCACATTCTTTCTACCTATTATATACCATCAGCAGTTTCCATTCCCCCTACAGTGTTTATCCACTTGTTCTATTATAATCCCTGAGGCAACAAGGTGGCTCAGCAAATAGAACACTGGGCTTGGAGTCAGGAAGGCATGAGTTCAAATTTGAACCCAGACACTTAGTGGCTGTGTGATTCTGGGCGAATCATTTAACCGCTGCCTCAGTTTCCTCAACTGTAAAATAATGATGATGATAACAGATAATATTTCTATAGTACTTACTATGTCCCAGTGCTTTACGGTTACTATCTCATTTGATCCTCACCACACTCCTGGTGCTATTATGATCCCCATTTTATAAATGAGAGTAAAATGGAGATAATAAAAATAGCCATCTTCCAGGGTTGTTGTGAGGATCAAATGAGATAATATTTGTCAAGTGCTAGCCACAATGGCAGAGGGCAGGTGCTTAACAAATGCTTGTTCTTTCTGCTGCCTCCAGGCTCCCCCAGGGGTGACCATGTAGGACTATATAAAAAATAAACTCCAGGGGCAGCTAGGTGGCACAGTGGATAGAGCACTGGTCCTGAAGTCAAGAGGACCTGAGTTCAAATCCGGCCTCAGACCAAACACTTGGTCTGCTGCATGACCCTGGGCAAGTCCCTTAACCCCAATTGCCTAAAAAACTTTAACAATAAACTCCATGCATTTTCACCAGTTGTGTCCCATGCTTTGAATGTTATCCCTCATCTACACCTCCTGGCTTCCAGAGGGGGGAGGTGGGAGAAGAGATGGTGGCCTCTCCTTTGCTCTGTAGACCTAATTGCCCTTGGCATGTCACTTTCTGTTCTTAGCTGGATGCTTGATCTTCTGCTGGTCCAGTTTCTCCAGGAACAGGATCAGTGGGGGGGGGGGGCGGAAAGGGAGAAGGAGGGGTGGAAGGAGAGAGAAGAAAATCTAATCTTCTCTCTCCAAGAGCAATTCCCTTCAGCCTGGAGTCCTTCATCAACAGGTTGGTCCAAGGCTCAACTGACTTACTGCTGAATTTGAATGCCAAGATATGTGGAGATGTTTTTTTCATGTCCTCTGCCTTTCATCCAGTGGCCCAATGGTTCTTTCAAATTGATGAAAGTGTTGCCCACACATTGTGAAGAGATGATAGGAAAATTCCTTAATACCTGATTTACTCTGTTGATTGGGTAGCTAGGTGACATAGCTGATGGAGCACTGGGCTTGGAGTCCGGAAGACTCATCTTCCTGAATTCAAAACCAGCCTCAGGTATTTGCTAGTTCTGTGACCCCAGGCGATTCACATGACCCTGTTTGCCTCAGTTCTTCAGCTGTAAAATGAGCTGGAGAAGGAAAGGGCAAACCACTGTAGTATTTTTGCAAGGAAAACCCCACAAGGGGTCATGAAGAGTCAGAGGAGGCTGAAAAGTGACAACAACAAACAAGAATAGTATTGATATTTAAGATACTATCAATGTTATCCGTTGCTTATTTGAAATTCTCCTAATTCTTTCAGTTTCTGCTACTGTAGATGGCTTATCTAGGTACCCGTTGCAATCTGTAAATTATACTTCTCTGTGTCTGTGTGTGTGTGCGTGTGTTGAAAATATTTCCTTTCCTTTATAAAGCTTATCTTACTGGATTTTGCTTTTACTGCTGATGTTTCAGATGTTAGTCTTTTTCTGTTGTGTGTGTAGGTAGGAAAGAATTTTATCGTAAAATCCTACTCTGCTTTAAGATTGTGGTGTGGAAGTGAACTTTCAGTGTAAGGCTATGCTAATGGAGTTCATCAATCAACACAAATTTATTTATTTAAAAATTCGATTTTATTGTCATCTCAGAATTCTCTCCCTATTAACCTTCTCTGACCCTGAATTGAGAAAAAACAGACAAACCCAAACCCCAGTACAAGCACATATAGTCAAGCAAAACATTCCCACCTTAGCTGTGTCCAAAAAAAATAAAATACCAACAAACCCTAAATGCCTCAGTGCCTTCAGAGGACCTCTTCCCTCTATCTGCTGGTGGAGAGCACAACAGATCTGAAGTACCTACTCTGTTCCTGCTCTTAACCAGAGAAAAACATGCACACACAGAAATTATACAAAACATATACTGAGTAACTATGAAGTTACTATAAGGAAATGATGTCTTGATAGGACATATAAGAAATGATGCTTAAGTGGAGCTTTGAAGGAAGCTAGAGATTCTAGGAGCAGCAAGGTGGTGAAGTAGACAGAGAGCACTGGGGCGGTAGTTATTAGTAAGACTCATATTCCTGAGTTCAAATCTGGCCGCAGACACTTACGAGCTGTGTGACCTTGGGCAAGTCACTTCACCCTGTTTCCTCATCTGTAAAATGAGCTGGAGAAGGAAATGGCAAACCGCTCCAGAATCTTTGCCAAGAAAACCCCCAAAAGGCTCACAAAGAGTCAGACACTTCTGAAAAAATGACTCAGCAACTACAACAAAGGATTCTAAGGGGCAGAGTTGAGGAGGGGAGTGATTTCCGGGCATCTCCATGCCTATGCAAAGACAAGGGGATGGGAAATGGAAAGCCATGGGCAGGATGCAGTATTGTGTAAGGGGCAGCAAATTCTGAAAGACCTGACAGGCCAAGCAGTAAAGGTTCCAAGTATGGGCCAAGTGAAGCCTTATGCATCTAAAGCTGAGATTAGTTACATTCTAAGAGATTCATCACCAGGAGGTGGGCCACTCAGTGGTTATTCTTTTAGTAGTATGACAATTCTAGAAAACTACTACCAAAGTGCAGAAGGATGGAAGCCTGAATTGGTGGAGGGACAGCAGCAACACCCTTCTTCCCTCCTCTTCTCTTGGCTCTCCTCATGAAATGAGCATGGAGTAGGCACTTTGAGTAGCGAGTCACTCTATCCTTTTCTGGAAACTTACACAATGACTTTTTGATTATTCATTCATTTGTGGATTATCCGCACCATTGCTCTACTCCATTAGTTCAAATGCTTGAGAATAAACTCAACCATGGCTCTTAATTTATTTCACTTGTCTTAAAGGACCCTTTAAAAAATCCCTCTCTTTGTTCCCAAAAACATGGAATACCCTAAATTTCAAGAAATGAAGAAAGATTTGGAGTAATTTTGATTCACAGATATAAGGTTACTGTATAATTCCCAGTATCAAAACAATGTATCCTGACTTAGGGAAGGAACCCATTTTAGAGAAATACAGTTATCCCTATTCAGCAATTTGCTGTGGACTTCCCTACTCCCCGTCAACCCTCCCCCCACCTCCTTTTAGTTGTCGTTGGTGTTTGTGGAGAAATCTCTGTATTTTTGTTTCAAAAGCTTAATATGCTTTGTTTTAAGTGTGTTTTACAAAAGTTAAATGCTTTCAGGGGTTCTTGGCCTTGGGTCTATGAACTTCTAAAATATTTTGATTATTATATTTCAATATATTTGGTTTCCTTTTAATCTGATGTATTTATTCATTTAAAAACATTATTCTGAGGGGTTCTTAGGCTTCAGCAGACTGGTACACTTCAGTGAAGTATATTTCTATACCCAGCTCTACATGTGTATATTCTTCCCTGCCTTTGACCAGATAGAATGAGATGCAAGTGTCACCCATTCTCTCTACCCTTTTCTCCTTGTTTGTATAAAGATCTACTCACATTCAGTTATGTGAGATAATTTCCTCCAGTCTTCCTTTCCCTTCCCCACCTCCCTTTCAATATATTTTTCTTCCCCTCTCTTTCAATTCTTTTTCAAAATCATTAAGACAAACAGAACCAAAACCATGCCTTCCAGCTAATTAGACTGTATCACCCCTGATGGTAGCGTTTTGAAGGGACATAGGGATTATCTCCCACCAATTAGAATTTAAATATTTTATTCTTGTTTAATCTCTTATGTTTCTTTTGACTCCTGTGTTTGCACTTCAAAGTTTCTCTGCCCCTCTGGCCTTTTCATTGAGAATGCTTGGAAGCAAATATTTGCAGATGCCCAATTCTCCTCCAGGCTAAACAAACCCACTTCCTTTTTTTTTTTTGACATTTTAACAAAGGAAGAGATTTACTTTGACCTAATACATTAAGGATATATAACAAGGATACAGTGGCACTTGGCTTCTCTGGCACAGGTCCCCCTTGTCTCCATCTGGAAAGAAGGCTGGTCAGTAAGTCATCATGGTATGGTTGCTCATATAGTCTCAGGCACTTGCCAAATCTGAGAGGCCCAAACTCCAAATGAATGGGACTTTTTATGCCCCTAAACCTTTATTTTCTACCCCCCTCATCCTTTGTGTGTTCCTCTTCCT
Organism: Phascolarctos cinereus; assembly: GCF_003287225.1. Classification (NCBI taxonomy): domain Eukaryota; kingdom Metazoa; phylum Chordata; class Mammalia; order Diprotodontia; family Phascolarctidae; genus Phascolarctos; species Phascolarctos cinereus. The sequence continues at coordinate 61,803,561 of NW_027556180.1, forward strand.
CTTTCTAACATTCTTTAAATGAACATACCTACCTCCTTCAACTGATCATCCTGTGGCATGATTCCCAGTTTCTTTATCATTTTGAATACTTTCTTTTTGGATGTGCTCCAGATCGTTGTCTTTTTTTTTTTTTTTTTTTGGTGAAGCGATTGGTCTTAAGTGACTTACCCAGTGTCACACAGTGAGTATTATGTGTTTGAGGTCAGATTTGAACTCAGGTCCTCCTGATTCCAGGACTAGTGCTCTATCCACTGCACCACCCAGCTGCCCCTCACTATGTTCTTTAATGTGTTGTCCATACTGTCGTGATCCTCCATAAATTAGGTCAACATTTCATGTCTGTCCAAGCCACTGATAGTCATTGTGAAAGATAAGAGTCCTTCAAAACTCTGCTATAAACCTTTCTTCAGGCTCACATGATTCATTAAGAATCACTTTTTGGGTCCAGTTACTCATTTCCAAACTTACCTTTTATCATCTGATCTACGGTCTCGATCTTATTTTTCTCTCTCTCCCTTTTGGGATTTTGTTTCTTTAATATCACCTCTCTTAACACAATCTTCAATATTTCACTTTCCAGTTACAATTACCTACAAATGTGCTTATGTTTCCACGCCCTTAAGACCCTTAATTTCCCTAGATTCTTGTGAGTTATCTTTTTTTCCTTCCTTCACTTTGCTGCCAAACTTCCAAAAGAATAGTTTATCCATGAGGATTAGAGACCATGTCTTAGGCATTTTTTGTATTCCTCACTGTATCTTACACAGAGTAAGACCTCAAAAAATATTTGTTAAATAAATGCATTTTCCACTTTTATAAAATGAAAAATGAAGATAGCAAGAAACTGTCTGAGGATTTAAAACGACCTTACCAGTTGATCGTGGAAATTTATTTAGGACAGCAGGTACGTGGCCTGAAAGAAATGATCAGATATAGAAGAAGGAGCCTGATAGAAGGCAGGTTTCTTTTAAAGATGAGAAACATGACCTGTATTATTCTGACTTTGATAACTATAAGAGACAGGCAGTGATGGAGAACTTCCTTTCTGGTTCCTTAGCATGCTTGCCGTGAAATGGCTGGCTGGCCATTGCCTTTGATCTCCATGCTCCGTGTCACATAGCCCATTGACATTGTATGTCTGTTAGCATTGCTTGAACAGGATAAAAGCTTATGAAAACTCTTAGGGCCAATTGTAGGCGAAAGAGGAGCTTCTTCTTTGATTATCCCCTTGTGAGTTTCCTCTAAGGCTTCTGTTGCCTGCCTGAAATTCTAAATGCCTAGGTAATCCATTCCATGGCTGAGCAAGAGGCCCTAGATTCTCACCTAACACATAAGGTGACTCAGTCTTGTCGATTTCATGGTCTTGTACTTACTTAAGTAGGGGCTGCCTTAAAAGGCTAGCTAAATGAATTTAGTTGTGTTCTGAATCATATTATTAGCTGTGTACACATATATGGTAGTGCCATTACAATGCATCTATTATAGAAAGGATTGCTCTACTTATGATGTGGAAGGCTTCTAACATGAGAGTTAGTCTGACACCTCAAAATCAAAGTTATGGTGGGATTCCACTGTATAAGTGTCCTAGTTCAAGGTATATACTATATTCATGATTGGCCCTTGTATCGATAACTATGGCATTCTCCTACCCTTCTTGAATTCTCAGCTCAGGTATGCTGGAGGGCAGAAATTCAAGAAAGAGTGTTCAAACATATATTTATTTTATTTTATTTTAGGCAGTTGGGGTTAAGTGACTTGCCCAGGGTCACACAGCTAGTGTCAAGTGTTTGGTCTGAGGGCAGATTTGAACTCAGCTCCTTCCGACTTCAGGGCCAGCGCTCTATCCACTGTGCCACCTAGCTGCACCTTGTTAAAGCATTTAAGTGCCTCACCGAGTGCCAACCCCTGTTCTAAATGCTGGGAATACAGGTATAAAAGAGGAATAAATAATCCCTGCCCTGAAGGAATTCACAAGTCTAATTAGGATAGACGACATATATAGCAAGTTTTTGTTGCCTGCAAGTCCCAAAGGTGGGTGAGAGAGAGAGAGAGAGAGAGAGAGAAGAGAGAGAGAGAGAGAGAGAGAGAGAGAGAGAGAGAGAGAGAGAGAGAAAGGATGAATATTTAGTGTGTGTTTTTTTTCTTAATTAAAAAATATTCCTACCTTGGAGGCATTGATCTAGTAATATGCAAATGTATTTAACTATATTTTATACTCTTTTGGATACCTTGTGGTATATAATAGCAAGCATTATCATAGCTATCATTTTAGTGAGTGCTTTGAAGTTTGCAAATATGACCGCATTTTATACTCACAATCACCCTGGAAGGTAGGTGATGTTTATGTTCCCCTTCTTACAAATTAGAAAACTGAGGCTGAGGGAGGTTAGATGACTTAGCCAGGGTCACACAGCTAATAAGTATCTGCCATTAGATTTGAACTCAGATCTTCCTGATTCCAAGCCCACTTAGCTGCCTCTCATAAATCTAATTTTAATGAAAAAAAATCATTGATTAAATGAGCTCTTAGGAATGAATGTTTATTTTTATAAATTCTCACTGAAGTAGGATCTGAAGCTGAAATTATTTTAAAGTGAAGAGAATCCTTTATCTGTAAGATCAGATTGAGATGTGCTTGTCCAGCTCCTCCTGTTGAAAGTGTGAACGTTCTCTAGCACATGTATTGTCTACATGGTCATCAGTTCTTAGCAGCAGAGCACACCAAAGTATGCTTGTGCAAGAAACACACTGTATTATCTTGTCAGGGTGAAACATTTATTGAGTACTTCTGTGTGGGTTATGGATATAAATGAAATCAGTGAGCTCTTACATAAGGAAAGGTGTTAATCTGGGTTTGATCGCCTAATAAGCTTCCATGAGGATGGCAGGCTTCTGTTCAGAACTTTAGAAATCATCCCTGTGTAGACATTGTGGATGTCCCCATTGAGGCCTTGTGGAAATGATCAGAGACCTCTTCTCCTACTTAGGCTGCTCGCAAAATAAGTTAGTTAATTTGAAGCCACCCCTTGGGGATTACTGGAGGTTGACTTTCCATAGTGTGGGGGCTTCCAGCAAGGTGAATCAGTCGCCTTGTACTTTAGTGGGAGGAACCATCCGTTTCTACTCACCCACAGAAGTGATCAGATAGAATTTCTTATGCCAATGAAATCTCTGATATGATCTTTACCCAACCTCCCCTCCAAAAAAAAAAGTTACCACCAAAATATCTGTAAAATTCAATTCAATTTAATGAGTACTTACTAAACTTACTATGTGCCAGGTACTGAACTAGGGAGAAGACAAATATTTAAGTGTTCTTGCCCTGAAGTGGGAGGAGGGATTGCATTCTATTTGAGTATTTTAAAAACCCATCCCTCTCTCCTTCATTTGTCAGTTGCCCAATGGTTCTTGTGAGATACACATACACACATATACATATATACTTACATGCATATATGTATGTGTGTGTGTATGTATATATATAAATTTTTTTCAAAGCAAATGTTAAAAATGATAAGATCTTCAAATCATTATTTATTTAGTCAGCTTTGTGTTGACACAAAGGGAAAATGATATATAAATGACATTTAAAAATCTTAGCCAGTCTGGGCTGGAATATCCCCTGGCCTGGTATATACATTTTACAGCCAACATTTAAGGTAAATGTGAAATCTCATACTCACCATGTTCCTTAGTCACATCATGTTGAAGCAGTAGGAGGAGGGACTGCCAGACAAGGCGGGCATACCCCGTACGCTTGAAGGGAACTACCTTTCTCCTTCAGAGTGTCTCAATCTCTAAGCCTGTTAAAAAAGGCAGGAGAGGAAAATGGGAGTTCTCAGAATTATTGATGCCCTCCTGAGACTTAATTACATTAGACAGCCTCGGGCTAATTTAAAATATATTGCTGCCCTTTTTCTTTGAAGGGGGGGATCTTAACAGAGCTTCTGGAATCCCTAACTCCATTCCAGAAAGATTCAGTATTACCTTTCATGATTCCCCCCTCTAATGGCTATCAATTGCCCCCTCCCAGAGAAAAATTACTTCAGATTTAATTTGTACATATATCACACGTGATTCTCTGTGTAATTTTATTTTTCCCTACCTTCCAGTAGGGTGTGATATTGTCAGTGTGGATATACCTGCTGCTGTCATTGTGCAACACACCTTTTCTACCACTTAGGTGATCTTGCAGTGTTTCTGTGGCTGAAAATTCAGTTCAATGCAAAATGCATTTATAAACATCTACTGTGTGCCACACACTGTATTAACCAACGTAGTAGTTAACACTGGACTTGGAGTCAGAAGGATCTGAATTTGAAAGCTACCTCAGATACTTCAAAACTATTGAATTTCTTTCAGCCTCAGTTTCTTTTATCTAGAAAACTGGGATAATAATTGTACTACCACTTAGAGTTATTCTGAGGATCAAAGAGATAGATGATTTATGCAAAATGCTTTGTAAACCTGAAAGCACTATGTAATTGTTAGCTGTTATTATCTGTAGATTCTAGGACACAGAAGAAAACAAAAGTCCTCTGCAAGGAGCTTGTGATACACCTGGGATGTGTGTGGTGGTATGGGAACAATATGTACACAGATAAGTAAATAAGATATTAAAAATATATATATATATAGAAATTTGAATATAAATATATCTTATTACAAAATTATAAAATATATTTGTAGGAATAAATTTAAATATAAGTTTTGATAGGGGGTAATTAGGACACTGTATGACCCTGGGCAAGTCACTTAACCCTGTTTGCCTCAGTTTCCTCATTTTAAAGTGAACAAGAGAAGGAAATGGTAAACCACTATTGTTAAAGTAAATCTCAGAACATATTGTATCAACCCAGGAGAGTGTAACCCTTTTGAAGGCAGGCACTGTCTTGCTTGTGCATTTGTATCCCCAGTATCTAGCACTGTTAGAATACTGGTTGAATGATTTATCATTTCTTAAAAATTTAATTTAATTTTGTCATATTTTAAATTGTAAACTGTCTCAGTGCCTCCCCACCCCACACTAGAGAAGGCCATCATTTGACCCAGATATGTAAATATATGTAAAACCATACTATGCATACTTCTATTTATCAGTTTGATTTATAATTTTTAACCTTTTATTGAACCCTGTCTTGCTTTTTGTCTTTCATTCTTGAAGAGGACTGTGACATCAGGGAGGTGATGACATGACTTACAAGTGAATTGAATTTAAGTGAGGGAGGGCTGTGCAAAGTCACCAGCCTCACTTCCTCCTCTGGGTCCAGTGGCCAGATATAGATCAGAATAACTGGAGATGGCCCAGGGTGCAGTGGTGATGAGGGTGGGATCTAGACCCCAAAAAGGAAAAACCCTGGACTTTCCCACGAGGCCAAATCTCTGGCATTCGCCTGAGGCTATAATCCCATCAACTGGCCATTCATTGTGGCTACACCCAATCTCCCTCCCAATTCTGTTACCCTTAACCTAGCCTAGCCCCCACTCTGGCCCCTGGCCATTTCCCGCATTTAATCCTAGCTAGGCTCCATTGTCCAGGTCCCAGGAGTCCTGTTCACCCCAGTTTACTGGCTACTCCCATTCAGATCCACTCCTAGATCCCTCCCACTGTCTTTCTGTATATAAAGTCCATCTTGTCTCCATTAAGATGCTTAGATTCTTATAATCTAGCCACAGTTTACCAATGTTCAGATTCCTTAAGAGTCTGCCCAATATGACAATGTTCTAATAAACCTTGCCTTTGCCTGAAAGAAAGCTTGGGTTGAATTCTTTCAGACAGGACCTGTGGGTTCTGATTTTGGGGTCCCAGCACCCCTAAACCACATCAGTGGGAGAACTTGGCCTTTTCATGCTAAGGTCTTTAACAGGATAACCATAGTTGGTGCCTAATAATAAGCCCATATTCAAATCTGGCCTCTGACACTTACTAGCTGTGTGACCCTGGACAAGTGATTTAACCCTGTTTGCCTCAGTTTCCTCATCTGTAAAATGAGCTGGGGAAGAACATGGCAAACCACCCCAATATCTCTGCCAAGAAAATCCCAAAATGGGATCATGAGAGTCAGACACGATTCAAGGACGAACAAATGTACATAATTGGTGGCTGTTGTCTCCCTCATTGGAATGCGAGCTCTTGAGGTCAGGGAGTATGTTTTTTCCTTTCTTTGTATCACCATTACTTGGCATAATGTTTGACCCATTAGCTCAAGCTTAATAAAAGGTTTCTTGACTGAGTCACCGAAGGACAGCAAATGATAACCACTGTGAAGTCGCAACAGACGTGCATACCGTTAGATTCATCAAATTGTGGATGTTGAGGTAAGAGATCATCCTAGGTGACCCCAGAGCCCATCTAGTCTAATTACTTTATTTTACATAGGAGGAAACTGAAGCCTAGAGAAGTTATATGACTTGCCTAGGGTGACAGAAATGATGGGATCCCATCAGAAGTGGGATTTGAATCCAGGTCTTCTGAATCTGGAGCTAGTGTTTTTACTAAAATATGACATTTCTTTTTGCCCTTTGAGGTATAAAAGTTGCCTGTTTTGTGTTAGTTGTTTTTACTAAAATGCAGGTCTTTATTTCCGACCTCTGATCGCTTCCCCATGTTGAAATTTGCCTGTAACACTTACTTCTTGTGTCATCTTGGGTAGGTCACATACCCCCCTTGGGCCTCAATTTCTTTATCCTGCAAATGAGAAGGCTGAAGTAGATGGCCTCTGGGGTCCCTTCCAGCTGTAGATCCAAGGTCCAAGATCTAATGTTTCCTAACATTATACTCTAGGGAAGTAAATCCTCTGTTAAAACCCTGCTTAGGGCTAGGAGCCCTGCTTAAGGATGATGTCCTATCATAGTGTGGAGGTGACACTGGGTTCTCCTGAAGTTTCTCTCATCGAGACATAAACTTTGGCAGATCCTACTAATATGGGAAAGGAATGAGTACCAGCCTATTGACAGGCTTCCTTTTGTACAAAGACCCATCTAGGTAAATGTGGAAAGGCTGATCAGATTTTCTGCCATGAGATAAATTTCTTTGTCCATGGTGGTCTTATTATAAGATTGAAGGGTTATTATCATAACCCCTCTGTGGTTTACTAAGGTATAGAGGTTCTCCTGCGTAAGTGAAATGATGCATCTTTTGATAAATTCAAGGACTGAATAGGATAATAGCTGTAAGGAACTTTTTTTGAGCCAAACCCTCTTATTTTAGAGTTGAGGAACCTGAAGTCCAGAGAGGTTAGTTAAATGAGAGAAAAAATATGTCTGTGTGTAGAGGGTGACTTTGTAATTAATTTCTCAAGGTAAACAAACGTATTTTAAGAATATTGACTCAATAAAGAAATTATATTTTAAAATAAAATTTAAAATAAAAAATAATAGAATAAAAAGAAGTTGAATTTTATATAATGTGTGTATATATGTATATGTATATATATGTGTGTGTGTGTGTGTGTGTGTGTGTGTGTGTATTTATATCTATGTATCTTCACATGTCTGCTTTGGAATCTTAGAACCAGGAATATACCTTAGACGTCATCTAATCCATTCCCTCACTTAACATATCTAGCAACTGAGACCCACAGAAGTTCAGACCAATGTGATACAATGAATGGAAAGCGTACTAGGTTTCATTCTGGAAAACAGGAGTTTGAATCTCACCTCTACCACTTTTTCCTTGTCTGAGCTTGGTCAGATGAGTTACTTCTCTTGGTTTCTACTTTCTTATTTGTTAAACAAGGGGGTTGCAAAACAAGGGGCTTCCAAGATCTCCCCAACTCCAATATCTCAGGATTCTAAGTGACAAGTTCACCCAAGCTAAATACAGGTAATGGCAGTAACAAAGTCTCTTTCAACCAGCATCTTGAGAGATTGTGTATAAATTTAATCCTTATAAATAGATTGGAAGGACAGTGTTACACAGTAGATAGTGATGGCCTTGGAACTAGGAAGACTTGGAACCAAATATTGTGCTTTGCAAATGCTGGTATAAATGACCATGGGAAAGTCACGTAACCACTCAATGCCCCCGTGTATTTCTCCAAAACTAGAAATTACAAATGAGTCATTGATCTGCATGGTGGAGGGAGTTTCTACATTGGAAGTTTTTGACAAGTGGTTGGCATATAGTAGGCACTTGATAAATGTTTATTGATTGAATGAAATCATAGATCTGGATAAGAAAAATTCTTTTTGAGTGTATTAGGAGAGGCCATTATTTGAAAGGATGCTACAGGGAATTACTTTATATAAAGAGTTATAATTTTTTAAAATCAGTGATGAAGTATTAAATATCTGCTGTGTAGAAGGTATTCACTATATTTTGAATTTTCTCAAAGTAGATCTTATTTTAATATGATTTTTCATAAAAACAAGTAATTCAATGATTTTAGTCTAGACAGAAGAATTCTTAAAAACTATGTTTTAATTAAAAAAATGGATGGGATCTCATTTTACTCTTTTCTCTGTTTCCACAGAAAATCACCTGACTGATTTTCTATTAACCAAAGCATATTTGATTTATTACTACTCATTGCACATGCAAGTTCTAAAACAGAACTCTTATCTCACCCTCTGATCCTTTTATCCCTGTTCTGGCAACTTTGTCTCTTTAAAAGTTAAAGTAGAGAGATAAATTTTCAAGAACAATCATTGGTCTGTAATATAATCAGCAAGAAGAAATGGAATGCAAAAAATGTAGAAGAGGGGGCATCAGATAAACACGGCAGATCACCCTCAGATCTGCCTTGAGAAGAATGTTGTGCAGAGCTTTTGAAAGCATTTCAGTTTCAGAAGCTGCTCTGTAAATAGCAATTGTATTATTATCAGTATTAACTTAAGTTGGTGGTGGTGGTAGTAGTTTCCTAATAGTATACCACCAGGACCTTGATCTCAGGGCCCCTTCTGTAGGTTGTAAATAGTTATTAGTTCTGTGCATTGAAGTGATTGTCTGCTGACCTTTTGTAGCTGTCATCTTTCAGGTAGAATTTTTTTTTCTTTTTTTGCAGCATGATTAGTCAGTCATCAGTCAGCAAGCGTTTATTAAGCTCTTCTCTGCCAGGCATCTCTCTAGGTGGGCATACAAATATAATGGATAAAACAGTCTGTACCAGAGTCTTATATTTTACTTAGCTGAGGAGACAAGTATATACCTAAGTGTAGAGGGCACCCTAGCCTCCCTATCCCAGAGCAAAGCCTTCTTTCTGCATCTCCCCCTTAGGGCTGTAGGTAAATCCTGAGGGTTTAAGGATATATTTTTTCCCCTAACAGTATTGGCTTGAGCCTCAATTCTCACGTGGTTTCCCTGCTGTTAACTTTAAGGAACTACTGCCTCAGTTCTATTTAACCAATTAATGTCAGTTAGTTTTTGCAAAGGAATATTTACTTTCAAGATATAGCAAGAACAGACACACATACATTCCCCCTCCCCCAACACTTTGGGGGCATACTGTTTTCCTATGGCACCTTGGTCTCTAAGGAGAATGGGCTTAGAAATAGATAAAAGCAGTGGTCCCACCAAGTTCATGTCCAGGGCAACAATACTACTGGTACCTGTTACAAAATGTCTACCCATTCTCCAAAGTCCATGTGGGAACCACACCAGCTAATTCAACAAAGATTTATTAAGTACCTACAATATGAAAGCATTGTACTAGTCAACAGAGCTTCAAAGATAAAAATGGAATAGCCCCTGCCCACAAGGTGCTTACATTTTTCTTGGGTGTAAAAAAAATAAAGTATGTGGAAAATTAAATAGAAAATTTAGTTTGTAGCCACCTCTCCAAATCAGTCATCTTTTGCAAGTCCATTCTCCCCCTTGCCCCCCTCCCTTGATGTCCCTGTCCTCAAGGAAGTGATAATATCTAGTATGATATGGCCAGAATGCAAATAGCTGTAACAAGGTGCACAATGTAGTAGTAGGAAGCCAGGGAATAAGATGGGCTTTTGGAGGAAGGAGAATTTTTTTTTTAATCTGTTACAAGTCTATGTGATTCAACATTATGAGAAATCAAACAGTGTTTAAAAAAATACTATAAAATGTTATGAAATGAAATGTAAATGTGTTAAAACAATTATTCCCATATTCTGATATTTTGCTATCTTGGGCTGTAACTAAAGATTTTGAGTTACAAAGGATATGAAGAGGGGCAGCTATGTGGCTCAACGGATAGAGTACCAGCGTTGGAGTCAGGAGGACCTGAGTTCAAATGTGGCCTTAGACAACTGATGCTTACTAGCTGTGTGTTCCTGGGCAAGTCACTTAACCCTGATTGCATTACCAAAAAACAAAAACAAAAAACCAAAGAATTTGAAAGCACTATGATTATGTTTCCGTGAAGCTGCATTAATTGATCTTCTCTTCATTCAAGCAAAGTTCGAACATCAAAGTGCAGGAATAACCTATTGCTTTGAAGTCATTTGCAATCAATTGCTGTTGCCCTCTAAATTAATACACACTGTCACCTTTTAGCAAAATTAGTCTCCTTTTTGTAAATTTCCCTATTCTGCTTCACAAACACCTCCCTTTCACGACTTTTGGATTTCCTGGATGTTATTAATGAATAAATTGTTAATTAATGAGCCACAGATTCTGGAAACAACATTTATTAACTGGAGTCATTATCACATGGTCATAGACACAGGGTCAAGAGCTGGAAGGGACCTTGGAGGTCATCTAGACTAGTGGTGTCAAACTCATAGAAACGGGGGTCACTAAACCAGATAAAAGGATCCTTGTAGGGCGCATGTTACTTAGAAAACCACTTATTAATATTATCTGTGTTCTATTGTGTTTTTATTTGTTTTGTTAAGTATTTCCCAATTACATTTTAATCTAGTTCCTGCCGTGCTTGACCTCTGATGGAGGCCAACCATCTTATTTTACCAGTGAAGAAGCAGAAAGAGGGATTATAACAATAGTTTTTTTAAAATGATCAGACATACTCATTTAGAATAATTGAAAGAAAGGCAGAGGGTGGTTCTGAATTGAGACATCCCCACTTTTGAACATGTACAAAGAAATTTAGTTTTCATTTCAAGTACATTCCAGCAATACCATCTGCTCTCAAAGTGTTGCCAAAGTGAGGACCTTCTTCACTCGGCTGATAAATCACTTAAAATTGGTTCTATGTCAGCAGTGCATTAAAACCTATCATTTGGATAGCTTTTCCCTAGCAATCTTCTTTTTTTTTTCCACTTAATTTCTTTTTTTAAAAATTTTTTTAAAAATTTTTAATTTTTTTTTTCCATATGCTTTTGAGTTGAAAATTTTTCTCCCTTTTTCTCCCCCCCCCACCCTCCCCAAGACGGTGCACAATCTGACATAGGCTTTACATTTACATACCCATTAAACATATTTTCACATTAGTGAAGTTGTAAGTAAAAATTAAAACCAATAGGAGGAACCATCAGAAAGATGAAACAAAACTCAACAGAAGGTAAAAATAAGTGAGAGTGATTCGACTTCCATAGTTCTTTCTTTGGATGTGGGCAGCATTTTCCTTCCCGAGGCCTCTGGAGATGTCTTAGATCCTCGTAATGCTGAGAAGGGTTCAGTTTAACATTCTTAGTCATTGCATAACATGGCTGCTATTGTGTACAAAGTCTCTTGGTTCTGCTCACTTCACTCAGCATCAGACCATATAAGTCTTTTCAGGTTTTTCTGAAGTCAGCCTGTTCATCATTTCTTATAGCATAATAGTATTCCATTACATTCACATACCACAAGTTGCTCAGCCATTCCCCAGTTGATGGGCATTCTCTCAATTTCCAATTCTTTGCCACCACAAAAAGAGCTGCCATGTATATTTTTGTACATGTGGGTCCTTTTCCCATTTGTTTGATCTCTTTGGGATATAGCCTAGAAGTGCTATTGCTGGATCAAAGGGTATGCAATTTTTGTAGCCCTTTGGGCATAGTTCCAAATTGTTCTCCAAAATGGTTGGATCATTTCACAACTCCACCAACAATGTATTAGCTTTCCAGTTTTCCCACATCCTTTCCAACATTTATCATTTTCCTGTTTTGTCATGTTGGCCAATCTGATAGGTGTGATGTGGTACCTCAGAGCTGTTTTGATTTGCATTTCTCTAATCAATAACGATTTAGAGCATTTTTTCATATGACTATAGATGGCTTTAATTTCTTCATCTGAGAACTGTCTGTTCATATCCTTTGACCATTTATCAATTGGGGAATGGCTTGTGTTCTTATAAATTTGTCTTAATTCTCTATATATTTTAGAAATGAGGCCTTTATCAGAAAGACTGGTTGTAAAAATTCTTTCCCAATTTTCTACCTTCCTTCTAATCTTAGTTGCATTGGCTTTGTTTGTGCAAAAACTTTTCAATTTAATGTAATATTATTTCATTGTCTATGGTGCCTTTAGCAGGATGTAGTTTCCTTCCTTATCTCTTTTGATTAGATCTATTTTTGCTTTTGCTTTATCAGAGATCAGGATTGCTACCCCTGCTTTTTTTACTTCAGCTGACGCATAATATATTCTGCTCCAGCCTTTTACCTTTACCCTGTATGTGTCACTCTTTTTCAAATGTGTTTCCTGTAAACAACATATTGTAGGATTATGGTTTTTAATCCATTCTGCAATCCTTTCCATTTTATGGGAGAGTTCATCCCATTCACATTCACAGTTATGATTACTATCTGTGTCTTTTTCTCCATCCTTTTTTCCCCCTATTTATGCTTTTCTTCTCCTTTTTCCTTTCTCCCCTTCACTAGTGTTTTGCTTTTGACCACGCCTCCTTCATTCCCTTCCCCCTTTTATTATCCCTTTTCTTCCCTTTAGTCTTACTGCTGCTTCCCTCCCTTCTTTCCCCCCCTCCCTTTTCTTTCCCCTTTTCCCTCCTACTGCCTATAGGGCAAGTTAGATTTCTATACCTAACTGATTATATTATGCCCTTCTTGAGCCTAATCTGATGAGAGTAAGGTTCAAAAATGCTCCCCCCCCTTCTTTCCCTCTGCTGTAATAGGATTTTGTGTCTTTTCCTGTAATGTAATTTACCCTTGTCTGCCTCCTCCTTTCTCAGTACCTTTTCTAAGATTAGATTGATCCACTTATTTGGATCCATTTAACCCACTTGATTAGATTTTTTTTTATCATTACATCAAAGTCAACTAATATCCACCCTCTTTATGTATACTCCTTTAACAAGGTGTAATAACAATACAGTTCTCAAGGGTTGCAAGTCTCATATTCCCTTGTAGGGGTTTAAACACCCCCCCCATTAACAACATATTGTATCCTTCTGTCCCATTTACCTTTTTAAGTCCTTCTTGAGTCCTGTACTTGAAGATCAAATTTTTTGTTGAGCTCTGGTCTTTTTATCAGGAAAGTTTGGAAGTCTCCTATTTTGTTGAATATCCACCTCCTTCCTTGAAAAATGATGCTCATTTTTGCTGGGTAATTGATCCTTGGCTGCATACCTAGCTCCTTTGCCTTACGGAATATCATGTTCCATGCCCTGTGGTCTTTTAATGTAGAAGCTGCAAGGTCCTGTGTAATCCTGACTGTGGTTCCATGATATTTAAATTCTTTCTTTCTGGCTGCTTGCAGCACCTTCTCTTTCATCTGGTAATTTTGGAATTTTGCTATTATATTTCTTGGTGTTGTCAATTTGGGATCTCTTTCGGGTGGTGATTGGTGGATTCTTTCTATGGTTATTTTCCCTTCTGGTTCTAGGACTTCGGCAGTTTTCCTTTATGATTTCCTGAAAGATACTGTCCAGGCTCTTTTTTTCATCATGATTTTCAGGTAGTCCAATAATTTTTAAATTGTCTCTCCTGAGTCGATTTTCCAGGTCAGTTGTTTTACTGATGAGGTATTTTACATTTTCATCTATTTTTCCATTTTTTTGTTTCTGTTTGACTGAGTCTTGCTCTCTCATAGAGACATTAGTTTCCATTTGTCCAATTCTAGTTTTTAACAGATTGTTTTCTTCTGTTAGTTTTTGTACTTCCTTCTTCAACTTGCCAATTGTGTTTTTTAGGGACTTGTTTCCTTCAGCATACTCTTCTGTTAGTTTTTGTCCTTCCTTCTTCAATTGGCCAATTGTGTTTTTTAGGGACTTGTTTTCTTTGGTGTATTTTTTTTCCAACTGGCCAATTGTATTTTTGAAGGACTCTTTTACCTCTCTCATTTGACTATTAATATCCTTCTTGAGCTCTTCTAAGAAGGCTTTTTGGGCTTCAGACCAGTTCATATTCCCTTTTGTTGTTGCAGATGTGGGTTTGTTGACAATGTTGTCCTCTTCCAAATTTCTGTCTTGATCTTCTCTCTTCTCATAATATGAGTACGTTTCTTTTTACTCATGGTGTTTCTTTATTCCCTGGCCTTTAAAGAGATTGAGCTCTCCTGCTGGGGCACAGAGGGTACTGACCCAAGCTTCTTGTGTTGGGAGCCTAGGTCTTGGTCACTGGCTTTGCGTTCTGGGGCCTCTTATGCTGGGAACTGGAGGCTGTAGGGAGATTCCTTTGCGGTGGATTGCCGAGACTCCTGGTGGTTTTCTGAGCTGGTTTCCACCGGTTCCCCCTGCCCTCACTGAGGCACTCGGAGGTCCAGGTGTTGGTGTTTGCCTGCTCTACCACCTGTGCTTCAGGATCTCTTCACAATTGGGGGCTTTGGGGCTCCTACAGCTCACCTGGTGTTGGGTTGGAATCTGCAAGGTGCAAGGTCAGGGCTTTAGGAAGCCTTTAGGTTGTTTTCTTCACCTCCTTTCAGATGAATGCCCACGGGGTACTTATCTGTGTGGGGCCCCTTGTTTTTGCTGAGCCACTGGGAGACCCGTTTGCTGGGCTACTGCACTGCTGCTCCTTGTCTTTCTTCTAGTTCAGGTGTTCCAGGTTTTTTTTTTTTCTGGGGTGATATTTTCTGGATTTTCAGAGGTTGATAGGGAAGAGTGAGAGCGCCTACCTTTTCACTCCGCCATCTTGGCTGCCCTAGCAGGCTTCTCTATGCTCTTGATTTACTCTCTTAGCAAACCATTTCTTCAAAAGTCACAAAATGATTTCCATTGTAGCTCCAAAGGAATTCCGAGTAACCGGGTTCCAAACCAATAAGTTCTTACTGTATTTAAGAAAACGAGACCCTAGATTAGCGCTGAAAGGAGCCTTAGTCAGACTGTCTTCTCCATTTTACAAACAAGGGAATTGAGACCTAGCAAAGTTGAGTCACTTATCACAGGTCCCACGGGCTGTAAGTAGAATAAGGATTTGAACCCAGGCTCTCTGAACTCCAAATTGAGCCCCCTTTCTACTCTACAGGATGTAAATAAGAAATAATGTGTACCTGGTAGCCATAAAAGAGTTAATACATCTCCTAGTTTTATTTACAATAAAGGCAACATCTGGCTTGTTATTTCAAGTGCATGGAAAATGGCATAACCAAATGTACACACACATACATATATACACACATACATATATACATGTGTGTGTATATAGGTGTATATCCAGAGCTAAAAAGTGGCCAATTGGTGCAGTACCTGGCACATTATGGGGACTTGGTGAATGTCAAACCAGAAAAATTATGGGAAAATGTTGTTTTCAATATGACTTCAACAGTACAAGGACAGTATTTCCTACTCAACTGTAAATTCTAGTTTTTTCCTTGACTTTAAGAACCTACCTTGACTAGGGACTCAACTACTTTCTTTAAACATTTTTCTTTTTTTTAAATAAAATTTTGTTGATTTTTTTTTCCTGCATCACCAGTTTTCCCAGTATTCCTCCCTCTTTTCCTCCCAGGGAGCTATCGCATAAAACAAATAATATTTTTAAAGAAAAGAATTTTTGGGGGGCAGCTAGGTGGCGCAGTGGATAGAGCACTGGCCCTGCAGTCAGGAGGACCTGAGTTCAAATCCAGCCTCAGACCAAACACTTGACACTTACTAGCTGTGTGAACCTGGGCAGGTCACTTAACCCCAATTGCCTAAAAGTAAAAAAAGAAAAAAGAAAAAGAAAAGAATTTTTTGTTTTTGATGAGGCATTGGGGTTAAGTGATTTGCCCAAGGTCACACAGCTAGTAAGTGTTATGTGTCTGAGGCCAGATTTGAACTCAGGTCTTCCTGACTCCAAGGCCAGAGCTCTATCCACTGTGCCACCTAGCTGCCCCGAGAAAAGAATTTTTTAAAAAGCAAAAAAAGAAGAGAGAAAAAAGAGCAAAACCAATCAACACATTAGAAAAAAAGTCTGGAAATATATGCCATGTTCCGCAGCTGTGGACCTTCCAACTCTGCAAAGAAGTGGAGTTAGAGGTGTCTTCTTATATCTTTTTTGACGCCATGTTTATTCTTTGTAATTTTACAACATTTCCTTTTGATTGTTTTGTGGATGTTCTTTCCATTTACATGCAATTGTTCAGTTGCGTCTGGCTCTTTGTGACTCCATGGACTATAGTACCCTTCTATCCTCCACCATCTCCTGAAGTCTTTCTGTGACACCATCCATCTCATCCTCTTCAATCCCCTTCTCCCTTTGCCTTCAATCTTTCCCAACATCAGTGAGTCCTGTTTTTTCATTATGTGAGCAAAGTATTTCAGCTTCAGTATGTGACCTTCTAACAAATAGCCCGAATTAATTTCTTTATGTTTTGACTGATTTGATCTCCTTGCTGTCCAAGGGACTCTCAAAAGTCTTCTCTAGCACCACAATTCAAAAGCATCAATTCTGTGACAGTCAGCTTTTGTTATAGCCCAACTCTGACAGCCATATTTTGCTACTGGAAAATGCCAGACCTTTGTTGGCAAGGTGATGTCTCTGCTTTTTAGTATGCTGCCAAGATTTGCCATAACTTTCCTTCCAAGGGGCAAGCATCTTTAAATTTCTTGGCTACAGTTGCTGTCTGCAGTCATCTTTGTGCCCAAGAATATAAAATTTGACACTGCCACCAGAAAAAGTGCTGCTATAAATATTCTGGTGTATTTGAATACTTATCAGTGGTCTCCTTGGGCTATAGGCCTGGTAGTAAAATCCCTGGGTCAAAGGGTATGTATATTTTAATAATTTTGTTTGCATAAATTCCAAGTTGCTTTCCAAAATGTTTTCATTGAGGAATAATAATAGGAAAAAATGTGTTCTTGTCTTTGAGCTTGCTTACTTCCACCCATGTTCTCCTGTTGTGATTGTGACAGAATATCTTTACACACACACACACACACACACACACACACATATATATATATATATATATTTGTTGCCCACCCTACCTGCTTCAGGAACTCGGGACTGAGAGGATTGTTCAGTGTCTGGTTGATACAAATAATGCCCCAGTTTTGGTAGAGAGGGCCAGCAGCCTGCAAGGTTCTGTAAGATAGTGTAGTTTTAATTCTTTCTTAGTCTTTTCTCTCCAAAAAATGTTGAAGTTTCCTTTTTGAGGGTACTTTAAGTTCTATAAAAGGGAACAGCCAAATTGAACTGGTTATTGTTAGAATCATAGACTCATAATTGAATCCTAGAGGTTATCTCATGTGATCTCATGGAAAGAGGACTATGTTTTGAAATAAAGGACCTAAATTCAGATGCTGTTGGCCTTCGTCACAATGAGCAAGCCAGTTTCCCTCTTTGGGCCTCAGTTTCCTCATCTGTCAATAAGGTGGTTGGAACAGATGATCTCTAAGATCTTTTTTCAGCTTAAAATTCTGTGATTCTACTTCAACTCCCTACTGCACATAGGTACCCCTTCTACAAAATCCCTGACCTGTGGTCATCTAGCTATTTGAAGATGTCCCAGTGACTATTTGCTCCCTACTCTATGAGGAAACCCTTTGTAGTTTTGGACAGCTTATTAAATTTTTCATATGGATACAGTTCTCTTCCTGTATTTCTGTCCATTGGTTCTCTTATGACTCCCTGGAGCTGAGCAGAACAAGGAGAATAGGTAGAACGTGAGCCCAGAGCACCTAGCCCCATAGCGAACTTCTAGCGCAGAGGAATAGACGAGGGAAATCCAAGGGAAACAAAGTTATTACATAAAGAGGGCCAAACTTGTGTGGACCAAGGCAGACCATCTCTCTCACTCCCCAAGGTGGATCTCTTTGGAAAACCTGGGATCTCCTATTAAAAGGTGGCAGAGATCCCAGGCATTGTTTGTGGCTTCAGCCAAGCTCCTGCCTTGCTATCTTCTCAACTTTTCCATTTACCAGCCAGTCTGTAGACCATCATTTATCCCTCTTGCCATCTATTCTTGGCAGATACCTACACCCTTCCTTCTCCATGTCTGGACTTCCTGCTCTTGGAAGGAGTATCAGTCTCCCAATTCTTGACCTGTTTTCAGCCCACCTTTGACCTAGATCTCCCAGAATTAATGGGCAACTTAACCTGTCCAAGAGTCTGCCCAGCCCTGGTCGCTGTTGGTTACAGTACTTTTACCTTAGCTCTCCAACCCTTGCTACATTTCAGCATGACCATTAACATCAGCTGACACTGAGATCACACCCACCCCTCTACCTGAGCAGGAAAGTCTGAAAACTAGCTGGTGGAACTATGGGCAATTTACCTAACCTCTGAGCCTCTGTTTCCTCAACACTGTAATGTGGTAAGTGGGGCTGTTATTAGAGGCTCCAAGGAGGTCTTATGTAAAAAACATTTTGCAGACTTTCTCTATACATTTAAGTTGTTGTGCTTATTATTTTTGCACTGAACATTGTGGATTTCACTGTGGAGAGTGTAGGAGGAAGTGTCATTAGTTCCTTCTCCTTACCTCTTTTGTCTTTGAGGTTTTAAATAGTTATGCTTTATTACAATAATTAGCTCACTTTTTTTTTAAAAAAAGCTTAGGGGTCAATATAATAACCCTGTAAACCTACATGGACCCCTTCTCTGTTGCTTTATGGAGTCTATACTAACCAATAAGTTAGGAACACCACTGAAATAGTTTAGAATCTCTAGTTAGGAAAATTTCTAACATTTTAGGCAGAGGTTTGGCAGTCCATCCCAATTTAAATTCATGTTTATCTGGACCTAATCTTTGACCTCTTTATGGCTGAAACAAAATTTTAGGTGACTGTAAACATTGAGGTGAAGAAATGAGTGGAGTATGTTATAGTGTCAATTAATGAATGAGGAGGAGAGGTGGGGAACAGCAGACCTTTTTTTTTTGAATTTGCTTCAGTCTTTGAAGATGTGACTGTTACAACTGGTAGCTTCAGCCGGAATCTTCTGCTCTAAAGTGTCTGAAGGGAGCAGTGGGCCTCCTCAGTCTCTCCCTTTTGTGCTTCAGCTTATCCCTACTTTTCCTGTTACTTTTGCCCTTGTGCCAATGATTCTCTCCAGTTCCGTCAGTTTCTGACTCTAGGAGGCTCAATTCTGCCTTCTGGCTCATAGATCTTGATAATCTCAAATCTCTCAGGGTTGAGAATGTATATTCCTTTGAACCACAAATGCCAGAACACCAGTCAGTTTTTAAATCCTCATTATAGTATTATGATGTTATTGTGAGCCATCAGCTTTAGTGGAGAATGGAATAGATATGTTCTCAAAATTTGGACTTAAATTAAAATTTGACTGAAATAGTAAAATGGTATTTGATTGAAATAGTCAATTTTTATTTGACTATTATTGTTGAGGGTGATTCGTTTAGAGCAAGGCTGGACAGAGCCTTGGAGTAATCCTGGGAGATGCAAGACAAAAATGTTAGGAGCCAAGAAAGGTGAGATCCCTCACAAGAACAGGCCAAAGAACTGAAATTCCTACTGTCATGATGCCCTCTGGATTTTTAATGGCTTCTCTAGCATGGTGCCCCCTCTGGCAGATCTTACAGTGTTGAAAAGGTTCTGAATACAAGGCAATCTGGATGATGCTGGATCACCATTTTAGATAAGTTGAGAGACTTCATCTCCATGTGGGCCTAATTTTCATTCACAATACCTCTTGACAAACTGGCAGTTCTTACTGTAGCTTGTCATACATGGTACCCCATTTCTTTTCTCCTTGGCCGTGGCATGTTTTTGTCCCCCTCTCTGGAATGTTGGTCTTCCTTATCTCCTCTTTGAATCCCTGGTTTCTTTCAAAGCTCAGCTCAACTCCCACTTCCTACTTTTTCTGAACTCTTCCCCCACCCCATCCCTTTAGCTGCTAATACTTTATCTCAAAATTACAGTTGCATCTGTTTTATCTATATATGCATATATGTTTCCTCGGCCAGAATGTAAGCTTTTTGAGGGCAAGGACTGGCTTAACTTTTGCCTTTTTATATCCAATGCCTAGCATTATTCCTGATACATAGTAGTTGCTAATAAGAGCCTGTTAATTGTTGACTGATTAACTGAAGATTATCTAAGGCATAGGAGAGGCACATAAGTCACTGAAATTGTGGTACTTTAAAAAAATATTTAAATTCATCAAAAAGTTTTCCTTGAAAGATTCCTTTTGCAAAGTGGATGATATCATAGCTTGCTGATCTTTCCTAGCTTTTATCTGATCTTTTGATAAATCTGAATTTCCATATATTGTATTTATTAAAGTGAAGATTTACTCGAAGTTAGGTACATTTGTATCAAATATCTAGACAGTCTCTGACCTCAAGAAACTCATTTTCTACTGAGGGTAGGGTGAATAACTTACTGCGTGTACACTAATAAAGTTGGTGGAAAATATATACCAAAAAAATTCAAACTCATTTGCCTGGGGATAGAGATGAGGGAGGGGAAAACTAACACAGGGGAGAATAGAAATGCTCTTGGTGGAGGTGGTACTTGACTTGATCCTTGCTTGAAAGGAGATGAGTTCCAAGGTGGAGAAGAGGGGGAGAGTATTTCTTACATTGGAGGAGAGCTTATGCACAGGCACAGATGAGGGATGGAATGTAACAAGTAGACCCCATTTGGTTGAAGGGTGGAACGTGTGAATGACTGTAAGGAGTAATTAGTCTGGAAAGAGAGGTTGTGAAGAGCTTTGAATGCTGAACAAATGAGTTTGTATTCATCTAAAGGTAGTGAGGCTTCTTGAGAAGGGGAGTGGCATGTACAGACCTATGCTTTAGGAATATTATTTTGGTAACTGTGATAAAGATGGATGAGATGCAGGTTGATCAATGAGAAGGCTGTGGCTGGTCTAGAGGTGATGAGGATACTAATTAGAGTGGTTGACCTATGAGAATAAAGAGAATTTGAGAGATGAGGAAGTAAAATCCTTGTAATCCTTAGTTGCGGAGATAATTGGGATTATGTTCTTTGTAATGGTATTTGAACTTTGGTAAATGGTATGGTAAAACTTTGACTTCATTAACTTTGTAGGTGATTATATGTAAATATGTTTATGACACTTAGGTATATTTTGTAATTCCCCCTAATGGGATCCTCCTGGAATTCACATTGCTAGTTCACTGTTTAACTTTTATGAATTGTTATGCCATTTGCCAATTTAAAAACACCCCCATGTTGGCAGGCCCCTTCTTAAATACAGTCCTAGTTTGCTTTATTGAGCATTCATTATGCTAATTGCATGTGTTGCAATGCTGACTGTAGTTAATAATATGAGACAACCCAGACTACCTGTGGTTGTTTTTCTTTAGCTGAATTGGATGAGGTTGGGACTTATGATTGTGTATGTAGGGAGTGGGGTGGGGGTGGGGGGGGCATGCTTTTGAAATAATTTGGCATGAGTACATTTGAATACCAAGCCTACATAATCCATTTTGAAATTTGCCTTTGAATTTCTCAACAATTGTTGGCATGTGTTTATTAATTACATACCTGCTTTGAGGTAGGTAGCTTTGCTTTACAGAAGATGGTTGCTACTGTTTAATGAGATAGATGACAGTTTGTGTAGAATTCATTACGTTTTCAACGTTTGTTTAGAGTGTGTATTAACTGGCCAAATGAGATGCTTTGTAGCTAACTATACTATTGCAGTTGTAATTAGTTTGTACATTATCTGGGTCCCTTGTTTCTCTCCCCTGGTAACCCTCTCCCACTTTAGTCTCCCCCTTTTAATATTTAATAGTTAATGGATAGTTAATCTAGTTATAATAGTTATCTCACAGTATGATTTATGGAAAGAAATGGGCAAATCATTGGTTTGTAAGGCTATTTGGTGCTTTTGGTCTGAGCTGTGTTATGGAGGGAAAAGATAAAGCTATTGGTTAACTGAGAATTTTGAATTATATACAGATTTTAATTGGAGAAGCAATCTGGTGTAATGGCTAGAGGGCTAGCCTTGAGGTCAGGCTAACTTGGATTAAAATCCCTCCTCTGACATACATTTACTTTATTTGCAGAGTATTTGCTCTAAAAAAAAGAGTTTTAATTATTAGGACACATACAGGACTGTGTTCTAGAGCCATCACTCAATGGAAACTATTCTCCCCAAAGGGAGAATTCTCACTGAGGGAAGGAGAGCCTTACATGATTTTCAGGCAACTAAGTGGTGCAGTGGGTGAGAGTGCTGGACTTAGGGTCAGCATGACTTGAGTTCAAATCCTGCCTCAGATACTTAGCTGTGTGGGCAAATAATTTATCCTCTGAGCCTCATTCTCCTCAGCTGAGCAGTAGAGATAATAATTGTTTTGAAGATCAAATGAGATAATGTATAGTGTTTTGCAAACCTTAAAGCTCTGTTAATAATAGGAAGAGTAGTAATAATAATGATTGCTAGCATTTATAGAGTGCTTTGTTTGCACAGAGCTTTACATTTATTATCTCAGCTTATAACAACCTGGGAGATAGTTCTCTTTATCCCAATTTTGCAGATGAGGAAACCAGACAGACAGAGGTTAAGTGGTTTGCCCAGTCTGAGATTGAATTTGAACTTAGGTCCTTCTGACTCCAAGTTCAGCATTCTATGTATGGTGCCACCTGACTGCCTATGTAAATGCTATCTATTATTTAAAAGTTTTTTAATGATTCATATAACTTTTATCCCTATCCTTACCTTTTCCCCATTACCATGCTAATATCAATTGAGTGGAAATGTTAATGGGATTGAAAAAGCTGCAGATGTCATTGAGGAAGAGCAGTGTGTTAGGATACCTCAGTTATTCAGTAGTTCATCAAGACAGTCGAGTGGTGGATAAGAGTGTTGGATTTGACAGTCCTATCTGAGAAATGTCCTAGCTGTGTTAAGATGTAAGCCAGTTAACCTCTTTAAGTCTCTGTTTTCTTATTTTTAAAATGAGACCTACTTTACCTAGTTATGAAGTTAAATGAGATTAATATATGTAAAGTATTTTGAAAACTTTAACTGCTGTAAAAAATATGAGTTTTCATTATTAGGACTCATGTATGACTGCTTTCTAGAGCTATTACTCAATGGAAACTATTCTCTCCAAAGTTACCAAATGACCTCTTAATTGCCAAATCTGATTTTTTTTCCTGATTTTTTTCACCCTTTCTACTGTGTTTTGATTCTGTTTACCACTCTTCCTCCAGAGCATTATCTCCTCTCTGTATTTTTCTGACATCACTCTCTGCAGCTTCCCCCTTTTGACCACTCTTCTATTTCTTGCTGACTCATCATCCACATTATGCCCCTTATAACTGGGAATGTTGCCCAAGGTTCTGTCCTGTGTTCTTTCTTGACCTTCTCATTTCCTATGGGCTTAATGCTATCATCTTTGATGCATATGATTCAGACCAGCCCCAGACTCTCCCTGCCCCCATCCCTACCTCTCAGCTTCACTCCTGCACAAGAATTTGGATGTACGTTTTCATTGGCTGTTATCCATGTGTGGAATTCTCTCCTTTTTCATTTCCTGGCTTCCTTTAAGTACCAGGTAAAATCCCAACTTCTACAAGAAGTCTTTTCCAATCTTCTTTAACGCTGATGTGTTCCTATTAGGATTATCTTCAGTTTATCCCATATCTGTGTGTGTGTGTGTGTGTGTGTGTGTGTGTGTGTGTGTGTATATATATGTATGTATATGTATATATATATATATATATATATGATTTTTTTTTTTCTATCTATCTGGTCTCCTCCATTATCCTGTGAGGTCCTTGAGAGCATAGACTGGTCTCTTTTTGAAAAAAATTTTGGCCCATTGCTGTCATGCCAATGTCTGGCGTATAGCGAATACTTACTTAGTAAATGCTTGCTGACTTGACTTGTATCATCAGTTGCTTATTTGATATTTAAAACTGGATCTCTCGGAGACATCTCAGACTCAGCATATACTATCAGAGTCAGTTGATGCCATGGTTACTTTTTCTGAACTTTTTATTATCTTTTGTATTCTCAATTAGGTGGGATGGCTTGCTTGAGGGGTAGAGGGGTGCAGAATGATGTATTTGGAAATGAGGTGATGTAAAAACAGAAGATAGCAATTATAATTTTTAATTAACTAGATGTTATTAGTAAGCATCTTAGAAAAAAATTATCCCTTCTTTCTCCAAAATGATAGTGTATCTGTATCCAGACTGCTGTGAGCAGAGCCGCTTGCCTTACCTCTAGGAAGACAATGGATCAGGAGAGTTGAGAGAGTAGTCACTGAAATGATCTAAGGCTGGAAAGATTGTCATTTAAAGATGGACTAAAAAGACTGGGATGCTTCATTTTCTTTTTCCCTAAACCTTCCCTTCCCTTTCTTCTACCTTCTTCCCTTTTACTTTTGAGGCAACACCATCCTCCCAGGCCCCCAGGATCACAATCTAGTCATCATCCTGAATTCCTCACTATCTCTTACCAACCCCTCCCGTACTGTCCCCTCCCTACCCCTCCATCATGTCCAAGCTATTGTCATGACCTGCCAATTTCATCTGTGCAACATCTCTCAAAGGCAGCCCCTTCTTTTCTCTGACACTGCCACCACTTCAGTGCAGACCCACGTCTTCTTCCACCTCGATTATGGCAATAGCTGCTGGTGGGTCTGCTTACCTTAAGTTTCTCCCCATTCCAGTCCATCCTCTGTTCAGCCACCAAAGTGATTTCCTAAAGCACTCATCCAATCATATCACCCCCATGACTCAATACACTGCAGTAGCTTCCTATTGTCTCCAGGAATAAATACCAGATGCTCTGTTTGACATTCAAAATCCTTCATAAACTAGCCCCCTCCTATCTTTGCCTTCTTCTTACACCATCCTCCCTGATATGTACTCTTTGATCTAGTGACACTGGCTTTCTCACTGTTCCAGGAACAAGATATTCCATCTTTCCACTCCAGGAATTCTCTCTGGTTGTAGCCTGTGTCTGGAATGCACTCCCTCCTCTTCTCTGACGTCCTTCGCTTCCCAACTAAAACTCACCTTCTACAGGAAGACTTTCCTAACCCCTCTTAATTCCGGTGCCTTACTTCTGTTATCTATTTTCTATTTATTCTATATAGTAACTACATATTATTATATAGCTTACTTTATGTATATTTGTTTGGATGTTGCTTCCTCCTGTAGATTATAGGCTCCTTGAGGGCAGGGACTACCTTTTGCCTCTTTTTGTATCCTTAGCACAGTTCTGGGCACGTAGTAAAAGCTTAATAATTGTTTATTCATTGATATCACTTGGTAATTGAAGTCCAGCACAACTATGAAGTCTGTGGGTAGGGGGAACACAGGTGTTTGGGAAATTCCCAAATCTTAGCCATTAGCAGTATGTCTCGAGGTATAAGAGACAAAATTAGGATAGGATGCAGAAAAAGAAATCTTAACAACACAGTAGGTAATTAAACTAATTCCCTATAAGAAATATATTTTCTGAAACGGTAGATGAACTTTTCTTTTAGGTCCTTTGTATCTTCCTCTTCCTCAAGGCACACAAATGATCTTAAATTCTGAAAGGATGACAGGTTTTCGCAGGTCCTAGTTAGCTTAGAAGGATTCAGTTATAGGCCCAACAATGGACTGTATGTCTGTTTTTTTGAGGACCAACCAGCAATGCATGGAAGTGCATCTACCAAAATGTTGACCCTCAAATGATGACATGGAGTTTTTGGCTGAGAGATACTCAGAACAAAAGCACAAAATGACCCCCAGTCCTTTGTGGCCCACTTCTGATTCTACAGTCTGGGAGACAAACCTAAGTTGTTGAAAGTGACATTTGGGAAGACAGCAAAACCTTCCCGTAATGAAGATTCCTGGACTGGATGTACCATGGTCATTCTTTTGATGGTATGGAAAATCTTAGAATTGATTGTACTGAGATGCCAGTAGTTTAAGGAGCTGTGTGTGACCATTTAACTTTAAGGAAAAAAAAGATAAACGAACTCATTTCATTTATAGTAAGTGTCCTTTGTTTTGCAGAATCACCCAATCATAGACTTTTCAAGTTGGAAGGGAACTCAGTCTCCAGTCTATCCAATTTCCACTTTAAAGGAGTCTCCCACTATGACACATTGGATAATTGACTGTCAAGGCCTGACTTGGCTCAGTCACTTGGGGACAGCTTTAATTTGGTAGTTTTTTTTCTGACACCTAGTGTAAATTTTTATTTCTTTGCAATTTCTACCCATCGTTCCCATTTCTAATGGAAAAGTCACAAATGGTTCATAATCAGAAGTCCTGCATAGTGCCACAAGAAGCCAGAGTTCAGTGAGCAATGGAAATCAGTGAGACAAAATTAGTACAGCCTCTGAATATGTCAAATGAAAGGAACTTATTTTGTGCCTACCTTGTGGATCACTGCTTATTCATTTAAGGTATCTTGAGAGGTGATTTTTTTTTTAAATTTTTTGGCTTGGGCCTGTGATTTTATTAGGAGATATCCCGTGTAGGAATTTGCTACCAATGCGAATCTGTAACTTACGGTGTTAGGGAGTTGTCTGGGACATTTAGAAATTCAAGGATTTGCCTAAACTCACCCAACTGGTATATGTCAGAGGCAGGATTTAAATTTGGGTTATCCATGCCCTGATTGCCATGCTAACTTTTCAACCTCAACAATTCCCACTGCTTCATTACAGGGGAAGGGTGTATACTGTCAATTTAGGATTGCTATAAATATCCCTGGTGCTCATAGGAATCCCCAAAGATGTGTCAGGGATTTTGCTAGACTTTTTCTAGTCCACTTTCAGATCTTTCTAAGATCTACCAATACCCGTAGATCTCTGGGTATACCATACTCTAGGTTGTTGGTATACCATGGCTATAGCTCTATGGTAGCTTCAGGGGGTCGTCCACAACACTAGTACTCAAGTAGAGGCCAACATGTAGCTTTTATAGACAATTTGTGATTCTTTAAGATCTCCCATTTCTTTAGTAGACCCTTCTATTATATGAGATACTGTAGAGAAAAGGGTTCTCCAATGCTTTTCCTGGTTAATGGTAATGGTCAGTGGGTTCCTAGAGTCTCACACTGTTGAGTTACCAGGGTTCTTCCATTTTTAGATCTGTTAAGAAAGTTAAAATGTTTTAAATTCTAATGCATCCTGCCCCTGCCTTCACTTCTGGAAACTCTTCTGGAATGAACTTTGGTTACAATTGATAGTAGAGGGAGGAACATAGAGGGTGGAGATGTCAACTAAGTTGATAGAAGGTCACATTTTTTACTTTGATTTTTACTGTCCAGTGCATTATTTAAATGGAAAGAACACTGGACTTAAGTTGAAAGATCTTGGCTGTGGTCCTGGCTTAAGCATTTATTATCTGGACAACCTTGGACAAGTTATTCCATCTCTGAGCCTCAGTTTCCTAACCTTTAAAATCAAGATAGAGCACCAGTGTGACATTGGGGGTAGGGCCTTGTTGTTGAGTCATTTTTCAATTGTGTCCAACTCTTTGTGACCCCAGTTAGAGTTTTCTTGGCAAAGATATTGGAGTGGTTTGCCATTTCCTTCTCCAGCTCATTTGACATATGAGGAAACTGAGGCAAACAGGGTTAAGTGACTTGCCCAGGGTCCATACAGCAAGTAAGTGTCTCAGGCCAGATTTGAACTCAGGAAGATGAAATCATCCTGATTCCAGGCCTGGCACTCTGTTATCTACTGTGCCATCTATGCTCCTAGGATAGAGGCTAAGACTTGAAATTGAGGAAGGCGTGGGTTCTTGAGTCCTGCCTCTGACACATAGCAGCTGTGTGATGATGGATGTTGTAGTAACCTCTCAGTGCCCTTGGCAACTATTCAAGAGTATAAATTGCCAACTCTCAAATTACTGATGAGCGGTTTCATATCACTCTACATATCAGTAAAACTGACTCACTAGATGTTTCCGGTACATTTCCAGGCCACCATCTCCCAAAGATTCTTTGGGAACTTTGCCCAAGTGGGATCCTCCATGCGTGGGATGGACTCCTTCCACACCTCCAATTCATAGAATTCCTAGCTTCCTTCAGAGCTTACCTCAGGTGTCCCCCCCCCCAGGAGGCCTTTCCTGGGGCCCCCATTTATTAGCACTCTTCCCCCTCTTGAGTATTTTGTGTATCTTTTGTATTTCCTTCATTGTGTGCATGTTGTATGCCCCCCCCAACCCCCAGTGACCCCCTTCCCCAGTAGAATGTAAACTTTTTGAGGGCAGAATTTGTTTCATTTCTTTCTTTCTTTTTTGTTCTTTATCTCCCTATCCTATCATGGCACTTTATACACAGAGTGCTTAATAAATGTTTATTGAATTAATAGCATTTACATAGCACTTTAAGGTGTATAAACCACTTTATAAATATCTCCGTTTATCCTCATAACAAACTCTGGGAGGTGGGAAGTAGGTGCTATTATTATTATTTATTAATTATTATTGTTATTATTATCATTATCATCTCCATTTTATAAATGAGGAAACAGGGACTGACAGTTCAAGTGACTTGCCCCAGGGTTACATAGCTAGTAAGTGCCTGAGACTGTATTTGATTCCTCAGTCAGTCCATCAATAAACATTAAGTGCCTGCTGGGCTGGTAGGAGGCACCACAGTGCACAGAGTACACGGGGTGCCTGGCCTAGATTTAGGAAGACTCATCTTCCTGAGTTCCAATCTGCCTCAGACACTTACTGTCTATGTCGTAGAAACTGCCTCAGTTTCCTCATCTGTAAAACAAGCTGGAGAAGGAAATGGCAAACCACTCCAGTATCTTTGCCAAGGAAACCCCGAATGGGGTCACGAAGAGTCAGACATGACTGAAACAACTGAACATATACACATACATAGAATGACTTTACATTTGAGCCTGCAAAGGGATGGAAGAAAGAGATTGTAAAGGAGTGATATGCCTGAAAACACCTAAGAGGAGAGAACAAACAGGTGAACAAAACAATAGGTGCCTACTGTGTGCCAGGCACTGTGCTATGAAAGTGCTAGAGATTCACAAAAAGGCCAAAGACAGCCCCTGCCTTGTAGACAGTCGCAATCTAATGGAGGAGACAGTGAGCAAACAAATATATACATGAGGCAGCCAAGTGGAGCAGTGGATAGAGCTCTGGCCTTGGAGTCAGGAGGACCAGAGTTCAAATTCAGCCTCAGACACTTGACACTTACTAGCTGTGTGGCCCTGGGCAAGTCACTTAACCCCGGATGTCTCACCAAAAAAAAAAAAAGCTAACAAATATGTACAAACAAGCTGTATACAAGATAGATGGGGAAAAAATTGAAGAGGGAAGGCACTAGAATTAAGAGGGGGAGAAGATGGGATTTTAGCTAGAACTTAAAGGAAGCCAGGAGATAGAAAAGGAGAGTGAGAGTATTTCAGTCATGGGGGACAACCAGAGAAAATGGCAGGGGGAAGCAGGAGAGGGAGAGAGTGAAGAGAAGGAAGGAGGAAGAGAGAGAGAGAGAGAGAAAATATGTCCCTTAAAGAGCATACATTTTAATGAAGGGGAAAATTGTAAATAACTGGGGGAAATATAAAAGTTTGTACAGATGGAGTTCCTGACACTGATGAAATCATTTTGTTGTTGTTTGAGGAGCCATGAATGACTTGGTCTGCCTATTTCACAGGCTTGTTAGAAGAATCAGGGGATTGTAGACCTAGGTTTAGAAGGGACATTAGAGGTTGTTTATGAGAAAACTGAGTGAGTCCCAGAGAGGTTAGGTAATTTGCCCAAGGTCAAACAAGTTGCAGATGAGATGGTGAACAAGAAAATATTTTGAAAACATCAAATGTAGCATAAATATAAGGAGGTATTTCCAGTTAAATTGTTAGCTTTTTTGGTTCTATCCCAGCTAAAGCAGATTGTTCTGCAATTCAAAACTCTCACCTGTGACCCACTCCAATCCTGCTCTGGGCTGAGTCCTGAACCACCTAAGACAAAACTTCTTCCTGATGCCAATCACTCCCTAAGAGATTAAACATTAACACTAATACAATATTACTGTTGGATCTCTGAATACCTGTTATTATTTTCCTTTTATTTACACTGACTAACCTGGGTTTAAGCTTTTCCTGGCTAAGTGGTTACTGTCTTGTGGGTGACTCACCTGTGTTCCAGTTAATTAAACAAAACTCTTGAATGACAGCCAGGATTCTTATCATATTTAAAATTTCTACACGTATAGCTGCCAAAAAAAAAAGTGTGTGTGTGTGTGTGTGTGTGTGTGTGTGTGTGTGTGTGTGTGTGTGTGTGTGTGTATGGATTTTCTTTGCCAAGAAAATCTCCGATGGGGTCATGAAGAGTCAACATGATTGAACCACAGCAACTGCACCTGAAGGCTGGGACCATGACTGGAGACAAATTAGGGCCACAGTTTTCCTCATATGTAAATTAAGGTGGAGCTAGGTGATCTCTACAGTTCTGTTAACTCCCTGTATTCTAGTGACTAGAGCAGGATAGTTCTTCAGGTTTTTTATTTCTTAGACCTCTTTGAACGTCTGATGAATGATGTTTGTTGCCTGTATTCAGAAATGAAGGAAATGCTAAGTTTCAGTTACAGGTTAGTGAAAACAAAGATGTATTTCCCTCCATATTTAAGTTCATGGACTCAGAAATCTGAGAGGGCATCCCAGAGAGAGCGAACAAAAAGGGTAGGAAAGCAAATGGCATATTACTGCAAAGTAAGGGAGAAAGCGGATAGATGAGAACAAGGACCCTAGCTAGTGGGAGGCGCAGCACTCACATTACCATGACAAAAATATAAAATATAAATGTACATATGTATAAAATGTGTATAAAATACACTTGTTGTTGTTTAGCTGTTTTTCAGTCTGTTTGTGACCCCTTTTGGGGTTTTCTTGTCAAAGATATTGGACTGGTTTGCCATTTCCTTCTCTAGCTCCTTTTACAGATGAGGAAACTGAGGCAAACAGGGTTAATTAAGTGACTTGTCCAGGGTCACACTACTAATAAGTGTCTGAGACCTAATTTGTTTTTTTTATTTAATTAACTTATTTTGAATTATCAACAATCACTTCCATAAGCTTTTGAGTTTTAAATTTTTCTCCCCCTGCGTCCCCACCTCCCTCCCCAAGATGGCATGCAATCTGATATAGGCTATACATATACATTCCTATTAAACATATTTTCACATTAGTGATATTGTAAGTAGGAATTAGAACTAATAGGAGGAACCAGCAGAAAGAGGAAGTAAAACACAACAGAAGGAAAAAATAGCAAATAGTATGCTTCAATCTGCATTCAAACTCCATAGTTTTTTCTTCTTTGTGAATTGCATTTTCCATCATGAGGCCTTTGGAGATGTCTTAGATGCTTGTATTGCTGAGAAGGGTTAAGTTTATCAATATTAGGGAGACCCAATTTAAATTCAGGTGTTCCTGACTCCAGGTCTAAGTGCTTTTATCCATTGTGCCACCTAGCTGCTCCCATTAAAAAAAAAACCACACACTTCAAATAAAGGAAAAATATCTTTAAATTGTCAGTTTCTGTTCAGACTAATTCACATCTTGATAAAAGATAGATCATTTATTCTAAATAAATTTTATATATAGAATGTCTGTTTTAAAGCTTTGATAAAGTGCTTAACTAATAACCTGAAATCATGTACTTAAGGAATATGCAGGTTGGAGTATATACTGGGAGAGTACACTTACTGGAAAATTCTATTGTTATTACCATTGGATATTATAGCCCAACATCTTGCCTGAAAGAAATGGATAGGTAGTTGAGGTCTGGGACACTGGACTATAGAATCAGATGATCTTCCAGCCACTTCTTTCCACGTTCATATTCCTTCTCTCCCCCCACCCTCCAACTTTAAAAAGTTAAAAGATGAGGCTTTTATTCTGATGTTGAAAATATCTCACTTTTTGTGGCCAAGTCCAAGGTTGTGGTTCAGAACTACACTGAACAGGACTCAGCCAGTTATACTAAATATAGTATTAATTGGACCAGAACCTAGGACAACAACTCATCAGGGAGATACGAACAAATAACCACCCACCCCCTCAATAGTGGGACTATTCCTACCTTGTATTGGCTGATCAGAACAAAGGTCTTCCTTTGAACCTTGATAAATTGACCATTTTCCTCCTGTTCATACCCTTTCCATGCACATTCATGCTCTTATAAATCAAAAGAGACAGAGAGGTAATGGGATACTCCCAAGTAGGGAATTTTACAAAGGAAAGGTTGATTTCCAGGAAACAGCCTTGCTAGCAATTCAATATAATAGGGAACAGAGCAAATGACCTAATGCCCTTTTTATTAAAGGTTTAAATTCATGCAATGGAAAGATTTTTTCATAGGAAGCACATACCTCTGATATTTAAATTAGAAGTAAAATGAGATTGTGTTTACAGAAATTCGTTTTATAGTTGTCGTTATAGGGTGCCATCTGTTGCTTACCATTTCTGTCCTCACCTCTCTTCAGTAGTATCTGATTCTTCATGGCCCCATTTGGGGTTTTCTTGGCAGAGATACTGGAGTGGTTTGCTATTTCTCTGTCCAGCTCATTTTACAGATGAGGAAACTGAGGCAAACAGGGTTAAGTGACTTGCCCAGAGTCACACAGCTAGTAAGTGTCTGAGGCTGGATTTGAACTCGTCTTTCTGATTCCGAGCCCTGGGGCTTTATCTACTGGACCACCTAGCTTTCCTGTTCTCACCTATATGCCTTTGTTGAAAGTGCTCACTCCTTATAGCATACCCTCTCTCTTCTTTCCTTTTGCCTGTTTCAGTCCTATCTGTCCTTTAAGGCATAGCTTACCTTCCATTTCCAAAAGCCAGGAGAGATAATAACTTCTCTGCTAGAGAGCTGTGTAATGTTGGAAAATCACTTAATCTTATGCCTTTTTCTTTTCTTTTAATTTTTTAATTAATTAAATTTTCATTTTAAACAATCACTTCCATAAGGCTTTATTCTTTATCTGTGTAAAGAAGGCATGAGGCTGAAGGAGCTCTGGCTTCTAGGAGTCTGTGATTCCTCCATGAATCCTTTCCTGAGCACTTTAGCATAAATCCCTCTACTCTTTCCTGTTAAAGCCCCTAAGCCCTTACAAGTACCATCAGTTTGGTGCTTAATCATATGATCTCATAGATTTTTGCCTTGTCTAATTCTTTAACATTTTTCTGTTTGTCTTTTTTCATCAACTTCAATGTAGATTCTTGAATCTTGGTTATGGTCTTTTATCCCCTGATGCATCTAGCTCATAGAAAACATGCATACACATATACGTATCTTTATGTATTTCAATGAATGGTTGATTATTCATGTGATAAGGAAGATTGTTGTCCATTGAAGCTGGCAACTTGGCTGCTGACGTCTTTTAAAGCACATATATGATGCGATTGGAGACAGGTAAATGTTAATAGATTCCTTCTCCTCACTCCCATTCATGAAGGTCATTTTTGGGTCCAGTCTTCTGTAGGTGAGGTCACTGTGCTCCAATGTCAAAAGCAGTTAAATTCAGTAAGTTGCTAAATTGCTATTCAACTTTCTGTGTTTTGGAGGTTAGCTCAGTTTCTATTTTAACATCTTGGAGTTCAGGTTGGTATTGATTTAGCCTGTGTCTTTCTGTCATTGGTGGCCATAGTGTTGATGTTCTAGAAAAAGACTTAATCCTGAAGGCCACAGAAATAGTATTGATTCTGGGCTACTATTGTGCAACCAGGATTAGGGTCTAATTTGGTCCAGGAACTAATGGAGACACTCAAGGCCAAAACAATTCTGATATACTGTTCTTGAGGGTACTTAAGATAGTAGATCATCTAAGTTTCACCTGTGTCTTTTTCAAGTTGCTGATAATAGTAATGGCTTCCTTTACAGGCATTTTGGTTCAGCCATACACCAAAATGAATTTGGGCAGAACTAGACTGACCTAAGGAGAATTTTGTCCCATTGCTGAACTTGATATCCGGTAGCTGTGATGTAACCCATAAGGATATTTATTGCCTCTTGTGAAGAGATTTCATGAAATTTATTTTCTGAATAATTTTTGCAAGTTAAATTTATTTTTATCATTAGTGTGAATTTAATATTATTTTAAAGTGTTAAATCAACTATAACTTTAAACTTATTAAGTGAATTCTAGAAAAAAAATATATTTGCTTACTTCAATAGAGGCCTGAAAGCTGTGGCTTCAAAAGTTTTTGTGCTTCTTCTATTAATGTTGATCAAAACACCTTTCTGTCACTGTCTTAGTAAATGGTCTTCTGAGTTGCCAAGGCCAAAAAGAATAAATTATCACTGAAAATTTGGGTACCCAAAGATTTGGAAACAAAGTCACTGCCTGTGAATTGGTAGAATATCTAAATGACTCTTGGTACCTGAATGCAGTGGAATGTTTCTGTGCCATAGTAATTGACAAATTATTCCGAGCAACATGGAAAAACTTGGACCGATGCAAAGAAAATGAAGTAAGCTGCACCAGAAAAACAATACACTCATGTGAATGCTTATTTGTAACAGCGCAGTTCCTGGACCGTAGTTGGCCCTATGTAAATGCTTATTCCTTTCCCACCTTCCACTAAATGGAAAGGCCCCCAAAAAAGGAAATTGAGCTCTGTGTAATTGCCAAGCTTAGTCCTGGAGAAGAGTTGAGAAAAATATACTGCCTTTTCTTTCTTGCAGAAGCATAGGGGACTAGAGGAGGTTTCTCTTAATATCATTTGAGATTCAAGATTCTGAGGTGCAGTCCAAGGAAAGGCAGAGAACCACAAGATAGAACGGAGAAAGTAAAGCAAGCCACCTTCATTGAAGGGAAATCCTCCCAACAGTGAAGGTAATCAGGGAGGGTGGCAACAAGTCAGGTCAACTGGAAGACCATTGGAAAGGGTGCAGTAAAGACAGTAGATTTTTGTAGGGTTTCTTCTCTGTGTCAGGCAGAACCAGGTTGGGGCTGGGGGGGGGTTAAGGATGGTGGACAGGGCAGGGAGCCTGGACCTGACGTACGAGGTCCAAATTCTGGGACTGGTGCTTATTCGTGCTGAGAGAACCTGAGGGGAATTGGTGACTGGTTACCCACCCCTGGGCTAGCTGATTTTCAAAGGCAGGAGGAGAGGCTTTGGGCTGTTGCTGCAGGCCTTCAGGAGGCTAACTTCTGGATTTGAGACTCCACAGAGGCTTCCTTCAGCAAGATGGGGACTGAGGTATTGAGCAATATTGAATATATTGTCAGTGTCACATGAAAACTGGTCAGCAGAGCAGGTTTGGCAGCTCATGTGATCTTGTCTGCCGTTCCACATGGGTACGACTTTGTATATCTTGATATTCAAAGCCTGACCCCCTAGTTTAAAAGTCCTTGCCAAGGCTCTCCAAAGGTAGAATGGAGGTCAAAGCAAAGGTCTGATAAAAATGACTTTTGAGAGATTTATGTTCCAGAACAGGTAGAACCGGATGACCTCTGAGATGTTGTAATTCTGTGATTCTTAGCAGAGGCTGATATTTTGATTGTTTTGGAAATGTATTTTGTTCAAATACACAACTTGAGTTATAAAAGAGAGTACCTGGACTCAGGATATTTCTTCTTCTTCTTATATATAGTTATTCAATTGTTTTTATTATGTGTATTTTATCCTGTGTATTCTCTTCCCAAGTTGTGAAGTAGTCGAACCATTCTGGGAGAACAGTTTGGAAGTAGGCCCAAAGGGTATAAAATTGTTCATACTTTGTGACCTAGCAATACCACTACTAGGTTTGTATCCCAAAGTGACCAAAGAAGAGGGAAAAGGACTTATTTATACAAAAAATATTTATAGCAGCTCTTTTTGTGGTGGCAAAGAAATTGGAAATTGAGGGGATGCCCTTCAGTTGGGGAATGGCTGAACAAGTTGTGATGGAATACTATTGCATTGTAAGAAGTGACTAGCATAATGGTTTCAGAAAACCTAAGGACCTTATTTAAATGGATGCACAGTGAAGGCAGTAGAACCAGGAGAACATTGTAAACAGTAAAAACAATGTTGTAAGAATGATTAGCTGTGAAAGACTTAGCTACTCTCAAGATAAATGATCCAAGATCATTCCAAAAGATCCATGATGAAAAATACATATCCATTGAGAGAGAACTGATCAATTCTGAGTGAAGATTGAAGCATACTTTTTAAACTTCCTTTTTTTTCTTCCTTTTTTTTTTGGTGTGTTTTCTATTGCAGCTAATATGAAAATATGTTTTACATGACTTCACATATATAATTGATATCGTATTGCTTGCCTTCTCCAGGGCTGGGGTGGGGGGAGGGAAAGAATTTGGAACTCAAAAATTAAAAAAAAAAGAATGTTAAAAAATTTTTTTGCGTGTAATTGAGAAATATTTAACAAAATAAATTTAAAATATATTTTAAAATTATTTCTCTCTCCAGCTAGATTATCAGAGTGGAATGTGAGTCTGTATATGAGATTCCATAGTATTCCCGAACAGAATTGATGAATATGGAGGTCTCTTAATGTTTTCAGATCACTAGGGTCCATTTTACAAATGATCTTTCAGTTGAGTAAGTAGCATTTTAATTGTCTGAAGAGTTAACAGATTTCTTTTTTTTTCTTTTTTCTTTTTTTTTTTTTTTTGGCTAGGCAATGGGATTAAGTGACTTGATCAAGGTGACACAGCTAGGAAGTGTCGAGTGTCTGAGGCTGGCTTTGAACTCAGGTCCTGCTGACTCCAGGGCCAGTGCTCTATCCACTGCGCTAACTAGCTGCCCTACCTAGCTGCCCCAGAATTAACAGATTTCAACAGTTCACCTTTATTTCTTCCTTCTGGACCAGACTGCATACCCAGAATTCCATTTTGTAGCAATGTAATCTGTAGTATAAATGGCAAGCAAATTTCAATATGGAACAAATCTTTCTTTTTTCTTCCCCTTGTGATTTACAGCTAGTATGTATATGTGCCTGTGCTTTCTAATCATTCTTTCTTTTTGAATGCATTTCTGTTAATGTGCCCTGCCATGTGTAAGAATTAGTTAAAAGTGATTTACTTCTTATTACACAATATAAAAAAAGCACCAAAGGTGTGCAGAGGTCCATAGAAGAGCTACCATGAGGTGAGGTTGCAAGAACTGGTATGATTTCATCTGGTAGAGAAAATTGAGGGCAGGCTCATTCATGTCACCTTCTTCGGGTATTTGAAGGGCGAGTTATACCAAGATGAGTGAAAAATTATTTTCCATATTTCCTGGGGACAAAACCCAGGGAAATTGGCTCAGACTGCATCATGAGAGATTTAGGTGAGCAATGAGGAAGATTTCCAACCAATAAAACGAGATCGGCTGCTTACTGAGATTGTAGGATCTGTTTTTATGGTACAAACCTGACCAGCCTTTAAAAGAGTAAAAAATTGTCAAGTTCTAAATAGATGACATTAATTCCCCTTTTCCTCCCTTGTTTATTATAAATGTGATCAAAAGAATGGAAGGAAGATGAGCACATTGTAGAGCTTGGTTTTAAGATCTTGGACTTTTGAGCAAAAAACTCTTGTAGAGTAACTAATCTGATCCCCTCATTTTACAAATAAGGCACCCAGAGCCTAGAGGTGGAATGATTTGTCCAAAATCAAGCAAATATTTGATAGAAAAGCTTTTGTCACCAGGGCAGTGTCATCTTTATTTCCAATTTTTACAAAATGGATGCCTTGCCGACCTCTTATGCTCTTTTTAGAGCTGGGGTTCTTCCTAATGGGGATTTTTTGAACTTTAAAAAGAAATGGTTGGGTAATTATATTTTAATGTGATAGGTTTTCTTTGTAATCCTATTTCATGTATTTTAAAACATTATTCTAAGAAGGGGTCCCATTGGTTCCACTTTACTGCCACAGGGGTCCAAGACACAAAACTTTCAGAACCTCTAACACTAGAGAATGAATGAATATAACTTTCCATCTTCAATATCTTGCTATTTCCAGACATTCCTTTTTTTTTTTTTTTTTTTTTTTTTTGCTTTTTGGTGAGGCAGTTGGGGTTAAGTGACTTAATAAGGGTCACACAGCTAGTGTCAAATGTTTGGTCTGAGGCCCAATTTGAACTCAGGTCCTCCTGAATCCAGCGCCAGTGCTCCATCCCAGCTGCCCCCATTTCCAGACGTTTCTGCCAGACCTTGAAGCCAATGTCATGGTAGAAACATTTCCTATAGAACAATACCTTTTCCCAATTATATTTTACTCAGAACTTCCCTAAAGTTTTATTTTCTCTAATAATAAGCTTTTTTTTTTTTAAAGGCAGTTGGGTTAAGTGACTTGCCCAGGGTCGCATAGCTAGTAAGTGTCATGTGTTTGGTCTGAGGCCGAATTTGAACTCAGGTCCTCCTGACTTCAGGACTGGTGCTCCATCCACTCTGCCACCTAGCTGCCCCTAATAATAAGCTTTCTCATTTTACAAGTGATGACAGCAAAATATTTCTGGGTAAATAAAAATTCAGTTAAATTAAAAAATTTTAATCAAAATACAAGTGAAACCCAAGAATGTGTTGCCAAAATGTGATCTTGTTATGAATAAATTCTGTGATTCTTTACAGCAGATGATCATGTGGAAGAAAGACTATGTTTGTAGTCATTTTCCTTAAACTGATGAACCCTCTTCAAATCGTTTGATAAACAGTATACAGATTTTTATTTTCTGTACTAACTTGAAAGAAGGCCACACCCCTAAGATAATTGAGCTGGCAGAGTCTCAAAGGTCGTTAAGAACAACTCCTTCATTTTATAGGTGAAGAGACTGAGGCAGGATTTGAATTTATATTGGAGTTGAGTGCTCTGTGCATTATAACATATTTAGTGTACAATAAAAATAATTACATTTTGATTGTTCAGTCATTTCAGTCATGTCTGATTCTTCGTGACCCATTTGAGGGCTTTCTTGGCAAAGATACTGGAGTGGTTTGTCATTTCCTTCTCCAGATCATTTTACAGATGAGGAAACACATCAGGCAAACAGGGTCAAATGACTTGTCCAGGTTCATACAACTAGTAAGTGTCTGAGGCCAGATTTGAACTCAAGTCTTCCTGACTCCAGACCTGGCATTCTATTCACTGCACCACCTAGCTGCCCTAAATAATTACATAAAATTATGATACTAAAATTCATGTAGCTCTTTGCTTCCTTCTGTATTTTCCCATCACATATGCTAAGAGATCTATAATAAAAATAGCACTTAGGTTTTATACAAAGCAGATTTTGGATTAAAAATAAAGTATTTTTGCAGACCAATAAG
Source organism: Phascolarctos cinereus (assembly GCF_003287225.1). Classification (NCBI taxonomy): domain Eukaryota; kingdom Metazoa; phylum Chordata; class Mammalia; order Diprotodontia; family Phascolarctidae; genus Phascolarctos; species Phascolarctos cinereus. The sequence continues at coordinate 61,842,962 of NW_027556180.1, forward strand.
GTAAATATGTTCTATGAAGTAGAGAACATTTCAAAAACTTTTGTTTGGGTTGAGTACCCTCTTAAGCTGCTACTACTATTTAAATTTCATTTGGGTCTGGTGGACTTTGGTAACCTTCCTATCATAGTTCTAAGCCTCTGAAGGTTTCATAAGAGTAACTGAAGAAATATGAATGGAGTCTAACTCATTTTATTCCCAACAAGCTTTTTCAGTGAGTTCTTTGGAGTTCCTACTCTATATGGTTAAGATCCAATAAGAATGACTTTGGTTTTAAGCGAAACAATAACAGTGAAATAAATTCTGGTTTCAAATGTCACCTTCAGTCTTGGGGGGAACATTGGTAGTAAAGTGAAAAGAATTCTTGATTGGGAATCAAAGGACCTAGGTTCAAATTCCAGCTTTCCCACTTCCTACCCAATGTTTTTGTCATGCATATCCCTTAGCTTTCCTATGTCTCCTTTTCCATATTTGTAAAATGAAGTGGTTGAACCAGATGCTTTCTAAGGTCCCTTCCATCTCCATGATCCTGTGATATTATTGATTGACATAACTTTAATCTCAAAAACAACTGATCACTTTTGAAAGTCAAACGAACACGCAGGCAATAACTCCTAAACTGATCACAGCTCTAAGTTCTAAAGCTGGGGTTCTTAATCAGGGTCCATGGTTAGACGTCAGGTAGTCTGTGAACTTGGATTTGTCGTTGATTCATTTAGTTGTGTCTGACTCTCCTTGACCCCATTTGGGGTTTTCTTGGCAAAGATTTTGGAGTGGTTTGCCATTTCCTTCTCTAACTCATTTTACAGATGAAGAAACTGAGGCAAACAGATTTAAGTGACCTAGCCCAAGGTCATACAGCTAGTAAGTGTCTGAACTTGGATTGGAACTCATGAAGATGGCTCTTCCTGTCTCCAGGCCTGGAACTCTATCTACTGAGCCACCTAACTGGCCTATGAACTGGGATAGAAAAAAAAATTGCATATTTATTTTCAGTAACTGAAATTTCTTTCAATTATAAATGTAGGCAATAAATATTATTCTAAGAAGGCTTCTTTACCAAATTGCCAAAGAGATCACAACACAAAAAAGGATGAGAATCCATTTTCAAAAGCAAATCTATATAGGCTTTTAAAAATCCCTCAGGAATAGGGAGAGAGAAGAACCCATAAAAAACCTTCTATTATTCAAATAAACCACCATATTTTAAAGCTTACTTGAAAAAATATTTTTTATTTTTTGTTATTTTCCATTTCTATTTCTCTTATTTTAAAATTACTTTTTAAGAGAAACAAGTCATGGGACAGCTAAGTGGAGCAGTGGGTAGAGCACTGGTCCTAGATTCAGGAGGACCTGAGTTCAAATCTGGCCTCAGACACATAATACTTACTAGCTGTGTGACCCTGGGCAAGTCACTTAACCCCATTTGCCTGCCCTCCCCCCCCAAAAAATAAAAGAGAAACAAGTCAGAATATGATAATATGATAACTGACCTTGGTTCTTACAACCCAAATAAAGAATATGATATTACCTACAGCTAACACATGGGGCCTTTTTCCTCCTTTCTTTTCTTTATATTTGATTTCTTCTGTACCATTTTTCCTCTTTTTTTCTCTACAACTCTCTTCTCATCCTACCTTATCGCTCTCAAGATATGAAACTGAAGCATACTTTTTCTTTTACTTACTGAATTAAATTTATAGTCTTAATTTTAAAAAATGAGTTGAACAGTTTATATTTCTCTCTAGAAAACATCCCAAAAGGGAAGTGCTTTTTATTTGTATATTGTCTTAATTAACTTGTTTCCCCTTGTGGGTTAGTAGGCTCTCAGCAGGAAACAAATATTGGCCACCCCTGCCATGGATAAACACCTTTGATTTTTTTTTTTTGTATATGAAATACTGTGTTTTTGAAGTGAGTACTATGCTGTATTGTTGACAGACTAGATTATACACATGCTGGCAAATGTTATTTTTTCCTCAGTCTTTTGATTACTGGAAGAATTTCATGGGCATTCTACTTTCTATAGATTGGCTGCTGTTGAGATTTTGGGCATTACTCTTGTGTTTTATTTTTTCTAGATCCATTTCATATTGCTGTTCAGTCGACAAGGGAAATTAAGGCTGCAGAAATGGTATACCACACTCCCTGATAAAGAGAGAAAAAAGATCACCCGAGAAATCGTGCAGATGATTCTGTCTCGTGGTCAGAGGATGAGCAGTTTTATTGACTGGAAAGATCTAAAACTTGTTTATAAAAGGTGTGAGTAACTCGATGAGAACTTTTGGGTTTGGGGCATGATTTTAGAGATTTGTTCTAAACTTGAAAATTACTCAGTTTTCCAAACCAGTCCTACTTGTTGTCCCAGGCATTGTAAAATAGGAGTCAAATAGTCAAGCCACGAATAGAGATATAGAATTTAGAGTTAGAAGGCATGCTAAAGATCACTGAGTTTGTTCCCCACATCTTACAAGTAAGGAAAATAAGAACCAGAGAAGTTAACTTGCTCCAGATAACACAGCTAGGAAGTGGCAGAGAGAGCTAAGGTTCAAACCTACATCTCTAATTTGCCATTTCCCTTATACTAATATAGACCTTTCTTCTTTCTTAAGAAGGAATGATGGTCCAATTGTTGCAAATAACCTTGAAAACATCTAAAATGAAAGGGGTTAGGATATTTGAGATGGTTGAGGGGAGATAGAGTGGGTGATAAGAGTTAACTCAGCAGGAGAGCAAATATTTAATGCTTTAGATATCAGCTAAGGTCTACTAACTGAAAAAAACCTGCACCTGAAAGAATGCCAAAATCTCTGAGAGCAACAAAGGAATTTAGAGGTCAACACCTGAACAAAAATTGGCACTAGAACATAGTTATTCAACAAGTGGCCATCTAGCCTTTGCTGGAAGAGCTGGATAACCCATTATCTACCAAGGCAGCCCATTCCACTTTGGGGAAAGCTCTCGTTGTTAGGAAGACTTTCTTTGTATTGAACCAAAATGTGTTCCTCTGCAACTTTTTGCCCATTTAAAAAAATGTTATCAAGCAGAATTTGACTTATTTTTTTAAAGCTTAAAAAAAATTTTTAAAAATATTTTTAGGTGTTGGGGTTAAGTGACTTGTCCAGGGTCATACAGCTAGTAAGTGTCAACTGTTTGGTCTGAGGCTGGATTTGAACTCAGATTCTCCTGATTCCAGGTGTGGTGCTCTATCTACTGTACCACCTAGCTGCCCCAGAATTTGACTTTTCATAGTTAAGGTCAGGTTTGTAGTCCATCAGTTCTTCTGCAGAGACTCATTCTTAGGGAAAAAAAAATATAAAAGAATAAATCACATTCCCTTTTCTGCTTTTCTACCCTGTTAACCAGTAAAAAGTAGCATAGTACCTATCTATAGTTCCCAAAGAGCATAATAAGCCACTCCCATTAGCGCTAATAGATTCTTACATTCTGTGAGCCAAGCCAGTAGAACAGCCTTAGAATATTGGTGCTGGGTGGCACCTTACAGCTTTTCTAAATTGGACTGCTTTATTTTTACATATGAGACACATGGGGCTTGGAAAGGTTAAGCTCAGTTTATGTATTACAAGAACCACGTCATGTTCAGCAGTTTTACTGCAAAATGAATTCGAGTGTATTGTAGACTTAAGTTTCTGGAGCAGAAAAGTATGCCCAAAGAAATGTTTTCCAGTGGGAGACTTGCTCTACTTAGCTAGCTTACCTGAAACTTTGGGTTGTTCGTGATAGATACAGTTGTGTAAAATAGAACACATGCATTTGTTACCAGTGGAAACAGTGCTCAATCTGAAGGTTAACATTTCAACATCATCATAGAATGTTAGAGACCATCTAATACCTGTGGCCTTGAGGCTGCAGTTTCCCCATCGTGAAATATAACCCCCTCATTTTAGAGATGAGAAAGGGAGGCCAAGAGGGGTCAAGTGACCTGCCAGGGTCATAACTATTGAGGGCTCTAGCCAGGATTTGGTCTTAAGTATTGTATCCACTATGACGTGTAGCTATATGATTCATATTTTGCTGTATCTAGATTCATGAAAGGGCAGTTGGCAAATAAACAGTTCTTTGATTATGAAGGAAAGGTTCTTTGGAAAGGAAGCAAAATATATGACCTTCTAAATTTTATTAGGAGGACGTATCTCCAAGTTGTTCAGTATTTCAATGAATTTTAATTTTCTTTCTCTCTATTCTAGATATGCTAGCTTATATTTTTGTTGTGCAGTAGAAAATCAGGACAATGAGCTGTTGACACTAGAGATTGTACATCGTTATGTGGAATTACTAGACAAGTATTTTGGAAACGTAAGTTTTACTTTGCTATATGCGTGAAAGTTAGCAGAATCTTTCAAGCAAAATTTACCTTTCCCTTCTATTTTTGTCATTATTTCCTCATCTTTGAGTCTGTACATGAAAATGTCAAACAGATTCGGGGGTCATATGTTCTAGCTGATGTTTAAGCCTGTACCTGAAGGTTTCACTGCCTTCATGATATTATGGACAAGTTGTTGTTGTTTAGTCTGTCTGACTCTTTGTGACCCCGCTTGGGATTTTCTTGGTAATCATATTAGAGTGCTTTGCCATTTCCTCCTCCAACTCATTTCATGGTTGAGGAAACTGAGGAAAATGGGGTAAATGTCATGCCTGGGGTCACACAGCTAGTAAGTGTCAGGGGCCAGATTTGAACTCAGGAAGATGGGTCTTCCTGACTCCAGGCCAGGTGATCCGTGCACTTTGCCACCACCTAACTGCCTCTGCACAAATAGTATAAATATTTTGGAACTTGATATTTTCCCCCTAAATCCATTCCTCTTCCTGACTTCCCTGTTGCTATCCAAGGGCACTGTCGTCTTCTCAGTTACCCATGTTTACAACCTCAGTGTTTTTCTCAACCCCTCATTTTCACTGCAAATATCCGATCGGTTCCCATCATCATAATGATAGCTGACATTTATACAGCGCTTAACTATGTTCCAGTCACTGTACTATGCACTTTACAATTATTATCTCATTTGCTCCTTAAAACAATCCTAAAAAGTAGGTGCTCTTATTATTTGATTGATAGTAACCACAGCACAAGCTTCAGGTTAGTGGTGGAAAGTAGTCATAGAATATCTGTATATCTGTTTGTCAATAGGAAGTGCTATACAAATAAAGATCATCTACTTAACGTTAACCACAGAGCAAGACCATATATTTATTACTAGAAACACTTGAAAGGAAAATGTCATTATTTGTTTTTTCCTGTTTCTGAGCCTACTATTTTAAGCTGTTGTTATCTGTGCCTGGCACATAGTAGGAGCTTAATAATGTTTATAGACTGAACTGCCACTGTGATTAGTGATAGGGTAAGATTGCGTCCTATAGACCCAGATTCTCTCACGCTTTTGTAACTTGTAGACTGTGCATTGTCTCATACATTATGCCTGAACTTAACAATACTTTAAAAAACCCCCTCAGAAATAATGTTGATTGATGAAAGGCTAGCTCTAAGATATTATAGCTTATTCAGGGTCATAGATTATGCAAAATCATTTCCTTATCTGGCATGAAGTAAACTCGATATTCCCTACTCTTCTTCTTATGTGACTTTGGAGGATTGGGGAGAGTGTAGGTCAAACTTCCATTTGTGTGATTTCATTGATTGGCCCCTGTGGCTCTAGTTAAAAGTTATGAGGGAAAAGTTTGTAGTATAGCATAGATAGGTTCTGTCTTCTCTTGGAAAGAGAGAATTTCATATCCGTTAGACATATCCCTCCCTTCTCCCATTCCCTTTGTGCTCACACAGACTTGGGCTGTCTCTCAGTCCTCCCCAAATGTCACTAAAACAATGGTTGCATCTGTCCTGCCTTTGTCTTCTGTCTTCATAACACTGACATGGTACCACAAAGTAAACCACATCTGACTGAAAAATGAAGACGTCATAAGATTTGACTGTGCTTACTCTTTGTTGACTATAAATAATAATAGCTCACGTTTATATAGTTCTTGACATGCATTGTTTCATTTGATCCTCAAAACAGTTCTGTGAGCTCATTGATGTGGCTCCTCCCTCCAGTGGTGTGGACAGCAACCCATCTATATGTTCTCATCTTGTAGTGTGCTTCTTAATGTACTCCCATCTATCCTCCATGCGAGGGCCATCCAGGGTGTTAAGAGTAGTTGTCTATCTCTCTTGACATTGGTGGCTACCACTGGTCTTTCCATCAGTTACCACTCACTCTCACAATATAACCAGCCCATCTCCTTTTCCAGTCATACACTTCTTATATGATATCCTGTATGCATGTTCTCCCTTGTATTTTGGGTAATATATTGAGGAACTTTATGCCCACCATGCATTTCCCCATTGCCTTTTGCATTGATTTGCAAGCCTCACTGAATAAATATTGATGTTGAAAAGATGGGCTTTGTTTTCAATAGGACATTGGGATCATTAAAAACTCTGTGTTGTTTCTAAAAAGTTCATCCTACCCTTTCCCTCCTATTCAGTACTGGCCCCACTTTATTCTCCATCTTCGCTGTCCAAAGTGTAGACCAAAATAGATTGAGACTAATAGACTGAGTCTGTAGGCTGTCCATAACAATTTCACTTCATAGTCTGAACAATAGACAATTTTCCTCCACTTGGTTTTTTCCCATCGTGGATAGCTAGGCCAGTTTGTGTGTGTGTGTGTGTGTGTGTGTGTGTGTGTGTGCGTGTGTGCGTGCATAGATCTCATTTAGTGGGCTCTGCAATATTCTGGAGCTTGATGCAGTCAGCTCCATGTAGTCTCAAAGTAGAAGACCCCCTTCACGTGGGGCTTAGGCTGGACTTTCTTTCATAGCTGTGGCAAACACCTCTGTAAATATCCGACCGCTCTCCATTATATACCTTGCTCAATGTTGCTAATCATTGGGTAATTGAATAGTTATCTCAGTTAACTTTTTTTTTCAAGAAATCTTACAGATTTTGACATGCATAACTTCTAAATAAGGTTCGTTGTTGTTCAGTCATTTCAGTCATGTCCAACACTCTGTGACCCCATTTGGAGTTTTCTTGGCAAATATACTGGAATGGTTTGCTGTTTCCTTTTCCAGCTCATTTTACAGATGAGGAAACTGATGCCAACAGGGTTACGTGACTTGTTCAGGGTCGCACAACTAGCAAGTATCTGTGGCCAGACACTAAATAAAGTACTTTTTAAAAAAATAAGAAGGGAACTATCTTAAGAACCAAAATATTTACCTTAAAATTCTTTACCCCTCATCTCACCCAAAAGTCTTACTTATTTTTACAATTAAAATACTAATGCATTTGCATCATTTTTATTTTTTAGGTTGAGTCTAATTAAAACATACTCAAGCAAAAATTTCAAAATAATTGCAATTGTTCATCGGGGAATTGAGAATTATAAATGGAGCCTTTAGGATAGGGTGTGTTAATGTGAAATTAGAGAACTTATTTTTAAAAATTATTTTGATAACTGTATTTCAGTATAATTGGCTTCCTTCATAATCCTGTGTATCTTGTATTTGAATGAGCCTTATGTACTCAGAAATATTATTCTGAGAAGGAATCCATAGACTTTACAAGACTGCCACAAAGGGATTCATGATACAAAAATGGTTCAGAACCCCCACTCTAGAATTTGAAATATGACTCATCAAGACATTTTTCCTTGGTTTTCCCAACAAGGAAAATATCTATTAAGTTCTCTACTTGGGGAGGTTAACTTTATGCCATTCCTCTTCCCCTTACTCCTCAAATAATAACATTTAAATATTTTCTGACAGACCTGTAGAGATTTTATATATATATATATATGTATATGTATATGTATATGTATATGTATATGTATATGTATATGTATATGTATATGTATATGTGTGTGTATAGATAGATAGATAGATAGATAGATAGATAGATAGATAGATAGATTTAACAGTGTTATTTTAGGACTACATTGTTTAAAACTTTTCCTGGTCTCACTCCCAGCTATTCTTTTCAACCCCATCTTTGGTCAACAATTCATTTATTACCATATTTATGAGACACTTATTAATTGCTTGCTTGTGTGTAGACTACTGCTAGATACTAGGTGAAATAACAAAGTTCAGCTAAGACAAATTTCACACCCTAGAGGCTTCATTTATAATTCTCAGTACTTTCCTTACAAAAGAACTACAAATGTTTCAGAAAAGTTTACTTGATTTTAACTGGACTCAGTCCTTGCCCTCATGGAGCTTATAGTCTAGTAGGAGGGTAAAGTTTCAACACAGATTCATTTCCTACCAGCTAGCTAGACTCCTTGGTATCATCATTCCCCCTCTGAGGGGGATTGAGATTGCTTCAGCTTTGGTACTCACATCTCGTCAGTATCCTTACTTACCTCTCTCCCTTTGATTAGAGGCTGGAGGTTAGAACAAAAACAAAAACAACTCCTCCCAAAGCCTCCTTTTAAAGAGGATTCAGAAGCTCAGCCAGCTCGTTATTTCCCTCCAGCTGCACTGACTGATTTTGACTCCACTATAACCTTGCCCCATCGTTGGGCACTCTCTTGCACTGTCCCACCTATCCTACCTTTCAGTTTTCTTTTGTGTATTGTCTTTTCCCCATTAGATTGTAAGCTTCATGAAAACAGGGGCTGTCTTTCTTATTTGTATCCCACTGTAGTACAGTTACTGGCACATAGTAGGCATTTGATAAATATTTATTGTATTGTAGTGTAATATAGATAATATGAAATGATATATGCATTAGACAGGTGAAAAAAGCAGTCTACCTTGCTGTAGCATAGAATACTGAAAAACTGGAGAAAGTTAAAAAGTTGTCATCTGTCCTCTACTTTGTTTTGTCATAGTACTTTGTCCTAAATTGACCTAGCTGTGCTAAATGTGAACTAGAATTGACTTTTGGTCTCAGCTTATCTGGAAAAATTTGAGTCAGAGGCCTCAAGACAATATGCTGGTTCTCAAGAGAACCTGACTCACTCTTTTTACCAGTAATGAATGTGAAAGTGCTAGAAGGGTCAGTGAAGAGTGAACTCTTCTCTTGCTTTAATCTTCCATTTTATCTTGAAAGAATTTTAGCCCTTTTTTCCCTTTTCTCTTTTTCTTTGTTTTGCTGAACCAAAATTCAGTGTGATAACAGTGTATTGGTGATTAAGGCCTGATCTAAAACTGCTTAGTTTGATTGCTTATGACCCTAAGATGTTCATTAATATTGTTGATGATAAGTAAAGGCTTCCGGTATTTCTCAACATTGCTCTGTGTCAGTAAAAATAAATTTCTTTCTGTAGGCTTTTTCTTTGAAGGTTTCCTTTGAAACATTTCCTCCTTGCTCCCAAGGAAGAATTTTGCAGAAGCTGTTGGGACTTTAAAGAGCCCCAGATATCTGTTAATAAGATTAAATTATTAAGAATTAATAAGGGGTAAAAAACCAACACCTTTCTCTGGCTGGGGGAAAAAAAATCTTGCTCTTTATGTAAATTCTATCTCCTTTATAGAATATTAAAATTCTAAGCAATTCTATAAACAATTAAATGATTGCATCCTTTACCAAGTGGTAAGTACTAGCCCCCTTTTTGTAGAGGTTAAAGTGGAGGTCAAGGGGCAGCTAGGTGGTGCAGTGGATAGAACATTGGCCCTGCAGGAGGACCTGAGTGATTCTGGGTAAGTCACTTAACCCCAATTGCCTCGCCAAAAAAAAAAGAAAGGAAGAAAGAAAGAAAAACAGAAAGAAAGTGGAGGTCTTAGAACAGGAAAGAAGGCTACATATAGAGCTTGAGCACCTGGATTTGAATCTCAGTTGTTCGGCTTAGTACTGTATTCCCTTGGCAAGTCAACTTGCTCTTCCTGGGTCACTGTTTCCTCACTTGTAAAATTTAGAGGATTGGATTAGATGGTCTATGATGTTCCATCTAGTTGTACTTCTCTGATCCTATATGTACTGGGGTTTTAGTATATACTTTTAGATTATGCATATGAACGTTCAAAAATATTTTGGGGTTTTATCTTCTAGGTACAATTCTGTCATGTTACTGTTCTATTTGGCTACCATAGTATTGGTTTTATACCTTGAACTTTTGCTATCATATACTATTTGATGAAAGGGACCTTAGAACACATCTTGTCTTATGTCTTACTCTGCCTGGCATTTTCCAGATGAAGAATCCAAAGCTGAGTAAGGTTAGAATGATTGCTTTTAAGTCCTAAGGGGCAGAGCCAGAATTCCGTCCCAGACCATCTAGCTGCAAGTCTGGAGCTCTTCTCTCTATACCATCATGGTTCTGTCCTCATCTTACCCGTCTTTATTTTTCAGCTACTTTGACCTCTGGTGACTGCAAATTTCTTAACTCTTAGTGTATCTGCCTTGGTTTTAGATTCTTAGAGGCTTTGACTCATGAACTGAGTTCATTAATTCATTCATGAAATATGGTGGCATAGTAGATAGAACCCCAGACTTGGAGTCAGGAAGACTCTTCTTCCTGGGTTCAAATCTGGCATCAGACAGTTACGAGCTGTTTGACCTAAGCAAGTCACTTAACCCTGTTTGCCTCAGTTTCCTCATCTGTAAAATGAGCTGGAGAAGGAAATGGCAAACCATTCCAGTATCTTTACCAAGAAAATCCCTAATGTGGACATGAAGAGTCAGATACAACTGAAATGGTTAAACAACAACAATGACAACATGTTCAAAATGTCCTGAGTTCAGAGAAAGGGTTTGACTTTTTATTTGTTTTTGTACTATGGACCTGTGATATTTTTGATTTAAGGACAGTCCTGTGATAATGCAGCCAAGTAACTGTTATAGAATTTATAGTCTCAAGACTTGCCTGGGGCATTGAGAAGCTGAGTGACCTGACTGTCTGGGGGGGTCCCGCAGTCAGTGTGAATCAGCAGGTTGAGATACCAAGATAAATAAGAAATGGTCCTGAACCGGGAGCGGTTTATATACTGTGCTGGGGCTGTTTGGCTTTTATGTTAGCTGCCTGTGTGTGCCCTGACATCTGATCAATAGCTCTGTGTTTCTTATTCCTATCTGACTCACTTCCTCCTGCAGTTTGTTTAGAGACCTCAGCCCTGCCACTGTCTACTATCCTGCTGTGTCAGAGAGCTACCTTGCAGTAGACACGAGGCACATAGGAGCTGAAAGGATGGGATTTGGGTTCAGAGGACCTAGCTTCTAGGCTTGATTCTGTTGTTTACTACCTGGGGGAATCTTAGGCCCCAGTTTCCTCATCTATAGACTGTGGGACTAGATGACCTTTTAAGGTCCTTCCCTCAGCTCTAAATCTAGAATCCTGATTGATGATTCATCTAGCTGATGATAATGAAACAAGGAGCCTTAGAATTAAGTCATTGAAGCCTCATTTAATCTTGTGGGTTCAAAATAGTACTTCCATTTCAAAAGCACTTGAAAAATGCTGTGGAAATAGGAGGCATCATTCAAATAGTATTGCTCAGTGACAAGCAGGTGGCCTTGTTGCCGCTCTTTGCCTTTCTTTCTTGAAGAGGACCGTGGCATCAGGGAAGTGATACTGTGAAATGCAAGTGGATTGGATTGAAGTGAGGGAGGGCTATTCAAAGTCACCAGCCTCACTCTCTCTCTGGAGCCATCTGGGTCCAGTGGTGAAGATATAGACCAGGAGAACTGGAGATGCAGTAGGAGACCTTGGCCTTTTCAAGCTAAGGTCTTTAACAGGTCTCAGTGGGACGGAGGCAGTTGCCCGCCCACTCAGTGATTAAGGCTAAATAAGAAATGAGGCGAAGAATGGCCTCTCTAAGAAAAGAAAAAAAGTAGATCTGGAAGGGGAAGACCTTCAGGTTTCTGGCCAAAACAGAATTGCTATTTACATTCATTCTGAGCCAATCTAGGCCCAAACAGTGACCAAGTAGGGCTTGGCCTGGGCCCTGTTGTTGGCTAATCAATGAGGTGGCCTGGTGGATAGAGAGTCAGCCTTGGAAAAAGGCACACCTGAGTCTAATTCCTGCCTCTCATGCATACTAGCTGGGTGACCATGGGCAGGTCACTCAATGTGTTGTTGCTAATCTATGTCAAGAGAAAGGATTTTCTATACCAGTATTCGACAGGCTGAAGAAAGACTGGTCTAGACAAAAAAGAAGAAGAGAAAGAGCAAACAACAACCCCCAAATAATGCTGAAAATAAATTTTCAGCAGTCAAATAATGGGTCCTTATATTCCTCTTGAACCTCTATCAACTTGTTTCATTATATTTATGGAACATTCTTTTCCCTATTGTTGTGGGGATCATGGGTAGGAAGAATATTTTAAATATTTGTGGGCCGGCCGAGGTTACACAAGCCTCCTCCTGTCAGTGAAGAATAAAGAGGCAATCATGCCAGCAACCAAGTTTTGCTGAAATGGCTGTTTGTTGTCATAGCCTTCTGTTTATTTTTTTAGATGCTCTTTGATTCAATTGAATATGTCAAATGAAAAACAATTTCCTCCTGGAGCCTGTAAGTTTATGGACTCAAATCTTTAAAATATTGAGCCATTTGCTGAAGTATCTGTATCCAGAATGCAACTTAATATGCTTTAGGAACCAGGAAACCATTTTTCCTGGGAGCCATTTATTTGCTGTTACTGTGTAGATTTTGTTTCACTTACGTGGGCTTAGCTGCCTGATGCCTGTGAAAATTTTATGTCTGATAGAATTTTAAATGAGAAGAATTGATGTTATAGGAAATGACCCTACCAGCTACTACTATAATTTAGCAAGGAATTATATCAGCCTTTCCAAATGAATCTAAGTTTGCTTCAACCCATTAGGTAACATAAGAAAAAACTAATGATTTGGCAACAACCTACTTCTGATAGAAAACCATGATTCTTTTTATTTACCTGTCTGACCTTGGGCAAATCACCGAATCTTCCTGTGCCCTCAGTCTCCTTCTCTGTGAAATGTGGATTAGATGGCCTCTGGGGTCCCTTCTGGCTCTAAATCTGTAATCCTGAGGCAGGGCAGCAGGTCTTTCCCCAACCTGTATAATTCTGTAATTTCCTGAGGGAATGCAAAGGAATAGCATAACCCCTAAATGATGAGCTGCTGTAGGAAAAAAAATTTTTTTGGTCATCCATCCAAGGCCTGAAAGGCTGAAGCCCTGCATTTATCTGTTCTTGTGATGCTGTATTATTTTGTAACCTTAATCTACCACAAGGGTGCATCCATTGAATAGGTTTGGTATTTGGACAGATGCTGGCTTGTGAGTGTTGATAATGCTACTACAGGTTTGTCTTATATTTTTTTTCATCCTACCAGGTCTGTGAGCTGGATATTATATTTAATTTTGAAAAGGCATATTTTATCCTTGATGAGTTTATCATTGGTGGAGAAATCCAGGAAACCTCAAAGAAAACTGTTGTCAAGGCTATAGAAGACTCTGATATGTTACAGGAGGTATGTAAAGGCATAGAAATGTGAGGGGGTTTCCTCATGTTGAAGGAGGGTTGGGGAAATGAGAAAAGAGGCTTAATTATCTCAGGGCCTGTTGTTTAATGATAGGTTTTTGTTTGTGAATAAAGAGCGCCTGTAAACCAGAGGAAGATGCTGTCAAAGGTAGTAATTCTTTGCGGCTATTTTTAATAAAATCTATTTTTACAGCTTGAAAAATTAATCTTGCAAAAATGTCTTCTGCCCTGGGGAAGCAGAGTCATCATAAATCACTATGCCATTTGTCCAGAGGTATTAGAGCTTTATTATTTAAGTTGGAGTTTATCATTTTAATTAAAAATTTTCAGCACCTCCCGGAGAGAGCCTCTATGATTGTTCCTATTTTCATAAATAAATTGAGAGCAGAGTGTCTTAAGTACCAAGGTATAAATAAACAGGGATCTACACCCAAGCTTCAATTTCTGCTCGTAACACTGACTCTACAATAATTCAGATGGATTATAGTGAAACTGATTTCAGAAGCATGATGGGAAATATTCAAGTTCCTGACATTTCACAATATCAAGGCAAAAGTGGCTAGAAGGTGATGCCATCTTCTGTGATTTCCTTTTGGAGGCAACTAGTGCCTTTTTAAGTACCTTCCCAAATATGTCCATGCCAGGCTGTTGTTTCAACCTCCTCCCTACCACAGCTTTGGGCTCTGCAGCTTGGACTACCCTGGGCTCCATAATTATGTCCTTAATTATGCCCAGATCCAGGCCCCACAGCACTTCAGACTATTTCTATGCCATATACTTCACCCTTGCTACTTCCAGCTCCCCTTTATTGTTGTTTTCCCTCATTAGAATGTAAGCTTCTCATGGGCAGGAATTGTCTTGCTTGCATGCATTTATTTGTATCCTCTGTGCTTAGCACTGTGCCTATCATATAGTATGTATTTAATAAATTTTCTTCCTTCTTTCCTTCCTTCTTTCCTTCCTTCCTTCCTTCCTTCCTTCCTTCCTTCCTTCCTTCCTTCCTTCCTTCCTTCCTTCCTTCCTTCCTTCCTTCCTTCCTTCCTTCCTTCCTTCCTTCCTTCCTTCCTTCCTTCCTTCTTTCCTTCCTTCCATTTCTCTCTTCTTCATCATCTTCTATCTCTCTCCTTAAGGGTAGGAAGGAAGTGTTGAATTTGTATTCCCAGGGCCTGGCACAGTGACTGGTACAAGGTGGGTTCTTAATAAGTTGATTTGGAAGCAGGAGGCCAACTTAGTTAATGGTCTCTTGAGACCTATGAGAAAGGAGGCAATATTAGCCAAGGTCTTCTTAGAAAACAAATTTATAAACCGCTGATGATCAGTGATTTCTGCCTCTTCTATAACTAGGGTGAGTAGAGGCTGAGGTTATTGAGTTTTAAGTGCCCTAAAAGGGCCGTGTGTTCCCTAGGGTAGTGGAAATACAACTGACCTAGGTTCCTATAACCTGGGTTTGAGTCCTTGCTCTTCCATCGACTAATCCTGTGACCTTGGATTTCATTTTACTTGTTATCCCCATCAGTAAGATGGTAATAATAATAATAATACCTATATTACTTACTGGATCATTGTAAGGATCAGATGAGATAATGAATATAGGTAAAATGCTTTGAAAACTTTAAAGTGACTGTTATATAAATACATGCTACTGTTTTTTCCTATAAATGGTTTCTAGGAACCTTAGAAAATGGTTTGCAATTTATGTCTACTTTGTATTTATGTGTGTGCCATAGGAAAATAATTTTAAAAGATGTTTCATGAACTAGTGATTTGGAAATCCAGTGAACATAGCTTTCCTTGAAACATGATGCTCTTGGGGTCCATCTGGTAGTATTTTTTTAAAGGTGAGATGAGTTTGTTGAGGTGGATTGAGTTTTAGATGACATCAGGCCAGTTTTTTCTGAATTGTGCCCTGTAGGAAACAATGACCTTGTAGGATATTTGATAGTTCCGTTTCTAGTTAAAGTTAAAGATGAGTTATTTTAAGAAGGTCCTTTCAAAGTTTTGTATTCAGAGTCCTAATCAAATTCACATTTCTAGCAAGCATTTGTAAAGAGCCAGCAGCAGTTTGCTGGGCTTTTTCCTTTTTCCCTTTCCCTGTGCTTACTGTGAAGGTTGGAAGAAAGAGGCAGGGAATTCATACATTGATAGAAAAGGACTGACTTTCCTCAAAAGCTGAGGACCCATAGAAGATGCCCAGAAATCACTGAGTTGGTATTGCTGGATGAACTATGAGGAGGATGGAGGTGGATTTTTGGTAAATGGTGGCAGTGAAGGAGACCGTAGCTGAAAGATGAGTAATGTGCTGAGGCATTTTGGGCAGTGGCAGCCCAAGAGTGGCCAGGAACTGGAATAAAGGTTGCTCACAATGAACTGGTCTTTGGACTCCCCCTGGCAGTGCACTAGGCGGTTGGGACTTGAATTATTAGTGTCAAGTTTTTGGCAAGACTGCGACCTGATCCCACTGTCTGCTATCCATAACTATCCCCTTTTCTATTTCTTATGGATTTTGTAATAAACTTGCTCTAAATGAAAATGTTTTGGTAACTTTGGTGGTTTCAGGACACAAACCAAACTCAGTTGTTAGAGGTGACTTCTAGGTGGCGCTAAACATGAATTGTGGAGGGTAGTATTTATTAAGAAGACTTTAAGATTGAACTTCAGTTGGTGGGTCAGTTTTTTTTTCCAGTGATTTGTGTTATAAGTTACATATAATAAGAATCAAGCTTCAAAATTAGTCGGTATGAAGGAACTCATGTAAGGGTAAGTGAGGCTTTTGAGCCCCTCTCATGAAAAAAAAGAAAAAGAAAGAAAAAAAAAAAGAAAGGGCCCCAAAAGAACAGTCAATGGTAATAGAATCAAGGTCGTGTAGTGTAAGTAGCATTGGCTTTGGAGATGGAGGACTTGAGTTAATCATATAAATTTGGCCAAGTCACTTTACTTCTCTGACCTTCAGCCACTCAGAGTACCACTTTCCTCATGTGTAAAATGGGGATCAAATGAGAGAGTGGATGTAAGCTATAAAGCGCTATATACCTCCAAAAATCCTTCTTTTCATCTTTATTAGGAGCCTTTTCACTGAAAAAGAATATAATCTCTCCATGCCTTAGGAAATTATTTCATGGGTTTCTTTTGCATGCCCCACCCTAATCATCGGTTAGTGGTGAACCAAATGGTGATGAGCCTCTTTTCACTGATACAGGCTGCCTCACCCCCAAGAGAATGCTGTCCCTTGAAGTGTGAAGTCTTTTGAGCTTGATAGGATCTGTCAGAGCTAGAGATCACTGGCATAACCTTGGAGATTCCAGGGACAGTTTCATTCCTTCATGAGGTTTTTGTGGCGTTTGGGAAATTTCCTCATCCTAGACTTTTCAAAGGCAAAAATAATTTGTTTACTCTGGTCAGACAAAGACGTCTCCCCCTGGATGATTCTGTCATCTTTTTATAAGTATTTGGAAAGACTGTTGAAGAACCACAAGGTGCTTGAATGTACCACTTACTCTATTGACAGGTAATTGTTGAGCTTAACCCTGAGGAAGCAGAGTTGACATCAGAGACTATTTTTGTCACTTTTCTTTTTTTACCATTGTCGCCTAGCCCACACCCTACATCCCTCACTGACTCAACCTGTGGACCAAGGTGTTAGTCAAAATATGAAATGTTATTACAAAACACAACATTATGGAGAGTTTGCAGAAAAATATGACCCAGGGTCCATTGGCAGAACTCTAACCTCATGAAAATAGGAGTGATGTTGATAAAGATCAATAGTCTCTAGGCTTCGGAGTAAGCCCTCCCCCAAAACTCTAGCATAAATTCTTAAAATAGATGTTTTTTTCATACTCTCTGGGCAAGCTCTGAAAATGAGATGGAAGTTTGGGTACAGAAACCAGAGATGCCTTTTGAAGGGTACTGATAAATCACAGGACTCTATAGCAACAAAGATGATGCCGATGTTTTGAGGGTGAAAAAGTTCTCTGAGAGAAGGCTCTGTCAGCCTTTGATTTACTCCTTGGTTTTGCAGCTAAGGCAGTGGTGGCCTACAGCCCAAGAGGGTCGGGAAGCTGCACGTGCTTTACTCCATCTTGATTAAAAAAAAAAGAAGAAGCAAATGAGCAAAAAACCAAAAGCCCAATAACTTCAGTATGGCTCTAGGAACTTTTTCAAGGATTCAAGTTCCAGGAATGTTGCTGGGGTCAGTATCCATTCAGATTTATGTCCCATGCCATCCACATTTTCATCAGCATCTATAGTTACAAATTCAATACATCACAATCCTTGTTTGTGAAGAAGATGACTCTTAAAAAATTTTAAAGTGTGTTCAGCATCTGCCATTTAAAGAAGGTGGAGAAGTGTATAGGACTTTTTGGAAAGATTGTCATGGTAGTGGGGCATGGAGGGAGCTGAAAGTTTTGCCATTTTTAAAGACCCCTCAGCTATCCTCCATTACTTGTTCCTGGAGTGGTTTGAATAGCTGAGGTTTTACCACTCCAAAGTCCCTTGGATATGTCAAACTATTGCCATAATGCAGTGCTGTTGGCTGAGTGCAGTTTATAGCAAAGTTCACTCACTCCTGGTCTTTCTCTGAGTCACCTCCTTGGCTCTGTACTTTTATTGTGGCTGTGTACATTCAGTGATCTGACTGATAAGAGGAAAAGTCAAGGTGTAATATTCTGAATGGTAGCAGGAATACGGTTTTCATTAGAAACTTGCATTAGACCTATTATATATAGGTGATGACAGTTGTATGAATACCTTTGTGGCCTTCCTATCCAATATGCCTGGATGGGTCGCTCAAGATCATCTCAGTGTAGATGATGATAATAACATTACTACTAAAACTGATGTTGTAGCTAGCACATTGCTCATCAGTCCTTTGTTTCTTAACTGTGTTCAGAATGTATGGTTTAGGAACATTATAGAGCTACTAATAAATGACTTCACCTCACATGTATTTATCCTTCAACATGTATATACATATGTGTGTATGAAGATATGTGTGTGTGTGTATATACACACATGTAACATATAAGAATAACAAATTTATAAACCTGGCATCTATTTATTTGAATAGAATATGTTATCTTTTAAAATAGAAAGTTATCTTTTAGAATTTTCGTTTTCATAGTGCAAATTGAACTGAAAGTTGTGATTTTTCTGAGTAATTTTGATGATTTCATTTTCTCTTTCAGACAATGGAAGAATACATGAGCAAACCTGCATTTTAACTGAAAAATCTACTTGACAACCCGATGATGCTGCATGTCATAAACCTGTAAAACTTCAGCTGGATGTGGTTCTTTTCTGATGTGCCAGAGCCTTATGCCAAAAATAACTTAAATGGATTGCGTGTGAAATTTTCTGGATACTTTGGGATACTGTGTTCACTACCAAGATTTAAAACTGTAGCATATTTGTAACAGGTGCATATCTATATTATTCTCTGTACATGGATTCTCTCGACTGGAACTTAAAACAACCATCGTTCAGCAGATTGCATATTTTGTTTGTACAATGATTTTTACCAGCAAAGTAATAATTTTAAAATATTTTTGAGAAATGAGCTATGCTTTATTTTTGCTAGTCTTCTCAAAGAACAAGTTGGTAACTATTTTGTAAAAGTTATGAATGTACTGCATATCTTGGACTAAATTAATACTTTGGTCTAACTACATAGTTCTTTTTTTGGTTATGATTTCATGCATGTCAAAGTAATATAAAAGGTCAGTTATTAGATAACTGTAGGCATATATATATGTGTGTCTGTGGGTGTATACATGTATCCATCCATGCGCGCGCGCGCGTACACACACACACACACTCTCACACACACACACACACATCTTTAGCCCATTGTAGCAGGCTTGACTGTCTTATCTTGAATTTCTTATTCAGGCTTGACTTTGGGGAAATCACTGCAGTGACAAAAACACAACTACCTATCATTTAAAACAAAAACAAAATCTTCGGGAGCAGCTCTCTGGGATGAACTTATTCCAATAAAATTTTGGCAGTCAGAATTGTAAAATATATGAAGCACCCCAATTTGTATATTCACAAAAATCCTAGAATTTTAGAGTAGAAGGGAGTTAGTTGAGTGGCTAGTTAGTCCAGCCCATACTCCAAACTTACTAATTTACAAGAATGTTTTTTATAACTTTTTTTTTTAACAACTCATGCTTTTAGTGACAGTGTCTATGACTTCCCTTGAGAGATGTGATAAGATGATCAAGTTGGCTTCCCTAATGCACACATTAAAATATCCTGGGACTCCAATCAATTCTTGCTGTTAACTGTGGTGTGAGCACTTCTCTCCCTGGATGCATAGAGAATTCATGTCCATCGACATGAGACATCTGCATACTCAAGGGTATGAAAGCCTCCAGTTAGTAAATATTTTGTAAATTTCAGTCACAATTTTCTAACATCTTAGGACTTTTCTGCATTTTAGTTTGTTCCAAGTGTTTTCCTTAGTGCCTGGACAGTGTTAATCTGGAGGTCTAAGTTCACTCATATTGCAGTGATTACAGGAACACTCATGGTCAGTTTTCCTGGGAGATGAATCTGCCTACTATGTGGGTGTCTTTAGGAATTTTGAATGGGATAACTTCTAAAGGAATTTACTAACACTAAAAATTACTTTTTGTCTGCCTTAGTAGACATGTGCACACATTTACTATACAAATTCCTGGTTGATAAGAGAGAAACATAGTAGGTAAGGTGAATTAGTACATTTTAAGTTTTTTAAAATTAAAAAAAAATTTTTTTTTTAGGCAATTGGGGTTAAGTGACTTGCCCAGGATCACACAGCTAGTAAGTGTCAAGTGTTTGGTCTGAGGTTAGATTTGAACTCAGGTCCTCCTGACTGCAGAGCTGGTGCTCTATCCACTGCACCACCTAGCTGCCCCTCATTTTAAGTTTTTTTTCCCTAAATTAGCACCATTATAAGCATTGTGCACATCAGCACTAGAAATGCTTACTTATTTTCATATCTGTTTCCTTGAGTAATCACTTAACCTCACTCAACATGTCAGGCTGACATTTTGCTTGATCTGTTTTTCATCACTTGGTGTACTTGCAGCATTCATTGTCCAGTTTTATAGTTAAAAATCATCATCCAGGGCTTCGTTACCTACAGAAAATAAAGATGAAATTTTGCAAGGATGGTCTCTCTGTAAATCCTTTATGAGAATCCCCATCAGTCTTCCAGGTTTCTGAGGAGTATTACTTGACATTGAGTCTCATTGGTATTTAGGGAGGATATACTAGGTGTATAACAGTATAGTAGGATCCCTTTATGTCAAGATCTGCCACAGGTGAGGGTGTGCTCTCAACACAACTGAAAGTCAACTGAAAAAGTGAGAAATCACTGCAGCACCAACTGTGGAAATTTGGTATCCATGTACTGGGGTGGGGTGTTGGGGAGAGTGAGAGAAAGAGGGAGACAGAGACAGGGAACAATAAACGTTTATTAAATACCTTTTATGAACACAGATAAGTAACTTTGAAGAGAGAAAGCTTATTAGCAACTGGAGCAATTAGAGGGTGCTTCACAGAGAAGGAAGGCTCTAAGCTTATTGGAACAACAAATAATAAATTTCTTTTGAATGCAAAGCAAGATGAAAACAACAGTTCCTGCTCTCATAAAAAAAGGTTGTGTCAAATCAGTATAAAATTAAATGTTTAAAACAAGAACTGAGAGTGGAACAATGCTCTGCAATGGCCAGACCAAAGCTGGACTGCTGAGTCTGATTCTATGAATAGTATTTAAGAGGCACGTTGACAAACCAGAGCAGGCTCAAAGAAGATGACCAGAATTGGGAAGAGTTGGGAGCTATGTCATATAAGGAAAGATTGAAGGAATTTGGAATGTTTAGTCTGGATGGAGAAGACTTCAGGGGAATGAGATAGCAGTCTTCAAATATTTAAAGGATTGTCAAGTGATAGAGGAATGAGATTCACTTAATCTCTTAGTTAACATAATCCTCTGACCAGCCAAGGGCAATCTGTTTCTGTTGTGCAATGGCTGTAGAAATCCAAGATGACGCCACTCCACTTTAGAAAGGAGAATGGAAAGGTATTTGCTACCTCTTTTCCTTTGTTGTTCCAGTGACTGTAGACAAAAGCACTGCCATCTTACAAATGATTCTGTTGTTGTCCAGTCACCAGAAGAGTACCTTTTTCATAGTTAATTACCACATCTGCTCTTGGACCTTGTATGATGCAAATATGACCTCAGTATTTCTGTTCTAATAGCAGAAGATTTCCCTTGTTCCACCTCCCTTTCTCAGCAAAATCTGACTCATAAAAATGAACTACAGGTATATTCAGAGGAACAACTCTAATACATTCTTGTTTGTGCACTGCACAAATAAGGCATACTAAATGATTATTGATTTGTGTTGTGTTTATCCCAGCTAAGTCTATATGAAAATGTTTCAGACAAGTAATTTTTTTAGCAATGCTGATTTCTTTTGCAATTACAGTGGAAAGAGTGGTACAAAAGTTCTAGAATCAGAGGACCTGGGTTCAAATTCCTTTGACACTACCTTTGTCCCTTCCATGTCCCTGAATTTTTCCTGTCTTCATCTCTTCCTTTTGACTTCCACCTTCTTCATAGTGTCTTTCTTCATCTCAGTTTTTTAAAAAATTTTATTGATATTTTCTGTTTCTTACATCATCATTACCAGTGTCTTTTCTCTTCCCAAAGAGATATAACAAGCAGTATATTTTTAGAGGAAGAAGTCAGCACAACTGATCAATACATTGAAAAAGTTTGAAAACGTGAAATATGTAACCTCTGTGGACCTACCTCCAGGAAAAGGTGGATTGGGGGATGTCTATTCATTTTTCTTCATTTGAGTTATGTCTGATCTATAATTTTGTTATATTTACTTTTGATTTTTTGGGTTTTTTGTTTTTGGGAGAGACAATTGGGCTTAAGTGACTTGCTCAGTGTCACACAGCTAGTAAGTGTCAAGTGTCTGGTCTGAGGTGAGATTTGAACTCAGAGCCTCCTGACTCCAGGCCCAGTCCTGTGCCCACTGTGCCACATAGCTGCCCCTGGTTTGTTCTTTACATTTCCATTGTTGTAATTATTTTGTATATTCTTTTCTTGGTTCTTACTTCACTCTGCATCAGTTCACATAGATCTTTCCATGCTTCTCTGTATTTATTACCTAAATCATTTTTTTTCTTTTTTAAATTAATTTATTTTTAATTATCAACAATCACTTCCATAAGCTTTTGAGTTTTAAATTTTTCTCCCTCTCCCTCCCCTAGATGGCGTGCAATCTGATATAGGCTATACATATACATTCCTATTAAACATATTTTCACATTAGTGATGTTTTAAGTAAGAATTAGAACCAATAAGAGGAATCACCAGAAAGAGGAAACAAAACAAAAACAGAAGAAAAAAAAATAGCAAATCTGCATTCAAAACTCCATAGTTCTTTCTTCTTTGTGGATGGCATTTTTCATCACGAGGCCTTTGGAGATGTCTTAGATCCTTGTACTGCTGAGAAGGGTTAAGTTTCTCAATATTAGTCATCACACAACTTGGCTGTAACTGTGTATAATGTTCTCCTGGTTCTGCTCATTTCACTCAATATCAGACCATACAAGTCTTTCCAAGTTTTTCTGAAGTCAGTCTGTTCACCATTTCTTATAGCACAATAGTATTCCATTACATTCATATACTTGCTCAGCCGTTCCCCAATTGATGGACATATATCATTTCTTACAGCACAGTAAGATTCCGTTACATTCGTGTACCACAATTTATTTTTCCCTAATTGATGGGGATCTACCTTGCTATTGCAAAAAGTTTTGCTATTAAATATATTTATGTAAATGGGAACTTTCTTCTTATTGATGGTTTCCTTGGAGTATCATCGTAGTAACAGTCTCTGGTTTAAAGGATATTGACTTTTTAGTCAATTTATTTGCATAATTCCAAATTGCTTTCCAAAATGGTTGGAATATTTCATAACTCCACCAACAATATTAGTGTGCTTATCATTCCACAACTCCTCCAACATTGACTGTTGCTATTTTTGTTATCTTTTATCAATTCACAGGATGTGAGGTGACACCTCAGAGTTGTTTTAATTTGTATTTTTCTTATTATTAGTGATTTAAATCAGCGATGTCAAGTAGAAACGGGGACCACTCAACTGTACATAAGGATTCCTGCAGGCTGCATATTTGCTTAGAAAACTACATGTTAACATAATCTTCTATTGCGCTTTTATTTATTTTGTTAAACGTTTTCCAGGGACATTTTAATCTGGTTCAGGCTGCTCTGCTGGGCAGTATATTTGATACCTCTGATTTAAAACATTCTTGCATGTGATTGTGAATACCTTACAATTCTTTTCAGAACTGTTCATATATATCTTTTGAACACTTATCTACTGGGGGAATGGACTTCATTTCTCTCAATGCTAGTGTCTTCCCTCTAATTTTATTGCCAGTTGATCCTGTATATATCTTGTTTGTACTGAGTTGTTTATATGTTGTCTCCGCTATGAGATTGTGAGGTCTTTGGGGGCAGGGACTCTTTTCTTTCTTTTCTTCTTTCCCTCCCTCCCTCCTTTCCTCCCTCCTTCTCTTGCTCCCTTCTTCCTTCCTTCCTTCCTTCCTTCCTTCCTTCCTTCCTTCCTTCCTTCACTTGGCTCATCTGTAAAATGAGTGTGTTAGAATATAACTAGTTTCTGACATCTCTCTTAGCTCTAGATCTCTGGTCCTATATTGACAGTTAAGAAATTTGTCAAGTCTCATTGATTGGTTTACTCTAATTACCTGATTCTGGGCATTCTTAGTAGTTGGCACCAACCTTTTTGATGTGACCAATTTAGCTTGAATATTACATGACATGGGAGTGAGAGGTTTTTTTGTTTCTGGTGAGATAATTGGGGTTAAGTGACTTGCCCAGGGTCACACAGCTAGTAAGTGTCAAGTGTCTGAGTCCAGATTTGAACTCAGGTCCTCCTGACTCCAAGGCCAGAGCTCTATCGACTGCACCACCTAGCTGCCCTGGGAGTGAGAATTCGGATAAGATTCCTGCTCATAAAATACTTGATGGAAGTAGATGCTGCCCAGTTGTCAACAAAAGGGCACCAGGTGACCTATTTGTGGAAAAGAGGTGTTGTGGATCATTGCAGTAGGGTTATAAGAAGGAAATGAGAGTATCTGAAATTATTTTGAGGAGGCCTCTATCATAATAGATGACTTGCAAAATTCATGCATACATATATGTACATATGTACCTCTATGTACATATATGTACCTCTATGTATTTTTTCATTCTTGACCAATGTAGGTATGTGTGATGAACTATATTTGATTCGTCTAGTACCATTTTTTGTTGTGTCATTTCAGTCATGTCTTACCCTGTGACACAATTTGGGGTTTTCCTGCCAAAGATACTGGAGTGGTTTGCCATTTCCTTCTCCACCTCATTTTAGAGATGAGGAACATGAGGCCGACAGTGTTAAGTGACTTGCCCAGGGTCATACAACCAGTAAGTTTCTGAAGCCAGATTTGAACTTATGAAGATGAGTTTTCCTGATTCCAAACCCAGTGCTCTCTATCCACTGTACCACCTAGCTGCCCCATGGTAAAGGCTACGCTCTTATATTTTCATTAGCGTCAGGATCAATATTATACCACCAAAAACAGTGACTAGTCAGTGATTTTATGTGAATAATTCACATATACTTTGTACAGTGTGTGAAGATTACGTGATGATTACGTTCTTAAATCAGAACTTTATTTGCTCATAAAAGGGACCCTTTGTGGATGGGTAACATGTTGATGGCTTATGGCTTCAAGACCCTAGGCATTTTCTTTGCTGGCCAACTCTTCTACATGCAGCTAGACAGAGGCCAAGCTGATGTTTCACCACCACTGTCATATGTAGTTGAATCATTACCCTGGAATAGAATTTTTTTAATGCTTTTTTTTGGATGGGAAATTTTTGATTTAGGGAAAAAAAATGAAGAGGTAGCCTTGGTCTTTAGCCTCTGTCCAGAGCAGGAGACAGAAGTGCAAAGCCCCTACAACATAAAGTCATAGTTCAAGAGCTACAAGTGACTTTAAAGAAACCTCTATTCTAATCTTCTTCACATATAAGGAAACTGATGCACCTGGAATTTAAATGACCTGACCAAAATCACATGGGTAGGGGCAGCTAGGTGGTGCAGTGGATAGAGCACTGGCCCTGGATTCAGGAGGACCTGAGTTCAAATCCGGCCTCAAACACACAACACTTACTAGCTGTGTGACCCTGAGCAAGTCACTTAACCCCATTGCCTAGCCAAAAAAAAAATAAACCAAACTACAACAAAACAAAATCACATAGGTAGTAAACAGGAGAGCCCGTATTATTTTATTAAGTTTAAATTTAGATATCTTTAAAAATTCTGAATGAAAACACTAAAATGAGTAGTTGCATATATAATCAGTCAACAAGCATGAAGTGCCCACTATGTGTCAGGCCCTTTACAAGGCACTTTGAGTACAGATCCAAAGAATGAAATGCCTTACTCACAAGGGGCTTAAATTCTAATGGGAGGAGGGAATGACTAAATAAGGACATATATAAGTATGTACAGAATAAATCAAGAAAAATAGATGTTGGTAAATACAAACCTCTTAAATATAGATTTATATATGTAGTACTAGTAAATAAATCTATCTTTAAAACATCTTATTTAATTTTTCCCAATTACATATAAAAACAATTTTAACATTCTTTTTTTTCTTCAAATTTTGAGTTCCAAATTCTCTCCCTCACTTCCCCTCCCACATTGAGAAAGCAAGCAATTTGACATAGGTTATACATATGTAGTTATGCAAAACATATTTCCATGTAAGTCATTCTGTGAAAGAAAATACAGACACACAAAACTCCAAGAAAAAGTAACTGATCTGCATTCAGGCTCTACCAGTTCTTTCTCTGGAGATAGACAGCACCTTTCATCTTAAGTCCTATAGAATTGTCTTGGATCATTGTATTGCCAAGAACAGCTAAGTTATTCATAGTAGATCATCATACAATATTGCTGTTACTGTGTACAATATTCTCCTGGTTCTGCTCATTTCACTTTGCATCGGTTCATGTAAGTCTTTCCATGTGTTTCTGAGATCACCCTGCTCATTATTTCTTTAAGCACAATAGTATTCATCACAATAATATACAATAACTTGTTCAGCCATTCCCTAATTGATGGACATCCCTTCAATTTCCAATTCTTTGCTACCACTAAAAGAGCTGCTATAAGTATGTTTGTACACATAGGTCCTTTTCCTTTTTTTTTTTTTAAAATCTCTTTAGCATACAGACCTAGTAGTGGTATTCTTGATCAAAGGGTATGCCCGATTTTATAGCCCTTTGGGCAGAGTTCCAAATTGCTCTCCAGAATGGTTGCATCAGTATACAACTTCACCAACAGTATATTAGTGTTTTAATTTTCCCACATTCCCTCCAACATTTGTCATTTTCTTTTTCTATCATAATGAGGTAGTAGCTCAGAGTTATTTTAATTTCTCTCATCAATAGTGATTTAGAGCATTTTTTTCATATGACCGTAGATAGATTTGATTACTTTGTCTGAAAACTACCTGTTCATATCCTTTGCTCACTTATCAATTGAGGCATAGCTTTTATTTCTATAAATTTGACTCAGTTTTCTATATGTTGGAGAAATTAAGTCTTTTTTCAGTAAAACTCACTTTATCAGTAAAACTTTTTTCCCACAGTATGATTACCAACTATGTATTTCCCTCCATCCTATTTTCTCCCTGTTTATCTCCTTTTTACCCTGTCCATTCCCCAAAATGTTTTCTTCTGACTTTTACCTCCCCCTAACTCCCTTCTATCAGCTCTCCCTCCACTTCTCTTATCCCCTTCCCTTCCTACTTTCTGGTATGGTAAGATAGATTTCACACCCAATTGAGTGTGTATATTATTCCCTCTTTGAGCCAACTCTGATGAGAGTAAGGTTCATGTGTTCCCCTCCCCTCTTCCACCATTTCCCCCTCCACTGGAAAATCTTTCAGGCCTCTTTAATGTCAGATAATTTATCTCATTCTGTCTCTCCCTTTCCCCTTCTCCCGGTGCATTCTTCTTTCTCACCCCTTAATTTTCTTTCTTTCTTTTTTTTTAGATAATCATGACATCACATTCAACTCACATGTCAGATTTTTGTCTATGTATACTTCTAACTGCCTTAATAATGAGAAAGTTTTTAAGAGTAATAAATACCATTTTCCCATGTAGGAATTAATGTAAACAGTTTAACCTTATTGGATCCGTTATGATTTCTCTTTTCTGCTTACCTTTTTATGCTTCTTTTACATCTTGTATTTGAAAGTCAAATTTTATATTAAGCTTTGTTCTTTTCATCTGTTTCATTGAACATCCATTCCCCCTGCCCCCTGAAGGATTATGCTCAGTTTTGCTGAGTAGGTGTTCTTGGTTGTAATCCTAGTTTTTTTGTCCTCTGGAATGTCATATTCCAAGCCCTTTGATTCTTTAATGTAGAAGCTGCTAAATCTTGTGTTATACTGATTGTGCTTCTGTGGTATTTGAATTGTTTCTTTTTGGCTGCTTGCAGTATTTTCTCCTTGATCTTAGAGGTCTGGAATTTAGCTATAATATTCCTGGGAGTTTTCATTTTGGGATATCTTTCAGGAGGTGATCAGTGGATTCTTTCAATTTCTTTTTACCATCTGGCTCTGGAATATCAGGGCAGTTTTCTTTGATAATTTCTTGAAAGATGATGTCTAAGCTCTTCATTTGATCTTGACTTTCAGGTAGACAAATAATTCTTAAATTATTTCTCCAGGATTTATTTTCCAGGACAATTGTTTTTTCAATGAGTTATTTCACATTTTCTTCTATCTTTTCATTCTTTTGAGTGTTTTGTTTCTTGATGTCTCATAAATTCATTAGCTTCCACTTGCCTAACTCCAACTTTTAAGAAATTATTTTCTTCAGTGAGCTTTTGTACCTCCTTTTCCATTTGGCCAATTCTGCTTTTCAAGGTGTTATTTTCTTCAGTATTTTTTTGTGCCTCCTTTACCAAGTTGTTGACTCTTTTTTCATGATTTTTTTGCATCACTCTCATTTCTTTGCCCAATTTTTCCTCTACCTCTCTTATTTGAATTTTAAATCCTTTTTGAGCTCTTCCATGGCTGTTTCTTTGAGGCTTTGGATTTGTGAATTTTGACTTTGTTGTCTTCTGAGTGTGTGTTTTGATCTTCATTGTTACCATAGTATTCTAAAGTCAGATTTTTTTTCTGTTTGTTCATTTTCCAGCCTATTTTTTGACTTTTAACTATGCTAAAATGGGACTCTGCTTCCTTAATGGGGGGGCCACTATCCCAAACTTCAGGTTTTTTGTGCATCTGTTTTCAGAGGTGATTCTGGGGATCTGTAAGTTTTTGGCTTTTCCAAGGTGGTATGTTCTCCCAGAACTGTAACCAGGGTCCCGGCTTCCCTGTGGCCACAAGCTCTGCTGTGCCAGTACTCCTCCTTGCACTGGGACTAAGACCCATGACTGCAACCCAGATCCAAGTATAGGCAATGCAACAGAGTCTGCCTCTGATGCTAGCAAAGGGACGCTTGTAAGTCTTCTGACCCATTGTCTGATCCCCTTATCAACAGTGGGCTGGGAGGTCTGGAAACCACCCCTGCCACCACTGATTCAGTCACCCCTTGAGGCCTGCTTCTGGTTTGCTGGGGCCCGATCTGCGCTGGGATGACCTGCACTGGATTGTGCCCCCCTCTCACTCTGGTGCAACAGACCTTTCCTGCTGACCTAAGTTATCTTGGCTGGAAAATTGTTTCACTATCTTTTTGTGGGTTCTGCCACTAGCAAATTTGTTTAGAATCATTATTTTAAGGTATTTAGAGGGGTTTAGGGGAGAGCTCAGGCAAGTCCCTGCTGTTACTCTGCCATCTTGGTTCCACCTGAGTAGTAAATAAATATTGAGAGGGATGGCAGTAGCAGCTAGGGGAGTCAAGATAGGCTTCATGTAGAAAGTGGTATTTGAGTTCCCTCTTGAAGAAAGAGAGGTATTCTTAGGAGGTGGGTGTCAGAAGGGAATGCATGCCAGGCATGAAGGATGGTCAGTTTGAAGGCACAGAGATCGGAGATGGACTCTCCTGTGTGAGGAGCAGGAGAAAAGTCTGGCTGTATTGCAAAGTGTGGGAGGGGAATTATGTGTGTCTAACAAAGCCAGACTAGTTGCAGCAAGGTTGTAAAAAGCTTTAAAAGCTTAACAGAAGAGCTTTAATAAACTGGAGTTTATTGAGTTGGGGAGTGACATAGGCAGTTTTGTGCTTGTGAAGTAAGAACAGAAAAAATGGATTATACCAGAATCTGTGGGTCTCTTGTTATGTACTGTTAGCTTTTCCTTTTAGGTATATAACAAATGCAACATACATCTTTCAATGCTATCCTGCTGGTCTCTGTTTCTTTCTGACTTTCTGGTCTTTTGCGAATTTAAAAATGTTCTTTTCTTCCTTTTCCTTTTAAACTAGTAATCCTATTATGAACTCCTTCTATCTTCCACCTCTCTTTCCAATTAAAAAAAAAAGGAAACCCTTGTAGCACAAATATGTAGTCAAGCAAAATAAACACCACCCATTGGTGATGTTAAAAACGTATATCATTTTGCACCTCAAAACCATCACTTCTCTGTTAGGAGATGGGTAGTGTGCTTCATCTTTGGTGCTTTGGAATCATGATGGACCATTCTTTTATTCAAAGTTCTTGAGTCTTTCAAAGTTGTTTTTATTTACAATGTTACACAAATCATTCTCTTGGTTCTGCTCACTATGTTCTGCATTGGATCATATAGTCTCAGATTTTTCTCAGACCATTTCTTTCATTATTTTTTATGATACAATAGCATTTCATTACATTAATATACCAAGATTTGTTCAGCCATTTCCCAATTGATAGGTGCTCCCTTAATTTCTAGTTCTTTGCTGTATATTTTTCATACCTACAGGCATTTCCCTTCTTTATTTGATCTCTTTGGTGTAGACCTCATGGAGATATTGCTGGACCAAAAGATATCCACAGTTTAGTGACTTTGGGGGCACAATTCCAAATTGCAAAGCCCAGATTCCCATTCATCCCAAGATGTGAGTTAGCACTAGATTGTGGTACCTCAGCTGTAACTCTACTGTCCAGCACATCATCTTCAATAAATCTGAAAAGATATTTGTTTTAGTGGTCATGATCATAGGGCCAAAATTCAAATTGAGCCTCTATATGTAGGACTCATAGTAATTTTAGTTTTCAGACTAGGCCAGTAGTCCTTTTGACACAAGTCATGGAATCTCAGTTGGAAGGTGTGTCAGACATGACTTATAGTGCGATCCATAGGTACATAAAGAATCCCTTCTATTACTGCCTCATCTAAATGACCATCCAGCCTCTTCTTAAAGACATCCAGTAGTAGGGCTCTAATGACCTTCCAAAGAAGTCCTTTTCAATTTTGGACATCTTGAAATCTTGGGAATTTATTATATTGAACTAATCTGCCTCCTTGCTAACCCATTGGACCTAGTTCTCTCTGGTCAAGCAGAATAAGCCTAAATTTTAAAAAAACAAACACCTTTTATTAAAAACAAACAAATATTAATTTGAAGTCAATGATAAAGTCTCCCTTCCCCTCCTGCAAGTCTTTTTTTTTTCCAGGTCAAGTGTTTCTACCTTTAATTGTCCCCATATTACATAGTTTTGAGTTCACTCAGCACCTGGCTCACCTTCCTTTGGAAGCACTGCAGTTTGTCAATGTCTCTTAAAGCATAGCTTCCTGACTTTAAACCCAGTACGCTATCTGTTGAGTAACCTAGCTGCCTCATCAGGGCATTAAAGTCAACAAGGCAAGTCAACAAACATTTATTAAGTGCTTATTATGTGCCAGATGCTGTTCCAAGCACTGGTAACACTCATACAAGCAGCAAAGAAGTATTCTAATGGGAGCTAGAGAGCATAAAAAAGGAAGCTAAAAAGTAAAGGGGAGATACTAAGCATTTTTACTTCCTGTTATTCTGCGTTTGGCAAGCACCAAAAAACAAACAAGACAAAACAAAAAACCCAACATTTCCATACAAAAGACGGAAACAGGATTAGGATTGTATATGAAACAGTGAATCTATATTATGTCCAAAATGCTTTCTTCTTCAAAGTAGTCACCTTGGGAAACTTGAAGCTTATTCTCATTATGCTACCACTGCTTAAAACATACTTCAGCCTTCTCTTTTGGAATTGCCTTCAGAGACTATGGCATTTCCTTTTGATAATTCTCATTGATAGCAAGTCTTGGTCCTTCGTGCATGAGTTTGATTTTTATAAATAGCCCCAAATCACTTGGAGTGTAATAGCACTTTTGATTAAAAAAAAAGTGTGATTGTAATGTGGCTTTGTGTGTCTCAGAAATGTCTCTGACAGCAGTTTTGTTGAGAAGAGTGAGGAAATGTTTGTGGCTAACTACTTAGAAAAGCTTGCCACATGTAAATCCAAGCCTAAATATAAAAAGATCTTAATGGGGGAAAAACAATAAAATTTCAACTGTCTATTTTAAAGGGAGAGATGGATTGAGTTCTGCATTGTTTATATCCTAAATTTAGAAAATGCAAGCCAAAATGAACATTTCCAAGCATAGTCATTGATTTCCCAGAAGAATCATAGAATGGTAGAACCAAGGGATCTTGGTGACCATTTAATTCCATCTCCTCATGTTTCAGAAGAGGAAAATGAGACTTATGGAAGTAAAGTTACTTGCCCGAGGTGACATAGCAAGTTACTGGCTAGTGTCCAGTTCTTCTGACTCCCAGCCCGGAACTCATCTCACTATATATCTGTTATCATGGATGCTTATGTGAATGGAACTGAACTGATGAAGTCACAGTCAGGTGTTTTTCTCTGGCATAAATACCTGACAGTAAGAAAATAATTAGATGAGGAGGGTGGTAAGTGGGTAGATGACAAATGGGTGAAGGAAGTTTGCCAAACAAACAGCGGGGGAAAAGTATGGATTCTTTACTCATCATATCTTTACAAAATAGGCTTCTACATAGGCGGAATGTTCAGAGCCTGGCAAAGAGAATGCTACAGACTCAGGTATGTGGGAGTGGGCAGGAAGAAGGAAGGTAATAAAGGGAATGCTGGATTTGGAGTCCTGATTGATTGCTGCTCTAACTTAATGCCAGTATGATATCAAGAGCAGGTTTGAATGAATTAAGGGGACGATAGGCCTGCCTGGGCAACCCAGGGGCAGATGGGTAGATAAGAAAGTCTTAGTTTTTTCACTGAGCTATTGAGTGTCCTGTAAATTTCTCTATGAATTTGCATTTTTGACTGCCAGCCAGGGAACATCACAGTTTCCAAAGAATTGAATACTAGTACTGCACCTGAGGGCAATGGAAACGTGCATTGTAGGTATGAGTAGGCTGCAACACAACAAATAAGCAGTTAAAAAGGACTGGAGTGAAGGCTATCATCAAAGAAGTGTATGATTGAGAAAAAAAAGAGACAGATTGGACATACAGAATGAGGGAAGGATAAACAATGGACAGCCAGTGTGCATCACTGATAGCCTCTCTATGTCAGGAGAAGGCAAGGAAGGCTGGCATCATTCAAGATGGACCTGTGTAGTGAATTTCTGTGAGAATCATAAACCTCATAAACCTACAGTTGTGATGGATTTCTGGGGCCAATTGGTCCAAAGCCTTCATTCTACAATGAGGAAACTGAGGCTTAGGGAAGTTAAATGACTTGCCTAAGGTCATACAGATAGTAAATGTCAAAGGTAGGATTTGGACCCAGGTCCTCTGACTACAGGATCAGTGGTCTTTCCATTGTGCCACAAGTCGTCTCACTTGGGCAGGCAGGCCTTGATGGGTTGCAACTTGCATTACTGGAGGAACCATTCACAGTAATGAAATTAAAGATCTATTCAAAATTTTTGAGTACTTGAGAAATCTAGCTTAACACTTTCTTAGAATAATGTTATGCTGGAACTGAAAGGGCACTGAATCAGGTTCAACACAATTGACTTGCTTTGTGCAAAGTCCTGCTCAATCCCCTTATTTTACGGGAAGCAGAGATGTGGAGAGTAATGACTCAGACCTTGAAGCATATTGATGACAAGTCAGTATTAGCTTCCTGACTCTCAGACCAGTGCCAGATCTTCTAAACCTTGGGCAAATTAGCCTTTACTGTTGAACAAAGATACCTCTCAGCAACAGGGGGAAGTAAGTAGAGTTTATTTTTTGGTTCTAAGTCATCTCACCTCTTTCAGTGTGCTCCTATTCCTTTTTTGGTCTTCCTCTACCTTCCGTTTGGGTCCATTAGGTCTGTCTTCTTCCATGGTGCCACATGTTCCTTACTTTTTTCCACCTGTCCCTTACCTTGTCCTGGGTTCCATTTATAGTTAATTTTTCTAATGTGGTAATGGGTGTTACTGTGAGAGTACATAAATGATGCTAAATATTTAACATGACTTTCTGGAGGCAGTGCCTTACCTCAATCAGGAGTGAATCCAATGATGGGAATTTCAGGCGTGTTGGCAGACCAATAGGGGAGATATTTGGGTGGAGTCCCTCAAATCATGCCACCTATTGCCACCACTGGATATCTCATTTAACTGTAAGGCTGGCTGTAGGAGGGAGCTCTGGGAGGGAGCATCTGTGGTTAATGCCAACCATAATCATAATGATACTATCTGGAATTTATTTGGAATTTTACAGTTACAAAATCTTTTACACACACTATCTCATTTGTTCCATTGCTACAACCCTATAACGTAGGTAGTACAAGTATAATTATACCCATTATGCCCAAAGAAAGACACAACATTTCTTTTTAAATTCTAAGAACTATGGTCTTCTGGCAAATGTTGTCCCCATGATCAGTTTCAATTGGGTCCAAGGTTACTGCTAGGCTTTTGTCTTTGAGCCTGATATTTCAATGACCCATTTGGGTAGGGAGTCACACCTTCATTTCCTGGGGAGAGCCCATGAAAAGTTTCAGGAGTTAACAATTAGCCCCTTGTAGGGATTCTCTCCCTAGATAAGTCACATGTAAATGGTCAGGCAATTGGCCCAACCATATCCTTTCCTGTGATAGAGTAGGAAGAGCACTTTAAAGTCAGAACGCTTGGGGCTGTCATGTGCCCTAGCTGTGTGAACTGGGCCAAATCACTTTTCTGGGCCTTTGTTTCTTTCTCTGTAAATTGGGCATGATAATACTAATACCACTTACCTCACAGGGTTGTAAGGAGCAAATTAGATAGTGTATATAAAGACCTTTGACACTGTAAAATTCCTAATAAATTTCATATAGCATCATGATTATTTTCTTTCCTCAGTGTTGGATTTAGAGTCAAAGGAACTCAGTTGACATTCTGGGTCTTCCAGTTACTACCTGTATGATCTTGGGCATATTGTTTAATCTTCAGTGCCTCAGTTTCCTCATTTATAAAATTGTCAGAGGGCTTTAGAAAGAGCTAGATTTGGACTAGATGGCCTATGAGGGCCTTTGACCACTGTATCTTTAGAGCCTTTGAAAGATTTCGGAAAGAAAAAGAAAAGAAACGACATTGAGAGAGGAACAAGATGGAGCATTTATAGAATCTTCAGATTTGTTCATTCGACAAGCATTTATTAAACATCTACAATGTGCCAGGCACGGTGTTAGTCTTAGAGATACAAAGACAAAAATGAAACAATCCCAGCACTCAAAGAGTATACATGAAGCTTTTATCTTCTTCTTCTTCTTTTTTTTTCCTTTTCAGTGAGGCAATCAGGGTTAAGTGATTTGCCCAGGGTCACACAGCTAGTAAGTGTCAAGTGATGAGGCTGGATTTGAACTCAGGTCCTCCTGACTCCAAGGCCAAAGCTCTACCCACTGAGCCACCTAGCTGTCTTACATGTAGCTTTTATGTAGAAAATTAAATACCATCTTTATACAGAGCAATTTCTAGGGGAGTATTAACAGTTTTGGGGATCAGAATAAGCTTCCCGTAGGAAGCGTCACTTGAGCTTCGAAAGAACCAAGGATTGTGAGAAACAGCAGTGAGGAGAATTTCGTGCATTCCAGGCATGGATGGAGAGACAGTCTGCACAGGGGCATGGATATGGGAAATGGAACATTGCTTATAAAGAGCAGCTAGCAGGCTAGTTTGCCGGACTAAGGTTTTGTGCCACAAAGCTGGAAAGGTAAACCAAAGACAGTTTGTGAAGGGTGTTAGAAGCCAAACAAAGGAGTTAGTTTTTTATCCTACAGGCATGAAGGATCCTATCAGGACAACTCCTCCCACTCTATCTTTGATTGTGATGCTATATTTCATATGACAAACTCCTGAGATGCAAGGACTTGCTTAATATCGTTGTATCTACAGTACCTAGCACTTTCACTGCAGGTTATAGTTACTTAATAAATGTTCATTGAAATCAAGATAAAATGTGGAAAATGATCAGCAAACCTTAGAGTGTTGCCAAAAGAAAGACACTGTTGCATTGTAGCCCGTCTTCTACTTTATCGCCAGGAGCTTCCTGCATTCCTAATTGGCTTCTTGTTTTCCAATTGCTGGCTTCCAAAGTTGCTCTGTAGTCATTGTGCATTTTGGCCGACCTACCTGTCAGAACTCAGTTCTCTTGCCACTGGCTCCCGTCTGTTTTCCTTGGTTCTGGTGTGTGGCCCTGCTCCTCCCCCACTGGATTCCCTGGTCACTGCCAGAGTGCTCATACTGACCTAGCCCGCTGGTCACAGCAGCTGGCAACAGTTAATCCTTCCCTTCCTTTGCACAGCAGAGGGACTTGACGACACGACTAGATGGAAACATCCATCTGGCTCCATCTTAAAATAATTCTAAATTTGAAGCCTCGGGCAAGACACTAGTTCACTTAAATAAAGCAGATACTTGCTTATTTATCTGATGTATTTATTCAGTACAACTTGGCAGTCCAGCAGGACAGAGGATAAAAGGGGGAATTTCCACAGATAACCTTCCCCTTGGTGAACAGAGCCTCTGACCACCATTCTAAAGGAAGAAATAAAGAAATCACTGGAGAGAAAGAAAAAAGAAAAAGAGAAAGTGGTTTAACCATTCACTATTTTTATTTGTGCAGTTTATTTCAAGAAAAAAGGGAAATCTAATTTTAGGAAGCTCAATTGTCTTTCCCAGAGAATGGTTGAAACTGTCCTATGAGAGTGACTTCTACAAGTAAATGAAATTTGATTGAGGTGCAGACTGTAAGTGAAAGCCCCTCAAAGACCAGAGGATTGCGTATTGGATGCGATCTTGCACCATATTATTCTTATTTTTTAATAAGGACTTGAAGACTCATCTCATTTCGGGGTACAGAACTACTGACCTTGTTCTGGATCTGGGGCAGGGGCCCTTAATCTGGGGTCCACAGATCTCTTAGGAGTCTGAATAGATTTCAGGGGGATTGTGAATTTAATGGGAAAAAATTACATTGTTTAATTTCACTGATCTCTAGCTGAAAATTAATATTTCCTACAATTATGAATTTTTTTTTAAAGACGGATCTGAGAAGGGATCCAAAGATTTTAGCAGATTGCCATGGGGACTATGACACAAAAAGGGTTAAGAGTCCTTGACCAAGGGTTTGCCTCCTGTTCTATATCAAGTTTTCATTTCAGTCAGTCCCTATTGTGCTGGCTTCTCTGATCCGGCTTTATTTGGCTGAACCAGGAACAAGAAACATTTTATTCAAGATTTTCTTGTTTCAGATAAAATACTTCATCTGTGACGTTGCATGCCTCCAGCAAATTCAAAGCAAGATCTTTTCAGTCTTTTTAAAATGGGAAATGGTGCCTCATTAGGAGTGGGGGAGAAGGCTATTCTCTATGACCCACAGGGCAGTAATTAAATCTACTAACAATGTGGTAGAGTGGTTGCTAGGTCTGAGTTAGGCTTGTCTGCTTAAAAAAAAAAAAACCAGTCCTCTACAGTGTTAAATGGGAATTTGTTCTTCTGAGAAAGTCTCTAAACGTCTTGTAGTCCTGACTTGCTAACGGCATAGTGAATGATTTGGGGCTGAGAGACTTTTCTCTCTTTGGGATGCTAGAGGTTTATTTTTTTTTGGGGGGGGGAGGGAATTGGGGTGGAAGAAAGAGGTCAATATAGCAGGTAAATTTGAAACTCTGATCCTCAACAATATCACTGGCTTTAGGGGATCTAGTGAGAAGCAGGATGGATCAGTAGTCATACAATGAAATGGGACTTTGATTTGGAAAGACACTGACCATAATTCTGGCTTGGTATGTCAGACCGGGTTACATGTATGTTACTGGTATGTCAGACCACTTACATTTTTTCACCTTGAGTTTTTCTTTTTTATTTTTTTTGACTAGGCAATTGGGATTAAGTGACTTCACCTTGAGTTTTTCAAGCAATAAAATGAGTTTGATAACGATGCTGGCAGGTTGTAGAAGAGAAAAATGATGGAAAGTTGAATAAACAGGACCATACAGCTCTTTGCAGATACGGATCAATAACCTAAGCAACCTATTTCTTAAATTAAATGTTTTACTAAAAACTTAACATTGAACATAAACTCAACCAACTAAACATTTTCAATGCAAGTTTCAGTGCAGCTATTAACACAGAAATTAATTTAACTAACACAATATCATAAATATTTTCAGTTATTCTCTCTAGTCTTCATCAGGATTCATGGTCTATCCATTTATTCTAATTCTCTTTTCCTCTTATATGGCTCTAGTTAGTGCATATTCTACACTCTCACCTGCCCCCCTTTTCATCATTTCATAAAAATCTTTCTAGCTTTTGTCTTATTGTTGGTGCTTAATATAATGCCGGGCACATAGTAAATGCTTAAGATATGCTAGTTAATGATGATGACAATACTTGTTGATCTTCATGACAGAGTAGTATTCTGTTGATGTATAATTCAGTTAGCTGTTCCAATATTGTTGGATTTTTAGATTGCTTCCATCTATGAGTGTGTGTGTATACTCACACACACACACGTATATTTGTATGTAATACACACAAATATATGTATGTGGTCAGACTAGACAATTATCCCATCACACTTAAAGTGCTATAATACCTAAAGATGCTATAATACCATAATTATGTGAAAACACATCTTAATTGTTTACTTGATGTGAACAAAGCTTAGCTACCTCCATTGAATCAATTGATCAATCTATCATAGATGGTAGGCTAAGTGCAAAAAATCCTTGATCAATGTAGAAGCCTTTGAAAGTCGTTGAATGAACTGGAGCAATGTTGCACAGGAAGATTGTTTGTGGCCACTTGGTGCTGCCTTGTGGGTCCTTCGTAAAGTAGCAAGGCGAGCTGAAATAGCTTGGTTTGGAGAGCATTAGACTGAAGATCTAAAGGTCCCTGGTTCAATCCTGGGTTTTGGCAAAGAGTTTGTAGGTAGCATAAAGTAGCAAGGCATTTATGAACGGAAAGATTCAAAGAAATAATGATCCAGGACAGGAGATCTAGCTAAGCCCCTGAGGAGGAGCTACTAGGGTTAGGATTGGGGACAAACCTCTGCCTCATTCTCTTCTCCCTACCCCACTGGTCAGAGAAGGACCTTGTGACCTTCAAGGACAGGAAAATTTGGACTTTTTCATTGGCATCCTGACATCCCCAGGACACAAAGGATGATGGCATTGTCTGCACTGAGAGCTGCGACTAGGAAAGGTGGTCAGTCTCTACAAGGAGCTCAGTAGAAAAGCTAGATGATACCTAAGGTGGACATTTTGAAGACTCTAGCAAATACTCTCACTTTGCAGGCAAGGAAACTGAGGTGTTGTGACCCACTTAAAGCCACAGAGCTGGGTTTCAAACCCCAAGTCTTTCAATACCACATACAATGTTCTTTTCATTACATTATGCATAGGTGGGTACTGGGTAAACCAAAGACCAAGCATTGTAGTTTGCCAGACATTGTGGTATATGTGGACATTTCCAGAATGTCCAATCCAGAAGATATCTATTCTGATCTCAAAGTTGATCTGAGGCTCCTGGGGCTGCCTTAGGACTGTGGCCTCAGATTAATATGGTAATAGAGGACCCACCCCAGTTCAGCACTGGTCTCTGTGGGTTAGACTTTCAAGTTAGTGAATCAATTAGAAGACCAACTTATTGTTCTTTTGGAGATATTCCTGTGAGGTCTCAGTAGATAGAACTATTAAACAGCCATAATAGACTTAGTCTGCTCCTGGGGTCATGCTACAGAAGTATATACAAAATAAATATAAAGAGAATAAATACATAGGTCACCATAGGTATAGGTATACTAGAAAATGTGTTCCCTTTCATGTGTATTTGCTATTCTCCTGCCTGTTTCTCATATAAATGTTCTTGGAATAATTTGACGTAGTGGAATCATTGCAAGCTCTTCACCAGCTTGTTTCCCCTCAAATGTTTTTCAGTGTTGTGTCAGGTGGTATTCTAGCAATCATTTATCAGTCTTTTCCTTTATGCTTTGTAAACAGCTTCCATATTTCCCTGTTTGGCAAACAGATAAAATTTTTGCTGGCTGAAGTAGTTTGCTAACTCTTTCATCTGACTCATTATGAAGGCTATTTTGAATCCACTCAATTGATCTAGAGAGGATACAAATACTCAGAAAAATTAATGGACTTTATTATTAAAAAGTGGTAGACTTTCAATAACCATTAACCCACATGTTGGATATCCAATTTCTAGAAAAATCTTACAAGAATAATATACATAAATATTGATGAAAACACTATAAGAGAAAAGGTAGGTTTTTGCAAGTGACATTTTATAGTAGACCATATCTTCATAGGTACACAATTAACTGAAAAGTATGAAGGATACAAAATCCTATTGTGATTTCACTCCATAAATCCTTATTCCAATGCTTTATCCTGGTGAAGTCAGAAGTAGGATTTTCAGAGGCTGAGAAGTGAATAGGTAGTGAGGAAGTAGAGGCAATGAGAGCAGATAAATATTTCTAGGAGCTTGGCCATGAAAAGGAAGAGAGATATAGCACAATAGCTTGAGTATGGTGTGGTCAAGTAAAGTTTTTTAACTTAATTTAATTTAATTTAATTTTTTTAAGGATGAGAAAGTCACAGGAATATATGCAGGCAGCAAGGGAGCAGCTAGTAGAAAGGGCCTGAAGTGGCATGAAAGGAAATGAGTGATTGCTGGGAAAGCTCTTGGCAGAAATGGGAGGGGATAGAAACGAGGGTGCAAGTAGGGAATTTGGTTTTGACAAGGAGAAGGGCTACCTCTTCCTCCAAGACTTGAACAAAGGAGAGAATGGGTTGAATGTAAGTCAAAACTGTGAAGGCAGGAAAAAAGGTCAGAGCAGCAATAAAAGACTTGAAATGCACGGAAAAAGAGACTAGAGGTCACAGTGAGAAGGAAGCATAGGCTTAGAAGGAATGAGGCAGACTGTGGAAAGATAGGATCAGAAAAAAGGAATCTCACAATTAGAGACCTTGGAGGAAACACTGTTAAGGATGATCACCCTTGTGGGGTAAAGAGGAGTGAAGACATGTGTTACATCAATTGAGATTGATGATGTTCAAGGAATCAGCATGAATGGTGAAGACCTCCAGTTTAATGACAGGACTAGAGATAGAAAGGAAGACTGAGCTAGTAATGAGAATGAAGGGAAACTGATCTGGAGGCTGGTGTATTTTGGTAACACAGATCTGGATGTGGACATTTAGTAGAAGTACTATCTACTAAGGTTTCTGTCACATAGGCTGGACTAGCTTTTCCTAAGGCCTTCTCCTATGCAGGCTAGGTTTATTTTTCCTTAAAAGGTATTGGAATCCTCCTTGACACTTAATTGGTCCAGAGGACTATGACTTGAACCATTGATATAGTTTTCTGCTGGCCTAAACACAAAAGGTGACACATGAGAAATCAGAGACTCCTCATTCAGACTGTACACAACTTCTGACCAGTGTGGCAGCATTGCTAACTTCCAGGCAGAGAAACTGTGACCAACTGAATCAATGCCGTCTCATTACTGAATATCCTTTCCATGCCATTGTCAAATAAACTTCCTTTTGTGAACTCAGTGTCATTTCATGGGATCATAGATCTAGAGTTGAATGAGACCCCAGAGACCAGATAGTCTAGCTCCCTATTTCCCTATCCCCAGGGAAATTTAGTGACTTGTTTGAGGTCACACAGTTAGTAAGCATTAGCAGGCACATGTGAATTCAGTTCCTTTGACTTCAGAGCCACTGTATCCTCAGACCAGCCTAACTCAGGTGTAGATGATCCAGGCAGATGGAGAGAATTTTGAAGGAGGAGAGGGTGTAGAGTGATGCTGGCAGATGGTTTGGAGGTGGCTGTGGACAGCTCCTTCTTGCCTGGTATATTGAGGGGCATAAGGAGAGAAGATGGCCAGGCTTGCAATGTTTTCTGGAGAGTGGTGGGCCAAAGGTAGGATGAAAAGGAGTTTCTTAGCAATAGATCTGGAGTCCCATAGGACACAATGGAATAGGGGTTGGGGTAGAGGAAGTCCTGGACTTTGGAAAGGTAGGATTGAGGGAAATAAGGATGAGAAGGGTAGGAAGAGATAGCAGAAAGATTTTTATCTCAGCATATAGTGACTGAATCAGGCTTCATGCTGGTATGTAGTAAATACTTTATTTGAAGAGAGTTAGAAGGTACTGGAAGTATTGAGCAGGAAACAATATCACAAAGTATGAAATTGACTCTAACAGCAGATGGGAAATGACTATTTACAGACAGCAGTAGTTTCAGGATCAGCTGCTTGAGTGCAGTCAGATCATCAATTGGTTAGAAAAGGTAAGAAAATCAATGCTAAATTGGGGAAAAAAAAGAATGATGAGAAGAAAACACTCTATGTAATTACAGCAGTTCCAACCCAACTTATTTAAACAAGCTTTGACTTCTAAAAAGTGAGAAATGGATACAGGTAAAGGCTTCACATAATTAAGTGCTCATTTGCATAACATAGATAGTAAGTGCCATGGCAGTTAAATAAAGGAGAAGCAGATATAAACTACAGTAAATTATTTAAAGGAAGCCAGAATAGATGAGAGTCTTGAGGTGGGTCAGTCAGTCAGAAAACATTTATTGAGTTCTTACTATATGCTAGGCTCTGTGCTCAGGGTTGGGGATACAATAGGAGATAACAAGTTCCTGCCTTCAAGGAGCTTACATTCTAAAGGGGGGGGCAGCATGAAAATAACTAGGCACAGACAAGCTATATACAGGGAAGATGGAAGGTAGTCCCAGAGGGATGGCACTAGCACAATAGCAGCTGGGGAAGCCAGGAAAGGATACCTACAGAAGGTATGATTTGAACTGAGCCAGGAGGCAGAGATGTATGTGAGGCATGCCAGCGTAAGGGCATGAAGTGGGAAGATGGGTTATTGTATGTGAGGAATGGCAAGCAGTTCATGAGGACTGTGTTACAGAGTGAAGGAGGGGAGGAAAGTGTAAGAAAACTGGACAGGTAGGAAGGCAACAGGTTGTGAAGTGCTTTACATGCCAAACGGATTATTCAATTCAATTCAAATCAGAGAGAGGAATCATATGATTATATCAATAGATGGTTCCTACCCTCTAAGCTTTGGCTTGTCTACCTGCGTCACCACAACTTCCCATCCATTTCTAACTTTGTATTATAGGATCACAGAAGCACAGAATCTGAGAGTTGAAATGGTCCTCAGTGGCAATCTAGTTGAACTTATACACAAAAAGACTTTCCACTCTAACATATCCAACAAGTGGTCATCCAAATTTTGTTGACTCAAAGGAATTAACATGTTAAACGCTTTGCAAAGATTTAAGTGCTATGTAAATATTTATAATTGTTATTGTCATTACTAGCCTTTAAGAAGGGGGAACACATCACTTCCTGAGGAAACTCATTTCAAGTATGGACAAACACATACAGCTGGAAGGGGCCTAGAGCTCATCTTGTCCAATTTCCTCATTTTATAGAAGAGGAAATTAAGATCCAGAGAAGTTTTTGAGTGATTTGCCAAAGGTGACATAGGCAGGAATTATCAGAGCTGGAGTTCAAACTCAATCTTTTGACTCCAAATCCTGCACTATCCGCTATACTGCCTTTGGTTATTAATATTGTTGAAGAATTCTTGACTCCTTTATAGATTACCCGAATGGCTCGCCTTCTGCCTGCCTATTTCCTTGACCTTTTTCCTATTTCTGACTCTTGGACTGCCTATCATACACTCTTGCCTGCATTGTGGTTCCTGGCATCCACCTCTTGATTTCTGCTCTGCCGATGCCCATAGTCGACATCTGTCATCACCTCTGAGTTCAACAAATCTAACTCATCAAACATTTATTAAGGGACCATTATGGAATGTAAAGACAGTCTCTATCGTCAATCAACCAGACCAGATTTAGTAAGCACCTGCTACGTGCCAGGCACTGTGTTAGGTGCTGGGGATATGAATACAATGAATGAAATAATTTCTATTTGTAAAGAGTTTACATTCTAATGGGGGCCCTAATAAGGACACATACAATATGCACATATGTATATGTGTATGCATATCTATATCTATATGTATGTATGTGTGTATGTATGTATCTATCTATCTGTTAAGAGATCAAAGTGATACCTCATGTGAAGGAAAATGTGCTTGCCATCTTTCTTGGATGTGGTAGCCATTAATAATTCCTTAAAACTAGGCAATTCAAAATAATAAATCAAGCCTTAATTTTAAGTGATTGTAGATTTCTGAGGTATAAATGTTCACACAGAAAATTTA
This sequence comes from Phascolarctos cinereus, assembly GCF_003287225.1. Classification (NCBI taxonomy): domain Eukaryota; kingdom Metazoa; phylum Chordata; class Mammalia; order Diprotodontia; family Phascolarctidae; genus Phascolarctos; species Phascolarctos cinereus. The sequence goes on from NW_027556180.1 coordinate 61,887,188, forward strand.
AAAATTGACTATCACAGTTAGAACTGACTTTTGCACATCCTGTTCTAGAGGCAGTAGGAAGCCACTGGAGTTTATTGAGTAGGAAAGTGACATGTAAGCTTCTCACCCAATTAGCTTGTAATCTTACCTTCTTTCTGTTGGCCTCCTTTGTTATTGGAATCCCTTATCTCCTTCTCCCTTAAATATTAAGTTAGCATGTTCAACTGTCTCATTTTGTCTATGATACTTACTTTGAACCCTGACACCATGATACATTCATTATGGATACTTGGAAATTAATGCTACTAATTGTGAATATCAACAGGTTGATGAATTACTTGGTTGTTCTAAGGACAGGCCTATATGATGAAAGAGAATCTTTTTCAGTGTGGTCCTTAAGTCCAAAACTAATCCCACCATTTATAAGTTAGTGATACTAAAAGAAAACCATATCTGAAAAAAGGTAAATGGTTTCTTTCTTATGTCACTTTCCTGGACCTGATGATCCCAAAGGCCCTTTCTAACTTTAAGATTCTAGGATTTTGTAATAAGGTAATTGGGGGCTATTATAAATCCAAAGTAAGGTAGATATAAATGGTAGCTAAGACATGAAAATGATTAAAGGCCTGTGTCTGAAATAGTACTATCAAAAAAGCCCAACTAGAATGGAAGGGCTTTAGTGATGGTTATTTGTAAGCATGATACTTTGGGCAGGGGAAGACAAGAGTGCTGAAATTAATTGGAGGGATGACTAGAAGACATAGACCATCACAGACTCTAGATGAAGTCTAAGTGGACAATCATAGAAGTCCAACATAAAGAAATCAATATAACAACACAAAAAAGAAATCTATATTGGATTCCATCAAATCCATTCATAACAGCTACACTAAATGTACTATGTAGGTGAAGAAACAAGTGGTCAGGAGACCTGGGGTCTGGTCTTGGCTCTGCTACTAACCCAGGAGTTCTTTATCTTTTGTGTTTTGGACCCCTTTGGTGGTTGGTGAAGTATATGAGTCACTTCTTAAAATAATGCTTTTAAATACAGAAGATGAAATACATAGGATTACAAAGGAAATGGATTATATTGAAATACAATTATTAAAATATTTATATATTAAAAACTCTAAATTCATAGACCCTAGGTCAGAATCCCTGTGCCTGACATTGACAAGGCCATAGGCATCACTTCTCTGATTTTCAGTACTATTCCAAAGGGTTCATGTTCTGATTCTTGTTATTGTTGTTTTGTTCAGTCCTTCAGTTGTGTTTGACTCCTCGTGACCCCTTAGATCATAGCACCCAATGCGATCCATGAGGTTTTTTTTGGCAAAGATAGTGGGTGGTTTACCATTTCCTTTTCCAGTGGATTAAGGCCAACAGAAGTTAAGCGACTTGCCCTCACACAGCTAGTAAATGACTGAGGTTGGATTTTAATTCAGGTTTTCCTGGTCCAGGCCCAGCACTTTATCCACTGAGCCACCTAGCCGCAGCTTCCAAACTTGATGAAAATATTCCAAAAGACTATTCAAGTCTCTTTGCTCAGCCTATGCAAGATCAATCTTCTAGTTTTGTGACTTTGGACAGTTGACCACCCCTCTGAACTTGAGCTTTTTCACTTGTAAAATGAAGGCACTGAATGAGATGATCTCTAATGTTTCCTCTAGCTTTAATAGTTTCCGAGTCTACTGAATGGAGAATTTTCATATTTTTTGGGGGGGGGGAAGAGGAGGGGCGAGGCAATCAGGGTTAAGTGACTTGCCCAGGGTCACACAGCTTGTAAGTATCGTGTCTGAGGCCTGCTTTGAACTCAGGTCCTCCTGACTCCAGGGCTGGTGCTCTATCCACTGCGTCACCTAGCTGCCTCTCAAAACCTTTCCTTTTAACAAAGATTTTTTAAAAAGTGAAAATTTGTAGGTTTATATGTTATTACTAGCTCTCATATATAGGCATATATATGCATAATTAGTAAATTTTTACAATAGTGATATCATAGTTTCATAAATTGTTCTTCTTGTTCTGCTTACTTCACTCTGTATAAGTTCATAAAAATCTTTCCAGGTTTCTCTGGCATTTTTCTTTTCAAGTTTCCTTGACATATTATATCCAGGCTTTATTTATTTATTTATTTTGGTCATGGATTACAGCTAAAAAATGATTTTTAAGTTATCTCTCCTTGTTCTGTTTTCCAGGTCATTTTAAAAAATATGAGATATCTATTTTCTTCTATTATTTCAATCTTTTCATTTTGTTTGAATATTTTTTTGTTTTCTCTTGCAGTTATTAACTTCTATTTGGTCCATTCTAATTTTTAAGGAATCTATTGCTTGGTTAAGGTTTTGTGCCTATTGTGTTGAGTTGTTGATTCTCTTTACAAATCTCTTTTTAATAGGTTTCATTTCTTTTATAGTTGTTTCCTCAGCTGCTTTTCTTTCCCTTGTAATGCCAATTTAAGCCCCCTTTTAAACTCACATCATTTCTCCTAGGAATTCAAGCTCATCCTGTGCACAATCTGTGCTTTTTTTTTTTTTAGATTTTGCCTGGAAGCATTTTTTAGTTATTCTCTTATTCTGAGTTTGTGTCTTGGGCATCCCTGGCTTCAGAATGCATCTTATTCTCTCCTTTTTTTTTTCTTTTCATTTTTGATGCTGAGTTTCTGCTCTTCTCCCAGGGGTCCAGTGGCTTCCTATTGTAAGCAAGATCAAAAAGAAAATTCTCTGTTTTGCTTTTAAAGCCCTTCATACCCAGATTCCTTCCTACCAATCCAGTCTTCTTACATTTTAATCCACTCCCTATCCTCTGTGACCCAATGACACTGGCCTTACTGCTACGCACATGTGGCGATCCATCTTCCAGGCCTGGGCATTTTTACTGGCTGTCTCCCATTCCAGGAATTCTTTCCCTCCTCCTCCCACCTCTTTGCTTCCCTAGATTCCTTCAAGTCTTATGTAAAGTCCCAATTTCTACAAAAAGCTTTTCCCACTCCTCTTTAATATTAGTGCCTTCCCTCTGAGATTATATCCAATTTACCCTGCATATGTCTTATTTAGTCATAGTGACTTGAATGTTGTTTTTCCATTAGATTGTAATGGAGGAGTGGGGAAGTCCCCTTGAGAGTATGGATTGTTTTTTTGTATCCTCAGTGCTTAGCACAGTGCCTGGCACATATCAGATATTTAATAATGCTTAACTAACTAACACTCCTTTATAGCTACCATGTTGATATTCCAGGTCTTACCATGTTACTCAATAAGCTCTCTATTGCTTCTGGGATTGAAGGCAAACTCCTGTTTGCCATTTAAAGCCCTTCCCAGTCTAGTGTCAGCCTTGTCTTCTGGACTTAGTACTCCCTCCCATTCACTGGTTTATTTTATCTCATGCATAACATCTATTTCATATGTCTGTACCTTTTATTGGCTTTCTTGCACTTCTTTATCACCTCTACCTCTCAGAGTTCCTAACTTCCTTCAAAGTTTGAATGGAACTTAGCCACCATTCAATCCCATTTTATAGAATTAATAATTTAGTCTACCTTTCATTTTACAAATGAGGAAACTGAGGCCCAGAGAGATGAAGTAATTTGACTAAGACCGAACAGTACACGGTAGAGTAAGCATTTGAACCCAGGCTTTTGGGGTTCTAAAACTCATGCTTTTTCTACTTCATTATCCTGCTGGATAGCAACACTTGCTCTAGACTCACTAACATTTTCTGGCAGAATGAGAGATTGCCTTTTATGGCAGAAAGAGAGATTCTTATTCCTAGTCTGCTAGTCAGTATGTCAACAAAATGTTAGTTTTTGCAGTGAAAATTTCTTTGTGTGAAACTCATATCCAGGAGGTAGAAGCAGCTATGACCCACGTGGGGCCCAGGAGGGTCCTGAGTTATATGGCATCAAGGCCGTTTTCCATTCTCTTCCTGCTTCTCTGAAGGGGGCTCAGGCTTTGACGTCAGCTGCTGATGAATCACTGCTCCTCACTGGGCCACTAACAGGGATTGCTGGCTGAAGCTGGAGCAGCTGTTGTTAGTCATTCATTGAAAAAAAAGAAGAAGAGGAAGAAGAAGAAGAGAGTTGGAAAAAGTTCCAGGGAGATGCTTGAGTGAATAAGTAATTACCTTTCTATTTCCACGATGGAGAACTCTATTGCCTTGTGAAAAAAGTGATCTCCTCCAGTACTGGGGGGGGGGCTTCCAGAGGGTCAAAAATACTTGTTGATTGACTGATGAACTGGCCAAAAAAAGACCTGCAGGTCTATGATCCTCTGTGTATGGTTACAGAAGTCTCATATTTCCCTCTATGGCTGACTATCTATGGCTTTGGGTGTGTTATTCTGTGCCAATGAAGTCCCATAAAGACATTGTATAATCTCACTGGGTTCACCTATTGTGAGCTCTATTTTGGCAATTCGAAGAGGAAATGCAGAAAGCTATTTGTAGTATTGGTTGGTGAGTCCATATGGACTTCATTGAGAGGAGACCTGGGAGGCAGGAAGTGCCCTAGGTTCTGCGCATGATCTTGGACAAATCACTTGACCTCTTTCTTGCCTTGCTAAGAAAAGAATGAATATGTACCTTTGCCAACCAGGAATTTGAGAAGACAGTCAAGTGTGATAGAGCCAGATTCATCCCAGTCCTGGGATCCCCAACTCCACAGTGAGGATGGAGAGGATGTAGTTTTTTTTTCTGGCACCTCTGTGTAAGACAGGGAAAATGATGCACCCAAGGGACAGTAAGATTCCCCAAGCAGTCAGTGATGGAACCCTGAAATCATTATTTTTCAGTTTTCCAGCAAGTATGCGAATAGACTGAGAGCAAATTCATTACTCTGTCTAGGGACTCCATTTGGGAAATGAATCAATCAATCACTCAATCAACAAGCATTTATTTAGCACATACTCTGTGTCAGACACTGTGCTAAGCCTTGGGGAAACAAGGGCAAAGTAAAGGACTATTGATGCTGCTTTTGAGAGAGAAAATAAGTGACAGCAGGCTTTAATGAAAAGACTTGGCAGAGTCAGGAAAATTGGGTTCTACTCTAGGTTTTGCTATTAACTAAATGTGAAACTGTGGTCCTTCCTCATTTGTAAAATGAGAAGGTTGAACTATATAATCTCTAAAATCCCATCTAGATTTGATAAAATATGATTCTAGTTAAGAATTTACATAACCTCACTAGGGCTAGGTAGAACATATTGTTCACTTTAGAGTTTAGTGTTAATCCTTTCAGGTTATTAAAGTAAACTAGAGGTGATAATTTATTGAAAGTACATTGTTATGCAAATTGAAATGATAGTGGAGTTTCATCTCATGCCCAGCAAATTGGAAAAGATGGCAAAAGATGGAAATAGTCAATGTTAGAGGGACAGCAGAAGGCCCACTAGTATGCTGTTGGTAGAACTATGAGTTGGTCCAACTACTCTTGAGAGCAATTTGGAATTATAATTATCCCTTCTACATTGTGGGGGTTGGTGATTGGGGGTGGTGGGCCTCTGTGATCTGGAAAATATGTGTAAAATTTTTTGGCCCTCCTTTGTACCAGATAAGGTTGAATTCTTTTCTTTTTCTTTTATGGCATTTACAGTACCTTATTGTAAATTTGGTCATAGACTCTATGTCATCTGTTGGCCTTTGCACATCATCTGTGACTTCCACAAAGCTCCCCCAAAATTCCCATTTAATTCCTCATGCCAACCCTCAATATACTGAAACCATGATGGGGAAAGTTGCGATATAGAAGAGCAAACTGTATATTAAGAAAGTGATTAAAATGTCCCTGTCCTTTGACCCATGGATTTCATTGCTAGGAGCATACCCTAAGGAAGTAAAAAATAGAAAGAAAATCCAATGAACAGTAAAACATTGATAAGGGCACTTTTTGTATGAAAAAAGAATAGCAAACAAAGTAGATGCCCATCCATTAAAGAGAGTCTCAACAAATTGCATTGCGTGAAAATAATGAAATATGCTCTCATGTAAATAAAAAATTACGAATCTGGAGAAATCAAAGAAGCATGCAAAGACATATGAACCAGGAAAATAGCACACATAATGACCCTAGGAGCATAAGTGAAAAGGGCAAAAACCTGATATTGTATACTGAATAATAAATAATGACCAAGTTCAGTTTTGGAGAAGAGATGAGAATATCCTTCCCGTCTTTGCAGAAGTTTGGAGCTTTGGATATGGAATATTACCTATATTTTCAAACTTGATTGGTGGTTGTTTTTCCAAACTGCCTTTCCCCCCCTCTCTTTTAAAAATTCTTTGTTGCAAGGGATGGCTCATTGCATAGGGGAAGGTGTATTTGAAAATAAAGGTGATATAAGAATGAAAAGTATCAATAATTTTTTTTTCCATTTAAAAATGTACCTTGAGGACTTCTGGGGGCAGAGCCAAGATGGCAGAGTAGCGAAAGTTGTCAACTGAGTCTTCCCACCATTTCCCTCCAAACAGTGCTAAAATAACACCTCAGATTGAATTCTGGAATGAGAGAGCCAATAGAAAGTCAGATTGAGACATTCTTCCAGCCCAAGACAATATATGAGTTTGGAATGAGAGATCTGTGACATGGAGGATGAAGCTGGCCTAAAGCCTATGTGGATGAAACACCAGTGGTGGGACTAGGTGGTGGTAACAGAAATAGCAGCAGCTTTGGGAGCTCCCAGACCAAAGATGGTAAAGGGATCCAGGAACTGGTCAAGAAGAAACTATAGGTTACCCCTGTGCTAATACTGGATACAGGACCAAATGCTGTTTGGCAACTTCATTGCCTATACCCACTTCTAGGTCAAAGTTCAAGGTCAGAGAGGAGCACTTTCAGTCAAAAGGGAGTAGAAGCCATGAGGGGCAGTATCATTTCCAGGTTTAAGGGGTCAGAGACCATGAGGAGCAGTATTAATTGCAATCCTAAGGGATCAGGGGCCCTTCCTGGGTAAGGACCAGAGTGCAGACCAAGAGAACAGTGACCACACCTCTCCTTAGCTCACACTACCTTGGAAGCACTGAAAACTTCCAAACTTCCAGAACTAACTCTAAAAATAGCAGTGCAAAAGAGCTTGAAGTTTGAGACAGTACCCCTCCACCCCCCATGTTGGGAACAAAGCTCAATATTAACATAATGTTCCAATTCAAGAAAAAAGGTAGAAAAATGAGCAAACTACACAAAAGAACCTTACCATAAAAACTATTATCATGACAGGGGAGATCAAGACACAAACTCAGAGTAAGAATGAAAGCAAAACAACTACAAGCAAAGCCTCGAAGAAAAATGTGTCCTCAGTTTACAAATGGTCAAGGAATAAGAACAGGCAGTTTTCAGATGAAATCAAAGCTAACTATAGTCATGTGAAGAAGTGCTCTAATTCGCTTTTGAGAAATACAGATTAAAACAACTCTGAGGTACTACCTACCATCTCACACCTATCAGATTGGCTAGTATGACAAAAAAAGAAAATGATAAATATTGGGAAAAATTAGGACACTAATAAACTATTGGTGGAATTGTGAACTGATCCAAACATTCTGGAGAGTAATTTGGAATTATGCTCAAAGTGCAACCAAACTGTGCATATCTTTTGATCCAGCAATGCTGCTACTAGCTCTATACCCTAAAAGAGTTCATAAAAAAAAGGGAAAAGGACCTACATTTTCAAAATATTTATAGTAGCTCTTTTTGTGGTGGCAAAAAATTGGAAATTAAGGAGATGCCTATCAATTGAGGAAAGGCTGAACAAATTATGATATATGAATGTAATGGAATACTATCATGTAATAAGAATAATGAGCAGGCCAATTTCAGAAAAACCTGGACAGACTTGTATGAACTGAGACAAAGTGAAATGAGCAGAACCAGGAAAACATTCTACACAATAACAGCAACATTGTGTGATGATCAACTATGATAGACTTACCTCTTCTCAACAATACAATGACCCAAGGCAATTAGAAAGGACTCATGATGAAAAATACTATCCATGTCCAAAGAAAGAAGTGATGGACTGAATGTGGATTAATACAATACTATTTTCACCTTATTTTTTTCCCATTTTTTTTTTTTGGTCTGTTTCTTCTTTCACAACTGTGACTAATATGGAAATATTTTACATGATTTTATCTATATAACCTACACCACATTGCTTAGCATTTTAGCAAGAGAGAAGGGGAGGGAAGGAGAAGAATTTGGAACTCAAAATTTTGTAAAAGTGAATGCTAAAAAATGTCTTTATTTATAATTGGGAAAAAGTAAAATATTAATAAATTTTTAAAAATACCCTCTCCCCAATTAAAATATGAATTGGACATAAGCCCAAAAATAATTCCTAGAAGAACTAGAGAATGATTTTCAAAATCAAGTAAGAGTGGTAGGGGTGACAGAAAAGGAAAAAAAAAGAGTATAGGGGTGAAATTGGGCAAAAAAAAAAGAAAACAAAGGAAGAAAATTATGAAAAGACAATTATTGTTATTATTTTTTAGTCAATTCAGTCATACTTGGTTCTTTATGACTCCATTTGGTGTTTTCTTGGCAAAGGTATTGGAGCATTTTGTCATTTTTTTCTCCAGTTCATTTTACAGATGAGGAAACTGAGGCAAATAAGGGTAAGTGACTTGCCCAGGGTCATACAGATCATAAGTGTCTAAGGCCAGATTTAAACTTAGGAAGATCAGTCTTCTGACTTCAGGCCTGGCACTCTATCTACTAAAATTAACAGCTTGGTAAAAAAAAAAGGCACAAAAATACTGAAGAAAATAACACTTTAAAAAACAGAATTGGCCAATTGGAAAAGGAGCTACAAAATTCACTGATGAAAATAACTTCTTAAAAAGCAGAATTGGCCAAATAGAAAAAGAGGTAGAAAAGCTCACTAAAGAAACTAATTCCTTTAAAATTAGAATTGAGCAAATGGAAGATAATGACTCCATGAAATATCAAGAAACAATAAAACAAATATCTTATTGGAAAAACTGCTGAATTGGAAAATTGATTGAAGAGAGATAATTTAAGAATTATTGGATTATCTGAAAGTGATGAACAGAGAAAGATTCTAGACATCATATTTTAAGAAATTGTCAAGGAAAACTGCCCAGATATCTTCAAACCAGAGAGTGCAATAGAAATTGAAAGAATCTACTGATCACTATCTAAAGAGATTCCAAAATTAAAACTCCCAGAAATATTATAGCCAACTTCCAAAGCTTCTAGGTCATAGAAAAAATATTTCAAGTAGCCAGAAAGAAACTATTCAAATGCTGGGGAGCCACATTCAGGATCACACAAGATTTAGCGGCTGTCACATTAAAGGAGTCTTTGAAATATGATATTCTGGAAGGCAAAAGAGCTGGGATTACAGCCCAGAATAACCTACCTGGCAAAACTGAGTATAATCCTGCAAGGGAAAAAAATGTGTATTTAATTAAATAGAAGATTTGCAAGCATTCCTGATGAAAAGACTAGAGCTGAATAGAAAATTTGACTTTCAAATACAAGATTCAAGAGAAGCATAAAAAGTAAACATGAAAGAAATAAAAAAACAACAAGGTTAAATGGTTTACCTTTTTATATGGGAAGATGATACATGTATCTTTCAAGAATTTTCATCATTATTGGGGGTGGTTAAAAGGATTCTACATAGAAAGAGGGTATAGGAGTGAGTCGATTAGATTGGGAAGATGTAAAGAAAATTGATAGGTGAGAAAGAGGGATCTTCTAGGGCAGGAGTGGGGAACCTGTGGCCTTAGTGTGGCCTTTAGACTGAGTCCAAGTTTTACAGAACAAATCCTTTTTATTAAGGGGATTTGTTCTGTGAAGTTTGGATTCAGTCAAAGGGTTATGCTTAAGCACCTAGAGAACCACATGTGGCCTCAAGGCTTCAAGTTTCCCCATCCTTGTCCTTGGGGAAGGGGGAAGGAGGAAGGGAGAGGAATGGGGAAAATTATGTCACATAAAAGAAGTGCACAGGAAGAACTTTTATAATAGAGGAAAAAATAGGAGAGGCAGGCAGTGCTTGAACCTCATATTAAAAAGGGAAAACACATATATACTCAACTGGTAATAGAAATCTATCCTAATCAACAGAGAAGTAAGAGGGAAAGATATCATGTGTACATGATAATAGGGAGGGCAGATAAAAGAAGGCAGTGGTCAGAGCAAAACAGACTTTAGAGAAGGAATAAGATAAAGAGACAGAGAAGGAAATACATAGTAATTATAACTGTGAATGTGAATGGGATGAATTCACCCATAAAGTGGTAGAATGAGCGGAATGGATTAAAAGCCAGATTCCAACAATGTGTTGTTTACAAGAAATACATTTGAAACAGAGACACACATGGAGTTAAAATAAAGGGCTAGAACAGAATCATTATTTCAGCTGAAGTTAAAAAGGCATGAGTAGCAACCATGATTTTAAACAAAGCAAAAGCAAAAATAGACCTAATTAAAAAGGATAAACAGGAAAGCTACATTTTGCTAAAAAAAAATACCATGGACAATGTAGTAATGTCAATGCTAAATACATATTCACCAAATGACATGCCATCCAAATTATTAAAGGAAAAGTTAAATGAGTTTATCGGAAGAAATAGACAGTAAAACTATACTAGTGGGAAACATCAATTTTCCTCTCTCAGGGCTAGATAAATATAACCATAAAACAAATAAGAAGGCATAGAATCTTAGAAAAGTTAGATATGATAGACCTCTGGAGAAAACTGAATGAGAATAGAAGGGAGTATATATTTCTCTCAACCGTACATGGCACCTTCACAAAAACTGACCATGTATTAGGGCATAAAAACATCACACCCAAATGCAGAAAAACAGAAATAGTAAATGTATTCTTTTCAGACCATAATGCAATAAAAATTACATTTAATAAAGGGCCATGGAAGCACAGATTAAAAGTTACTTGGAAACTAAATAATCCAATCCTTTTTTTCCTTTTTTTTTTTTTTTTTTGGCCAGGCAATGGGGTGAAGTGACTTGCCCAGAGTCACACAGCTAGTAAGTATCAAGTGTCTGAGGCCAGATTTGAGCTCAATTCTTTCTGAATCCAGGGCTGGTGCTCTATCTACTGCTCCATTTAGTTGCACCTAAATAATCTAATCCTAAAGAATAGGTAGGTCAAAGAAGAGATCATAGAAACAATCAATTATCTCATTAAAGAGAATGATAACAATGAGACAACATTCCAAAATCTGTGGAATAGAGGCAAACCAGTACTTACGGGAAAATTTATATTTCTTAATGCATATATCAATAAGGGAAAGAATTAATAAATTGGGTCTGCAATGAAAAAAACCCAAACAAATGAAAACCCTCAATTAAACACTAAAATGGAAATTCTGAAAATCAAAGGAGAGATTAATAAAATTGAATGTAAGAAGGCCAATCAATTAATAAATAAAACTAGAAGTTGGTCTTATGAAAAAACCAACAAAATAGATAAAACATTGGTTAATATGATAAAAAAGAAGAAAACCAAATTACTAATATAAAAAAATGAAAAGGGTGAATATATTACCAATGAAGATGATATCAAAGCTCATCAACTGGGGAATGGCTAAATAAGTTGTCATACATGATTGTGATGCAATACTATCAGTGCTGTAAGAAATGATGATCTGGGGGCAGCTAGGTGGCACAGTGGATAGAACACCGGCCCTGGATTCAGGAGGACCTGAGTTCAAATCAGGCCTCAGACATATAACACTTACTAGCTGTGTGACCCTGGGCAAGTCACTTGACCGCATTGCCTAGCAAAAACCCCAAAAAAAAAGATGACCTGGTTGATTTTAGAAAAACTTGCATGAAATAATGAAAAGTGAAATGAGCAGAACCTGGAGAACATTGTACATAGTAACAGCAATGTTGTACAAAGAAGAATTGTAAACAACCAAGTTATTCTAAGCACTATAAATACTCAAATCAACTATAAAGGACCTATGAAGGGAGATGCTATCCATCTCCAGAGAAAGAATTGATAAATAGAAGTATGCCTAGTGTGGTTTTACATATATTTATAAATCTATGTCAAATGGTGGCCTTCTCTAGTGTGGGGTGGGAAGGGAGGGAGGAAGACAAATCAGAACTTAAAATGTAAAAAAAAATAAATTAAAAAAAAGCATTAAAACCATGGACCAGTGGAATAGATTAGGTACACAATACACAGTAGTAAATGACCATAGTTATCTAATTTTGTGCAGCTAGGTGGTGCAGTAAATTGAATGCCAGGCCTGGATTCAGGAAGACCTGAATTCAAATCTGATGCCAGGCACTTATTAGCTGTGTGACCCTGGGCAAGTCAACTCTGTTTGCCTCCTTTTCCTCACCTGTAAAATAAGCTGGACAAGGAAATGACCAACCACTGCAATACCTTTACCAAGAAAACCCCAAAAGGGACGACGAAGAGTCAGACACAAGTGAAAAATGATTACACAACAGCAATCTAGTGTCTGATAAACCAAAGATCTAAACTTTGGGGGTAAGAATCCACCATTCGACAAAAATTGCTGGAAATACTGGAAAGCAGTTTGGCAGAAATTAGGCATAGACCAACCAACACCTCATACTGCATACCAGAATCAGGTTAAAATGGATACATGATTTAGACATAAGGGGTGATATAAGTAAATTAAAGGAACATTGAAAATTTACCTGCCAAGTCTATGGATAAGGGAAGAGTTTATGACCAAACAACATGATAGAGAGGATTATAGGAAGTAAAACAGATAATTCTGATTGCACGAAATGAAAAAGCTTTTGCACAAACAAAACTCACACAGCCAAAATTAGTACGAAAACAGGAAACTGGGGACAATTTTTTTTATAGCAAGTTTCTCTGACAAAGGAATAATTTTTCAAATATATAGAGGACCAAGCCAAATTTATAAAAATAAGCATCATTCCCCTGTTGATAATTGCTCAAAGGATATGAATAGGCAGTTTTCAGAAGAAGAAATCAAAGCAAGCAACAATCATATGAAAAAATACTCTAAACCACTACTGAGCCGAGAAATGCAAATTGAAACGACTCTGAGATACTACCTCACACCTATCAGATTGGCTAATATGACTGAAAAAAGAAGACAAGTGTTGGAGGGGATGTGGAAAAATTGGGACACTAATTCACTGTTGGTGGAGTTGTGAACTGGTTCAACCATTTTGGAGAATGATTTGGAACTATTCCCAAAGAGCTATAAAATTGTGTATACCCTGTAACCCAGCAATACTGCTGTGAGGTCTGTATCCCAAAGAGATCAAAGAAAAGGGGAATGGACCTATTTGTACAAAAATATTTATGGTAGAATTGGAAATTGAGGGGCTGCCCTTCAATTGGGGGGTAGCTAGAAGGCTCAGTGTATAGGGCACTGGCTCTGGAGTCAGGAAGACCTGAGTTCACATATAGCCTCAGACACTAGCTATGTGACCTTGCTTAATCTCTGTTTTCCTTAATCCAATGGAGAAGGAAATGGCAAACCATTCCAGCATCTTTGCCAAGAAAACCCCATGGATAATATGGTTCATGGGATCATGAAGATTTGGACATGACAGAGTGACTGAATAACAACAATTGTCAACTGGGGAATGACTGAATAAATTTTAGTCTATGATTGTGCTGGAATACTATTGTGCTATAAGAAATGGTGAGGGGACTGGTTTGGTTTCAGAAAAACCTGGGAAGATTTGTATGAACTTATGCAAAGTGAAGTGAAAAAAAAACCAAGAGAACATTGTACATAGTAACAGCAGTATTGTAAGGATGATCAACTGTGACATACTTGGCTACTCTGATCAAGACAATGATCCAAGACAATTCCTAAGGACCTATGATGAAAGATGCTGTCCACTTCCAGAGAACTGATGAACTCTCAATTCAGAGTGAAACATACTTTTTTTAAGCTTTCTTATTTTTATAGTTTTATTTTCTTTGTGTATTCTTTCACAATGTGGCTAATACAGAAATATGTTTTTGATGACTTCACATGTATGATCAATATCAAATTGTTTGCCATCTCAAAGAGAGGGGAAGAGTAGGATGGAGGGAGGAGTTTGGCACTCAAAATTAAAAAAAACACTAGTGTTAATTTTTTTTACATGTAGTTGGGAAAAAATTAACAAAATAAATAAAAAATAATTTAAAAAATTATGAAGTGCCTTAGTGACTCACACTGAGTTAAAAGTGAACAAGAACATTAGAATATAAGATCTAGAAGAGACCTTAGTCCAATCCCTTCTTTGTAAAGATGAAGAAATTGTGATCCTGGAAAAGTACAATAATTTGATCAAGGCCATATTCTTGGTGGGCATTCAACTTGCAGGTATCCAGAGCAAACTTCATTTACCCTTCTTACCAATAAGATGAACCCCATGGTCTGAAAAGACCTTTGACCATTCTTCAGTTGGAGCAAGTGAAGGGATGGATCAAAAAACAGATTTAATCTTCTTTGGAAAGAGATTCCCTACACTTTCTACTGAAGCAGATCACAAATCTAGGAACCAGGAAAAGATCTGCCTCTGAAGCTCAGTGAGGAGTAGTTACATGGGGTAATAAGAGGAGCTTGACTTACAGTTTTTTTTTTTATGAAAACCTCAGCATTGGATCACAGGATCACAGTTCTAGAATGTGAAGGGACCTCAGAGGTCAACTAATTCAACTCTCCCTTTCTCCTACCCTCACTGAGTTATAAGTGAAGAAAATGAGACCCAGGGAGGTTCTGACTTTCCCAAGGTCACAAAGGTATTAATCATTAGAGGTGCTATTTGAACCCAAGTCTTCTGGCTCCACTGTACCATGCATATAAGCCCATTTAAAATTATGACCTTGGGCATGTCCCTTGTCTTCCCTAAAACTGAGTTTCATTATTTGTAAAATGGAGATGCTGGACCTTAAAGTTCCCTCCAGATCTGACATTCTCTTTACTGCTGTTTCTTCCTGTGCCAATGGTCTATATTTTAAGGTACCTTTCAGATCTCACATTTTATAATTATGTAATTAGCACTATTGATATCAATCAGTCAGTAAGCATTTATTAAACACTTAATATGTGCCATTGTGAAAAGTGCTGGGGACACAATGCAAGCCCCAAACAGCAATTGCCCTCAAGGCACTGACATTTTAATAGGGGTGACAACACATATGTGAATTGGTACATACAAGAAAACTGAACAATAGATAGAAAATAGTCTTAGAAGGGAAGTCGCCAGAAATTGAGGATGGGAAGAGTGGGAAAGACCTCTTGCAGGAAGTGGCGTTTTAGGTGAATCTTAAAGGAAACTAGGAATTCTATAAGGTGAAGGTTCACATTCTAGGCAAGGGAGATTGCTCATGAAAATGCTCAGAAATGAGAGACTAGGATTATGTATAGGGAACAGAATGTAAGCCAAACTCAACTGTAGAATTTGTGGAGGGCAACTGTGGAGGGGAGTAAATGCAATTGTATTACATTTTAAAATATTTAAGCAGAATGAAACTTAGACTTTAATTGTGACTTTCAATAACTATAGAATCAGAAGTCCAGTATATTAGATTTTAAATTAAAAATAAGTGTCTAGAGTTAAATTCAGTAGGGAAGAAAGCATAGGTTGTTGGGATGATAATGACAGAAATCTAACTCCAAACAAGACTAACTTAAAGACTGGAAAAAAAGAAGGAAAAAAAGAAAAAGAAAGTACAGACAGATAAGAACCTGTAAGGGAGGGCAAAGAGAAAGAGGGAATAGGATACGTTCTGACATGAGTGATCTCATATACTGTTGAGACTAGTCAAGAAATAAAATTCGTAAATAGCCTTTCTTGTCCCATTTGAAAAGAAACAGACACAATTTAATTTCCAGAAACCTCAAGAAAATCATCCCCACTCATTATGCCTCATCCAGGAAAACTATATTTGATTTTCTTCTAAATTTGAAATGGCAGAGATGAGAATTTCCATTTCCCTTCACCTACTGACACTATCAAGCTGACACATGAGGCGATATCAGTTTGATTAGCATTATTTGCTGACAGCGTGTCTGGCACCATGAAAGCCATAGAAGGTCAAGGTAAAAGAAACATTGAATATCATTATTTGGTAATAAAATCCATTTAGCACTTTTCATGACATCTCAATTTTATTAAATTATTAATAAAATAATAATAGCTTTCATTTATCATGAACAAACCAAATGACATTACTGAAATGGCAAGATGTTATATTTTATTATTCATACAAATGATTTCTTCTTGGATTCATGAAGAAAGTAAGTCAGTAGTGATACAATATGTATAGTGGCTAAAAAGATGCAGACTCTAATACTTGGGCAAATCCACGATGGGATGTTCCTATCATGAACATAAATTACATCCTCTTCCTGCCTTATTCAGTGTGATTTTTGTCTATGTCCTTCTGTAATTCTCCATAAGGGTTCCATCAAAGGCTCTGTAATGGATAAACGGCTAGACTGGGAGTCAGGAAGACCTGAATTGGAATCTTGCCTCAGACACTAACTGTTTGACCTTGAGCAACTCACTTAATGTGTCTCAGTCTCAATTTCCTCATCTGCAGATGGGGATAATAAAAGCAACTACCTCACAGGGTTGTTGTGAAGCTCAGAGAAGATGATTTATATATGTAAAGCATTTTGCAAACATCATAATGTTTTACAGGGTATCCTAAAAGCCTTAATGCAATGTTACACTATTAAAGAATCTTTATAACATATACACAAGTTGGTGCATACATAAATATTGAATATATAGGAAATAGGCTTAGAAGGGAAATCAAAAGACTCTTTAATAGCTTAAAATTGTACTTAGGTTTTGAGGACACTCAGTAGAAATGCTAATTGTTATTATTATTATTTTAACATCATAGGAGTACCAGTGCATTATTTGTGTCTCATTTTTCAATGGCTAGACCTCCTTCTTTTTTGAGTTATTCATAGCGTCAATGATTTCTTTTTCTATCACTTCTACTGTAGAGGAAAAAAACCAACATAGTTATCTCTGGATTATTTAACCACAAATCCAGTGTTTTTTCTCTGAGTTTCCTAAGAACTTCTATCAGTAGAAGTAATGTTGAGAAAGACAAGAGAGGCCACAGTCATTGAGAATATAAAGGCAGGAGACAGAACATATTCCGAAGAAAAAGATAGCAACTTGCCAGTGTTGGTATCATGGACCAATTGTTAGAGGTTTTTTTTTAAATGGTGACCAAACCTATTTAACTGGTAATCATATTTAAAATCAAGTCCTCTGCCAAGTATTCAATACATTTTCAGTTAAAAAAAATGAATATTTTGAGCTGGAATGAGCTTTTCTGGAGTCTTTCCATTCCATTCCATTCCATTCCATTCCATTCCATTCCATTCCATTCCATTCCATCCCATTCCATCCCATTCCATTCCATTCCATCCCATTCCATTCCATTCCATTCCATTCCATCCCATTCCATCCCATTCCATCCCATTCCATTCCATTCCATTCCATTCCATCCCATTCCATTCCATTCCATCCCATTCCATTCCATCCCATCCCATTCCATTCCATTCCATCCCATCCCATCCCATTCCATTCCATCCCATTCCATTCCATTCCATTCCATTCCATTCCATTCCATTCCATTCCATTCCATTCCATTCCATTCCATTCCATTCCATTCCATCCCATTCCATTCCATTCCATAAACATCAAGTAACTATTAGGTATAGGCAGTGAGGCAGTGAATAGAAAAAAAAAGAGTAAAAAGTGAATAGAAAGCCAGCTTCACAATAAGGAAGACCTGGGTTCAAATATCATTTCTAACACCTACTGACTATCTGCCCCTTACAAGTGGTTTAACCTCTCAGTACTGAAGGCAACTCTCTCAGCTTATAAGTTGCAGCTGATCTGCATTGGTAGCAGACATTTCCCCACCAGGAGTTCCTATACTAATGAAATCACAAGTCTTGCGAAATTAAAAAAAAAAAAAAGGAAAAAGACCAACATAACAGAATTATGTACAAAGCTCTGGTTATATAAAGAAAAATGAAACAGAACCTGCCCTAAAGGGAACTTAAATATTGGGGTAGGGGATACAAAATGTATACCAATAAGTAAGTAGAATATATGAGTTTTCACAGAGAACCAAAGTATAAAAATATCCTTCATTCAAGGATTGTGACTCTCAGAAATATTTTGGGTAACGTGAAATCCCAAGAAGGAAACTAAATACCTAGCAAACAGTTGGTATTTGTTTTCCATACTACTGTTGATTGAAGGTAGGTACTTTAGAAAAGAAAGCTAGATATGGGGAGTGAACACCTGAGTAAGAAAATGTTAGAGAATGGGATTTTGATTTCTGGGCTACAGAATCCTTTGAGGTAAAGAAATTAATATACTTTGACTTCACATGTATAATCAATATCAAATTACTTGCCTTCTCAAGAAGGGGGGGCTGGAAGGAAAGCAAGAATTTGGAAGGAGAAGAATTGGAAAAATGAATGTTAAACATTTTTTACATGTTTTTTGTTGTTGAGTTATTTTTCAGTCATATCCATATCTTCATGACCCTGTTTGGGGTTTTCTTGGCAAAGATACTGGAGTGGTTTGCCATTTCTTTTTCCAGCTCATTTTACAGGTGAGAAAACTGAGGCAACAGGGTTAAATGTCTTGCCCAGGGCCACACAGCTAGTAAGTGCCTGAGGCCAGATTTGTACTCATCTCTTTCTGATCTAGGCCCAGCACTCTATCTACTGTGCCATCTAGCTGCCCACACAATTGGGAAACATTTAATGACATAAAAATATATTAAAAAAAAGAAATTAATATTCTCATGGATGGGGATGGCTTATGTCTGGAAAGGTACAAGAGGAATAAAGACTTATGAATTGATCAAAGGACCTTTAAACCAATAGGTCATGTACAACTACTAAGCCAGATACCATTGAGAGTATCAGGTATGACATAGAAATAAAAATATGGTGCTCAGTCTCTTGTGAATTCATAGGAAACATTATCCAGCAAGAAGGTAATATTAATTACTCTTCAGGATATGTATGTAATATAATGAATTACAGGTACTTACAATTTCCTATGTTTCATTGGGATGGGTGAAATATGATCAATGATGATGATACCAAAATATGTAAAAGTATGGAGTTGAATTGCAGTTCTTGTTCAAAGTGGAGTGAGTCTGTCTGGGAACCATAAGCAGAGAATTATAATGCAAGGATTATGCAAAGAGTAACTTGCAAATTGGGAGGCAATTGGATGAAGTGGAAAAAGCACTGGATTTGGAGGTTCAAATACCCGCAATCCTTGTGTGTCTCACTACTTGTGTGACTTTTGGAGAGTCACTTAAATTCTCTGGGCCTCAGTTCCTTCCTCTGAAAAATAATAAGGGGGTAGACTACATGGCTTCTGATGTCCCTTACAGCTCTAAATTACAATCCTATGATCTCTTTGGGTATCAGTTTCCTTATCCATAAAATAAGAGAGTTGGATTAGGTAACCTCCAGCTTTAAATTTATAGGTTATATTGAAGTTATATTCTAATGTAATTCAAAGGAAGTATTAATGGGGCTTCCAAATAACTGTATATTTCTATAAATGAGGGAAGCACTAACTAGATGTGTGACTTAGGTCAAGTCACCGATACCTCCATGCTGGTATAGATAACATTCTCCTCTTTGTACCATTTATCTTTGAAGTGAGTGTTGCATTACATGTCTTGGGTTTCTTCCAGCTCTATTATTCTATGAGTTTTCTTTCATTTTCTAACTTTGCCTTCCTATGGCTTCTCTAATGAGATTTCTAAAGCAGGATAAGACTGGTGATATCACAAAAGTCTTTTAAGTGACTAATCCTAACTGAAATGTCACTTTGACTATAATAGGATGAATTTCCCCACCAAATGCAGATCTAGAAGAAATTATAGAAAAGAGACCTTAGAGATTGTCTGGTCCATGCCCATTATTTTACAGATGAGGAAACCATGTTCCAGAAAGTTGAAATAATTTGCATACAGTTATACAACTCGTCAGTGGTGGAACTAAAATTAGAGCCCAGGTTTTTGACCTTCTGGTTCAGTGCTCATTCTACTGGACCATGTTTTGTTTTTGTTGTCCAGTCATGTCTGCATTTGGGGTTTTCTTGGCAAAGATAATGGAGTGGTTTGCCATTTTCTTCTCTAGCTCATTTTACAGATGAGGAAACAATGGTTTGACATTTCCTTCTTTAGCTATTTTACAGATGAGTGGTTTGCCATTTCCATCTCCAGCTCATTTTATAGACAAGGAAACTGAGACAAACAGGATTAAATGACTTGCCCAAGGTCACATAGCTAGGAAGTGTCTTAAGTCAGATTTGAACTCAGGAAGATGAATCTTATTGACTTCAGGCTGGCACTCTATCTAGTGAGCCACTTGGTTGGGTCATACTTTCTCTCATTTGGCTCCCTATTACACTGAAAAAAAAAACCCACCACCTAGAAAATAGACTGACATATGGAAAAAGTTGGGAGCCCCCAAATTTTGCCCATGAGTACACATGACCTTTTTATCACAGGGACTCCTTGAACAGATGAACCGTTTATCAGATCTTGGTGGCTATCTCCATAGATAAGGATTGGCTTGGCTATTGTACTCCTATCATAAATACCTCTCCTTGCAGAGAGAGAGAGAGAGAGAGAGAGAGAGAGAGAGAGAGAGAGAGAGAGAGAGAGAGAGAGAGAGAGAGAGAGGAGGAGGAGGAGGAGGAGGAGGAGGGAGAGAGAGAAATATATGTTGTAAAGTACTTTGCAAACCTTAAAGTGCTATATAATTATCATCATCATCATTATCATCATCATCATCATCATCATCATCATCATATATCCACATTCAGTCAATTTAGAATAGGATCTATTAAACTTTTTAAGGTCCCTTTGGTAGTCTGATAAACCTATGGAAATCCTTCTCAACATGTTTTTAAATGCATAAAATAAAATATATAAGATTACAAAGGAAAACAATTATATTAAAATACAGTCATACACACACACACACAATCACATACATGCATATATATATACATATATATATGTATATGTATATGTGTATATATATATATGTATATATATATACATATATACATATATATATATATATACATATATATATGTGCATCTAAACCTTCCTGGACTCCAAGTCAGGAACTCTTGATCTAGGATGTAATAACTACTTCAGGGGAACATACCTGAATACCTTTCAGAGTTGGCTAGTGGTCATCTTGGTTGGATGATCCCTTTCTTTTAATAAAGGAAGCCTTGATTGACTGCTTGCCTTCCTACCCTTCAGTTCCAGGATACTGACAATGATTAATTTGATAGCAGGGATGCCAGGAAGTTTGGCTTCCAAATGGGGGTGTTGAATTCCCCAAAGAGAGTTTCTCTAATCCTGTCAAGGTCATAATTAGCTTCCTGTTCCCACTTTCATAATTTGTGTTGGGGTGATGGAGGAAGGGGATGAATTCCATTTCAGATGATGTTCTTGGCTTGAGTATTTTTTCCCTTTTGGCACATGCCTTCAGTTAACATTTTAGTATAGCTACAACTTTACCCAGCATCTATTTTGGAAAATCACTGCCTTTCATTTCATTTCTCATTATGGGTTTTATGGGGCTTTTTTTATTGATCTCATAAAGCAATTCATATTTCTCTGCCCTCTACTTAAATTGGACTTATATTGTCCTGAATCTCAGAGGAAACCCAATGGTTGGCCCAATTGTGAAAGCATTTAGCTGACACTAGCACCCTGTAACAAAAACTCCTATGTAAGTGTTTCAGATGCCAAGAAATAGAACACAAAAATTAAGAGGGATGTTGTGATCCAGGTTTGGGGGAGGCTTCTAGAAATATAGTCTTGCTGGAATGCAAGTCCATCAATCCAATGACTTCTCAAGGTCCTGTCAGGCCTTCTGTTACTTATTGTGATTTCTGAATATGAGGGAAAATGCCTGTCTCTTTAGTGAATGGATCCCAGTTTCCTTCAAGACTCATCTCAAGCACCACTCTTTGTAAGAAACCTTTCCTGATCCCTAGCTGCTAGTTTCCTCCTTCCTAAAAACTTCTTGTTTTCAGGTTGTGTTTGTGCATGTAATACACACACACATACATACACACACACGTTCATGTTTTATCCCCTATTAGGATGTAAGCACCTTTAGGGCAGGAATTATTTCATTTTTACCTTTGTTTCCTCAGGTTTAACAGTGTCTGGTACTTAACAGGAATTCAACATGTGCTCATTGACTGACTGATTGATATTGTGATTTTATATGAATATATTTATATGAATACAAGTATGTCTGCCATCTGAAGACTGACTGACCACAGTTTGGGTCATTCATCAAAAGCTGATGAATTTTGCAGCCCCACAACTCTTGGAGACCTTCTCCCAAGTCATAGAAGGACTCTGGTCTGTATTAGTAGAAGTTTCAGACATACAAATGATGTCACAGATCCTTAAACTGGTCTTTCTTTGTCTTCCCAGCAATTAGTACATTATCTAACATAGAGCAAGTGCTTAATAAATATTTGACTAATGGACTTGAACTACTGGAGTTTTATGAGTATACTCCATTTTAAGAAAGCTCTCCCTTACCTTTTCAGCCATGTTTCATATCATTCCTCTTCACATGCCATCCATTGTGGTCAAACTAATCTGTACATGGTGTTCTATCATATCTCTTTGCCTTTAAACAAAGTGATTTCTGGTTCTTGAATCCACTTCTTTATCACTTCTGCCTCTTTGAACATCAACCTTCTTCCAAGACTCTACTCGCTATCACTTCCCATGCAAATGAGATCTTCCTGATTCTCCAAGTTGTTGAGGGTATCCCCTTGAAACTACTTTCTATTATCTCACATATAGATCCTATATTCTAATCAGTGTGCATATTCTGTCCCTTCTGTAGATTGTAAGCTCCTTGAGGGCAGAGATCATTTCATTTTTGTTTGTATTTTGCCTAGCTCTGTGACTGGCACAAATCAGCTCTTAATACATATTTATTGAATAGAATTGAGTTTAAAAAATTCAATAGAAATCTTTATAAACCCTAACAAGAGCTTACAAAACATATGTGGAAGCATAATCATTTCATATGTAAAATGATACTTTTCTTGAAAAAATAATTCACTGCATAGTTACTTTAAAAAAAGCTTTCCTAGTGTATTAATATATTGATTTATTTTAAAAATCAAGTTACAAACACCTTTTTAGGACTATGTCTTTTGACCATCTTCAGTCTTCTGATGCTTCTGATCTTTCAGTTTCAAAAAAAAAAGCCAACTGATGGTGGCCTGGGATCTTGTTGGGAAGTCATGATTTATACGTGTGAAACTATTACAGAAAAAAAGTCAAAATGGTGTAGAAAGTAATAAATAAAAACATGTTGGCCAGACTTCAAGCACTCTGGGAGATAGGAAAGGATATTTAGAGAAAGCCTTCTAGAGGGAACGGGAATTTAACTAGGCCTTGAAAGAATGGTTGTGATTTGGATAGGTAAAGAAGATGGTGGCAACAATTCCAGGGAGGGAGGGCCATGTGGTCTAAAAGCATAGAAAGAGGAATGAGTGTTCAAAGCCCTGAACTTAATTTGAATATAACATCTAAAAGGGTCATTTTAAAAAATGCTTTTATGATCAATTTCCCAGTGACTGTATGTGAGTTACTTTGTGATGTGTTCCCATTACTACTCAGAGGTGAAGAATCTAAAACAGAATTGGCGTCATGGGTCCTCTGTTCAATTGGGGTTCCCATTTAGATCAATGCAGGCTCAGTGTACAAGAGAAGGTAGAGGTCATAATAATTGGCCTGACAATCAATATGAGGTCTATTCTAGCATATACTTCTCAATTCAGCTTCAAAGAAAGGATGGCAATATGATGCATCTGACTAATTAGCAATACTTTGTGGCACAAAGAGAAAATCTATTTTGGAACTCAGAAAAGCTATGTTCTACGTGGAGCTCCCCTCTTGTTCATAGCCTGTCACCTCTGAGTTCCAGAAGCTACCACTAATCATAGAAATGAGACAATTTAAAAGCAACTGGATTAGAAAACATCTCTACTTTTAAAAAATAAAGATGAGAGATTTTTAATATGAAAAGTTCTCACATTTCCAAAAGGAAGCTATTCCTAGCTGAGTTTTAAAATAAAGTAGAAGGTCAGAAGGCAAAAGAGGGCTCCCAACTGTAAAAGAGAGCTCTTTGCCTCTACTTCTGGACATGTCTTTCAAGTTAGGTTTCAATTGTTTGGAAATAACAGGTCCAGAAAACTAGCTTTCTTTTCTAAAAAGGACCTGTTACAGCTTTTTGAGAGTAAGTAAGGGGAAGAAAGTTAAGGAGAAAGAACCAACAATAGGGCTGAATTGTTCTAGAAGTCAAAAAGATATTTGCTGGGGGAAGGGGGGCATGGGGAAGGAAAGGGAGGGAACAAAATGCCAATTTTTCTATTGAGTTAGGTGAGAAAGGAGTGGTTATGGTCTGCCTTCCCCTGGGACACAAACATTTTGGCATAGTGGATAGATCTTGCACGAGTCTCTTCATTTCTCTGAGGCTATTTCATCATTTGCAAAATGAGGACGTTATAATACCTACCTCAAATATCTTCTATTCTAACTTTTCTCTCAGAGTAGACATTCATTCCCTAAAAAAGAAGACAATAATTACCAGGTGCTAATATAGCTTTACTAAGAAAAGGCCATGCCAAATAGACCTCATCTTCTTGATTGGACAAGTTATTTCATTGATAGGTAAGAGGCAGCTTACCTTGATTTCAGGAAAGCATTTGACAAAAAAGTCCTTTATGGTATTTTTGTGACTATGGGCAGAATGATGCTAGTAATGTGGATTAGAAGCTGGTTGAATAACTATATCCAGAAGATGTTGACTAATTGGTCAATGTCGCCACTGAGGGAAGTCCATAGTGTATTGCCCAGGGTTCTCTCTGCAATGAACACTGTTGTAAGAAGCATCTCAAAAATTTTTAAGAGTAGCTCAACCATTGACGAGTTAGAGAAAAAATTCAAGTACATATTAAATTGGAAAAGAAAAAATGAAAAGGTACTATGCAGTTATAACAGTTCCAATCCAACCTACTTAAACAACTCACGCCACTGTGGTAGCTATCACTAAGCTACTTGATTTCTACTTGAAGGCTCAAGGTATGGTTTCTGTTCTGGGACCATTCTGATATTTAAATAGGGGACTTTTTCATATATGAAATAATGAAGAATGAAATAAGCAAAAGCAAGAGAATGTTGTACACGGTAACAGCAATATTGTTTGAAGAACAAGTTAGAGTGATTAAGTCATTTTGACTGTTTATAAATACCCAAATTAACTACAAAGGACATACAAAGGAAGACACTATCTGCAT
This sequence comes from Phascolarctos cinereus, assembly GCF_003287225.1. NCBI lineage: Eukaryota > Metazoa > Chordata > Mammalia > Diprotodontia > Phascolarctidae > Phascolarctos > Phascolarctos cinereus. Next base: position 61,912,543 of record NW_027556180.1, read on the forward strand.
CCAGAAAAAGGGCCAATAAATTGAAGTATGCATGGAATGGTTTTACATATAGGTATGTATTTATGTCTAATGGTAGCCATCTCTAAGGCAGGGTAGTGAGAGGAGGGAATAAAAAAGGGAAAAAAGAAAGTTACATGATAACTTTATTATATATTTAAAAGGAATAGCAAGTTGTGCATAATAGATTTGCAATTTCATGCATAATCATCTTTTTTTTCCTATTCTATTATGTTATAGAAATGCTTGTTTTATTTCTTAAATTCAGAATAAAATAAAAAAAATAGAGGAAATGGATAGACTCATTTTCAGGTGGCTTGACATCATGGCAAGCTTATTTCTGTTTTCCTTTTGACCTTGAGCCCTGGTTCCAGTAACGGGGTCCTCACTTTGCCCTTTGTGCTTATCTTGTACCCCTATTTAATAACTATTTTTTGCTAGATTGTTTTGTTTTAGTTATATTTGCATCTTCCCTTCGTGCTTAGCACATAGTAGATAAAAGGTCTCTGGAGAGAAAAAGAGATTTGTTTCTAGGACATACCAGAGTCTATGTTCTGAAGAAGGACAGGACAATATCAAGATCATAGTTCTAGATCTTGGAGGGACCTCATAGTCCTTTTAGTCTTTACCCCCCCATTTTACAGATGTGGATAATTGAGGACCAGAAAGATGAAGTACCTTGTGTAAAGTCACACAGGCAGTAAGGATCAGAGGTTGGATTTAAGTCTACTTCCTCTAATTCCAGAGCCACTGTTCTTTCTGCTGTGCCATACCTAGGGAGGCCGAATGGCTGAGGATGGGTTAGTATTTGTTAGTCTTTCTTTCTATTGTGTCCTCCTGGGGATAAATACAAAATCTTGCTTTTAGGTTCAACTAATGACTCAAGTATAGGGTAAAGAATACCTCTCATGTTCATATGAAAAGTACTTAGGGGCTTTAGTCAGTCATTGTCCTAGAGAAAGAAGATGTGAAGACCAATTGTCAAAGTCACAGAGAGATTCTGTGGACTTGAGAAAATTCTCCAAACCAAGAGATCAATTTATGTAGCCATACCTCAGAGATACTGTGGGTTTAGTTCCAGACCACTACAATAAAGCAATTATTGCAATAAAGTGAGTCACGTGCTTTTTTTGGTTTCCTAGTACATGCAAGAGTTATACTGTATTGTAGTCTATTAAGTGTGCAAAAATATTATATCTAAAAAGTGTACATACCTTAATTAAAAATGTTTTATTGCAAAAGAAAAAAACCCGCTCACCATCATCTGAGCCTTCAGCGTGTTATAATCTTTTCTGCTGGTGGACTGATGTTGATGGCTGCTGACTGATCACGGTGGTGATTGCTGAAGGTTTGAGTGGCTGTGGCAATTTCTTAAAATAAGACAAAAATGAAGTTCACTACATTGATTGACTCTTCCTTTCGTGAAAGAATTCTCTGTAGCATGTAATGCAGTTTAATAGCATTTTATCTACAGTAGAACTTTTTTTCAAAATTGGAGTCAATCCTCCCAAACCCTGCTGCTTTATCAAGTAAGTTTATATAATATTCTTCAATATTGTTGTGTCTCAGGGAATAAATAGCCCTGAGGAGAGAGAAAGAGATGGTCCAACAGCTGGTCAGTGGAGCAGTCAGAACATTTATTGATCAAGTTCTCTGGCCTATATGGGAGAGGATCATGTGCTCCCAAGCAATTATAATTGTAATATCAAAGATCACTGATCATAGGTCACTGTAACATATAACAATACTGAAAAAGTTTAAAATATTGTGAGAATTACATAAGACACAGAGGCATGATGTAAACACCTGCTGTTGGAAAACTGGTACCTATAGATTTGTTCAATGCAGGGTTGCCACAAACCTTCAATTTGTAAAAAATGCAATGTCTGTGACATACAATAAAGCAAAGTGCAGTAAAACAAGGTATGCCTGTACATACTTTGTTATTTAGTGACTTCAAAGTGATGCTTAAAATATATTTGAAAGTATGCTTTAGGATTCATAATAAAAAGAGACCAAAAGGTTTATAGATTGCTCAGAAGCCTTGCACCAGGATATCATGAATAATTTTTTCAAGAAGAGAGTTGGAAGGTCCTGGACATGACATGCACCACAATTATTAAGAAGTGAAATATAAATGAAATTGACCTTATCTTAACAGATAGGAAATCAACATGGAAGTCATCTCATAATCAGCTACTTGTGTACAGTTCATATGATTGACAAGTTATAATGGAGGTTAAAATCAACATCAGATTGATGAAAAGCTCAAATGAGAAGATACTGTGCATTTACAACCACTCCTACCTAAAGCAGCCATGGAATATGAAAAATAGGAAATGGATAAAAGTAAAGACATTGACTCTAATAATTGCTTAGAAAAAGTAAATTGAATGTTAAAACAGTTGCTTCATCAAAGTGGCCCAAAGAACCCAGAAAGAGTTTTAGTCAAAAAATACTTGACCTCCTTGACTAGAGAGAGATGGCATCCATGTGCAGCAAAACTTTAGTGTACAACTTCATTTGTAAACCATGTTGGAACATGAAAGAAGATTATGGAACATATCACTTCAGAAAACTGTAAAGACCAGTGGAGGGGAAAACAGTACTGCATATCTTTCAGGAACAAAGGAAGGATTGAGCTATGGCAAAGAAACGGTTTTGAGGAGATTCATTGGCTCTGTTGACATATCAGAGCAGAGGACATAGGCTGAGGAGGTCCCAAGGGAAGGTCAGCTCTTTGCCCAACTTCTCCTCATGATGTCTCTAGCAATAGACACAATAGTATAATATGCTGTTTTGTTACCCAAGTAATTCCAGTGCACTGAATTTTACTTCAACCACAAAGAGATTGGAGTTAACTCTATACATATATGTATACACATGTAATGTATGTGTGTGAGATGTGAGTGTGTGTGTGTGTGTGTGTGTGTGTGTGTGTTGTGTCAGGCAGAGAGTCCTACCTCTACTTTTGTGTTTCCTAACTGGGAGCTCACAACAATTGTGATTGAACAAAGAACTTTTCATTTAAAATGAGCTCCATAAGCTGAGAAGTGAATTAACTGTACCTTAAGAAGCATTATATTGTCCTCCAGGCTTAAAAGGAGCTAATTATTTTAACTGGGTGTTATGTTTGTTAGAGAAAATGCATCTTTAAAATCTCTTTTCCAATAAAAAAGAGGCAGGAAGAAGAAGAGGAGGAGAAAGAAGGAGGAGAAAGAGGAGAAAGAGGAGGAGGAGGAGGAAGAGGACAATGACTTACTGTCTTCTATTTAACTGACCCAGTGAAACTGTTGCCATTATGGAGCTGGGGGAACAACCGGGGTTTTTTGTACCATCTCAAAGCTACAAGCCTTTTGGTGCTGAGGCAGAATACACATGACCCACTGGAAGTGGTCAGTGTTCTCATAGATAAGAAAGTGGGGTGTGCCTCACCTGTTTGCCCCCATTACAAGTAGATCATAGTTAAATCATATCAGATGCTTCAGGTTAAACCATAGAGACCACTTAATGGTCAGTCTCAGAGATGGGGAATAACCATGTAAGTAGTAAATAATAGAACTAATATTTGAACCCAGGATCTTTGATGTCAAATCTAATTCTCTTTTTACTACATCATCCTGACTTCTAAAAAGCAAGGTAAGCCACAGGAAGATGTATGTTTGCTGTCCTTCATAATGTCCAAATGGAAACCCGGTTTCCTATATTTGGTAAACTTTTCTAAATGCTTTTGTTTGCTGATACAATTGTGATGATTTAATCAAATATACTACATACAAGTTCTCCTTGATGAGGTCAATGAATCTTTGAAAGAGATCAGCATGGCATTTCCCACAAGACAAAACAGGTGGATGAAGTGTGTGTATGGAGCAGTTTATGACATGTAATTGGATGGGCAGTCTATTGAATTAGTCTCTCCCCATACATATGTGGGACAGGCACTGCTGATGAACAGTGATCTGGGCCCATAGGAGAAAGGGAGTAGATTGAATTGCATATAAAAATGGTGCAATGATTCCAAGTGACTCCTGGACAAAAAAGGTCTCCATTTTCTATATCAGTATTCTTCTGGTGATGGTATATTTCTATGAATCATGGAAAACTATGATCTTTCTGATGAATCAAAATAGTGGGTGACCCAGGAGACTACAGTGAGAAATACTATGGAGGAAAATAGGCTATAACATATTACTAGTGATGACGAATGTACAATGGTTTAAAAGACAGCATTCAGGCATGGACAACCAGATAAGCAGGTGAGCTGGTCCTGTAATAAGAATAATGGATAACAGATCATAGGATCATAGATTTAGCACTGTAATGGACCTTGGATAGCTACTACATCCTCCTTGTTTTAGAGATAAGGAATCTGAGGCCCAGAAGGGCTGTGACTTTCATTAGGGTCCTATAGGGACAGAGTGAGGAGGCAGTTGAGGCAAGGTAGAACAGGTCCTGAGAATTAGACATGTCTACTCTGGGCCCTTCCCCAAACACTTCTGGGAAAACTCACCAAAAGATAAATGCAGTCTTGTGCTATATTAATAGCATAGTATAGATAGGGATAGGAACTGGACCAGTAATTTCATTAAAAGTAAGAGTAACTCTTGAGTTAGGAAAGTTCCTCTACCAATGCCAATTGTCACTTTTCCCTGCAACTTTCAGCCTTAGAGGGTTTCCTGGAGCACCAAGAACTTAAGTGACTTACCCACGGGTCACACAGCCAGTATGTATCAGAAGAGGGACTTGTACCCATATCTTTGTGGTCAGTTTTCTATCCAATATACCACAATGACTCTTATAGTCCAGATTATAGAATGTGAATTATCTGGTTTCCTTAATTTATAGGTTTGCTTCAATTTTTTTTTTTTGCTAGATTACCACTTCATTCCTCTCAACCATGCTAGAGCTATTGCAGAGGACAGATATACTGTTTAGGATCAGGTTGAAAACTTCAGTATGGTCATAATGGCGCTGTGTCCATTGGGAAATCTAAAGATCCTACTGGATTGAGGAGCTCTGCTTGTATATGGCCACTGGATTTGGAAGTCAGAGAAACTGGGTTCAAAATGGAGTTCTATTCAATTTGTGTTACTTTGAGCAGTCACTTAACCTTTGTGGCCTACACATTTTCTTCATTTATAAACAGAAGGGGTTGGACTGTATGGTTTATTAGGGTCTTTCTCTTGATCCTGAACAATTAAACCTCTGCCCAAGCCAGCCTTTTATTAGAGGGGAATAGCAAAGAAACATAGCCTACTTCTTAGGGGGCCCTTGAGAGCCTGTAGTACAGTCTCCTGTTTCCCTTTTGTAAGTGGGAACTGTCCATCTGGCAATGACATCCTCAGCTGGCTCTAAGAATGTTTGTCTGGTAAGCAGAGAGGTACATGCAGGCCTCTCTTAGTAGAAGAAGTTTTTTAGCTGGGAAGTTCTTGAATCCATTCTTGGGGTCTTCAGAACCCCTTAGAAGTTATGAACATTTCCACCTTCAGCAAGTTCTCAATAAAGAGCAGTCCTGCTCTTTTCAGTCCACTCAAAGACTAGAGTCCTGGTCCTGAGCTACATTCCCAGGAGCTGGATCCCCACCATTTGCTGCCAGAACTCCCAGATGCCAACCACTTGCTTACCTGGATCTCTGCCTATTGCTGACTGCCAGAGTCCTCTGCTGCTCTGTTCCACTTGTCTGCCAGCATGTCTAACTGCTGTTCATTGCCAGGCCTTTGAGATGCCAACTACTTTCCTCTTGGGACTTCCTCTTCTTTCCTGCTTCAGGGACTTTCCTTGATCATCTGCCTCACCTTGGTGGATTTGTCTAGCTTCAAGTCAGGATCATCTTTGGTTTGGCTCATTCTTCTCCTGAAATTGGTTCTGGCAATCTTTGGTCCTGGCATAGGTCAAGTTTTTTTTTTTTAATCAATATCTTAGTTGTAGGCATGGAAGATAATGCTTCTCAGATGTGCATATGACACAATGCTGTGAGGAAAATATGATAGACATAATCAGGATTCAAAATTCTCTCAATAAAGCTAGAAAACTGGACTAAAAACTTAGCCTGATGGAATTTTACAGGGATAAATGCAACTCTAAGCTCTGCATCTGGATTTCAAATGTCAGCTGCATTAAGTACAGGAAATGACTTGGTAGTATGTTTGCAATAAGATTTGGAGGTTTTAGTTCATCACAAAAGAAATAGATGGGCAGTAATAAACAGAAGGCAACCTTGAAGTCAGGATGACCCAGGCTTGATTTCTTCTTCTAATGTATACTAACTGTGAGATCCCAGGCAAGTCTCTTACTTAGCCTCTCAGTGTCCCAGCCCAATGGTGTCAAACTCAAATAGAATTGGGTTTCACTGCACTTGGGAGTGGTGGTGGCAGTATTTGACAACTCTGCCTTAGGTAACTCCCAAATACAATAATTTATAGGATGATTGCCTGCTTGCATTGGTGGAATGTTTCTACAAAGGGAGTACTCCATCCAGATGAAATTGTAGGTCCAGACCACTACCTCCACCCAGTCACCTACACAATACCTCCTCCTAGAGGTACCTCACAATCCCAGTACAAGTTAAAAGTGTGATATTCCTACTTAAAACAAACAAACAAACAAACCTCAGAACAAATAGTCTTTGGCTTCAGTAGTTCAGATTACAGGAAGTAACAGTCTCATTGATTTTTAGTTGGTCACATGTGCATCACATTTTAAGAAGAAAGCTAACAAACTCAAACTTAATTGCATCTAAAGAAGGGAGGATTGGGTGGTATAGATCTTGATACCATGTAATGAGGTTAAACGTTGAAGGAATTTAGAGTGTTTAATCTATAGACGATTTAGGAAGGGCACTAATATTTTATTCAAGCATTTGAAAGGGTTTCATGTGATAGAGGAAGCACACATTTTCTGTTCTGCTCCACAAAGCAGAAATAAGACCAGTGCATGGATGTTACAAGGATGTTATATGAATGTTACGGGGTTTTCATGATACTGTTTTCGTTTGATTCTCCTGCTACCTAGCTAGTCTGGCCACCTTTTGTTCTTTGGTAGATCCATCATTCTTGTCCCATTCCCTAACTGTGGGCATGCTCCAAAGCTTTGTTTTGAGTCTTCTTCTCTCTCTATACACTCTCTCTCCATGACATGGTCAGCTTTCAAGGATTCATTTATCATCTCTATTTAGGTGACTCCAAAATCTATATACCCTGCCCCAGTTTCTAGTTCCAGTCTCCCATCACCAACCGTCTAATGGATATTTCCTACTATATGTCCCACATGCATTTCATACTTAACATGTCCAAAACAACTCATAATACTCATTTCCTGGCAAACTCCTCTACTCACGTTTCCCTTTCCTAACTTTTGTATTTCTGTCACAGGTACCACCATTTTACTAGTCACCTAGGTAATCAGTCTTGCAGTCATCCTCAAGTATCCATACTCTCTTACCCTGTATCCAATCAGTTGCCAGATCTTGCCGATTTGACCTCTATAACACCTCTCGAATCTATCTTTACTCACATAGCTCACACAGCCATCACCCTAGTTCAAGGCCTTGTGATCTCTTTCCTGTACTGTTGCTATAGTTTCCTAATTGCTCCCTCAGCTCTGATTCCTTTTTTCTTTAATATATTTTCCACACAATAGTTAAAATGATATCCTCAAAATACAGATTTGAAGTAGAGATAGGATTTGGGTAAGTGGAGATGTAATGGAGAGCATATATCAGGCTAACAGAAGAGGATGAGTGAAAGTGAGGATGCAGAAACACCTGAAGTACATTCTAGAGGTAGTAAGTAAATCAGTATGTCTGTGTTTGTATGGAAGTAGTGGCAATTTAGCTGCAAAGATGGGAAAGGACTAGGCTGTGGATAGTTTTGAATACCAGGCTTTTTAAAACAAAATCTCTAATTTTACATTTTTGTTCTTTCAGATTAAAAAAAAATCATTTGTTTTAATCAGCTAAAATCTGCCTTCTCATCTAGGGGCACCCTACCTGGAAATTCCACTATGGTGTACTGGCTGGTTCAGTGACTCAGAACTGAGTAATGGACAACAAAGTGCTGGTTCACAACTGTCTCCATCACAATGCTCCACTATGGATCTGGTAGAGCCCTGTAATGGGTTGTATGGGTGTGTAACCTTCTCTGGCCCTGCTGCATGGCCTCCCTCTGGGCACTGAACTTCTCATAATGATGTGCTCCTGGCCTAACCCCATCCCCACTATCAGCAGACCTCTATGCTGAGCAGGGTTGAACAAATGACACGTTGTGATTTTTTCTGAATTTCTCAATCAGGATTTGGTCTGGTTTGTTTTCTACATGTGTTTGAAGGAGATTTGTAGAGTGGAGCTTGGCCTCACTAGTTCTACCACCCTGCCATCTTTGGCTTTTTTCTTTTTCTTTGGCTTTTTTCAATAAGTTATGGGCCGTTGAAGAATTTCAAGTAAGTTAAGTGCCATGATCCAAGAGCTTCTTTAAGAAGACTATACCAGTAGCACTTTGCAGGAGGGAACACAAAGTTTATCACTGGAAGCAGCCCGAGAGGTGATCTAGTCCAATTCCAATGTTTTACAAGTGAAGGAGAAATGACTTGCTTAGGATTATACCGGTAATAAACAGCAGAGTTGGGATTCAAATCCAGATACTTTGGGCTGGATCTAATAAAAAGAAATTTAATATAGATAAACATTAAATACTACAGGCTTTATTATACTTGAATTAAAAAAAATCAAGTTCACAAGTTCAAAATGTGGAGGGCATGGGTAGACAGCATTTCAATTGAAACACACACACATATATGCATATATACATATATTCATATATATATATAAAATGAATATATGGGAGTTTCAGTGGACTGCAAGCTCAATATGAATCAACAATGTAATATGGAAGCTGAAAAACTGGTGTAATCCAAGCCTGCACTAAGATGTCCACAATTATAAAGGTGATATTTCCAATGTCCTTTGACCTTATCTGGAAGGCAGATCTGATCACATCTGGAGTGCTGCGTTCAGGTCTAAGTACTATATTTTTAGCAAGGACCTAGGGCTTCACTGGAGGTGATCAAGATGGTGAAGGGCCTTAATAACGAAACACGAAGATCCATCAGAGAGCTGGGGTTGTTTTATTAAAAAAGCAAAGACTTTGAAAGTCTGGAGTCTGATAATTGTCTTCAAGAATTCAAAAGGTTGTCTTGTGGAAAAGTGAGAAGATTCATTTTGCTTGGTCAAAGAGGCCAGAACAAGGGGCAATGAGTTGAAGGTCCAGAAAGGCAGATTTTGGCTCTATGTATGGAAAAAAAAGTGTTATAAAAACTGGAGCTTTAAGTGATATTTTATCTCATATATATGTACACACACATATATGTGCAATGCAATATCACTTTAAGGTTTACAAAGCATTTTATAGATATTATCTCATTTAATCCTCACAACAGCCCTGGGAAGTAGATAGTATTATTATGTCCATTTTGTAGATAAAGAAAAGAGGTAGACAGAGGTCAAGTAATCTGCTGAGGGTCACACAGCTGGTAAGTATCTAAGTTCAGATTTGAGCTTCAGGTATAGCACTCTACCTATTTTGCACACCTAGTTGCCTCTACTATGTAATTTGAAACCCAAATCTAACACTCTTGTCAGTATTCATCAAATGCCTCATACCACACCAAGGCTGGGTTAGGATGGAAAGAGACCAGAATTAGGGAAAACAATCAAATAGTATTCCAATAGCACAAGCGTAAGGTGATAAGGAATGGAACTAAAGTGGTAGCAGCATGAATAAAAGCAAGTAGCATGTATGAAAGATACTGCAAAGGAAAAATCTGCAGAATCTAACATATAATTTCACATGAGGAGAGAAAGAGAAAGAGAGAAAGGAGTCAAAGATGATTTCAAACTTAAGAAGGGGAGTGACTCAGAGAATGATAGTTCCCTTAACAGAAATAAGGAAGTCAAGAAGGTGTTGGAGTTGGAGGAAAGATATGTTAAGTTTGAGATGAGAGTGGGATAGTCAAGTGGAAATGTTAAACAGGAAATGGATAATGCAAGAAGTATGCAAATGATTTCATCTTTATTTTTCAAAATCATTTAAAAATGGAACATTGTTTGACTGTATGCATGTTCCACATGTTCCAATTTTTACATTTTATTCTGGATTCAAGTCCAAACCCAATTCTAAGATCATCTCTTCCACTAACAGCAGATACTTATTTCATTAGAGTTCTCTAGATTTTTACCACATCAAATTTCTGGCTTTTTTTCCTTATAGGAAATGAATATTTATCTAAAAGGCTTTGGAAAAATAGTTTTTAACCATGTTTCTAAACCCACATGTCACCCATAAATGAACATTCCTTCTAGCACTTGGAAGCTGTGCATGAGTGTGCAGAGGCAACATGGTATAATGCAATTAAAAGACTTTAGAATAAAAAAAATTAGGTATGAGTCCCAGATTTTCCATTTGCATTGGGTAAGTCATAGTTTTGGTGAGCTATAATTTTTCAGAATAAGAACAAGAAAGAAGAGGAGGAAGAGGAGGTAGTGGTGGCACCATATAGTGGAAAAAGCATGAGAATTCCATCTTAGACATATATTTGCTTTGTGGTTTATAAACAAGTCACTTATTCTCTAGCTTCAGTTTCCTCATTTGTAAAATAGACATAAAATTGGGACTTACATTTCCTAGCTCATGGAGTTGTTAGGAGAGCACTTTGTAAACTTCAAAGAAATGCTATATAAATGTGATTGATCAATACTACTACTGCTGCCACTGCCACTGGCACTGTTACCATCACCTCCCCCCCCCATCATCCTCACTCCTTTTTTTTGGCATCTTCATTGATAATAACTTGGGAGTATATCAGAAGTCAATACATTAGTCTAAAATGCCCCACTGCCCTTTTAAAGACACAACTGTAGAAGGAAAGAAAGCTGCAAATCATACCAACCTTAGATTCATTTTTCTAGAGCAATAGTTCTTAAAGTGAGGTCTAGAGACTCCTGGAGTTCCCCAAGGCCCTTGTTATCCATCCATGGGGTTAAAAATATTCCTAATAGTCATAAGATGTTTTGATTTTGAATGCAGTAAATATTGATAGGTATGAGTCACATGAGCAAAAGCACTTTATGAGGGTCTTCAATAATATTTTAGATGATACAGAGGTTCTAAGGCCAAAAAAACCACTGTTCCAGAGAAAATTAGAAAAATAAAAAGAATGTAGGCAGAAATAAAAATTAAATACTTCTTTTAAAAACACGTGTTCACCTTTAGGAAAAAGCTCACATTGGAATGAAACTTTGTCGTCTAAGTTCCACCCTATCTAAATATAGAAAGTCTCAGTAAAAAGATCACTGGCTCTGGTGTCAGAGCACCTGCATTCAAACCCCACTTTTAACACTTACTTGGGCAAGTCACTTAACCTATCTGGGCCTCAGTTTCCTTCTCTGTAAGATGAGGAGCTTGGACCAGATGGCCTCTGACATCATCTCTAGGTCTAGATCAAGGTTTCTTAAGTTTTGTTCCTTGTCATGGATTCCTTTGGCATTTTGGTGAAAATTATGGACTTCTCAGAGTATTGCTTTAAATCCATAAAATAACATATAGGATCAGAAAGGAAAACAATTTTATTGAAGTATATTTGCTATCTATCTCTCTCTCTCTCTCTCTCTCTCTCTATCTGTCTATATCTATCTATCTCTATAAATTGTGTGACTCTGGACAAGTCACTTAACCTCTGTCTGCCTCAGTTTTCTCATTTATAGAATGGGGATACATTATTCCTTATCTCCAAAGATTTCTGTGGGGATAAAATGAAATAATATTTGTAAAGCACTTTGCAAAACTTAAAGTGTTATACAAATGTTACCTATTATTATTAGTCACCAACTTCCCTTGCAAGCACTCAGGTTCATGAGGCTCATACCATGATCAGGTTTGTTGAAAAGATAAATGAAACAAACAGAAGGCACCTCAGAGCTCATAGAAAATAATGCCCATTATAGAGCAATTTTCATGCCAAGATTGTACAGTCTCATAGAGTACTGCCTTTGGTAGGACCCCAGCTTCCATGAATTTGGCTGTTTCTCCTCCACATTGGTCCTCACCTTCACAGCTCCATTGGTTGTCTATGAAGCACTTTTTTTTCTTTCAGCCTTCAGTAGTTATCACCTGGTGACTGTTCCCTGTTGCAAGCTCTCGAAATACTTCACTAAGCCTGTAGCTCATGGATCCTATAGTTTTCCTCATCTTCCAGCAGATGTCACCATTGTTCTCTATCCCATGGGACCAATTTTCTATCTCCAGATTCTTGGCCATTTGCATCCTGGTTCAAAAACACAGCTTCAGGTATTTCTATTTCTGAAGCCTTCTCTGATATATCTCCGGGTATCTGTGTTAAAAGGACCCCAAGAATCAAGAAAAAAGCCTCTCCTTGTACCTCACAAGCAGGTCTCTTTTCCAATTTCTACATTGACAAGGTGGCTTTTCACTGTCTGATATCCATTCTCTCCCAGCTTATGTGCCTTCTGCCTGTGTCAGAGCCTCTCACCTGTCTAGAGGTTCAGAAGAGCATTCCAATTGACTCCCATTATCTTTCAATGAACCAAGAATTCCTTTGGGGAGCTTGAGTGGAATTATTCCAGGTGTTTTTGGATCTTTGAAGAGATATCTAGGGAATAGAGGAAGAGCCAGATTTTAAGGCTATATCTCCATTGATGAAGAATGGGAAGTATAGCTCTCCAGTGCTAACTTTGTTAGGTGCTTGTCAACTTTTGTAGGAGTACAGGGAACATTTTTAGGTCCTATTCATTCCCCATGATAGTTGAAGATGCCACAATCTTACCTTTCTGCTTTATTTTACTCATTTCATACAGAGACCATCTCTATAAGCATTTGTATTGAAAGTAAAAAGTCAATCATTTAGCTGCAGGTGCATGATGCCTTATGGAATGGGGAGCATTTGAATAGGGAAAGGGTAGAGGGAAGGCAATACCTCTACTGGTATGTCTAGAAAATTATGAGGGGCTATGTGGTATACTGGAAAGAGTATTGGACCTGGAGTTGGAAGACCTGGTGTCAAATCTTGTTTCTGATGCTTCCTGGCTTTGTGCATGAACAAGTTGCTTAACCTTGGAGAGCCTCAATTTTCTCATCTGTAAAATGGATGTTGTACTTGTCTCACAGGGATATTGTGAGGATCGAATGAGATTAGGTATGTAAAATGCTTTCTAAACCTTAAAGTGCTACAAAAATGTCACCTATTATTATAGAAAGATAGGTTATCTTCTGAAAGAAAAGTCTGAACTAGATTCTTTGGGATTTCTGCCCTAACTTGAGCTTTGTAGGATTAAATCCCTTAAAATTGTTTTCCATATTTTCAGATAGCATTTCAGGAAGTGACTTTTCATCATGGTTGCTGAATTGAAAACAATATGGGAGTTGTAATTTCATTTGATTTCATTTTTAACACGGAGTTTCTTAAAGTTGCAGTAATTTAAAAAAAGGAGGAGTTAGATGGAATGGTTTATAGGTACTTTTAATAAATCTTATGAACTTATGAATTTATGAGTCAAACAATATTTAATAAGCTATAGCTATGTGCCTAACGTTATGTTTGATCCTGCTAGATAAAGCTCCATATAAGATACTGTCCTTGTCCTTGCCCTGAAGAAACTTAAGATTTCGTTTGTGATACATGACAAAAGAAGGCAGAGACAGTATACACAATAGCTATAGAAGAAGGCTCTAGATGACTCTCTGTTCTGCTTTTCAAAGTGCTTTTGAAGACATTTTTGTTGGATTATTAATGGCTGCGAGTATAATGAATGGATTCTAGTGTGATTCACAATGGCCTCCTTTTCCTGAAATTCTTTCTCCTCCTCCTCCTCTTCCTCTTTCTCCTTTTCTTCCTCCTCTTCTTTGTCCTCATTCTCATCCAATGAAGCACTTATATATGGCTATTGCTTGATTGTGACATTAATTGAACAGAATTGCTCATCTCTCACCTACCCATCCTACTCCATCCCCCCTTGCCTCCAACTCCACTTTGGAACTCCAGTTACATTTGCTGACTGAGTGGAAACCAAAGAAACAAAGGGCCATTCCAGTCAGATAGCTAGCACTTATACTTAGCAATTTTCATGGGTAGAACATCTACTCTCTGGGGTCCATCTGCTTAGGCTAGTTTGACCAATTTATTGAAAAAAAAAACTAGTTGTGTCAGTCAAAGCATTTGTGATAAACCCCTAGAGAAGTTCAGATATTTACAAGAAATAAATGTATATAGCCTGTCAATTTGCTATATGGTCTAAGCCCAATTCTCAAGCAAGTCCCTAAGGGATTCTTCTAAAACAACCCATTGATCTTCTCCTTTACTTTCCAAGTAGTTGAGTGCAAAGGGTCTTGAAAACACATTCAAAGAAGGTGGGTTAGAAATGAGTCTCATTTTACATTACATGAGTTATTTGTAACATTGAAATAATTGATTATTCATCATGAATACACATCCAAGGATTTGAGGTGAGCTTAAGAGAACAGAATATAACATAAGATCAATTTTTCTCCCACAAGAGCAATTTTATATTGTTCTTTAGGAAAATCACTAAGTGCTCAGGAGAGACAGAGGTTGCATATACTGACAGTGCTTTAGTCTGACTCCATGATCGTAACTTCAGTTTCTTAGAATCTTCCATTTGACCCCAGTTTAATACATATGGATTATTTGCTTCCCACGGGAAGATGCATAGAATTACTGGAAACCCATAAATGCAATAAAGAAGTCTAATGAGTCCCACAGTCAGTGCAGATGTTCCAATGTGATTACTTAGAAGAGGCCAAAGAAAATCAAAGCCTCTTGGCACTTGAGAGTGGACGGATGTTTCAGATGGGATCCAAAGTAATTGCATCTCAGAATCATATTTTCACTTGGAAAGAGAATGAGGATCTTAACAATAAAAATAGGCCTTGGGAACTCTTCTTCTTGTCTTTCAAACAAATTGTGTGTCAGATTGGCTACCAGGGTGTGATGCTGAAACTCAAATAGCTAAATACACCAGCCCATGACTCACTTCCTTTAGTTAGTCACTGAGTCACAGCTCATCTTTGTACTTTCAAGTCTGCATACAAGGTCTCAAGATGAACTCTGAAGTACCTCATGTTCTGTTTTATTTAGGTTGGGGAAGTATTTAAATACATTCTTCTTTTCTTTCAGAAATGTATGCTATTATTTTTATACCCAACAGTCTGAGGTATCATGAACTATTGAATAGATGGCTCATAAGAATGCAATGTCTTTTTTATGTAAATTGCAAATTTGGAAGTTCAGAGTGAGTAAACTTTTTTCTCCCTTCTTCCAATCAATATCTAGCATCCAAGACAGTCTTTTTGCTTCACTTGGTGATTTTATTAGCTCCTATAAATTCAACTATCGTTACTATGTATATGATATTCAGATATATTTGTCCAGCCTTAAGCTTTCTCTCTTAACCTCCAGTCTCACGTGTCCGATGGCCTACTGGAATCTCCAACTAGAGGTCTCATAAATGTCTTAAACTCAACAGGTCAAAAACCGAAATTATCTTTTTCTCCAAACTCTCTCCTCTTTCTAACTTCCTTATTACTGTTGAGGGTAACACTATCCTCCCAGTCATTCAGGCTCACAACCTAGATGTTATCCTCGACTCCTCACTTTCTCTCACTTCCCATATCCAATTAATTGCCAAGTCTGCCTTCATAATGCCTCTTGTATACACCCCCTCTTTCCTCTGACTATGCTACAACCTTGGTGCAGGCCTTCATCACCTCATGTCTAGACCAGAGGTGTCACACACATAGCTATATGTAGGCCACCACTCCCAAGAGCAGCCCAACAAGATTAAAATGTAATTGGAAAATATCTAACTAAATAAAAATGTAATAAAATATAATCTAAACAGATGGTTTTCTTAGTCATCATGTGCCTGTAGAGCTTCTTGTATATGGTCCAGTGAACCCCATTTGTAATTGAGTTTGGCATCACTGGCCTATTGGTTAGTCTCCTGGCCTTGTGTCTCTCTATTCTAGTCCATTTTCCACTTAGCTGTCATATTTATCTTCCTAGAGCATAAGATTAGCCATGTAACCCTTCTTTTCAATCAACTCCAGTGGCTACATATTGCCTCCAGGATCAAATATAAAATCCTCTCTTTGGCTTTTGTAGCCCTCCCTGATCTGGCCTTTTCTTCTTCTCAAGTCTTACGTCTTACACCCTCTCCCTCCCACTTACTCTGCCATCCAGGGACCCTGGTCTCCCTGTTATTCGTTGAACAAGACATTCCATCGCCAGACCCTGAACATTTCCGTTGGCTGTACCCATGCCTGAAATTCCTTTAGTTTTCATTCTTGCTTCCTAGTTTTTCTGGCTTCCTCTACACCTCAGCTAAATTCTCACCTTCTACAAGAAACTTTTCCCATTCCTCCTTAATCTTAGTGTCTTCCCTCTGAGATGATCTCCAACTTAAGCTGTATACATCTTGTTTATGCATAGCTGTTGGCAGGGTGTTTCCCCAATTAGATTATGAGCATTTTGGACTTGGATTTTTTTTTGGCCTTTCTTTGTATCCTTAGTTACTTAGATGCCTAGAACTTGGTAAGAAATCAAAGATGCCAAGGTCATCCATTGCATCCTGGGCCATGGCCAGTCATCCTCACTTTTGTTTTGCTACTGGACTTCAACGACTCTGGAAGAGAGAGTGAGGTTGATGATGTGCGGCTATGACTCACTTAAATCCAATTCATGTGCAAGTCAAGACATCACTCGTTAAGGATATCATTGTTCTTTTTTGAAAACAAAGGACAAACAACAACAATCCTTAGCGCTTGACTGGCACATAGAAGGTGCTAGCTCATACAGCTAGCAAGCATCTAAGAGAATATTTGGACTCAGTTTTTCTAATTCTGAGATCAATGCTGTATCCATTAAACTAAGCAGCAGTTTTTTTGGGATTGTCTTGGATCATTGTATTGCTGGGAATAGCTAAGTCATTCACAATTCTTCATCAAACAGTATTGTTGTTACTGTGTACAACATTCCCCAGGTTCTTTTCACTTCACACAGCATCAGTTCATGTAAGTTTTCCAGGTTTTTCTGATATCATCCTGCTTATCCTTTGTTATGGCACAATAATATTCCATCACAATCATATACCACAGCTTGTTTAGCCATTCCCCAATTGGTGAAAATCTCTTTGATTTCCAGTTCTTAGCTACCACAAAAAGAGCTGTTATAAATATTTTTGTACAAATAGGTCCTTTTTCCTTTTTTTTTTTGGTACATCTCTCCTTTTGAATGAGTTCATTTGGAATCTGATATTCAACATGTCCAGAGGAAAACTCACTACTCTCTCTTGACCTTACTCCAAACTTCTCTGCTTCTGAAGTGAGCACCCACCATCATCCTAGTCACCCAGGTTCATAACTTTGAACTTTCCTCCTCCCCCTCTCTCTTGCCCCTTCCTTTCTAATCAGCTCACAGGTCTTGTCAATTCTACCTTCACTTGTCTCAGCATTTGTGTCTTTCCATATACCTTACCAAGCTTGTTTCAGACTCTTCTCCTCCAGAAATTTTACATTCTAGCTAAACAGGACTACTACCATTTCCCAAAATTGATATGCTGTCACTGCTAAATCTTTGTAGATTCCATTCCTCATGCTCAGAAAGCATTCACTGCTTATTTCCACCTCTCAGAAACTTTGCCTTGCTTCAAGGCTCAGCTTAAGGGCTTCTTCCTCCATGGAGTCTTCCCTGATCACTTCACATGTTCTCCTGACTTTTCCTGGTACTTTACTTATTTGAGTATTTGTTGTATTTTTCCACCCCAAACCTCATCATAAATGCTTCTTGATGGCAGGGACTACTTCCTCTTTGTATTCTCAGTGCCTAGCACAGTTGTAGATGCCTAAGAATTGAAAAAAAATTGATATCATGGGGAGAGAGATAGCGACAGAGAAAGACATAGAGACTGAGACACAGAGACAAAGAGAGACACAGAAATAGAAAGACAGACAGACACATATATGTATATACACACACAAATATATGAGAGAGACAGAGAAAGAGACAGAGAGAAGGACACACATACACACACAGATGGAGAGAGAGACAGAGACAGAGAGAAAGACAGAGAGACAGAGAAAGAAAGACAAAGAAATGGAGAAAATTATTGGGGCAGAGTCAAGCCTTCACTCTCCTGCCATACTAGAAGGAGAAAGAGAGTAAGCCAGAGTAGACGCATAGCTCTCCTGCTTAAATGGAGAGGAAGAACAAGAGCAAGAGAAAGATTTCCGAAGTGCTGTGTTGAAGCCCTGTCTACTCATTTCTTCTTCCAAGGTGAGGGCAATATTTCCCTTCTTATCTCAAGAGCCACTATCTCTGAAAGTTTACTTTTTCTATCTAAGGAAAGATGAGGTTTTGAATCAAATGAGTCATACTTCCTTCATTCAGTCCACAAGACTCTTTGGGGACCACAGTATTGAATCAATGTTTTTACTTATCAGTAAACAGAAAACTTCCTGCTCAATCTATGATTCATTGAAACTACTCTTTCCTGAACCTTATTGTCCTGATTGGAGCTGAGTGAAATGTTATTCTATTTGTACTTTCTCCTTCCAAATAGCTGGAATATAACTTGGTTTTATTTGTTAATGATACTGTTTTCTAAGATGGCTGAGCACTCAGGCTCACAGCACTCTCTCTATTATCAAGTTGGTGATACCCATCATTCCATGCACCACATCACACCTAAGATGGCCATCTCTATGCTAAATCACTTCGGTAAAGAACTTGAACCTGACCATCTAAATGGGCATTGACTATACAATTTGCCTTCTACTGCTTTACAGCCTTTATTAGTCAATCAGTTGGTCAACAAGCATTTGTTAAAGACCTTTTATTCGTCAGAAACTTTGCTAGGTATTGGAGAGACAAGCACAAAGGTGATATAGTCCCTGCTCTCAAGGAGATTATACTATACTGGGGGATACATATTTAGAGATAAATAAACACGTATTATATGTGTGTGTGTATATATATATATATATATATATATATATATATATATATATATATATGTATATATATATATATATATATAAACAAACACAATGATTTGGGGTTGGGAGACTGACAATTAGGAGAAACCAGAAAAAGCCTCTTTAAGGAGGTAGCTCTTAAGCTAAAGCTCAATGTGAGCTAGGGGTTCCAAGAGGCAGAGGTGAGGATAGAAGTAGGAAATTATATTTTGTTTCTGGAAAACAGCAAGAGGGCCTGTTTAGCTAGAGTATACAGTGAGTAACTGGGAATAATCTGTAATCAACCCAGAAAAGTTAGACTAAAGCATGGTAGGGAATGGGTTTTAAGTGAAAAACAGGAATTTGGATATTCAGTTCAGTCAATCAAACAAAGAAGCAAACAACAAACATTTATTAAGTGTCTTCTTGTTCCAGGCCCTGGGGACAAAAATGAGACATTCCTAAAGGCAAAGGGGAGCTTTGAATCTTTCTGAGCACTAGAATGGCATGATCAGAATGGCATTTTAGGAATACCAGTTCCATTGATGGCATGCCCCAATGCTAGATATGTGGAAAATGCATTGGAGAGAAGAGCGATTAGATGTGGGGAAGCTAACCAGGAAGTGATTGCAGGAGTCCAGGTGAGAAGTGATAAGGGCCTGGGCTAGGGTGACCTTTCAGTGAGTAGTGATATAGGAATGGATGAGATAGAATTGATAAAATTTGGTGACTAACAAGATATGTTAAGGTGAGGGAGAGTGAATAATGGATGCCTTCTAGATTGTGGATCTGGGAAAAATGGTACTGTCTTGAACAGAAACAGGGAAGTTAGGAAGAAGCTAGGTATAGACTATAGAGGGAAAGAGAACAGGTTCTATTTTAGGCATGGTGAATTTGAATTGCCTATGGCATACATCAGGGTGGATATGTCAAGTAAATATTCAAAGAGGTGGGATCAGAGCCCAGAAGAAGGATGGGAAAAATAGTACTTCTGCAGCATGGCATAAAAAAATACTCCACTATTTGGCTTGAATATATTTTTCCAAGCTTATTTTATAATATTCTCCTTAATGCTCAGTTTCTAGCTTCCCTGGCATCCTTCAAGACAGTTCAAATCCTATCTTTTGAAAGAGGCCTTTTCCCTCCTCAGTACCTCTTTGTATCTTCCCTTGTGAGACAGCCTTCTATTTGTACTATAAACATCTTGTTTCCCATATTTGAGATGAGCTCATGGCAAGGGGGGAGGATGAACAGTTGTTTTTTGTATAACCATGTGCCTGGCACATGGTTAATGAATGCTTTTTGACTGACTGAGTTACTCCACTTTCCAACCAAACTGGATTATTCACCATATCCTATTCATGCCAACTTTAATTTCTTGGAGACCTTTATACTACTACTTGGACTTATCACATTTTGCCATTTTTTTTTTGCAATCATCATTTCCCACACTTATCCTGTTAGAGTGTAAGCTTCTTGAGGGCAGGGGCCATGTTTGCTAATTTATTCTTTGCATGCTTGGTACCAAGCCCAGTCAGTACCTCGCACTCTGTAAGGTTTAATAAATGTGAGTTGAATAAAGTGGAATTAAAGTTATTTTATTTTTATTGCTTTGCCTCATTTTTTGGCCTTTCTAAAACAAATCTGTTTTTCCTTTCTGTAGAGCAAGTGTTCTTGCACCATCCAAAAAGCAATCTTGGTGCTGATATAGAAGGATTTTGCTCTTTTCAGCCTGGGCCTTAAGTCAGAGATCAAAAGATTATGTACTATGGAAAGGGTTATTGAATATGAATCAAATGTATTACCTGCTCCTTAATGAACAGCAGAGGTGTGAGGACTCCCAGAAGTTCTAATGATGCATAAGAAATAAATGAAAAGGATAAGTCTCATGTAACCTTCAAATAGTCTTTCAATCTCCTAGTAATTACATGCCCTCATTTGGTTAAAACATGTTAAATGAGGCAAAATCTTTCCCTACAGAGAAGTGTTTCACTTAAACAGAACAGCTAATAGCCATTTACTATGACAAGCTATGACAATAATGCTCTTCATACCTTGATCTCAAACCTGGCTATTATCTCCAAGGCAGTCAATGTTTCAAAGCTCTCTGAGGTAGGAAGCCATTGTGGGTGATCATATACATATTAAAGGCCAGGTATTTGTGGAAGAGAACACCTGGATATTGTGGTCAAAAACATAGAATAAAAAAAAATGGCAGAACTATAATGAGTTAAAACCCTATTATGTCAGGGTTTTAATCTAAAATTGAAATCCAATCCAATTCCACTGGGGTAATTCCAAATGCCGACCTTTTCATTTCACTGGTATTGCTTTTAAAGGCTCATTTAGACTCATATTTCTCTTGTCTTTTGGGATTATAAACATCAGTCTCTGAAAGGCAGATCATCTTTGTTATATTGATAAGGCATCAGGAGAAAATAGAGGTTTATTTTCCCACTACTTTGGACTAGAAAATTTAGTATGTTATGTAGAATGGTGTAATAACATGGTCTTGTTTTACATAATTATCTAAAACCTTGTATACTATCTAAAATTTTGTATAATTATCTCAAAAATGACATTATGTCTAGAATGTTCCAAGTTGTCCTAAGTGTCCTAAGCTTTTTAAAGTGTGAGTGACTGTCTGCTATAGAGAAGCAGGTGGACAGGTAACTCATGTCATGTATTTGACAGGTAACTCCAGTCATATATTTGAACCAGAGAATGCTAGAACTGGAAGATACTTTATAGATCATTTAGTCCAAAGACTCTTGTCCACTCCTCCTTGGTAAAGCCAAAAAGGGAGCTTGTGGTGGGGGATGGGGGAGAATGTATGTGATTAGAGTTGGTATATCAATAGAAATAATGAGGATTTTTATTTCTGTCACAGGCTATATTCTTCCCAACTGGGAAAACTGTAGTAATACTGATACTAATACTAATAAACAATAATAGCTAGCATGTTAAGGCTTGCAAAGCACTTTGCGTATATCATTTCCTTTGGTTCTCACGCTAACTCAATGACATAGGGGCTGTTAACTTACCTCCATTTTGCAGAAGAAGAAACAGAGGCATTGATTGTTGAATATTCTATTGCAAATCAGTATGCATTTGTTAAACCTCTACTATGTGTCAAGTATTGCAGTAGGCTCTGAAAATACAAAACCAGAGATGAAATAGTCCTGCCTTCAAAAAGCTTATCATTCTGAGGGAGTGGGGGACTTTCAAAGGCTTGCTATCTTATACTCTTAGAGAACTTTGAAGCAAATTAAAATTTCAATATCCAGGAAGCCATTCAAGTAACAAACAGAGATTTTGATAATTGAGCCTAGAAGCAATAGGGAGCCACCAGAGTTTGTTGAGGAGGAGGGGTGACACGGATAAACCTATACTTTAGGAATATCACTTTGCAAATATCATTTAAATTTACAGAGAGAAGCCTGATTTTTGTGAAGAGGTGGCCTACCCGGGGTTACATAGCCAGCTGAGTACGTCCATTGCTCTCTCCATGGTGCTAACCCAGGATCGCACAACTGGTTGAGTATGTCCATTGCTCTCTCCATGGTACTACCTAATAGCCTCATATAAATTGGTGGCCTGGATTGCCATCTTGCTCATGCTCAATCAGTTCATCCACAAACAGTTCTTAAGCATTTATTGTATGTTAAGCATATAGGTGCTGGAGCAATGAAGATACAAAAGTATAAAAACAGTTCCTGCCCTTGAGGAGCTTACATCCAATCTAGGAGACAACAGTTACATGTATAAGTATGTAATGTATCTAAGTGATGAATTTTCAGTTTCATTTATTCGTATAAGCATATACAAGTTAAATATATAAAATGTATACAAAATAGTTACGAATTCATTTTTTGAGGGGGGAGGTACTAGGTACTTCATAAGAAAAGTCTTATATGAAGGAATTGGTCTTGAGTTGAGCTATGAAGGATACTGGGGATTTTTAAGAGGTGGAGGTGACAAGGAAGGGAATTCTAGGCACAAGAGACAGCTTGTATAAAGGTGTGGAAATGGAAGGTTGTGTGTGAGAGACAGCAAGGATAGTTTGGCTGGCCAAAGAGTGTGGGAAAGTAGATAATGTATAATGAAGGTTAGAAGGGTAGGTTGGAACTAGCTGGTGAGGACTTAAATGCTAAATGGAGCAGTTTGTATTTGATCTGGAGGTAATAGGGAGCCACTGGAATTTGTTGAATAAGGTGAGGGGTGGTCTGGTCAAACCTATGCTTTTTGATTATGACTTTGGCAAATATCACTTAAATTTAAAGAGAGAAATCTCAGTGCTGGGATTCATTATTTTAATGGCTTCCAGGAAATTGAACATCTAATAGCTTCAGAGTTCCCTCTGGGAGGCATAGGAAGTTTCCAGAAAGTACATATCGTTTGTCTCTTTCTTTCTCTCTCCTCACCCCCAACTTAAATAGAATGTTCAGTTTTTTGAGGAGAGGGACTCTTTCATTTTAGTTTTGCACATTTGGTGCCTGGTTCAGTGCTTACTATGTAGTGAAATCTTTTTTTCTTGAAGTCTATGCCACTTAACTAATAACAATGCCAGTTAGTGCCCATTTGACACTATCTAAACTGCAGATACAAGGTCTCTTAGAGTTTGAACAGGGCTCTGAAGGACAGGCCTTTCAGATCAAACCTCACACAGCAACACAAATGTCATAAGTGCCAATTCTTGAGAAAATAAATCTAGTGGAACTCTACTATCCCTGCCTCCTCTTCCCCACCCACCCCTAGCAAGAAAAACACAAACTTTACCTTCAACAAATGCAATTTCATTTGTGATGGATACATCCAGTATACTACCAAAACCAGTAATCATTTATTAAGCACCTACTGTCTACCAGGCACTGTGCTAGGCAATGGAAACACAAAAACAAAAATAAAACAATCTTTTCTCTCAAGGAGCTCATTATTTTCTTTTGGGGAAAATATGCACCTTCTAGAGACATCCCCTCTGGTACCGTCAGAAGGAATTGTGAAGCCAATTAAACACTCAAATGTTAGGAGGCCTTTAAGTTAGCTAACTCTAATTCAGTCTTGGGTTAGGTTCAGATATATCCTTCCACTATGATGGATTATTGCCTGTAATAGCTATGGAAGGCTAGCTGTGAAAGGGGTTTGAGTGGGGGAAGAGGTGAAGAGGATGTTGTAATTGTATTGGAGACAAGGCCATGATTGGTTATGGGGGAGGAAGGGAGGAAAGAATGGACATCTCACTTTCTGATTAACTGATGACCCAGACCTTGGGATCAAGCCTTAGCCCCAACTTTGAAGACCTCTTCTCAAGAAGATGCTGACATTACCTTGCATGTGTTCGTAACAGGAATACCTTAAAACAGGACAGAGTTTGCATTCCTGAACTTCAGATGCCCAGAATTCCTATCGTTATCTCCTTTGTCTCTGCCAGTAGTGATTTCATTAATGGCTCCAAACCCTTTTTTGATTAAAAAGGAAATCCACAAGCACTTCAGACTCATCACTTCCCAGCTATGGCTGGCACTTGTACTGAGGATTTGGCATCAAAGAGGGCTTAAGGGGAGTCTCACCATGGATCAAGGAGGGGGGAAGCTTTCTCTCTGGTTTGTGGAAACCTTTGTGACAGCTTTTGGTAGAGAAGGGAGAGTCATATCATGGGCCTTAATTAAGTAGAATTGGAACTTCTTGAGGGTGGTGATTGAAAGAAAACAGTGCCCCTTGGTGTGATTAAACTGCTTGCTCATGTCATTAATTATAAAACACTCTTCTTTGAAGCCCTTGGTATCCTATGTCAAGACAAACTCCAATGGCTGTTTTATTCTTTCTTTTAAAATGTTTAGAAAGTCTAATTTTATTGACATAATTTGTTTTTTTCCATCACTTTTATTTTTAATTCTATTTCTCCCCCCTCTCCCTTTTCTTTCCCTCTAAGGGAAATAAAAAGCAAGTTTATTAGTTAAAGCAATTAACATACCAATTGCTTCTAGTTGTAGGAATGCTATTTCATATCCACAGCCTCCCACCTCTTCAAATAAGGGAGACTGTCACTTTGAATGAATGAATGAAAAAGCATTTTTAAGTGCTTACTATGTGACAAGCCATGTGCCAAATGCTGGGGAAACATACAGTATCAAAGGCAGTTCCTGCCTTCAAGGAGCTTACATTCTGGTGATGGAAACAATTCAAATAAGGGAGTAGCGGCCAACTTTGGTCTGCAAAGTTACAGGAATGAAGAGAGGAGTCATAGGGGAGTTTATTGACACACAAACTCTAGAAATAATGGTGGTGTATATAGACTTGATATTAGTTCCTGGTCCCATTTCTAGAGAGGGGAGGAACAGAAGGAAAAGGCGTGCGAGGAATTGGTGAGACAAGTGGCTAGATGTGGAGAAGATGGCCAGAGAGAATAGAATAGAATGAAGCCTGACTAGGGCTTTCCCGAAATAATGTTAGAGGCAGTCATGGCTCCAAGGGCAAAATTTGGTCAGTTAGTCAATAAGTATTTATTAAATGTCTACTATGTGTCAGGCATTGTGTTAAGTGCTGGGGGGTACACAGAAAAGCAAAAGACAGTCCCTGCTGCCAAGTGGTTCTTGCGCTAATGGGAGAGACAACATGCAAGAAACTATGTACAAAGAAGATATGTATAAGATAAATTGGAAATTTATGGGAAAAGGCCGAGATGAGGAGGGAGAGAGTTCCAGGCATGGGGGATAAACACTGAAAATTCCCAGAATCTGGAGATGAAGAACCTTGCCTGAGGAGCATCAGGAAGGCCACTGTCACTGAACCACAGAGTTTGTGGGGAGAGATGTATTGTAAGATATAGGAAGATCAGAAAGGTGGAGGGGGGGCAGGGTATGAAGGTCTTTGAACATCAGAGGTTTTTATATTTGATCTTGGAGATATGGAGTCACTGGAATTTTTTAAGTATGATGGTGACATGGTTGGACTTGCACTTTGGGCAAAGACATGTGTCAGGGAGACCAAGCAGTAGGTTGTTGTAATAATCCAGGTGTGAGATGATGAAATCCTGCACCAGGGTGGTGGCAGAGTCAGAGGAGAGAAGAGGGCATATACAAGAGATGTCATGAAGGTGAATTCCACAGATCTTGGCAAGTGATTAGTTTTGGGGGCTGAGAGAGAGTGACAAATTGAGGATGATCCCTTTGCTGTGAGCCTGAATAATTGGGAGGATAGTGATATGCTTGATAATAATATGACAGTTAGGAAGAGGGGAGAGTTTTTGAGGGAAAGATCAAAAGTTCAGTTTTGGACATCTTGAGACATTTATGAGACGTATTGAGTTGAAGATGTCTACGAGAGATCCAGTTTGAGATGTCTGATAGGCAGTTGGAGATGCAGGATTGAAGGTCAGCAGAGAGGTTAAGGAGGGATAAGTAGATCTAAGAATTATCAGAAGAGAAATGAAAATTGAATGAAGCTGTAATCCATTTGGGAAGGAGGTTATGGAGCAGGTAGCTGAGGAAGAGGGAATTCAGCTGGCTCGGCTTGATCATCATAATTACACAGCTTCGGTGCCTGTTTTCAAGAGGGAAGGGACAGAGTTCTTTGATGAATACACACATTATCCTTAAAGTACTCAAGGAAACTACAAGCTCTATGTCATATTCCCTGTTTTATGTGACCATCGCATTATCTCTCTCAACACATGTGAAACCATAGTGCCTTTCTTATTCCAGGCAATTTCCCCCTTGGTGACATACATTGGCAGGACTCCAGTCCTTGAAATCGAGGTGAAGCATGGGAGAGGGAGAGCTGCTGATGCAGTAAACAAATCCATGGCTGGCTGCTGTGTTCTGCACGATTGCCCAGTGGATGAATCTCTGGGAAACTGACAGGTCCCAAGAAAGGCAGCAATGGTAGTTCTGAGAAACCATTCTGTGCCATATGTGTGGGGAAGAGAACGGGGCTGCTGTCTGCAAGGTGTTTTCTGGAAGGCCCAGGGAAGAGGTCCTGCTATCTCTCATGTTTTATCAGTTAGACCTTATCCTGACAAATGTGAAGCCAACAATGAGTTGGAAAATCAAAATGATGGTAATTTGTCTAACAGTGAAATGGAGCCCTTATGCAGGGCTGGCTCTCGACAGCTTGTGTCTCACGTTTATCCCTGCAATTAATACCTACAAATGTTAGACCCTTAGACCCTTGCAGATGCAGCTGCAGATGGTGAATTGTGGCAACAACAATCATTGGTTTGTATTGTTCAAATTAGAAATTAGATGCAGGTGACCCGATTGCATGAGGAAAGTGAGACTTCTTCATAGGATCATAGAGCTAAAAGGGACTGCAGAGATCATTTATTCCCACCTTTCATTTCACAGATAGAGTGATTGAGGCTCAGAAAGTTGGTGTGACTCATCTGAAGTCATATGAGTGAAAGGGGTAGAGTTATGAGTCAACTTGGGTTCTCCGGCTACTGAGGCAGTACTCTTTCCTTGTCCTGTGCTGCTTTCTGCCCCACTTAAAAAAAGAAAACCATCAAAAATTGCCATTGGGACAATCTCCTAAATAGCTGATTTTTAATCTCCTAAATAGCTGAAAAAATGGCACTGAGGAAAATAAATCGATGATAGTACTGGAAACAGGCACAAACCTTTCCTATTTTTAACTTGTTAGGAGGGTTTTTGGGTGTCTATTTGCATTTTCATCAGTGTAGGCACCAACAACTGGAGTCTGTGCCCTGGCCCTTCTGCATAGCTTTAGAAAGCATGGCACCACCTTTAGACTTCATATTTGGCCTGGCCTGAGTCCACATTGCCATAAGTAGTTTACTCCAATACTACTAGTAAAAGTAGTCAATTAATACTCTCCCTAATTGTTACGAGTGTCATACACTCAAGCTTTTACAAATACTTAAATTTTAAGAGGCATATATAAGAAAGTGGTTTGTGAGTTCTTAGTTATTTAGCTGACCATATGTTAAAATGGCAGCACAGTGTAATTAGTTGAAAAGGGTGCTCAATAGATTTAGGGAAAAGGGTCCTGAGTTTGAATCATGGCTCTGCTACTTATTATCCATGTAACCTTGGAGAACTCATGGGATCTTTGATCTAGAGCTGGCAAGGACCTCTGGGACCATCCAGGCTAAACTGCTGTTTTTCCAGATGAACAAACTGAGGGCCAGGAAGTTAGGAAGCAATATTGTACAGAGGAAGATGCACTGAATCTGGAGTCAGAGGACCTGGTTTCAAATCCTGCCTCTGATGTTTATCTTTTTGACCTTGGGTAAATAATTTAACTTAAATCACTTAACTTGGCTTCCATTTTCCTCATCTGTAAAATGAAGGGTTTGAACTAGATGATGTAGGTGAGGAACACTTGGGCTTGAATCCTAATTCTGATACTCATTAGCTGTGCGATCTTGGGCAAGCCATTTGGCTTCAGTTTTCTTATCTGTAAAATGTGAGGTTTGAACAAGATGATATAGGGAAGGAAGACCTGGCTGGACTTGAATAGTGGTTCTGACACTTATTAGCTATAGGATCTTGTGCATGGTTCTGGGCCTCGATTTCCTTATCTGTTAAATGACAAAGTCTAATGAGATGACTTTTAAGGTCCCTTTCCCATTTGTAATCTCTGATCCTATGATCTAGGTCTAACTCTTATAAAAATAGATTAGAAATTAATTGCTAGATATTTCATTTAAAATGCTTTTTCAAATGATGAAAGTTCAAAAGTTTTTTTTTCTGTGGGTAAGAGAAGATGCCAGTTGTCCTTATCACCTGAACAATAAGCTCAGAGCTGTAAAACATATCAATAAAGGAAATACTAGTTTTTTCTACAGGAAACTGGTAGGACTCATCTTTTTTTTTTTTGGCTTAATTTTGCTTGGGTGGTTGATGGGGTAATGGCAGGGATAGAAAGAGAGAGAGAGAGAGAGACAGAGAGAGAGAGAGAGAGAGAGAGAGAGAGAGAGAGAGAGAGAGAGAGAGAGAGAGAGAGAGAGAGAGAGAGAGACCCAGTGGGTGGTGCCTACAAGCTTACTTTCTATAAAACCAGAAATATGGTTAGAATTGTTTGGGTTTTGTCATCGGTTTGCACAAGCCCTGGTACATCCTGCCAAGCTGCAAAGGCTTCGAGTCTAGACCGAGCATTGGATTGAATGTTTTTGGAGGATCAGCCTAGCTAAGTTCATATAGGCTCTTCATCAAGTAAGCCAGAGAAGACTGGATTTTTTGGCAAAGGCAACAACGACTGTCCAATAAGACATGGAAGGATTGTGAGCTGCATTGGTGTGCCACACTTAAAAAACTGATAAAGCATTGTAGTCATGTTGATGTCAGTGAATTAAACTGGTGAATTGATATCGGTGAATTAAACTGGTGAATTGGTATCGGTGAATTAAACTGGTGAATTGATATCAGTGAATTAAATTTGCTACTTGCTAGCACCTTACTTGGAATGTTTATAATAGAAGACCAGTTGAGCCCACCATGACAATGTCCTCTCCCTTCCCTTATTCCTCTAGTTATTTCCCTGGTTTCCACCCTTCATGGGGGAATGGGGATCAAATCTCTGGGTTTATGAAGTCATGGTTATTATTTTCTGCAAATAAGGCATTGTCTATCTCCCATTTTCCTTCCTCCTCCTGCCCCCAAAGGCAAAGAACTACTACCTCTCAAGGGCTGGGTTCTTCTTCCAGAGGAGAGAGCAAGATCATCTTCTATGTTGCCAAAGCACACACACCTCAGTAGTACCTCTTCCCTCAACTCACCAGAGGGTATGCCTTGACTAAGGGCATGACTAGATCTTCAACCATCCAATAGCTAGCTACTCTTTAATTCCATACTTAGAGTCGGGAAGATGAGTTCAAATATGGCCTCAGATACTTTACTAGCTCTATGATTCTAGGCATATCATTTAACTTCTGTCTGTTTCCCCAACCACAAAATGGGGGTAATAATGTCACTTACCTCCCAGGGTTGTTTGTAAAGCATATGGCACATAGTAAGCATTATAAAATGTTGGCTATTATTATTAAAGTTCACTTAATCCTTAATACCACATTATCTCTGTTACCTGCCTTTTATCTTCTATGAATTTATCAACTAGGCAGAGAGGAAATCATTTCATCAGGGGCTTTCTGGTCAACTCCTCCCCTATTACATCAACAAGAATTTATTAGTCAATCAAAAAGCAATTACTAAGCACTAATTATATCACACACACACACACACACACACACACACACACACACACACACCCCTCTTGGGTGTCCCTTTGTGGGTTCTTGACATCCTGGTCTTTCTCTGGAGAAGGCGTAATAACAACTTGGCCTAATACAGTATCTTAGGAATTTGCTATCTTCACAAATGTCTCATTCTTTTGATACAACATGAAGGGCATTGTTATATAGTGGAAAGAGCACTTCTTGACTTATGCTCATCCCCCAAATTGAGATCTTTTCAAAAGAGCCACCCCTTTCTCCTCCTTATCTCATATCATACAGATCTCTCTCTTCCTCTCTTATTTTTATTTTTGTTTTTTTAGGCAATTGGGGTTAAGTGACTTGCCCAGGGTCACACAGCTAGTAAGTGTCAAGTGTTTGGTCTGAGGTCAGATTTGAACTCAGGTCCTCCTGACTTCAGGGCCAGTGCTCTATTCACTGCGCCACCTAGCTGCCCCTACTTTATCCTGTTTTATTTCAGTCTCGAGGTTAAAAAGACATCTTTCTTGCCAAGGTGCATCCCTGAACCTTTGAGCTCATCTCCTTCTGCCACCAAGGTCTTGCTCTCTCATTTTCAGGGAGTCTCTATCTACTGGTACATTCTATTTTGTATACAAACATATCCTTGTCTCTCCCACCCTTAAAAACTCTCACTTGTTCTAATCCACATTAGTTATTGTCCTCTATCACTCTTCTTCTTCATATCTAACTACCATGAGAAAGCCTTTTATAATGCATACCTCTACTTCTTCTCTTAAAGTCTAAAGTCTCCATAAACTGGCCTTTGGCCTCTTGATTTAAATGCTTGGCCTAGAGTCTGGAAGACTTATCTTCCTGAGTTCAAATCTGACCTCAGACACTTACTAGCTATGTGACCCTGGGCAAGTCACTTAAACCCTGTTTTCCTCAGTTCCCTCATCTGTAAAATGAGCTGGAGAAGAAATGGCAAACCACTCCAGCATCTTTGCCAAGAAAACCTCAAATGAGATCATGAAGAATCAGACTGGATTGAAAAAAAAATGACTGAGCAATGACAACATCAACAGCAAAAGACTTTTTTTTTTTTTGCAAGGCAATGGGGTTAAGTGACTCACCTAGGGTCACACAGCTAGTGTCATGTGTCTGGTCTGAGACCAAACAAAAGACTTCTACAATGTTTTCAGTGATCTCTTAATTGCCAGATTTAATGGCTTTTTAAAAATCCTGCTTCTTCTTGACCCCTTTGCAACACTTGACTTTGTTGATCACTAGTTCTTTCAGGATACTGTCTTCTAAGTTTTTGTGACACTTTTCACCAATCAGAAAGGCTGTTCTGGGGCCTACCTTTTGACCTAGCAATACCACCACCAGGTCTGTATCTCAAAGAAATCAAAGAAAAAAGAAAAAGACTTATACGCACAAGAATATTTATAGCACCTCTTTGTGTTGTCAAAGAATTGGAAATTGTGAGGGGCAGCTAGGTGGCATAGTGGATAGAGCACCGGCCCTGGATTCAGGAGGACCTGAGTTCAAATCTGGCCTCAGACACATAACACTTACTAGCTGTGTGACTCTGGGCAAGTCACTTAACCCCATTACCTAGCCAAAAAAAAAAAGAAAAAGAAAAGAAAAAAGAATTGGAAATTGTGGGGATGCCCATCAAGTGGGAGATGGCTGAACAAGTTGTGGTATATGATTGTGATGGAATACCACTGTGCTATAAGAAATGATGAGCACGGTGATTTCAGAAAAACCTGAGAAGACTTATATGAATTAATGCAGAGTGAAGTGAGCAGAGCTGGAGAAGGAAATGGTAAATCACTCTAGTCTCTTTGCCAAGAAAACCTAAAATGGGTCACAAAGAGTAAAATATGACTGAAAATGACTGAACAGCAATGAAGTGAGCAGAACCAGGAGATCACTGTATACAGTAACAGCAATATCATAACAATGATCAACTGTGGAAGACTCAGTTACTCTGATCCAATGGTCCAAGACAGTTCTAAAGGACTCATGATAAAAAATGCTATCCACTTCCAGAGAGAGAGAACTGATGAACTCTGAGTGCAAATTGAAGTATATATTTTTTCAAACTCCTTATTTCTTTTGCTTTTAAAAAATTTTTTCAACATTGCTAATATGAAAATAGGTTTTGCATGATTTCACATATATGATTAATATATGGCTTACCTTCTCAATTGGTGGGGGAGGGATGGGTGGGAAGGAGAGAATTTGGAACTCAAAATAAAAAAAAGAAATTTAAAACTTAATAAATAAATAACAATTTTTAAAAAGACTCCTTTTCATTATGTAATAAACAGACTGCAAACAGTACCTGTGCTTGCCCAAGTTCAAGTATTCTTCACATGCGCTGAAAGACTGGGCTCATTGGCCAGCTTGCCTTGTCAACACTACCTTCACAATATCTCCTCTATGCATGTCTCCATTCACAGGGCCTCAACTCTAGATAGTCACCACTTCTCACCTAACCTAATATAACAGTCTTCTGTTGTATTGACTGATATAGCCAAGTCTCTGCATCAAATTATTTTCTACTCAGCTAAAGTATATATCTAACCCCATGTCATGCATCTCCACCCCCCCCCCGCCCCCCCCCCCCCCCCGATCCGTTAGCTCTCTATTTTCTCCAGGATCAAATATAAATTCCTCTGGCATTTAAAACTCTCCATAAACTGCCTCCTTTCTGCCTTTTCAGCCTTCTGATACCTTATTCTCCTCTGTGTACTCTATGATCCAGCTATACTAACTGACTTGCATTTCCTTGAAAATGACACTTCATCTTCCATCTCTGTGCCTTTGAACCGGCTGGCCCTCTTGCCTGGAGTGCTCTACCCCACTCCTCTACCAAATAGTTTCTTTGGTTTCCTGCAAGACTCTGCTTTCAGGTTACCTTCTTCTATTCTCTATCCAACTTGTGTTTACTTAGATATGTTTATGTCGTTTCCCCCATTAGATTGTATACTCCCTGAGGTCAGGTACTCACTTCCCCCTCACCCTTTCCTTTGTCTCCCCAGTGTATAGCACGGTGCCATTACATATCCATTACCTAATAAATGCTCAGTGACTTGATTAAAGGCAGAGTTGGAACCCGAATCCAAGTCTCCTGATTCGTTAGACCAATATTCTTTCCACAAGACCATATTTTCCTGAGGAATGGAATAGAAAAGCAGTGCAACCTTTGCTAGGTAGAGGAGGTAAAACTCTCTTACTGTCAGCTTCACACTAATTAATGCCTGAGCTGGACAAAGGCTGAATGTGAGAGCATAATGGAATTCCTGATCAAACTCCAACTCCAGCATTAGATGCAAGATACTAAAGAGTTGCATTCCCTAATAGAAGCAGCTCTGGTGACTGGGAAGGCAATTAGCATAATGAGCTCCATTCTGAGTTATGGCCACTTTTACAAGATCATTAACACTAAGTAGAACCCACAATGCTGTTTTATTATTTTTTTTTCTCCTGGTTTTAAAAGGTAGTTAAAATTGAGTTTGAGAATTGTCTCCATGGCATCAAAACAGCTAGCTGGTCAGGTAGGCAGTGGTAAGAAAAATAATTCCAGTAGTTTTTGTAGATAACAAGTTACTTAAATGGTTTTAGTGAAGTTTTCACTTTTCAAGTGGTTTCTTTGGCAGAATGAAAAGAGCCTAGAGCCAAGATTTTAAAGATCGATTTTTTTTTTTGCAAGGGATTCACTGCTTGATAGATCAGATTAGGGTGAATTGATTCAATTCTCCATTTTCACAGCCACCAGTTCTCAATCAGTTGATACAATTACTTATGGAAAATCTTAGAATGTATTATTGCACAGGGTAGGACTGTGGCTCAACACTCTGTTGGTACTGTTTCCCATGAACCCAGGTTATCACATAAATGTCAGAGCTTTGCATCCCTTTTGTTTCCAAAAGAAAATAAATCTAATATTTCTTTTTCTCTAATTATGACCCACCATAATCCAACATGCAATCAGATTGTCTGGCAAATCAGTGCAGACACTACACAATTCGGTCCACAGCAGCCCAAACGAAAACTTGGAAACTGGGAGCTTTATCTAAAACAAACCATCCTGATTAGGTGGATATAATGAGCAGAGAGAGGCTTCAAACAAGTAGAAATAAGCTATCCAGTTATTTAGTTGAGCATTTTTCTCCAAGACTTATTAAGGGAATCACTGAATACTGCCTCTTTTGATACTTTTCCTGCATTAAGGCGGTGTAATCTTTCAAGTGGAAATCAGATCTGGTTCACACCCATGACTCCTCTTATATCCTTTGGAGAAGGCTAGTGGTGTCTTTACAATCACTGATTTAATATTTC
Organism: Phascolarctos cinereus; assembly: GCF_003287225.1. Classification (NCBI taxonomy): domain Eukaryota; kingdom Metazoa; phylum Chordata; class Mammalia; order Diprotodontia; family Phascolarctidae; genus Phascolarctos; species Phascolarctos cinereus. The sequence continues at coordinate 61,947,082 of NW_027556180.1, forward strand.
ATAATATTCTACTTTATAGAATGTAGTTTGATTCATAATTAGGTGCTTCAAAGTACCTGTGAGCTCATCAAGAGGAACACCTTACCCCAGTTTATTTTGCAACCCTTCTAGACCGTCTCACCCCATGCAATTCATGACCCTGTCCCTATATAAATTTTCCACAGAAGATATATGCAATGTGCTGGAAAACTTCCTCTGGTTCATTTAATATTTTATGAATATCCCAGTAAAACACTCAGTCTATTCATCTATTATCCTTTGCTCTTGCCACATTTCTCCCCCATTAGATTACGGACTCCTTGAATGTAATGACTTTTGCTTTTCTTTGTATCCCCAACATCTAGTACAGCACATAGTAGTCACTAAATATGTTTATTGATTTGGTTGGCTTACCTCCTTTTCCAGTCATTGTAGAGGATGAAAGAAGTCGGTGGATTGACTCCAAAAGCCTGAAGCCATAATTCCTAGTGTGACAAGCTTATACCATTTGGCCTAGATCCTGAAGACACTTTCCATGGATCAATCAATCAATCAATCAATAAACAAGCATTTATTAAATCCTTGCTATGTTCTAGGCACTATGTTAAGTAATGTGGATGCAAAAATAGTAAAAAAAAATAGCCCCTTTCTTCAAGGAACTCACATGCTATGGGAGAAGACAAAATATAAACAGCTATACACACAAGATATATACAGAGTAAGATGGAAGATAACTTTAGAGAGGCAAGCACTCTCAGCTTGGGGGGACTGGGAAAGTCTTTCTGTAGAAGGTGGCTTTTGAGATGAATCTCAAGGGAAGCCAGAGATCAATCGTGTCCTGAGTATTAATTATAAGTTTCTCTTTGTTCCATGCTTCCACCTGAGGGGTTTGTATAAGATTGCTCCAAGAGAAAAATCACAAAGACATAGAAAGTATGTCTCTATCCAGTCCTTCTTTGGAGGCATAAAAACTCTTCTAAGGGGGCTGCAGTGGTAAGTTTTGGAGAAACGTCCTGTCTCGTCCTACTCCAATACACAGAATACCCCAGAGTGCAGGAAGCTGAATGTCCTGGCTGACGTGGCTGAACGGGGCAGCAGCTTCAGGGTGAGTGAGAACGGGCCGTGGTGATGCAGATTTCTACGTGATCCTGCTTGTCCTTCAATACAGATTTCTATCCCCATATAAGTCATACTAGTTAGAGCTGTAGCTAGGTTTTTTTCCAATTGCAATGGAATTTTTTAGGGACCAAAGAGGGTCTTCACTCACTAATCTGTGTTCTTGAGGTTGGGGTTGCATAGTAACAGTAAGGAGTTAATTAAGAGGGAAGCAAATAGTTGTTCATTCTGGCCAGTGAAGGCAGATTGCAAGACGTTCAGCAATATACCCAGAGCATGATATGAACACCTCCTTGTATACAAGTTTGCAGGGCAGCATTCATCAGCTAAACGTTGTTCAAAGTAACATTGTGGGAAATGAAAAAAAAAAAAAGAAAGATGGCTATTCATAAAACACACGTGGTATACAAAAAAAATAGTATATTAGAGAAAAATGTGTATTCTTAGGCATAGATGTAGACATCTTAGGATGTAGATAAGGGGTTTATCATCTGAATATAGTTATTCTCACTTAAATCAAAGAAATCTTTCCATTGAACCAGACAGGAAGGAGAACTTTCCCAGGATTCTGGAATCTTCTGCCTTTGGTAGCTATCTTTTGGTTACAGTAAGATGGGAGAATGAGACACTGAAAGACACAGCAGCAGCAGCTGTGTCCTTCAGTTTATTTAGAATAAGAAAGCTAAAGGCAGTGTGTCTTAGATTCATATGGGAGTAGAGGGGACCATGTCTACTTCTCCTACCCAATGTATCACATATTTATAACATTTGAATCCCAAAATATGTCAACAGAATTATAGAATTTTAGAGTTGGGGTATCTCTGCAGCCATTGAATACCATCCATATCCACAAAGGAATCCCCATATGGTAGAGGCAATAGCTACCTCATGTAAGGTAGCCAAATTTTTCCATGAAAGACAGTGAAAACTTCAAAGCTCAATTGGTCCAGAGGACATAAATTTTTGGTCACTTAAGTATAAAATCTCCACATATGGAAGTTGAGAGCTCTTCAGGCTTCATACACCCTAATGACTGGGCAGGACACTGTGATAAATGTGGAAGGAGGGATCTGAGTGGAACAAACATATGTGGTGTCCTTGCTGAGTATCTTTTCTATGGCCTTGTTAAGTAAATTTCTTTTTTTAAATGTTAGATGGACTGTGAGTGTCTCATTTTGTTCCAGTCCTAAGCATGAACCATAATACTGTCTTGAGTCAGACCTCAGGACACTCTACCATAACATACACAACAAATGGTCAATTAGCCTCTGCTTGAAGAAGTCCAAATATGGGAAATTCACTACTTCTTGAGACAACCTATTGTATTTTTGGAAAGCTTTAACTGTTAGGAAGTTTTACTTGGAACGTAGCTTAAATCTGACTTCTAGAAATCTCTACTCATTGCCCCTGGCATTGCCATCTTGGGCCAAACAGGAGTCCAATCCCACTTCCATATGACATCTCTTTTAATACTTGAAGACAGCTATTATGTCCCTTGAGTATTGGCTAATCATGTCCAGTTTCTTCAACTGATCTTTATGTGACATGGATTTGGGGTTCTTTGCCATCCTCTAGCTATGTGAACAATCCATATACAGGGTGTCCCAAATGTCTTAGTGGAATTTAAACTATTAAAGCTTTAATACTTTTAATACTATTCAATATTTTAATACTATCAAAGTTTTAATAGCTACAAACTCCACTAAGACATTTAGGATATCCTTTATTTTTCTGACCATACTTTATGCTTCTTGTCTTGAATAATTTCATCTTTGTAATGTGTTCTATCCTGACACATAGTAAAGTGCTTAATAAATGCTTGTTAAGTGACTGACTCATGCCCAAATACTTCTCCTTTGCCCTTTGGGTAATACTAAACTTCAATTCTTTGAAAATTGTGGTATTCCAAGTCTAAAAGCCATAAAACTATCACTGTGAGAATAGTGGTTTAAAAAAAAAAGACAGGCCTTTCTTTGATGGAGAAGCTTGGTATCATCAAAAAGACCTGTTCCATTTCCTGAAGGTAATCCAGCCCCTTTATCTCCTACTCAGTTCTGGATAGATATTGTCCATTTGTATAATTTGCCCCAAATATGGTACTGGTGGGCCATTTCTATGGTTTGTTCCTCAAATTGCTTATCACACACTGTCTCAACAAGAAGTATTCTTACTGCCATGTTGGTGGCTAGCAATGATTGAAGCTCTGCTATATCTGTGTTTGGGTTTCTTTTACCCAGAGCTCTTTTCAAAGATTTTCCGGTAGGTAGTCTAATCTACCTTTCCAGATGGATATACTGAGAAACAAGGATAATCAAGTGATTGATCTACACTAGTCAACCAGCCCACACTTCCTGTTGCCAGTTTCATTACCTGCCCCAACAGCTCTGGCTTTTAAAGGTTCAAACACTTGCTCACCAATAATCATCTCACATCATTTGGCTTCTCTGTGGTCAGATCTATGGAATAATCTGGATTGACTATTTCCAGGATGATTGCTAGCCAGTAGTCCATGATTAATTGGACTCGATTGGACCCATTATTTTGGCCATTAAGGCATCTGAATGAGAATGGGTGATTAGCAGTCAACTGATTGCTCAATGATCCTGTATCAGGACCATATCAAACAAAAAACTTCATAAGAATTGAAGGGGGGATAACTTGTAGATATAGCTTAGTGCTATCTATTTTGGGTTGAATAAAAACACCTTTAAAGTAGCTACTGAGGCAAGCACTTTATTTAAAAATTGTAAATCTTATTGGTGCCTTTGTTTTTACGTTGCCTAGATTTTTATGTTCCTCTTCTCCTTCTCCCAAAGAGCCATCTCTTATAAAGATTTTTTTTAAAGAAAGAAAAAGAGAAAGAAGACAAAAACCCCAATAAAACTGATTAATACATTAAAAAACCCCAATATTTTATGCAACATTCCACATTTGGGGATCACAACCTCTGCAAAGGAGTATGGGGAGGTTTCTTCTGCCATCTTTTCTTTGAGGTGAATCTTATAATTATGATTTTGTAACATTGAAGTTTGATTGTCTTGTGGTTGCTGTTCTTTCCATTTACATTGCTGTGGTCCTTGTGTTCACTGCTTTTCTGGCTTTGCTTACTTTTCTTTTCATCAGTTCATGTAGTCTTCTGTTCTTCTGTTATTTATCATGACCTACATCTCTTACAACACAGTATTGTTTCCTTACATTCTTGTACCACGATTTGTTTACCTATTCCCAGTTGATGGACATTTTGCATTGTTTACAGATCTTTGCTACCACAAAAAGTGCTACCGTAAATATTTTGTTGAATAAGGAGACTTCTTTTTGTGGGTGAGCTCTTTAGGGTATATGTCTAGCAGTGGAACCTCTAGGTCAAAGGGTGTGGGACATTTTAGTCACTTTATTTGTACAATTCCAAACTGCTTTCTAGAATGTCTGTACCAATTCACAGCTCCACCATCAATGATTAGTGAAGCAAAGACCTTTTAAATATGGTGCTATGACAATGACTTGCAATGGCATTTCTACTTACAACAAATGTGACCTCGGTATGTTCCTTCTCTTTTTCAGTGGCTCAGTTTCTTTAACCAACAAGGCTGCTGGATAGATGACCTCTAAGCTCTAAGCCTGTGACCTTATTTTGACAGGGCCTTTTCTTTAAAAAAAATCATTTTACTTGCTTCATACTTTTTGTTCCTTACAACAGCCCTATTATTAGGTACTGGGATGCCTGTAGGAGAAGTAGCTGTGTGAAGAAGAGACTAAAGGGAAAATAGGCAATTGTTATTCCATAGCATTAATGAGAACCTCTGGAGATAGCTTCAGGGCTAGTGTATGTCCTATAGAGAATACAGAGAAATGGGTCTATGGGTGGTAAAGTAAGGATCATGAAATAGAGAATAAAGGATTTGGTGATTTGGTGGGTCCCAGGGCAAGTGTACAGTTGATGAACCTAGACTATAAGTATCCTGGTATGGGAAAGACTATTTGGTGATAGACATGTTAAAGACATGATTTGGTTATTTGTATAAATACCATCAGAGAGAATAGCAATGGAAGCCTCTTAATTAGGTTTTTCATTGAGGAATTGGGCATTTGGGGAAGAGTCCCTGGAAGGGGAGGGGAATAAGGAGAGAGTTCTGTGATTACTTTAAAGTGGTAATAATAACTAACATTGCTAGAGTACTTTAAAGTTTGCAGCATGCTTAACATCTATTATCTACTGTAATTAATTGGTACTGTTATTATGTCCATTCTATAGATGGGAAAGTGTGAGAGGCTGAGTACATTGCTCAAAGTCACACAGCTAATGAGCATGCCAGGCAACAATTAAACTCTGGTCTTTCTGAGTCCAAGTCTACCCACAATGGCACTCTGACTCTCAGATGGGTTTTATTATCCTTCTTGTATACACAATAACTCATGTTTCAATAGGATTTGGGGGCTGACAAAGCACTCTGTCCCCACAACAACTCAGTGAGGTAGGTGGTGGAAATATTGTTGCCTCCATCTTACAGATGAAGTGGCTCAGAAGGAAAGTGGTTTGCCAATGGTCCTATAGCTAATAAAAGTGGAACTAGAACCCAGGTCTCCTAATTCTAGGTCTTGGAAATTTTCTGTAATCTATGCATGAAAAGGAGTCTTACTTTTTATTTCTGTTGACAACTGAACACTGAATGCATGTCTCCGTAAGGATGGAGACAGGACCTGTCATTTCTTTATTATAGAGATCTCAGATGAGGAAATTCCCTGTATCAGAGGTGAACACCTCTGCAATTTACAACCCTTTAGAGTTACCTGGGGCCCAGAGATGTTCAGCGACTTGCTCAGCCCATATGTGGTAGACAACTTGAACCCTGACTTTGAGAGACTGTTTACTATCTATCCACTCCACCAAGCTGCCAATTCAATGACTCAAATACTGCCTGATCTTCCAAGGAGAAGCCCTTTTCCTTAGGCTAATTTACTGGTGAGCCCAGGACAGCAGCTTGGGAAATTCTGGTATTGCTGAGGTCTTGACTGGCCTGCAGACACTGCGCTCTTGGGTTTAATTAGGAGGAAAAGCCTCACATCACTCCCAATCTGCAGCTAGCAGCTTGCCATCTGAAATGTTTGCTCTGATGGATTCAAATGTGTCTCCAGGTGGCCCTTTCTTTAGTGCTTCCCTTAGAGTACCTGCCAGGAAGTTTTCTGCCAGTTCAAATTATGGTGGGGGGGAGGTTTCTTTTGTGTCTCTGTTTATACTCATGGTCACTTTTAAGACATAGCATATTGGCTAGGGGAAAATCAAGGCCCCATTACCCTCCTGATTTAAATATAATTTTTTTTTGTCAGAAAACAACTGTCAACTGGATGGAACCAGCCTCTAACCTGTGGGTGGCCAGAGTTGAACAAAGCAGGCTAGAGACAGGAGAGTCAGAATCAAACAGAAGTTTAATTTCAAAGAGGGGAAAACTGCTTGCAAACAAGGACATATTGCTGGGGTTCCCCCTCACCCCACCCATTGGGAGAGGAACACAACTGTTTTAGGTGGTATCACTGAACAAATAATAGATGACGAGAATAGCTAGCATTTGTATAATACTTTAAGGTTTGTTTGTAAAGTACTTCACAAATATAGTCTAATTTAATTTTCACAACAACCCTGTGAGGTAGGTGGCTATGATTATTCCCATTTTACAGATGAGGAAACTGAGGCTGAGAGAGATTATGTGATTTGCTTAGGTAAATATATGAAGGAAAATTTGGACTCAGGTCTTCCCGACTCCTTATATCATCTAGTTGGCTCTAAAAGGTCTAGTTAAAAGTGTTAGGATTCCGCTTCTTGCTTTAGTGGGGACAGCATCTCCACTGGGGTACAGGGAGACAGATGTGGTGCCTCTTAAAGGGCTGCAGCCAGGTATCAACAGTTAAAGTAATTTGGATGGCATTGTGATCTTAAATATATGTGTGATAAAATAGTCAGATAAATTTGGTCCACTTCAGGATTAAAAGTTATAGCCACTGCTGAATTAACCTTCTTTGAACCTTGATTGTCAGATAGCTGATCTCCAATGGGAGGGGCAACAGCCAGAGATAGAACCTCACCAAAACTTTTTCTTGCACATTTTGCATTCTGGGTCATTATGTTAGCAGCTTCCAGCAAACCCTCCCTTTCTCCTGCTGTGCTTTTGATCCAGGAAGAGGCTGTTAGTTTCCATTTTATTACAATTTCATCCTCTGATGCGCATAATGGAAAATTCAGTCAGGGAAGCTTTCTGTCCAAAGACAAAGGGCTTGGGCAAATGTTGCAGCCTTTTGTAGCAATGGGTGTGTGGGGGGGAAGCCCCATCAGTCTGTCAATGTTCCCCTACCTGGTAAACTGCCAAAAGAGAGTTGCCAAATAAAGAAATGCTATTTTCATCCTGTCATGTGGAGCAGAAAAGGTGGAGATTCCTTTGGTGTAGGAGTCTTCCTTTTCCTTCTCTTTTTCTTTCTCTTCCTCCACTTCTTCTTCTTTCTCCTCCGCCTCCATCTCTGTGCCTTTGCTCATATTGACCTACGTGCTTAGTCAGTCAACAAGATTTGTTAAGTGTTTACTGTGTGCCAGGCAGGTGCTTGGAATGGATCCAGCCCTTCACCATCTGTTGAGGTCAATCCCTTCCTTCAAGGCCCAATTCAGGTGTTCCCTCTTCCATGAAAATTTCCCTGATCACCCCTCCCTAACCCCAATTTCCCCTAAAATTTATCATTTTAGGTTGCTTGGAACCCTCTTTTACATTTATCACATACCTGGAATTATCAAAGTTGATGGAAAGTCTACATGGCATAGTGAAGGGTGGGCTGCACTTAAGAAGACTTGAGTTCAAGTCTCATCTCAGATACTTCCTAGCTGTGTGACACTAGGCTAGTCACTTAATCTCTTTAGCCTCAGTTTCCTCCTCTGTAAAATGGAGATAATGAGAACACCTATCACAAAGGGTAGATATAAAGATATTATGAGATGACATACAGGGTGTCAAAAAAATCTCAGTTCAGTTTTAAACTCTTAATGCTACAGCTTCAATTCAGTGTCATAAGAGGATAGAGGGCTGCCTTTGGAGTCAGGAAGGCCTAGGTTCAAATCCCACCATGGCTGTAGAAACCTGAGCAAATTATTTGACCTCTCAGTGGCCAAAACCCTCCCCCAAAAACTTTCTAAGTCCCACGTGGCAGAGAAACTCCCAAACTGCTTTGGTAGAAGTTCTCTCACCTGGAGGAGGTTCACCAATGAAAATATATGCCCAGACCAGTACCTCTGCCCCATCCCTCCAAATAAGCATTGCAGGGAAGAAATTTGATCAATATGGGTATGAGTTTAATTGTTCTGGACTTAATTTATATCAAGTTAAGACAAGAGTTCATATTTGTACTAATGTTTACAAAGCGCTTTAAGATTTGCAAAGCCCTTTATATATTATTTTATGATAACCTAAATATAGATTTAGATTATAAATTTATATGTATTCATATTTCCATATATTTAAATATAAATTTAGATTATAAATATATTGTTTTATATATAATATATAAAACTTAAAGTATTGTGTATATGTTATATATAAAATTTAAGTGTTATACATGCTGTATATAACATGTATATAAAAGTTAAAGTGTTATATATAGCATATAAAATGTAAAGTGTTATATATAAAATATATGAAAGTTAAGGGGTTCTATATGTTATACATAACATATATAAAACTTAAAGTGTTATATATAAATTATATATAACACATAAAACTTAAGGTGTTATATATATATTGTATAAGTTATGTATAGCTATAACTTAAGGTGTTTTTGCACGCACACATGTGTGTGTGGGTATATGTATGTGTGCATGTGCAGTGCATGCACACATTTTATAATGTCCTTAACCTACAGGATCTCCCAAAAATTGTAGTGCAGTTTAAAGCTACAGTTTAGTTTAATCTTTTTCTTCTTTTCTTCCTTCTATTTCCTTCTTTCTTTTTCTTTTAGCTTTTTTCCTTTCAAATTTTCTTTTCAGGCTCTCTTCTCTCCTTTATTTTCTGATCCCATAGCTTAGTTAAGCTATATGTTTGGCCTCAGTGGTCAGAATTAGAAGTAATGGATGGAATTGGCAAAGACGTGACTTTAGGCTTGATGTAAGAAAAGAACAACAAAAAAAGACTTCACAACAATCCAAGCTGTCCAGAAGTAGCATGGGTTTCCCACAGAAGTGATGAGTTCGTCCTTGGGGGTCAAGGAGAGACTGGACAACCCCTTTTTGAGTATGTTATAATGAGGATCCTTTTTATGTATTTGTAGGAGTAAATGGCCATCAAGGTAATTTCCAAATCTCAAATCCTAATTCTGTTTTCTTCCATTTTAGGACTGATTTCTCTTCTAGACTGCATGATGTCATGCCTAAAATGTTATACTCAAGTCCAGTCAGTCAGAATTAGGTTCAAATCCCATTCCTGACACCAATTAGCTGTGTCGCCATGGACAAATCACTTAACTTCTCTGTCCTTTATTTTCCTCATCTGCAAAATGGAACTAATAATACAGGTTGTTGTGAGATCTAAAATGAAACAATGCATATAATGTACTTTGCAAACCTTAAAGCACTAATAAAAATACTATTTTAAAAAATATCATTTTCTCTTTTACTGTAGGCAATATGGCATAATGGAAAGGTCTAATAACTCAGGGATACTGAAGTGGCAATTGTGAATTTGTTTCTCCATCTGTACCCTTGAATATGTGTTATTCAAATTTACCTTCCCTATTTGTTTCACTGTGCTGGTTATTTTAAGGAGAAATCATGGAGGGCTTGCTTTCATATGCCTGTCCAGGTGGATGCACAGTCTCCTTTAGTCCATCTTAGGGAAGCTAGTGGTTGTCAGCACTCTACAGTCTAAGGTCTGTGGGTTTCCAGCTTCACTTCATTTGAGTTTCAGAGTATCTGCTGTTCTCACATTTGTTTTGTAGAAGGAAAGAAAACCTTTTTTTTGGTCACATAGTTGATGACAATTAGGTAATTCTGATGTTATGCTTTGAGAGAAATAAAAATTGGAACAATATAAACATCTTAATTATCTGAATGTAATGAGGTTTTAAAAATTCTATAAAACAATTTTGTTTAATTGTCCATGATCAAATTGATATCATAGAGGACATATTTATTCCCAATAGGCTCCAAGATCTCATCATCTGCTTTAACTTAAATTCAATAACAATTGAATAGAATGGATCATAAGATAGGTACAATGCTATAAATTCAGATTTCTTAAGTAATTCTGAAGCTTGCTACTTCCTGGTAAGTAAATAGAGTATATGTGAGAGTCTGTGTGCTGATAGCAAATGTAATACCATCTGCAAATAAGCTAAAATGTGAGAAACATTAGTGCTTGTTATGCCTGGTAATTTGGTATGATTTCTTGTAGCAATTCTGATTCTACTGAGAACTCCAAAAAAGAGTGGAAAAGGAGGCCAACTTGTTTTATTCTTCTCTTGATTACAAAGTCCAAGGATCCACTTAACATTTAATAAGCATTCATTAAGCCCCTACTATATGTCAGGTACTGTGTTAAGTGATGGAGATACAAAGACAAAAACAAAATAGTATTGGACTATGTGGAGCTTATATTCTATTACATATATCTATGATTATTTTTATTTGATTTAGTCTCATTATACATAACATTAATTAACTACAATAATTTGTCCCTAGATTGCATTTACTTTCTAACAGTTTCCAAAAGAATCCCCATTCTAATGATAACACTGGCATTTTGTGCTTTTAAGCTGGTGAGTTAAGCATAAAATTCTTCCAAAAGACTGGCTGGGAATCTGAAAACTATTAGATGAGGCAATGGACTTGATATTTGCACCAAGAAGGAAATGGTGAACATAGACCCACTGATTTCAGTGCTCAAGTGTCTATGTTGTTGGATCTTCTGCAGATAGCTAATATATGTAAGGCAATTAGTTGACCTGAGGAAAAATATTACCTCCTGGGTAAAAAAGGGCAATACCCAAAACAGGAGTATAGACCAGAAGCCTGGCTAGATAATAAGACAGTTTTCAAGGAGTCCCAGTTCCATATGGCTGAGTAGGAGTGGGAACTTAAGAGCCAGAGTGAGAATTTCAAGTCAGGGAGGTTTGTATGGAAATCATGAGGCATTGTACCAGGAATCACGGGGAAATAGCTATTTAATCATTGAGGTTTCACATCATGCTCATCATATGGGCAAAGATGACAAAAGAAAGAAATAGTCAGTGTTGGAGAACCAGATAGACAGCAAAGCTATGAATTGGGACAACTATTCTGGAAATAAATTGAAATCATGTGAGAAAGTCACTAAAGCTATTTATATCCCTTGACATGGTCATACCATTACTAGACTTTGAGATAATTAGACTGAAATAAAGAAAGATATCGTCTGTGACAAAATAAATGTAGCATTTTCTTTTTGTGGTAGCAAAATACTGAAAGCACAGTGGACAACTGTAGGTTGGGGAACAGCTGAACAAACTGTGGTAAATAGATATAGTAGAGTATTATTAAGATATGATTTCCTTCATAATTACACAGCTTATTAGTGGTACAGCCAGAAAGGATTAGAGCTCAGATGTTCTGTCTCCAGTCCAGTGCATTTTGTGATACATTATGTTTTCTACTTATATAAAGGAATGGGCAAGGAAAGAAATTTCTTATTTCATTAAGGAGTGATATGATTACAATTTATGTTGGATTTCCTTCAGGCTTGATCAATACTATGATTTTTGCATTCACCTACAAGTTAGGAATTTTATATCTGCTAAAATACCAATATTTCCAATAAGTAATTGTTAAATACTCCTTTAATTTCCTTCCTTCTTTTGAAAAAATGTCCAGGAAACCCATTTCCTGTTATCTTCTGGGTTTTTTTTTGGTTGTAATTTTTAATAGCTTCCCTGAATTCCTCTTTGATCGTAAGCTCTATGATGGCAAGAACAATGCTTTTTAAATCTCTATATCTCTCAACACCTAGCATGGCATCTTGCACATAGCTGGTAGTCAACTATTTGCCAAATGCTGGGTGGAAAGTGAGAAAGTGTCTGTGTGACCAATAGTTTGGTCTGATAGTCCAAATATATGTGTGCTATGTTAATTTTTAAAAAAACCAGTCACATAATCAAATCTCATGCATACACATCAGTCCATAGAGGTCTGGCAGGTTAATTCAGTTGGTTATGGTAGAAATGCTGACAAGGCCAATTTTTGACCCCTGTGAAAGTGGTCCCAACCCTTGCAAGCTGTGTGAGTGGATGTGGAAAGATCAGTTCAATTATGTCACTATTCCTGGAGGAAGAGGTCTAAGTGTGTATCCTATTAATGGTGATTTAGTAGCATGATTGTCATAGACAAAGAAAAACACATTTGGCATTCTAATTAGCTGGATTTACTGGAAGAGGAAAAGAACTCAAATTGAACCACAAGCAAGCAAACAAACAAAAACTCCCAATGACCTAGCAGCTGATATGAGAATTGCAATCTTGACAAGCTACTTATAAAATCTAAATTAGACATATCAACACCAGAAGAGTAACTTTCATTGATAAGAAAAACCCATAGCGAGGTAATTCCAGTCAACAAGCATTTAATAAGTGCTTACTATCTGCCAGGCACTATATTAAATGCTAGGGGTGCAAATAGATACAAAAAGCTGTCTTTGCCATCAGGAGCTATTCATTTGGGAAAAGACAACATGGCACACAAAAGGGATCTAAAAAGGGGGTAGGGGTCATGGAGAAATCTAGAATATCTGGGCAGGAACCTATAGAGGAGTGAAGGAAGGGATATAGCTATCCTGGGAGCCCTTCCTCAAAATGGAAATTGTAGGAAGAAATAAGCAACCAGAGGAAGGGGCTGCAGGGTGGAAGGCTATTCCAGTGTGAAAAGGATGCAAGAAGTGGAGGGTTTTTTTATATTTTAAAATTTATTTTATTTTTAATTTGTGAAATAGAACAAGCATTACCATAACATAGTATAATAAAAAGATGATTGTACACGAAACTACATCTATTATGTACGACTTGTTATTCCTTTAAAATATATAATAAAGTTAACATGTACATTTCTCCATTTTCTTCCCTCTCCCCCACCCTGTAGATAACTATCATTAGAATTAAATACATACAAAAATGTATTATGTGTATATGTGTGTGGATGTGTATATATATATAAAATTATATATATTCTATATATATAAAATATACATATATATATTCTATATATACATACATGTAAAATCATCCTTTACATACTTCTATTTATCAGTTCTTTCTCTGGATGCAGATAGCATCTTCTTTCATATGTCCTTTGTAGCTAATTTGGATATTTATAATAGTCAAAATGACTTATTTGTTCAAAATTGTCCTTAAAATGACATTGCTGTTACTGTATACAATGTTTTCTTGTTTCTGCTCATTTCACTCTTCATTATTTCATGTGATTCTATCCATGTTTTTCTTTTTCTCTTCTTTTTTGCCTTTTTAGGCAATTGGAGTTAAGTGACTTGCCCAGGGTCACACAGCTAGTGAGTGTTATGTGTGTGAGGCCGGATTTGAACTCAGGTCCTCCTGACTTCAGGGCCAGTGCTCTATCCACTGTGACAACTAGCTGCCCCTATCCATGTTTTTCTAAAATCATCAAGCTCATCATTTCTTATAGCACAGTAGTATTCCATCACAATCGTATACCACAACTTGTTCAGCCATTCCCCAATTGATGGGCATCCCCAAAATTCCCAGTTTTTTTCACCACAAAGAGAGCTGCTATACATTCTTTAGAACATACGGGATCTTTTCCTTTCCCCCTAATCATCTCTGGAAATAGACCCATAGTGGTATTACTAGGTCAAAGATTATAGGCAGTTTAATAACTCTTTGGGCATAATTCTAGACTCTTCTCCAAAATTGTTGTATCACTTCACAATTCCACCAACAATGTACTAATGTCCCAATTTTTCCACATCTCTTCCAACATTTATTGCTTTCCCCTTCAATCATTTTAGCCAATCTGATAGGTATAAAATGATATCTTAAGGGATCTTTCAGGATGAGATGGCTGCTGGAGCATAGTGGTGAAGATAGCTTTACCATTGGGATACAGTGGAGAGACATCAGGTGAGTTAGAAGCAGGACTTGAGAGAAATATATGAGTGAACACACTCATGCAACTTGGTCAACAGAGATAAGGATTATTTTCAGAACCCTTGGTGGATATAACAAATAATTATATATGTGATGCAGCAAATTATAAACAATTTGAGTCACTCATAATCTGAAAATTTTTGATGTTTTGTGCTTCAGAATACATAGGGCCATGAATACATATCATTGAGATTCTCAGTTTTCATTAATGTCATTCAAATTATGCCAAGTCTCCAGTCTTTAGGTTTCCAGGTCCTTAAAATTATATGCTACCCTCTACACTAAGGAATTGTGCCAGTTCTGATCTGCACTAGAATATTCATTCAAAAATAATTTATTTATTTTGGAGCTTATTGTGTGGAGCATTGTGTTCAACCTGAAGGGAGATTTAAAGATAAATAAGATATAGTCCTTGCCCTCAAGAAGCTTATGTTCTACTAAAGCATAACTTCTGCTCGTATTTGGGAGAGAACCACATTCTGTTGTCTGGTTGTGAGAAAAGTTTATTTCTGTCTTGTATTTAATAATTAATTATTGTATTAGGACCAAGGTTTTTCAGCTTTTCTACTTCCTCATCCAGAAATCAACCAGTGTGGGAAACCTTTGTAAAACAGCTAGCTAAGGTGGCTGAGATCTAATCAAAGGCAGTAAAAGAAATTCTAACTTTAGTCTAATGGGTGCATTCCCACTCATTGTGTTTATTCAGACAGGTCTGGAAAAGTGTTGATTCTCCTTTTTGTCAGACATGTGATATGGATATTGATAAGTCTCTTAGATCAAGAATTGGGTGATCCAAGTCACATACTCCAGGACCCTCAGTTTAATATAGCCCACGCTGTCAATGAAATATTGCTTCTCTCATTAATTGTTAACCAATCAGAGTTGATTGCCACTCTCAGGAACACCTACTCTTTGAAGGGCACATAAACCATGAGCCCACTGCCATGAAGGGACCATCCTTTTATTAATAAGTATGCTGGCCTTATGAATAAAATGATTAAATTACCCAGAAATTATGCCTCTCAAACCTTTTAAAAAACACCACATGGCCCTTATATAACCAAAAGCATCTGTGAGACCTTTGTCCAGCATTAAAGTCATCAAATAACTTTGAGAAGAAATGTGGCATAAAGCGATGAATTGTGGTCTCACATTCAAAAGACTTGTGTTTAAATCTCTTATGTTTGAACCACTTATCAGGGCTCAAGGACAAAGGAGTGGGGGGCCATCTTGCCCAAATCTATAATTTCCTAGATGAGGAAACTGAGATCTGGAGAAATAAAGTGATTTGTTTTAAGTCCCACTGGTAGTAAGTGACAGAGGTGGGGATTTTACCCCAGGGCATCTGAGTCTCCATCCAGTTTGCTTGTGACCTTGAGCAAGTCGCTTAACCTATAGATGTCGGTAACCTGTCCTAATCAAGTGATCTAAATAATAAGTGGTCTAAAATCTCTATGTTCTGGACCAGATTTTATCAGGGACATATATCTGATAGATACACAGCTATGTAGCTTAGCACAGTGCCTAGCAGCTAGTAATCATGTTCTAAATGCTTGTTAAACTGATCAACAACAACCTTGTGAGCTAAGTATTATAAGTAATGTTATCCTTATTTTTTGGTTGTTGACCCCATTTGGGGTTTTCTTGGCAAAGATACTGGAGTGGTTTGCCATTTCCTTGTCCAGCTCATTTTACAGATGAGGAAACTGAGGCAAACAGTGTTAAATGACTTACCCAGGGTCAGACAGCTAGTAAGTGTCTGAACCCAGATTTGAACTCAGGAAGGTGAGTCTTTCTGACTCCAGACCAGGCAGTCTATCCACTGTGTCCCTATTCTTATTTTACAGCTGAAGAAACAGAGGCTCTGTTTGTGACTTATCTATGGTCACATAGACAGTTAGTGTCAGAGGATTCAAACCCAGATTTCTTCTGAATAGGAGCTGTAGATTGAAATTGTAGAGACATAGATTTAAGCTCAACCCAAAGAAAGTTTTTTTTTTCTTCATGCATCTAAAAGGGTAAAGGATTGCCTTATGAGACAGTAGATTCTTTTTGACTGAATATTTGAAAGCAGCAGCTAGAGAACCATAGTCAGTATGTTGTAAAGGGGATTTCTGTCCCACCATGGTTTAGACTAGATCAAAGGGATATAAAAAAATGTATCTTGTGACACTCCTGAGTGGAGCCTGAACCCAATTAAAATGTAATTGGAAAATATTTAACAAAATAAAGAAAAATGCATTGGAGCATAGATAATATTAACATATGCTTTCTAAGTCAATGTTTGGCCTGCAGCAGGGATGCTTAAGTACAGTTTAGTGGTGCTCCTTAACGTATGAGTTTGATACCACTGGACTAGATGATCTCCAAGGTCCCTCCTTAACTCCAAGATTCTGTGGCTTTCCAAGTGAGAGTTTCGGACTTGACCATTTTTAGGTGATTATGGTAGCTTGGAAGACTATGAAGTGGCCAACAGTCAGTAAACAAGCATTTATTAAACAGTTACTATGTGCCAGGCATTATGCTGAGTTATGTGAACATAAATAGAAGCAGAAAGACAATTCTTGCACTCAAGGAACTTACATTCTAATCAGAGAAGGTAATGCATAAAAGGGAGCTGAAAAAGAGTGAGGGGGGAGGAGGCAGAGGAAGGACTGGTGCAAGAGTATGAGAAAGGGATATGAGGGGCAAGATAAGGTCATGTGGAGATGGGTCACTCAGTCTGGAAAAGGATGAAGACATCTTTGGGAGGGCCTCCTCCTTAAATTGGAGGTCTAGGGAGGAACTAATCAATAAGAAGATGAGGCCTCAGTGGGCTGAGAGTACTTCCAATGTAAGATGTAGTCCAGGGTAGTAGAAGTAGGATAGAATCATGATAAACCTCTGAACATATTTATCTTTAAACATTTATAAGGCATTTGTTGGGTTTGGCCCAAGTGGACTAACTCTATTGGGAGTTAAGGCATGTAGATAGGCAAGTGGATCACAAGCCATTTCATTTCTCCCTTCTTTACTGACTTCTTTCATGAAGACACTTGCAAAGAGAATTCTGCCTTCCTCCTATTATTCCCTTCTAAAAGTCTAGCTTTGTTCTTTCCTAAGCTGTCCATAGACCTTCTGGCTTCCAGTTGTTTTGTACTGGAGTTTGAATGTCATGCCTTTGCCAGGGCTACTTTTTGCTTTTCTTTTTCCTCTTCACTTTTAAAGATAGGAGCTGGCATTAATGCTCTTCCCCCTGGCTGTCTGGAACACATCTCCGTGTCTTTCAGGACCCTGGAGAGAGACTTGTGGGGGAAGCAGAATTGTTGATGAAAGCTTTGCTGTTAATATTTCATCTAAAAAGGGTGCCCCTTTTCTATCCTTTGCATTTTGAAGAATCCAACAGTAAAGCCAAGCCCACTCTGTGTGAGCCATTTCTCCAGTCTTGGCTAACAATCAACCCTGCCCCTAAACTACTGAAATGAAAATATAATCTAGTTTTGAGTAAATGTATGTCTGTGGCAAAAAGCAGTATCATCCCCCGGAGGTGGGTTTGTACTTTCCAGCTGCCTGTGAGATTATCAAGTACACACATATCTGCAAACTGAACCTCATATCTCTCTGTTTCTTAGAAGTTGTAGATGGAGAGGATTTAGCTATCCTTTCACTCATTACTGCTATATACTCTTTAGTTATTCTTTCTCCTTGCCTCCTTTCTTATAACTTTGGAAAGGAGTTTTGGCATACACACACAAACACATATATAAATGTGTACACATATATGTGTATATACATAGACATATACATGTATATATAAACACACACACACACACATACACACCTATATATAAATATATATGTTTTTGCCTAACATAAGGTCAAGTACATACTGGTATGATGCTTAAAAAGTTTGAGAGACATAGTTTCTGGGTAATTTAATAAATTTTCTTAATAAGACCAGAAGGTTAGTAATAAAAGAATGGTCATTTGGACATTTCTCTTAGACCAAAGACCCCCAATGGCAGTGGGAGAGGGGTCACAGTTTGTATGCCTTTCAAAGAGATGTTCCTGAGGGATGACTAATCATCTCTGATTGGTTAATGAAATAGAAGGTGGGCTATCTTGGGGTATGTGACCTAGGTCATTCAAATCTTGGTTAGAGAGAAATCAATTTCCATATCACCTGCCTTGATAGTAGGGAGAATCAACCTTTTCCCAGGACCTATCTGAGAAAACATAATGAGCAGGAATACAACCTTAGACTAAACTTAAAATTTCTTTTACTATCTGATTAGACATTGGCCTGGGTAAATCTTTAAGAGAGATTTCCCACACTGGCTGGTTTCTAGATGAGGAAGTAGAAAAGGGGAAAAACCTTCATCCTAATGCAATAATTATTTACTAAATATAAGGGAGAAATATTCATTTCTCACACTGGTGATGAATTGAATTAGGTTTCAAGGGCAATGGAATTTTCTGGGTCCTGGAAGCATCAATCTGGTCTAACATTAGTGGCTTGTTCATCTTTAGCAAAGATATAGGGTCCCCTGGAATCTATTTCAAGTTCTTGGAATTAAAATATGGCAACATATTTTGCTTTTGAGATCTCTGCTCCTAGAAAGGTTATTTCTAAATCATCCAAAGTTTGGCAGTACCTAACTAGATATTCTTCTCTATGCTTTTCAGGATGTGCTCTTCTCCAGTGTATTGTCTTTAGAGATACTTTGCTTATTATGGTCTTTTAAAATGGATTGTCAATAGCTTAATCACAGATCAGAAGGGAGGATTTGAAATATTTCTAGCAATGTTGAAACATTGGCTAGCCTTGGGACGCAGTTCTAATTTAAGATCCCAAATAAGAGAAGCTGTAGTACAAAACCTGAACCATAAAATTATAGTGCTTTCCCCTGTTACTCCCCACCCCCAGTGTGCTACCAATAAATCCCTGATGCTATGAAGTGTTCAGGTGGAAGGTGGATAACTACATGTCAGGGAGGTAATGTGGTATGGTGTGTTAAGAAATGCACAGGAGTTGGAGTCCGAGGACTTTGAAGGTCTTCCATCAGAGGCTTGTTGCCCACCTGTTGGGTGTGCCATACCTGATTTGTTTTCTTTTTTTTCCTCCCCTTTCCTTTTTTTTTTTGTTAATCTGAACTTGATAAACATCCGCAAACACAAATATTTCCATGTGCAAAAAGAAAATGGCATGTGTAATTGCAGATCTATTATGTAAATCTTATTTTAAAAATTTTATGATAAATTAAACACATTCATTTTAAAGCCATCCTGTTTGTTTCTCCTTCCTTAATAAGTACCTTGAGGGAGCAAAAACTTCTCACTTTATCAACTATCCCTGTTCCTTTTCTGTATGTATGTATATGTGTGTGTGCATGTATGCACGCATATATTCTCTCTTTCTGTGTCTGTATCTGTCTCTGCCTCTGTTTATCTCTGCCTTTGTCTCTCTGTCTTTGTCTCTGTCTCTGTTTCTGTCTCACTTCACACACACATACATATGCATATATAGTGCTCTCTGAGGAGACCACAAGAGAAAGAGGGTTGCAAGGAATGAGAAAGTGATAGTTACAGTGACTCTGCATCTGCTGTAAGAGTTTTCCATGTAGCATAGCTACAGTCTTTTTTCCCCCCTGGCATTGTATCTCCTGCCTGTTTGTGGTCGTGGCAGCAACATGGCAGGAGCCTCCCAAAATCCTGCTAGAACATCTCACTTTCTCCCCTCAGCAAGCTTGTTCAGTCCTGGCCTGTCTTGAAATTTCAGCTCTCCTAACTCCTTTAGTATAAGAAAAGGAGACTACCACTTTTAGACACAATTACAATATGTTTAATCTTGATCACCCTCAAAGTGCCCAAACTAGAAACTATAACATCTCACAGTCACTCAGTCTGATTTTTGTTTTTCAGAACAGTTGGCTTATGTACAGATTTCAGCAGCAATCCTTTATTCTAGATTAACCTGCTTCTCTCTTTATGCTATTTGGAACGTGCCTCCTTCTTCTCTGGAGGGAGAGGGCTATATAAGCCTTTGTAGTTTCAATTACATTCCTAAATCTTAAGTCCCTCCCAAGTCTAGAGTTTTAGAACTTTTCTTTAGTTGAATGAATCATCATGACTTAGCAACCTAACTTTTTGAAGGAGGTAGACATGACATTTTAAAAGGTTTGAGAGACATATTTTCTGTGTAATTTAATCATTTTATTAATAATGCCAGCATGTTTATTAATAAAAGGATGGTCACTTGGCTGTCTCTCTCTTAGACCAAAGACAATCATGGCAGCAAGCTCATGACTTATATGCTTTTTTGGAGGAGTAGGATTTGTGATCCTTTCTCAAGCTACCAGACACCTAGGTTCCTAACGGTAGCAATCAACTCTGATTGGTTAACAATTAATGAGAAATGGACTTTAAAAAGAGAAGTGAGCTCACTCCAATGAGGGCTGAGAGTGACATCATTTCACTCTTGGACAGAGACAATGCCTATACCTAGACCACTACCAGTCTTGGGCAATCTAGACAAAGAATTTATATCCCCTACCCAAAACTGAGTTAGTTGGGTGGAATAGTAATACCCAGAATGAGGAGAATATCAGCCCCATCCTTGAGAGACTGGACAAGGAAATAGGACAGGGGAAAAAAAAAAAACAACTTTGCTCACCTCAGTTTTAATATTTGGCTATTAATATGAGAGAGAAATAACAATTTCTCTTGGACAGAGAAAATTGAAACTAATATACTTTATCATAGCAATCATTAGTCAAACAACTTTTTTTTTTCACATTCTGTAGGAAAAAAACGCTGCCTCAAAACCTGGATTTTCCTTTGGCCATTTAGATCAATGATTTGATCTGTCCTCTGTCCCTTTCTAAAATCCTGAGTATGATAATCCCTGGCTCAAAGATGAGAAATAATTGGAATGAAAGAGTTTGCCATATTCTAGTTTTGAACCCTAATCTCAAACTGCTGCACCATGTGATGCTTAGAGCTTCAAATACTTGGTTCCCTCTGTCCCTTCTCCTCCCCTGCCAAACAAACTCTCAAGTCAATGTATGCTTTAAGGAAAGTTTATTTGGGATAAGATTAAATTCAGAAATAACATCTGGAAGCATTGTTGAAAATACATTTAATTAGAAAGATACATAAGGAAATTTTGCAGAGTATACTGGGTGGCTTCCAAATGTACTGAGGGATTCCTGAATCTTCTCTCCAGCTCTTGCTGCCATAATGTTACAGACTTGGAGTTAGCCTCCAAGCATTATATTCCCCTACTGGCCAGAACACAGAATGGAAGCTGACCCCTCCTCCTCTTCCTCTTGCTCCCTCTGTTTCTTCTTCCTTTTTCTTCTCCTTTGTCTTCCTCTCTCTGCTCCCCAATGGATCTGTGTTGCAATAAAGCTGCTAGATGGAGGGAAAATGTTATGCTATGACTAGACTACTTTATGGAGGTTGCCAAGCTGCGCCTCTGCCACATACAATAACATAGCATTGTCCTTTTCTCAAGACCCATTAATTCATAAACTCGTGGGTACATAGTTTTGTATTGTGGCTCTGAAATTGTTGTATAAGGGAAACTACTATTATTATGAATAACTCAGATTATTATGAATAACTATTATTATGAATAACGAGTGAGTTATGGTTTAGAAAACACTTCCCTTAAGAGAACCTCATATAGTGTATCATACAAGCATCATTATCCCCATTTTATAGATGGAGAAATTAGGGCCAGAGAGGTTAAGTGAATAGACTATGATCACCCAGCTAGCAAGGAGCAGCTTTGGATTAGAACATAGCCCTTCTCTCTCTAGATTCAAGGTTCTTTCACCTGTATCATAACTCTTTCTTTTCCTTCCACACAGGAAGATTAATAAAGACAGCAAGACAGGGACTGGAGCATATGTGTCTGAAAAATTAGTCATTACTCTAAAACACAAATACTTTCCCTACATTAATAAGCTAATAAAAGCTTCAGTCTTGGTTAGTTTCTCAATGTGGGGTGAGTTAGTTCTTCCTCATTTGCAAAATGAGGGGATCAGACTAGATGATCTGAAAGATTCCTCCTAACTCTTAATTTCTAGGGGTCTCCCATTAGAGAATATGCAGGCTTTGATATGTGGGGTTTGACATTTGTTTCTGGAGTCCTTATTACTGTACCTTAACATCTTTCCAAACAGAACTATGAACCAAATTTTTAGCTAAAGTATGTTACTAAAATCTGATCTATAGCATATAGGAAAAATGGAAATGCAGCCCTCATTCAGTGACTTTGAGCTCTGGTGATGGACTATCTGGATGTAGAGGATTGCTGAATGAGTCTGATGGGGTGTTTGTGCTCAGACACTAGCCCTAGGACCATAATATCTCTTACAATAACTCATGAGTGGGCCCAGTGAGGCAAACTATCTCTCCATGTTACAAGAACAAGCTGACTTCTGTAGAATTTCCCTTGTATGAACAGGACTATCTTGTATCAACAGAACTATCATGTACTGATTCCCACAGTTACTGTATACAATCCAGAGGGCAAGCTATAGATGTTAACTCTAGAGGTTATCTTGTATAAATAGGAGGGCCATGCCAATAGTGAATGATGCCAGTGTCCAAGGTATAGAAACTGTATGTTCAACACCTAATTAGCATACTTGGCACACCACTCACTGACCTTTTTCTATATAAGCTTTAGTATCACTTCTGTTAGGTTGTGAGCCCCCCAGTGGAGCTTTGCCTGCCTTTATTAGCATTATGATAAACTTTTTGCCACTTGACTGGAAGACTGCTTGAGTCTGTGAATTCTTTCCAGACAACTCTGCCCTGAACTTCAGTATTTTGGGGTTCCTGCACCCCCAAACTGCATCAATTCCTTTTTCTCTTTAAAATATTCAGGGTGCTGTTGATGAAATACAAGTAGGAGATCTTCTACTTCACCTCATCATGCTTAGGAAATACAGTCCAGGAATGGGCTGCATGTCTATAGACAATGGGAACCAGAATGAAAAATCCAATTGATCTGATTTGCTGAAATTCATTCTCTTGAAAGAACTGCATGATGGGGACCTGGGATCACCAGTCTTGCTATCTTCATGGCATTAACAATACCCTTAAAAATTCAGAGCTAGAAAAAACCTTACAAATCATCTCATCTGACTGCCTCATTTTAAAAATGAGGAGGAAATGATAGTCACTGAGCCAGTCAACAAACATTTAAGCAATTACTATAGGTACTATGCTAAGCAATGAAGATACAAAGAAAGTAAATAATATGTTCCCTGACTTCAAGGAGGTCACATGATGGAGCCAACATATGAACAACTATATATGCACAAAAATATACCAAATTAAGGAGATGGGGAAGGGGAGAATGGCCTCTTGCAGAAGATGAGATTTGAGCCGAGTCTGGAAGGAATCCAGTAGTTAGAGGTGAGAAGAGTGAATACTACAGACATGAAAGATAGCTACTGAAAAATCATAGAGTCAGGAGATGGGGTGCATGAAAGATTGCAAGGATGCAGTTGTCTCTGGGTCAGCATACTCAGTGGGGAGATATAAAGGAAGAAGACTACAAAGACCACGAAGGGGAAACGTGAAGGCCTTTAAATGTCAAAAAGAACAGTTTAGATTTGATCTTGAAGCTAATAGGTAACAAGTGAAGTTTACTAAGTGGGGAATGACATAGTCATAGCTGTGCTTTAGGAAAATCACTTTGGCAGCCAAGTGTAGAAGAGTAGGGAGAGCCTTGAGTCAGGAAGGCCAACCAGAAGGCTACTATGAGAGTCCAGCTGGGAGATGATAAGATCCACACCTCTAGTAACCACCAAGAGCTTCATAGTACATTTCCTAGAAAATGGATTAATGGCAGAAACATGAATACTTGTTGACTGATTAATTGAATTGTGTTCTGGGCCAGAGTCTTCCATTTTAAGAGATCCAGAGACTAGCCCTATCCCTTCCTGCTTTGGCAAGGCTATTTTTGCCAGTGATTTGATTTAATTTTTTTTTTTTTACTATTTGTTGTGCTGCTAATTTGGTTCAAACAATTTAAAAGGAATATTAACAATGAGTACTCTGAAGTTATTTGAGCCACAGAATGCCTTAATCTTTTAAAAAAGTTTCCATTTTTTTGAGGGGGCAAGGCAAGCACGGTTAAGTGACTTGCCCAAGGTCACACAGCTAGTAAGTTTCACGTGTTTTGAGTCCAGATTTGAACTCAGGTCCTACTGACTCCAAGGTACTGTGCCACCTAGCTGCCCCCAAAATTTCCATTTTTGAGGAACCTACTCAATTTAAGATATCAATTTGTAGCAGGTTTGTGGTCCCAATAACTTATGTGATTTAGGTTAGCACTTTCTGCTGTTACAGCTTCATAGGCCAGTCAGGGCAAGTGAGACCATGAAAGTCATCAATACTGTTCCTCTAAAATCTATAGGAACTCATGTTAATGTGATCGATATTGCATGATTACTTTTTTGTGTGAGATAATTCTTTGGAGGACATAACCATGGATCAGCCTTTGACATTTGCAGCTATTGAGAGACATTTTTCATCCTCTTACAAAAGCAATCTGCCTAGAATAAAAAGCCAAGCTGTTCTGATCCCTTTTCATTTTCTGCACAATACTCAGCAATTATTAGAGAAACCTTGAACTTGACTATTAGAGGCAAAACTCCCATGAACACTAAAGCGAGAGCTAAGGTATTACCAATGTCTAAGGCATTGTTCGGAAAATTTGCTCATCCCACCAGCCCCTGCCTGCATCACTGCAATCTGTATTCATGTATGCTGGTTTAGACAAGGGTAGGTCATCAGATCTCCTTTTGAAAGAGGACCAACTGAACAGTTTGACCTTGGATGAAAGCTTTCATTCTTTACTGTATCCTTGAATGTTCTGGCAATATGAATAGCACTGGGCAAAATTATGAAGCTGATTCTTTGTTCATGCTCACTTTTGGTACTTCTGTCATGTGTCCACTGCCCTCATATGACCCCTCTTGAAGTTCAAGTTCCCCAGTGTGATGTCCCATTCTAGGCTCTGCCTACCTAAGTATCAGCATATGCTCTGAATCTTTTCTGCCTTCTCCTATTTGGCCTGACCCTGCATCATAAGTTCACAGATTTAGAGAGGAAAGGGACCTCAGAAATCATCCAAAACCTTAATTTTATAGATGAGAAAACTGAGGCCCAGATGAAAGAAGTCACAGAGATAGTAAGTGGTAAAGTTAGGCTTTGATCTCACATCTTCTGACTTTAAATCCAGTTTTTACTCTCTAATATCCCAACTCCTCAGGGCTCTGCTCTTCACTTCCCAAGGTCACAACTAACTTGAGCATTGTACCATATCCAAGTTATTTTCATGAATGGTGGCTGATCTTGAATGTAGAGCTTGACATGAGTTTGGAAGGTTCCCCAGTTCCCCAGTTGATAAATGGTCGAAGGATATGAACAGCCAGTTTTCAGATGAAGAAATTAAAGCTATCTATAGCCATATGACAAAATGCTCTAAATCACTATTGATTAGAGAAATGCAAATCAAAACAGCTTTGATGTACAACATCACATCTATCAGGTTGGCCAACATGACAAAACAGGAAAATGATAAATGCTGGAGAAGATGTGGAAAAATCGGAACACTAATGCGTTGTTGATGGAGTTGTGAATTGATTCAACCAGAGCAATTTGGAACCATGCCCAAATGGCTATAAAATGGGGCAGCTAGGTGTTGCAGTGGATAGAGCACCAGAACTGAAGTCAGGAGGACCTGAGTTCAAATCTGGACTCAAACACTTGAAACTTATTAGCTGTGTGACCCTGGGCTGTCACTTAACCCCAATTACCTAAAAAAAAAGACAAAAGTTTATAAAAATGTGCATACCTTCTGACTCAGCAATACCACTTCTAAGGTCTGTATCCCAAAGAGACCACAAGAATGGGAAAAGGACCCACATGTACAAAAATATTTATAGTACCTCTTTCTGTGGTGGCAAAGAATTGGAAATTGAGGGGTTGCTCATCAATTGGGGAATGGCTGAACAAGTTATGGTATGTGAATGTAATGGAATACTATTATGCTCTAAGAAATGATGAGCTTGCAGACTTCAGAAAAACCTGGAAAGACTGTATGGACTGTTGCTGAGTGAAATGAATGGATCCGGGAGAACATTGTACACAGTAACAGCCATGTCGTGCAATGACTAACTTTGATAGACTTAGCTCTTCTTAGCAATGCAAGGATCTAAGACATCTCCAAAAGTCTCATGATGGAAAATGCTATCCACATCCAGAGAAAGAACTGGAGTTTGAATACAGTTGAAGACATACTAGTTCCTCTTTTTTCTTCTGTTTTGTTTTGTTTCTTCTTTCTTGTGGTTCCTCCTATTGGTTCTAATTCTTCTTTACAACATGACTAATGTGAAAATATGTTTAATAGGAATGTATATATAGAGCCTATATCAGATGGCACACTGTCTTGGGAGGGAAGTGAGGAGGGAAGGGGAAAAAATTTAAAACTCAAACGCTTATGGAAGTCAATGTTGAAAACTAAAAATAAATTAATATTTAAAAAAAAGAAAATTAAAAAAGGAAAGGTTACCAGTCACAGAATTTCAGGACTGGAAAGGACTCCAGAGATCACTTAGTCCAACTCCTAGCTGAATAAAAATCCCATTTCAAACATATTCAACATCTGATTTTTTTACTCTACAACCTTCAGTGAGGTGAAATCCACCATCTCTCAAAGATGCTTCATTCATTTGTGGATTGCTTTGATTGTTTGCTTATACTAAGCCAAAACGCGCCTCTTTGTTACTTGTAGACAAGGGTCCTCCTTCTGGATTTAAGTCATTTGGTCAGTTAACCATAGTTTATTAGGTGTTTTCTAAGTTCCAGGCACTACTGAAGTGTAGTTGCAGTGTTGAGGCAGATATAAAAGTGATGGATAGAAGCTGAAAAAGAGGCAAATTGACCTTCATATAAGGCAGTTAGAAGAGTTTGACCAGAAGTATGAGTGGCTTGATAAGATTTATGTATGAGTAAGATGATTATGGCAGGAGAGTGGTAGATTGGAGGAAAGAAAAGAATGGATTTTAGGAGGCCATTGCAATAGTTCAGGTGGTTAGTAATAAGGATGGTATTAGGTTGGTAGCAGTGTGCATGATATGGTGTAAAGAATAGTGACTCTGCAGTCAGAGGTCCTGGATTCATTTCTCATTCTGACATTGTCTATAAGGCCTTGGGTGAGTCACTTCATATTCATTGGCCTCAGTTTCTTCATCTGTAAAATGAAAGGGTTAGACAAGGTAACCTCTGAAGTCTCTTCTAGCTCTCCACCAATCCCAAGCAATGATCTTACATAGACTAGAGGAGGGAACAAATGTGAGTCTTTTATCATATTTCTGACTCTTTAGGAAGAAAAGAAAGCAGATGGTGTAGTTTGAAGAACATATAAAAAAATTTTGTTTTCCTTATGGAAACCCACACATAGTTACAAAGTGGATTTGCTATAGCAGAATTTATGCTGATTGTAAAAGCTGGCCATTAGGAATGCATGTAATAATAACCCACGTACGGCACAGATATTCTGTCAGTAGTATTTGTGAGAGCAGAGTAGTTACTGATCATTTTTATCTGGGGCACTTTTTCTTAATGGAAAAATTTATGCCTACAAATGGTTTGTATGATAGAACTGCCTTTAGCATTCTTTCCTCCTCCATTTTTCCATCAACACAATTTTCATAATGGATTATTCCTTTGGAAACAGTTTCTTATTTTTTTTAAATGGTTTTTATTTTTAAAAAGGAATACTACACTGAGAGGGGAGACGTACTTGTGCTTTTCTGGTCTGGGCTTCGGAACCACTCCTTGTGACCCACTAAGGATCCCTGTAGCTCTCTCATTAATTGGTATATTTCATTCAAGTTTATATTTTCAGGATCTTTTGACTTGGAAGTGAATAAAATAAAGACAAACAACTTGCTGTATTTAGTGTTCTAAGCCCAGGGAGAAAGACTGCTGGCCTACGCTAGGCAAGATATGGATGACCTATAACCTTAACTGTCATCCTCTTCACCTTTCTTGGTGTCTCTACCCCCAGGTGTCTTGTGGCTCAGAGACATCCAGTGCTCCATTCACAAAACCTATCTCCGTCTTCTCCTCCAACTCTTCATGATAAAAATTCAGTTAGTTATTAATAAGTGAATTGATAAAACTAATTCACACTGTAGTGTTAATAGTACATAATGACTTTCTCAAACTCTGTTCAAGGTGGAAGGGAGCTTAGAGATAATTTATTGAAGCCCTCTTATTTTGTATTTGAAAAAAAAATGAGGCTTATTCAGAGACATAACATAATTTGCCCAAGGTAACATGAAGAGTTACTCTCAGAGCTACGACAAAAACCTTGATCTGTTTATCAGTCCTGGAACCATAAGCAAAGGTATGTACATTTATTTTATTTTTTATTTTGAATTTGGTGAGGGAGGGTGGTTAGGAGGGAGGGAGGGAGAAGGAATGGGAGGGGGAGAGAGAGAGAGAGAGAGAGAGAGAGAGAAGAGAGAGAGAGAGAGAGAGAGAGAGAGAGAGAGAGAGAGAGAGAGAGATAAAGGTGAGGGGGAGAGAGATAAAGGTGAGGGGGAGAGAAGAAAGAGGAGAGAAAGAGAGAGGAGACAGAAAAAAGAACTGAGGGAGAGAAGGAAGGAAAGAGAGGAAGGAGGGGAAAAAAGAAAGAAGGAGGGAGGGAAGGAAGAGAAAGAGAGAAAAAGGGAGAGAGGGAGAGAATAGAAAAATAGAATTCTATATGAAACTGCAGATCTCTTTTATTGTAGAGCTTACTTTTAAAAAGTGTATTTTAGCATTAGCATTTCTTTTGAAGCTCTCTTGTTTGTCTTTGTTTACCTTTTAGCTTCTATTTTCTTCTGTGCATTTAAAAATGCTTCAATGACTTTCTTTTATTTCTTTACTTTTTTGGCATCTCTATCACTACTACCTTCTCCTCTCCGAAGCCCATACCCAATTAAAAAAAAAAGAAAAACACAATCCTTGTAACAAATAACCATAGTAAAGCAAAATAAATCCATGCATCTGCCAAATCCAAAAATTTATGTTTCATTCTCTACACCCCTCTGTCAGGAGGTGGGTGGCATGCTTCAACAGCAATCCTCTGGGGTAATGGTTGGTCATTGTATTCATCAGAATTCTTAAATCTTTCAAAGTTATTTTTCTCTGCTGTGTGGGTGTCTCTCTATAAATTGTTCTCTTGGTTCTGTTCGCTCTGCATCAATTCATATGTCTTCCCAGGTTTCTCTGAAACTGTCTGTCTTTTCATTTATTATAGCACAGTATTCTGTTACATTCATATACTGTAATTTGTTCAGTCAGTACCATTTGACAGGCACCTCCTTAGCTTCTAGTTCTTTGCTAAACAGAAAGAACTGTTAGAAGATATTTTTGTACGCATGGGTCTTTCTTTTATCTATTTACCTATTTCAAACATTCTAAAAGAGAATGCTTGAACCCAGAGGAATTTATGAATCTCTAATGGTGACATTTCCAGCACCTTGACAAGCCAGTGGGTAAGTTATTTTGAACTAGGAGAAATAGAATATCATAGTATAGAAGAAAGGGTGTTGGACTTAGAATAAGAAGAGACTCTTACCCTACCTCTGGCCCTCACTAGCTTTATGATCACTGGAAATCAGTTAAGTTTTTGAACTTTTGTTTCCTGATCTGTAAAATGGGAACATTAATATCTGTATCTCACTGGGTTGTTGTGAAAGTCAAATGGGATAATGTATATATAAGGCTCTTTGCAAACCTGAACATACTACTTAAATATTATTTAAGATTCCCATTGTTCTTCAAGTGATATCATGTGACTGCTTCATCTACTTATAATTAGATTGGGGGCAACTGACCTGTGTAGTGGGTAGAAGGCAGATCTCGGAGCCAGGAAGATCTGAATTAAAATCCAGCCTCAGACACATATTAGCTGAGTGACTCTGGCCAAGTCACCTAACTGCTATTTGCTTCAGTCTTCCCCTCTGTAAAATAGGAATAATAATGGTACCTACCTCCCAGGGTTGTTGTGAGATATTTGTAAAGCACATAGCCCAGTTCCTGCTACATAGTAAGCACCGTATAAACATTAACTATTATTATCATATTATTGTATGTGAAACATGGGCTATGAATCCTTCAGTCTTTGCCAGTATTTGGATCAAAACCAGCCTTGTGATTAATATGCTTAAAGAAAAATCATAATGGATCAACTAAGAGGAAAAAGAACACCATTGTAACTGTGACCACAAACATTTCCCTATGAAATCAGCCTTTCTTTCAGAGAGGGCAAATGCTTTGTTCTCTCTCCCTGCCACACAGATCTCTTGGTAACGAGGCTATCTTTCTGGTGTCAGTAAGTACAGAAGAGAAGGCAGGGAAGGAACAACAGAGGAAATAAGTTTCCTCAAGCATCAGAAAGGATGCTGTTGACATCAGTGTGGAATAAAAGAAGTCCAAAAGATTTTCTGTTATATTTGTTGATGCTTGACTAAAGCATCCAAGACCCTCAAGAAAGAGGGTCTTTCCTAATTTCAGCCTCTTCTGCATCCAGTGGAAAGAGAACTGGGTTTGGGGTGAGGGTTTAAAACCAGGCCCTGCATCTTACTACCAATGTGACCTTGGTATGCTATTTAGCTTTTCTGGACCTCATTTTACTTATATGTAGAAATGGAAGAGGAGAAGTTGGGCTAGGTGAACTGAAAAGGCTTTCTGAACAGTTCTCAATCTCAATCAATGTAAGAAGGAGAAGAAACCCATTTTCTGCAACATTGTGGTGAAATTTATTGAAAGATTGTTTGCAATGAGTTTAATGTTAATACTTTGGTTCTTGCTCCATTAAATGAGATAATGCAGGCAAAGTGCTTTGCAAACCTTAAATCTCTATATAAATGAAACTACTGTCATTATTTAGTTCTTATCTTTTTCAGTGGGGTTCAGATAGTCCTGGAACTAGTTGCTATTCCTTCATTCTTTTATATTTAATGTTCTATACACTGTTGCACAAGGTGATAAAATAATTGCTTTTTGTAGTTGAATAAAAGTATTTGAATGTAAATTCATGCTCAGTAGGCTCACAGAAAACATCCTAGTAATAGACAGTAGGGATGATATGTACCTTAACCTATTCCCATATGACTTTGATCTTCTGCTAAGGTTTCTGTATTTTAAAAGATCGTCATTACATACAGCTTAGAGAATCTATATTTGTAGTGTGGGGATTTATCATCCGTTGGTCTATAAAAGGTAAGCTTCTGTTGTATAATTCTAGCCACCAGGTCATGTCTTGCTAGTTAGTGGGAAGGTGCCCAATTTTCATAATCTGCAACGATGCATTTCATGGTTTCTACCATTTTTTTCAGAGGGTTTAACATTGACCACTAAGTCAGAGACACACAATGACTTGGTCCAAAAGTGGAATCATTAAGTCCACATTAAGGCATAGTGGATAGATAACTGGCCCTGGATTCCAGAGGATCTGAGTTCAAATCCGGCCTCAGACACAGAACACTTACTATCTGTGTGACCCTGGGCAAGTCACTTAACCCCCATTGCCCAACCCAAACAAAAAAAAGTGGGGAGGGGCAACAAGGATTCTTACCTTTGACTTAGGAAATCATGATCACCATTAAAATGTGGAACCTATTGTGTTGGTTATCTGTGTGTGCTCACAACAAATCTGCTTGACCACTAGTTTTTGATGTTTTCTTTTCAACATATTATTAGCTGAATTCATGCTGGTGTCAACCATGGAGAGATTGTGATTCCATTCTTGGATTTCAGCTATTTTAAATGCTATTTCTGGAAGTAGACCACTTTGGGTTATGGGCAATAGATGGAAGGAGGTGTACCTTTTATCAGTCTTTGTTACTGTTCAGTAATTTCTACTTACTCCAAAATTATTTCTATAGGCTTTGGACACATTTATCATGTATTCTAATAACATATACCATTCATTTTCTTCATTTTTGGTGAGGAAATATTAACATATCTGTAGCTAGCTTAGGATGATGGTCCTATATTTCATTGACACTGTATGAGTTTTTGTTAAAATACTTTCCAAATCTATTATGGTCATTTTATACTTTTGAGAGTTTACATTAATTGCTTACACATGTTCTCATTGATTCTTTGTTTCAACATGGCGGTAATTCTTTTGACATATTCCATCACCATTTTCTCCTTGATAGCTTTGTGCTTGATGTGACTTGCCTTGCCTGAAGGAGAACCAAGTACCATCTTCACCATTGGTTCAATTTCATCTTCAGATTCAAGCTCAAAGCATTCAGTTTCTTTTGTTTCTTGGTGTCAGATCAGGATCTTGTTCTTACTGATTCAATGTTTCTATGACACAGGAAAAAAGATTGTATAAGATAAGGGAGCTATTTAATGTATTTTTCAGTGGAGCCACATAACTCCAGGTCATCCATGCACATGAAGCCATTGACAACATGTTTTAGTTTGGCTCCCTCTTTACTTTGGAAGCCATGCTTAATTATATTTAGAAGAAAATAATGGTGGATTAAAGGCTCGGCAGCCTTAATAGACACATGCTGTTTTCCTAAAAACAAAAAAAGTAATGTCTTATATGCCTTGTACTTGATGTTATTGTATTGATGACATATTTTCAATAGAAAACAATTTTTCATTTGGACATCAAATAATTCAGTATATTCACTATATGTCTCACTAAGTTCTGAATCTTTTACATGTGCTTCCATCATTTGAATAAGCAATGAGTGTGGAACTGAGTCAAAGGCTTTTTGATAATCAACAAAATCGGTATTAATGTTACGATGCTCTTGTGTGACTTATTTAATAATGACCAAATAGCTAAATTATTATTATTATTATTATTATTATTATTATTTGCTTTTTGGTGAGGCAATTCAGATTAAGTGACTTGCCCAGGGTCATAGATAGTAAGTGTCAAGTGTCTGAGCAGCTAAGTTATTCTTTACAGCCCTTGAAACTTTTTGTCCATAGGTGGTAAACCTTTGTTTCTTAGCCATTATATTGTTTTCTTAAAAAGTGTTTATAGAATTTTTTATATAAATACAAGTTGTGTATGTGTTGTGTTAATTATTGTTGTTAGTTATTTTTATTATTTTCTCTTTACTTCCTTGATAATGTTTATATCACTTTTTGAATGAGCATAACAAAATAACTGAAATTGAAAGTGGAATGTGAGTTCATAAAAGGTATAGGAAGTGCTGAGTGAGGCCACTGCTCACGTAAGGTAGAAAGCGTTACCATCTCATGCAATAGTTAAACATCAATCATTTGGATCCCTGAGGAATATGAAAAAAAATCAAGCCTTTGCTTGTATAAGGGAAGGGTAATTGCTTTTCTCAATCCTGCCTCACTTATACTAAATTACAAGATGCCTAATCAACCATTCTTACTTACTGCTGTTTGTCCTTCGTTCTCAAACAGGACCATGACATCAGGGAAGTGACGACTCAGCAAATGAATTGGATTTAAGTGAGGGAGGGCTGTGCAAAATCTCCAGCCTCATTTTCTCTTCTGGAGCCCTCTGAGTCCAGTGGCCAGATATGGATCAAGACAACTGGAGATAGCCCAAAGTGCAGTGGGGGACCTTGACCTTTTCAAGCTAAGGACTTTAACAGGTCTCAGTTTGACTGAGGCAACACCCATTCAGTGATTAAGCCTTAATCAGTCTCACTTATAGGCTTTAGAAATGAGAAAAATCCTTCAAACTGTGTTGATATATCAGAAGAATCATGGATAAGTAAAGGAAACTTGGCCACACTGAAGAGGGTCTTCTATAAGTTATCAAGCTAGAGAACCAGAGTCGTTGCTAAGTTGGGGGAGGTTTGACTTTCCAGAACATCTCTGGGGAGAAACCATTTGGGGGACAGGGAGAAAGGAGAGGTCGCACCTTTAGCTTTGTCTAGGTATTATTCCCATCTCCTTTGATTGCAGGGGGACCTTGTAATCTGCAAAAGGTCAGACGGAGGTTAGACCTCCCATTTTTTAATTAGTGTCCTAACTATATCCCCTAGATCTGAAGGTAGCATTTGAATTGGGAACCAAGGACAGGCAGATGCAGATTTGTTATGCTTAAGGGAAACTTTCTGAATACCCCACAAATAGGACAAAACCAGTGACTATGAGTTATCCCTTTGCTACAAGTGATCTCCACTTTGTCATGGATCCTGTGTATCCTTATAGAAGAGTGTGTCATAGACTTCTAGCAGGTTGTTTTGTACCAACTGTTATTATGATTCTTTAGTACATACCCTCTAAAAAAGCAATTTAAGTCTAGCTCATTAAAATGATTCTAAACTGAAAATCTTGGGACAGAGCATCAGTGGGAACCCAAACTAATGGTGTTAGAACAATGTTCCTTGATGGGACTAATATTTGCCAGTCCCCCCACCCCAACCACACAACATGGGTTAAGCTAACCCCTCTTCCTTTCCTCCTGCTACAGGGATCAGTTTTCCCTCAAGAGAGATAAAGCAATCCCAGAAACTGATGGGCCCCTGTTTCCCTGACATCTTCATGGTGGTCACCTGGGCATAACAAGTGTCACCAATGTGATGTTGGGGCCCCTCTGACTTGATTGATTTCTGAAGATCAAAGTCCTATCCTAGTACCTAGTCCTGCTGACCATATGAATTTCCATACAGACGTGAAGAGGGCCATGTCCAGATAAGCTAAGTGCCACTGTGTCCCTTTGTGCATATCTTTGTTGTGTGGGGGCAAATTAAACCTCCTTTTTAAAAACTGTTTAATGACTTATGAGTGCCTTATTCCATTTCTACATTGAACCTGAACTAAGAATGCTGATATCAGGGTTACTGCTGACAGGTTCTTAACCTTTTTTTTTTTTAATGACAAGGGACCCTTTGGTAATCTGATGAATCTCATGGACCACTTCTTGGGATAGGATCACAGAGGAATGGGTATTGAAATAAAGTTATCAAATATATATATAAAAAAAAAACAAGTCCAGAGACTCCAGGTCAAGAACTGTTTATACCATAAAAATTACTCTCTCTCTCTCTTAGCTTTTCTCTTTCTCTCTTACTGGTTGACACCCTTGCTCTTCTAAATCTTTTGTTATTTAGTTGTTTTCAATCATTTCTGACTCTTTGTGACCCCATTTGGGTTTTCTTGGTAAGAATACTGGAGTGATACATCTCCAGCTCATTTTACAGATGCAGAAGTGAGGCCAAAAGGGTTAAGTGACTTTCCCAGGGTCACACAGCCAGTAATTGTCTGAGGCCAGATTTGAACTTATAAAGATAAGTCTTCCTGATTCTAAATTTTATTATCCGGTAAGCATATCTTGATCTCAGTCTCAAATCTCGTGGATTCCTTTTGGCAAGGTCTAGGTGTTTCAGCCTTCATAGAATATGTTTTTCTAACCCTTGACTTTAGGTACAGGAACATCAACCAGTTGGTCAGCACAGATTTTATTAAGCACTTTTTCTGTGCCAGAAACAAGGGTCTTATCGAATGTACTTATCTTTGCAGCTTCCTTCTTTTCCTCCTATGAATGTGTTTTCCTTGTAGACTTTCTGTATCATTTTGGGAAAGTCTACCTCATCCTGGGCTCTGTGATCATGGTTCTTGGCTCCCTAGTTCCTGAAAATTGAAAAGCAACCTCTTTTTCTCCCCCTGTTCTTCTCCCCTAATTCTCCCTTGTGGCCTTCAGGCACAATCTCTGTCCTGAAAGTATTTGTGGTCTTATTTTGGTTGGAACGAAACAGTTTTTAATACAGATCAGAAACTACTCTGCAATTCAAGGTCTTAGATAAAAGTTGCCTGGAATATCGAAATGTCAGATAGCTTGGCCAGGGTCAAGTGGTCACCTGACTCCAGATCCTAAATCCTCTAACCCTGTGTTCCAGCAGCCCTTTATCCACTATACTATGTTGCCTCTGTAGCTAGCATTGTCAGATTTCCTTCCTTAAAACAGACAGTTCTGTCTCTTATTTGCTCATGTGATCTTGGTTAAGTCATGACTTCTTTCTGCAACTATAAAATGGAGACAATGATGCTGCTGCTGATAATTAGCACTTACCTAGTGCTTTAGGTTTATAATGTACTTTATTAACTCATTTGATACTCACAATAAACCTAAAAGGTAGGTGCTATTATTATTCCTATTTTACAGATGAACAGATAGAGGTTAAGTGACTTGCCTACAGCTTGCAAGTGTCTGAAGTCATGTCTTTCTGACTCCAGGTCCAATGTTTCAATTAGTGCAAAATAATAGTACTTGGACTACCTACAAGGAATTAAATTAGAAAAATATTATAACAGTGTGATACTACTTTTATTTATATCTAGTGTTATCAACTGACATTCGGCTTCCTTTTGCTGGGGGTGAGTCATATGGGTTCCTCATTTGGGGCTGGGGACCATAAGGTGTTAAAACATTATCAGCCTCCTCACCCTATTAGCCATATTCTGCTGCTCACTGGCTATTTCAAACCCTGACTTCTCTTTTATTCCTTTCATAAAAGTGTCATTTTTTGGAGGGTTTCTCCCAGTAAATTTCTCTTTCTTATCTGCCTCCCATTACTTCATTGGCTGAGCTATGAGACTGGCCTCCCCTTGGGCATATCAGCTTTGTTCAAGTCCCCTCTTCTGAGTGACTAGATGCCTAAGGTTTGCTCTCTTCTCTTTAAAGAGCTGCCTCCTTAGGATATATACATTTCATATAAACTACAAACCCAAAATACATGAGACACATAACAATTTTATCAAGAGGTTTCCCCTCTTCCTCCATCCTTTTTTGTCTTCCTAGTATACAGGGGAATGCTATATTACTAAAGGGACACAGAATCACAGAAGCTCCAATGACCATCTAGCCTGACCCACACAGAAAAAAAGGAACCCACTCTCCAATATACCCAACAAGTTATCTGATCTTTGCTTGAAATCCTACGATGTAAGAAGAACCACTACTTACTGAGGGTTCCCCTGCTGTCCCGCTTTCAACTTTTGGATGACCCTAGCCATTTTTTTCTGGCATTAAGCCTAAATTTATCTCTTTGCAGGGCCCACCTATTTCTCCTAGTTCTCCCTGGGGCCCAGCAGAACCTGTTAAAGCCCTCTTCCACCTGAGATACACAGGATGGGTAAGTACTGAAGGCAAGGGCCATGAGTCTGGAGAGTGATAATGGAGAGAATCCTAGTTAAAAAGCCAGAGAGCCTGGGAATGGAAGGGAAATAACCCATTATGGAGTACTGCCCTCCTAAAGCAATCTGTCTCAGTATATCTAAAACTCTGCCCCCCAGTTACATCAGGGAAAATGGTTTCTGAATGTGGATATGATGTCTTAGGAAAACGTTTGGGATCTTCAAATACAGATGGTGACTTAAGCAGGTTTTACCATCTGTAAAGGCTTTAGACATGGATTATCTGATATCCTTTATACTGAGGAGTCTTTTCAGAAATCATCTTGTGACACATTTGAAAAGAGACTAGAATTTAGAATGTAAAGGCAAAATAAATGGGGAGAGAAAAAAGGGAAGAAACCAAAACATGAATAGAAAGCCATTAAAAAAAATTGATAAAATTATGTCCTATTTAAATAGTCTCTACATAAAAAATGTGTCCTCCTTCATCTTTTATTTTTTTAAAAACAGACTTGTGATTTTATTGGTATAGGTGGGTATTTCCTTTACTTCTGTCAGCTGGCAACCTCTAGTCTTACAGAAATGCATGGTCACTGAGAGATAAAATGAATAGCTGTACAATAGGTATGTATCAGAGGCAGGCCTTGAACCCAGGTCTTTTTGAATCCAAGGTTAGCTCTGCAATCTCCGTAAAAGGCTGCCTCTCATATGTGGTGGGAATGAAATCCAACCTTCCTTCAAGACTCAGCCCAGATGTTATCTCATCCCTGAAGCTTTCCTGATCCTTCATAGTTGGAAGTAATCTCTTCTTTCCCCTATTCATAGGTCTTTATATCTCTTCATGAACTTATGTTCTGTGCCTCTCCCTTCTGCAATTATACTTGTACGATGAGCAGATAGAGTACTGGGTATGGAGTCAGAGCTGGGTTTGAAGCCTGCCTCATTCATTTAAATGCATGCTGTGTGACCCTGGACAAGCCACTTAACTTCCGTCAATCTCAGTTTCCTCATCTTTAAATGGCGGATAATACACTCTGATATTTACCTAACAAGCTTGTTGTGAGGCTCAAAGGAGATAATTCATGTGAAGCATTGAGCAGACCATGGAGCTCTATTTATCTTAGTGTAGTGGATAGAAAGCTGCCCTCAGAGTCAAGAAGACCTGGGTCCAATTTTTCCTCTGATAGAAGCTGACTGTGGGAATGTGGGTAAATCACTTAATCCCTCAGAGCATGTGGCAATTTACTGAGACTATAAGTTGACCAAAGTGGATTTCTAGAGGGGGTTTTCTCACCATGAGTTCCTATATCAGTGAAATAAAAGGGCTAGATGCACCTCCTGTACCCCATTCCCCCCAAAAGCATTTTCTCTCTTTAGAGA
Source organism: Phascolarctos cinereus (assembly GCF_003287225.1). Taxonomy (NCBI): domain Eukaryota; kingdom Metazoa; phylum Chordata; class Mammalia; order Diprotodontia; family Phascolarctidae; genus Phascolarctos; species Phascolarctos cinereus. Next base: position 61,985,887 of record NW_027556180.1, read on the forward strand.
TGATAAACTCCTTCAGGGCAGGTATGACATTTTCATAGGATCAGAGACGATAGCATAGGTTATCTTAAAATTTTCTTTGAATCTTAGTGCCTGAACATAGTAGGGTATCAGTGAATAGTGAGCTGAGTTTACTAATACTAAAGAAGTGAAGTACTATGTTTCTTTTGAGGGGACACATTCAAGGACTACAAAACAAAAATTTTGTCAAGGTCATCATGAATAGAGAGAAAAGTAATAAACATTAAAAAAAGGACAGAGAAGATATAAGAAATTAATAAACCAGAAGCCACATTTTACCACCAGAGTTTAAGACAATGCCAGCACCTGGATTTTATGCTTGAAATTATTTTAAAATACTCTTTCCAGCTTTTGGCTTCTTCCGGTTTGAACATGGCTATTTAGAGATGCAATTATAAAGAGAACTAAAACATATTAATTCCCAGAAGAGGTGCCATTTATCATTCCATGTTTGGACCAATAACTAGAAGAGAATGAGCTAGCGTTACAGGTTCCAGGGAAAGGGACATTCCAGGCATTCAAGGAGTAGTTCCAGGGACAGTCTTCATATAGACTGAGCAGTGTCAAAAGATTTAAGACTGTGTCTTAGATAAATTCAAATTTTATTTAGTTTTTAGAACAGTGTTCTGCACACAGTAGGGACTTAATAAAATGCTTATAATGTATTAACCAAAAAGGATCTATATACACCAAAATATTTATAGCAGCATTTTTTTTTTGTGGCAACAAAGAACTGGAAAAGAAGTAAATGCCTATCAATTGGGGAATGACTAAACAAATTGTGTAAGTTAGAGGTGTTCTGGAACCAGCTCATGCAGAGAGAGTGGATTATTATATTTTTAGCATGAGCATTTACACCTTGGAAATCAGCAAACACTACAACTCAGGGCTTGATTTATTGTTTTGTTATTGTCTTGACTTAAAAACATGAGAAAATTATAATAATGAAGATTAAACTGAAAAGTGTGCCAGGAATGCATTTTTGCTCCTAGAGAGCCAGCTAAATATTTGCCAGCACACTCCCTGCATGTAATGCATTATTTATTGTGCGACAACAAGCACGATGAATACAGAGAAACATGGAAAGACTTAGATGAACTGATGCAAAGTGAAGTAAGCACAGCCAGGAAAACTGCATCCAAGATGACTATAATAATGTAAATGGAAAGGACAATGAACCCCAGACAATCCAAAATGAATGCTGAAAATTCACAAAGAACAATCCTAAAGAAGATCTAAAAACATCATCCTGGGGGTACCAGGTGTGGAACATTACATATGTCAGATTTTTTCAATATTGGCCAGTTTTGCTCCCTTTCCCCCCTTCTCTTCTTTCTCTTCTTCCAATTTTCCCTTTTTATTCTTTGTTATGAGGGATGGGTCTCTGGGGAAAATCTGAGCAATGTAAAAATAAAATATATTGATAAAATCTATTAAAAAGCAAAAAAAGTTCATTGTAGTATAAAATAATTTGAGGCATATGGAAAGCAGTGCTTCATATCTATCCCTATTTATCTCCCAAGTATCTCTTCCAATAGTCTGGCCAAGAAGCTAGAATTTTCAATCTTGCTTCTTTGGGTAAACATTTGCTTGTTAAGAGGTCTTTGGTGTTTTGTCTGAGAAAGTCAATAGATTAAACAGTGGTATGAGGCACTAATTCTTTAGCTTGCAATAGTCCTCTGGATTAGGTGAATTAAAGGAAGAACTAAATATTAATGACAAAGAGGGGAAAAGTTAGGAGCTTGGGTTACTGAGCAGCATAGGATCCCTGAGGAGGAAGGAGGACAACGAAAGAAAAATAGAATTCTAAGGAGAGAGAGAGAAGACCAGGGGCCATACTTTATGACATAACCTAAGGTCAGCCTTCAGTGGGAATTTGCTACTACTTCATTAGGGTTCAAGGAGAGATTCATCTTGTCTTTACTTTTAAGGACTTGTTTTGGGCTGGGCTTGATTCAGGCCTGTCTGGTGTTTCAGATTTGTAATTGGAATGGAATGAGATACTAAAAATTAACAAAAGAAGGCTTTCTTAGCTATAACATGAAAAAGATATTCAGTAAGGATATGGCTATGATCCAGACAAGTTTTCCAGCCTGAGTGTTGGCAATGCCAGTGGGATAGAGAAGACTGAACTCTGAGAGTACCCTCTGCTTCCTCATGGGCTAGCTTTTGTACTTAGGCCCCCCAGGAAGCTATGCCAATAACCGCAAGCCTTAGTGACCTGAGCCAACCAAGTCTTCAGAACAACTTTGTTACCTTTTAAGGAAAAAACCTAACCTAGCTTACTTGGGAGACATTGCAATCATCACAACACTTTTCCTTCCTTTAGAAGCTATGGAGACCTGCGGAAGCTATGCTATTGATTAAGCCCATTGGCGGCTGGAGGTTCAGGCCTGAGGTGGGGGTAGGTGGAATCTTTATCTAAATTTCCCTAAGAACTCCCAGAATTATAGAGACTGGAGAAATCTATTAAGAAATCAGAGTCTGAAGAGAGTGTCCATACTCACTGGATGGATAGGCTGTGGAATTCTACTTTGATTGAATGAAGTTGGGTCATTTGGTATTAAGCCTCACTTTTTCATGTTTTTAATTTTTTCCTTTAAGAAAACAAACAAAAAAATCCCAAGAAGACAGCTCATTTTTTTTTTTTTTAGCAGAAAGTGTTTCTCTGACTAGAATTATTTCTCCCTTATTTTCATTAAGAAATGTTAAGGATTTGGGGTTGAGAGTGATGTAATGCTTCAGTGATTTCATAGTCTGCTAAGTGGTTAGAGAGATAAAGCTCCTTTAAAAAAAACAAGTGACAGGTCTGTTCTTCACTTCAGCCTCATCCTTGCTTGGTAGAAATATTCTTAAATTAGAAAGCTTGAAGATTTAGGTTATACTTTGAAAATGGGATGGAATCTTACAAAATGGGAGAAGTAACACCATTAACTCTTGATTTCTGCACTCCAGAAATCTGCTGCTGTAGGAAGCCAAAGGAAATCAATGACCACTGATAAGAGAAGAACACCAGGGACATTTATTAAGAGGACAGGCATGGGATCCCGAAGCCAAAACCAGCTTATCATGGAAGCTGCAATAGGGAGATAAGCCATTATAGATGCACAGAAAAGGATGTCTTATTTCTTAGGGTTCTTCTCAGTTCTTTGTTAGGTGCTTAGTTTTGTTCTTCACGTGCTTCCAAACATTGTTAGGTGAAGAAACATGATTTAGAATAATTTGTTAGAGCCATAAGGGACTTTAGAGACCTAAATCCTAACCTTTCATTTGACAGATGAAGAAACTGAGACCTAGAGATGTCAAGCGACTTACCTGAAGTCTCAGAGCAAAGTAATAACAATGCATAGTCTAGAACCCAGGTCTTCTGAGTTCTAGCCCAGTCTTCTTTCTTATTTCCTATACTTCATGTATAGTAAAACCCCAATTAGGTGGAACAAAACTGATCAAAACCTTTCATCAGATTTCCTCCCCAACTCCATTCTTCAACACTTGTGGGGCCAGTCCTAGGTTCTGTATACATTCAATTGCGTCTCTTACACCTGAATTTCCTACATATAAAATTAAAACATGGAAATAGAGGTTCAGCATGAAGACCTTAAAGTTATCAGATCCTGAATTATTAAAGGACAATGCAAGGATACTATACTTATTAAATCAGGAAAGTAAGCACTTTCATCTTAGACATTTTGAAGAGGTGCATTTTGGTTAACTGTAAGATAACCAGAAATACTATTAGCCAGAATACTTCATTTTTTGAGTATTCCAATTAAGGAAGGTTTTGTTTTATGTAGCTGAAATGATTTAAGTGTCAAAATCAGTTATTTGGATCTACTGAAACCTATCTATACTATTCTGTGAATAGCTAGACCGAGGATGCATTGACCCCACTCTTCACAGACAATCTCCATGAGCCTTGAAAAATTTTAACAAGTGAGAGCTAATTGAGGAACTGGGCTTGTTTTGGAATGGAGAAGACTGAGGGGAGGATAGGATTTTTTTTTTTAACTTATGCTTGTGATTTCATCAATTGAGGAAATTCCCAGTGAGGAAGTTGTCTGGAACATTGAAATGTCAAATAACTTGGCCAGGTCCTTTCTGACTTCTCTAACCCTCTATACCATCAGCCCTTTACCCAATGTACTATGTTGCCTTTGTGGTTGGCATTACTTGATTTCCCTTCCTTAAAATAGGCAGTTTTGCCTCTTATTTGCTCATGCTAGTTGTCACAACTTCTGGAGCCTCAGTTTCTGCAACTATAAAATGGAGACAATGATGATGATTATGATAACAATAATAATAATAACAACTAGCATTTACATGGTGTTTTGGTTTAAAATATATCTACAAATATTAACTCACTTGTGAGAATAGAATTGGCAAGACTTGGCACTTGATTCTAGAGCTACTTATATCACAAACTTACTTTATGAAGAAGCATGTATTTATTTATCAACAACTGGTTTACAATTGGGAGCAATTGTTGGATATGATGATATTGATGATGATGATTATTTTTTGGTTAGACCTGTGATTTCATCAGAGCAGGGGGCCTTCAAGTAAGGAAATTCCCTCCACCAATGTAGAGTAACTACTGAGATGTACCATAGGGTATTAGAGAGTTGCCTGGGGTACTGAGAGTTTAAGTGACTTGTGTAGGTCACAATCAGAGGCAGGACTTGAACCCAGGTCCTCCTGACTCTGAGGCCAACCTTCTATCCACTATGTCACTCTTCTCATAATGGATATGATTGCTCACTTTTTTTTTTTTTGGTAAATGATTCTCATTTGTAACTGTCTACCATGACTTCCCCTTACTCATATCTACATATTTATATGTGCACAGTATCTTGTCCAGAAGGTTTTGGCATTAATGGAATGCCTTGACGTTGGAAGATTTGCCTCTATGTCATATAGCAGAATAATTTTCTTGTACTGTTCTGCTATAGTGTCCAAGTCTTTATGGAAGGAAATGTAATATTAATACTTCCCTTTTTACAGTCTCTTGACCCCTTGTTCTATGATCCTGTTAAATGCAAGGTCAGGGTGAAGCAGATGGGCCTGGGGATCATTTTGTTTCAGAGTATGGGATTTTTCTATGTATAAAACAACAAAATTCTACCCACAAAAAGGATATACTCCATTAATGTTTTAAAGAAATTGTAAGTCTATGGCATTCTTACAATCAAATTTTCATTTTAACATGTATTGATTGTCTATTGTGTGCAAGGCCTCATGTTAGTTATGTACAGACATATATATGTAGATACTATATCTACATACATATGCATTAGCCAATAGCAATGGCTAGATGCTACCTTTTGAAACAAAATTTTAGCTTTTATGTTTATTTTGAAGGGAATTTTCTTGACAAGCTTAAAAAAAGACCCTGTGAGATGGTAGAAGACTAGCTTTAAAATTAGAGAATTTAGTTTGAGTCCTTATTTTTTATTTATTTATTTATCAATCTCTGTGACTTTGGTCAAGTGACTTAACTGTTCTGGGCCTTAGCTTTCTCAACTGCAGATGGAAGGGATTGAGCTCAGATGACCTTCGGCTTACAATCTGTAACTTTAAACAAAGACTTTAGTATCTAAGATGCTGAGGGACAGTTTTCACTCTCTCCTTTTCTTATGTGTACCAGTATTTGGGAAGGAATTTTTCAGTTTGTCATTTTTTAATTATCAAAAACAAAGCAAAAAGTCAAGTTTGCTGTTCAATTTAAAAATGTTTTTGCATCCCTCCCTCCCCACAGGAATCCATAGGACTATTAAAAAAATAATACTTTACACACTGTGCATCTCGGGTGCTAGAAGTTAACTTTGGAGTTTAACTAATTTAAAAGTTTAACTAATTGTGTTTCTTATGTATTTAGGATTTGGGTCTTGAGCAAAATTAAAATTTTTTTTTTCATCAGAGCCTTGGTTTTGTAATAACACTTTTACTCTCTCATCTTTGAATTTCCTAATTTTACCAATCATTTACCAATCATCCTACTTTGGTGTCTCTTGGAGTCCTAGTGGTGACTCCAGACTATATTCAAAGTTCTGTTGATGCCATTCAAACTCTAGCAGGTTCTACTAAATTTGAAAAGCTTTGAGCTTGAGACCAATAATGGACTGTTGTCCAAGGGCCATCTGAGCTAAGTGTGGGCAAGTTCATCACCAAAAGTTGGAGGGACATCAAGGGAAGATTTTTTATTTTAGTCAGAGCTATTCATGACACAATCAATCAAAGAGGAAAAGGTCTCCATCTGAATGAATGGAGGGAGCAAATTAATTAATTACATTAATGAAATTGTAGATATTTGGAGGTATCAAAATATCCATAACAAATGTTGGCCAAAAAAATAACTCAGGACTACTTGTATGTGTGTGTGGCATGTGCACACACACACCCCCACCCACGATTTCCAAGACAGGCTAGCCTAAGTTTGTATAAGTATGTGAAGTGGATGAATTAAGCAATTGAGTCTAGCCCAAGTTTTCTTAATCTGGGTTTTGTGAGCTTAAAAAAAACATATTTGGATAGTTGCATTTCAACATAATTGGTTTCCTTTGTAATCCTGTGTATTTAATTTTATTCAAGACATTCTTTTTAGAAGATGTCTATGGGTTCCATTAGACTGCCAAAGGGGTCTTATGAATAATAATCATTAAAAATAGCATTTATATGGCACTTTAAGGTTTGTAAAGCACTTTATAAATACTATCTCTTTTGATCCTTACAGCAACTTTGCAAAGTAGGTGCAATTATTAATAATATTAGTAATAATAATATTAATAATTTCTGCTCTAGACTGATAAGAAACCAGATTTTTGGTAACGTGGCTTAAGCCAATTGCTGATGGTTCTCTATTCAGAACCAACTGGTTGAGGTAGTGAGATGGGCCGATTTGTTATGTACATTTGTCTAATGTTTCACCTTTTTTTTCACAAAATCTTTGGACCACTCTATAGAATACCATTCTTTTTACCAAGAGTTGAGAAACACTGGTTTGGTAAAAAGAGCCTGATCTGTCACTAAGTTGCAGCATGTTAATTTCTCCAGGAATCATTTAACTCATCTATAAAAATAAGTGAGTTGAGCTAGTGACCAGATGACCTTTAAGAACTTTTCTAACTCTAAAATTTTATGATTCCTTCAATAGTGAACTGATTGACCAGTTAACAAACCCTTGTTTGTTATGAATTGATTGATTCAGTTTCCTCCTTGTCCATGTAAATTTAGACTTAGCTCCTGTCTGGAAATCTCTGTGAAAAGAAAGTACTTTGCTGAAGAGGCATGTTGGTAGGAGTTAGATCACTAATGATCTTGCTGGCTATTTCTATCATTTCACTTACGTCAGAGCTGAGGCAATATTCTCTTGATACTAGACCTTTGAAAATATGAAATACCATAAACAGAATATGTCGTTGCCATGTAAAGCTGAGTGTAAAAGCTGACCTTTAATGTCTAAGTAAGAATGATGCCTACCTGTTCATATAATGGGTCTTTTTTTTTTTTCAAACAGATCATAATGAAAACAGCAGAACTGGTAACACTGTAGACCTTGAGAGTGATGTATGCTCTTTCATCTGTCTGATGAGACAGTCTAAATTCAGTTCTTTGGAGAAAATTGTTTAATTTGTATTTAGCTACTTACTTTCCTGATAACTATTGACTGTTATGTGTCTGGTGGGGTGTCCTTGACAAATACAGTTCACATTCTGCAGTGATGAGAAAAATAACTTATGCCTGGTATTTTTCTAAGTATATGTATATATTCATATATGTATATGTTTACTTTTGATAGAAACCCTAAATTTGTATGAAACTGACTTTAATATTTCAAATAGATGTGATTTTATCTGGGTAATATTCCTTATACTGACTGTCATCTTTCTGCAACTTAGTAGACCATTTTTGAGAGTTGCTATGCCTGAAAAATGCATTACCCTTTGGTCAATTTGGTGGTAATATCCTCTGAATTTTGGAATACTGGTTCTCAGACAACAGATAAAAACAAACTTAAGGGGTAGGGCATGCTAGCTATCTTCAAGTGTTTCTTTCTTTTTTAAATTTTATTTTTAATTCATGGAACAAAATAAGCATTCCTATAACACAGTACAATGAATAAAAATGCATATGAAACTGAAAATATCATGTACACATATACAACAAAGTTATCATGTAAATTTCTTTCTTTTTCCTTTTTCTCTCCCTCCTCCTCTGATGGCTACCATTAGACACAAATAAGTATATATTGACATACATATATATGTAAAATTATTCTATACATACTTCTATTTATCAGTTTTTTCTCTGGATGCAGATGGCATCTTTCTTTACATGTTTCTTATTTTTAATTTGTATGTTTATAATAGTAAAAAAGACAGTCCCTAAAAATCATTCTTTTTTTTTTTTTAAAGGCAATTGGGGTTAAGTGACTTGCCCAGGGTCACACAGCTAGTAAGTGTCGAGTGTTTGGTCTGAGTCCGGATTTGAACTCAGGTCTTCCTGACTTCAGGGCCAGTGCTCTATCCACTGTGCCACCTAGCTGTCCCTAAAAATCATTCTTAAAACAACATTGCTGTTACTGTATACAATGTTTTCTTGGTTCTGGTCACTTCTCTCTTCATCTTTTTGTGTGAGTCTTTTCATGCTTTTCTAAGATCATTGAGCTCATCATTTCTTATAGCACAGTAGTATTTCATCACAACCATACACCACCACTTGTCCAGCCATTCCCCAATTGATGGGCATCTCTGCAATGTCCAGTTCTTTGCCACCACAAAGCATTTCATCAAGTGTCTTGACAGCTCCTCTGTGGAAGACAGATTTGACTTGCTCCCTTTGGTCCCAGAAGGGAGAACTAGGAGCGTTGGGTAGAAATTTCAGAGAAGTCTATTTCTCTCCCTATAGATTTCCCTCTATATCAAACAGGGAAGACTTCCTAAAATCAGAATTGTCCAATAGGGAAATAGGCTACCTTAGAAGGAAGTTGTTTCATGAGTTCACATGCTTGTACCCTTGGGACTGGCCTTTAAAAGCAAACACAAAAGGAGAGGCATAAAAACAATTGGAGATGATGGAGAGACAGACAGACACACAGACAGACAGAGATAGAGACATAGAGACAGACACATGGGGAGAGAGAGGGAAAGAGAGAAACAGAGAGACAGACAGAGAAAGAGAGAGAGAGACAAAGAGAGACAGAGAGAGACAGAGACAGAGACATAGAGAATGAGAGAAGAGGGGAGAGGGAAGAAGGAAGAGAGATGGAGTACAGTGACTTGGACTCAGTTCCCTGGAGGGAGACTCATACATACACATAGCTCCTCTAGAAAGCAATTGACCCTAGAGATGGCAGACATTGAATAGGGAAGAATTTCTGGACCAAAACTGACAATTTGAGCCAATAGCTGCACAGCAGTAGTGATGGAGTGACAGAGTAGTTCCTGGACCAATTCCTGGAACAAGGGGGACCTGAGGATCTGCAAGGAGCAGAGACAATTTGTAAAGGAACAAATCTGGATCTTAATTTTCTGTTTTTCCCATTACTTGTTGCTCTGCAGGGTACAAATTCTGTGCTCATAGTTCTCATTTCTCTTTTAAACCACTGAGGAATTGCGGTTTAAAAGTTTTATGTTTCCTTGTTCTCAAAATCTACAAGGTCTTCTCTCTCATCAAATGTTACATCATTTCTCTTTGTTTTGCAGTATTTTTTCCATAGATGCCAGAACTCATTTAATAGATCAGGAGCCCATATTTCTTTTTGCTGTTAACATTTCCCTGTTGATGTATCCGTTTATATTTACATTCTTTGAGTTTTCTTCTTCTTGAGATCTTTGGTAATTTCAGTCTCTCCCTTTTTCCCCCTTTATTTTCCCCTGTTGTTCACTTTCTGACTCACTGACTCCCTCCCCTCAGATAGCTGTTTCTTTGGGAACTGAATCTCAAAGCATCTTAGCTTTCTCCCACATTCATTAATTCAGAGTACACCAGCCTACGTCTTTTCCCCAAGTGACTTTTGAGTGGACAGAAGTGGCCAACTGGATTCTCCTCAGGCTTAGTGTTGTACCACAAAACCCCTGCACCTCAGACACACACTTTATAACCTGTTGGGCTCCCTCTGCTCCTCAGTTCAGAGAGATGCCTCACTGGCATTATTAAGTCAGTTTTTATTTGGATCTCTGAGGCTCTGGGAAGGGGTAAGAGTGAGATATGGTCTTGAGCTCTGCTTGAAGCTTAGGCATGTTTCTTGCTCCTCTCTCTCTGTTTCTGTCTCTCCTGCAAAGGCTTTTTGCAGCACAGAACGCTGCCCATTGTGGCTGACTGTGTTTCCCAGAGAGCTTCTATAGTCTATAATGCTGCAAAGGATTGCTGGCTATCTGTCCTGGGTAGCAGACTTCCATAGCCTGGAACTAGGATCTCCACAGCACTGCTTTTGGACTCCAAGTGTGCCAAATCATGGAGACAGATGAAGTTTCTTTATCTTTATTGTAACTTCTGTTTTGGAGAAATTTAAGACTATAAGCAGATCAGAGAAAATGTCCAGTACTTCTTCTTGCTTTTTACATGACCTGGATGTCCCTGGACCTTGACTTTCAAAACTACTGAGAGATATTTGGAAAGATATTTGGCCTCATATACGTTGCCTGGGAGACATTTTTCTTTTGGCTAGACAATGTGGTTAAGTGACTTGCCCAGGGTCACACAGCTAGTAAATGTCAAGTGTCTGAGGTCAGATTTGAACTCAGGTCCTCCTGACTCCAGGGCTGGTACTCTACCCACGGTGCCACTTAGTGCCCTGAAGACATCGTTCTAATAAGCACCATCTCCCAGAACCATCCTCCAGGTAGTCTACTGTGATGGGACCCACCTAAGGGGATAGCATTCTGGGCTAGTGGTCTGTCTTCCTCCCCTGGACAACTCATAGTGAAAGGCTTGCTTTTTTACATCATTGTTCTGTCTCTTGCTGATTCTCTGCTCTAGTTCCTATTTGGTTTAGAAATTGCTTATTCTAGGCTATCCTCTGGTATTCTAGCAATTCCCTCATCAGTCTAGCCCTGCCACTTCAGCGCAACTGAAGTTCCTGTAGGTTCCTGCTTGGGCCAGCAGGAGTAGAACACTTCCCTGCTCCATCAATACCTAGCTGTTTATGACACAGTTACAGGGCTCATGTTAATACCAGTACTGCCTCTAGAGAACAGTCTAAGTCTCTGTGTAAGCCCCTCCTCTCCATCCTTGTGTCTCTCCATCTTAAAGACCAAAGCTAGGCCCAAGAGTATAGCTCTAGTGTATGAACTGGATATGAACCAATCATTGATCTTCTTATGAATGTGGGATCAATGGGGCAACAAGTGCTTAGGATAAACCAAAGAATTCATATCTTGTCATGGGGACATCTTCAATATGAGGACAAATAGCCAAGTCAAACGCAACAGCTGGAACCCAGGAAGTACCTGGGAATGTCATGCATGGTGGTTGAGTTCCTAAGCTAGCCCTCCTCCAAAGTCTATTTTATCTATTGCAATCATGTAGAGGTAACCTAGTTTGTGACATCAATATATTTTAGTAGACATACATAGAATTTCAACCTACGAACAGAATGCTGCAGTTGAAATGGACAGAGTATGCCATTTCACCTAATTTCTTTCACTGGACACATCTTGAACTGACCTTTTAAAAGCTATGGGGACATAACGGTCACTGACTTAGGAAACAAACCATGGAACCATTATTTTTTTTCTCCTAATCAATAAATGGTGAATAAATCATAGATTATGAAGAAAGCACAAGGCACCATTTTCTAATTAAAAGGATCTCTATTTAGAACGTAAAATGAATAAAATAATTTTATACATCCTATTCTCAAGCAATGGGGGTAATTAGTCATTATGCACGGTTAACAATGCAAATAGTTCCCAAGTTACAAACTGGTTGAATTCCAACAGTTCATTTTTTAAGTCACTTGTTAAAATTGGGAATGCATTTTCCCATGGAAACAATGTTATATATGGTGCTTGGGTTCCCAGTACTGCCAGCAGGAGTCTATTTAATCCATAATTTAACCCATAACTAATGGAAGTATACTAATCATAGATCCTAACCAACAATTCCATTCCATTACAATACAATCCAGATTCAATAAACATTTGAAACACTATATGTTGGGCACTGTGTTGGATGAGGGTATAAAGACAAAAAATAAAAACAGTTCTTGCTGGCAAGAAGCTTATATTTTACTGACAGGATATAACATGTACATGAGTAAGTAATGCAAAGTAATAGCAAGACAGAGAATACACTAATAATTGGAGGTATTATGAAAGGTCTCCTGGAAGAGGTGTCACCTCAACTGAATTTTGATGTGTTCTAGGGACTCTACAAGGTGGAAACGAAGAGAGTACAATTCAGACAAGTGGGCAAAAGTACAGGTGGGAGAAGAAATCATGTGTATATGAAAGTGCTGGCAGGTCACGTGAGCTAGAATGAAGAGTACTTGAAGGAAAGTTATATTTGGAATGACGGGAAAATTAGGTGGTGGCACAATGAATAGAGCTTTGGGCTTGAAATCAGGAAGACTCGTCTTCATGAGTCCAAATCTGGCCTCGGACACTTACTAGCTGTGTAAACCTGATAAGTCACATAACCCTGTTTGCCTTAATTCTTCAATTGTAAAATGGGCTGGAGAAGGAAATGGTAAATCACTCTAGTACCCTTGCCAAGAAAACCCCAAATGGGGTCATGTACAGTCGGACACGACTGAGCTCAACAATAAAAACACTGTGGAAAGCTTTAAATGTTAGATTGAGAATTTTGTGTTTTGTCTTAAAGGCAATATGGAACCACTGAAGATTTTTGAATGGGGGTAACATGTAACAAACCTAAACCATGAATCAGCATGGTACAAGGGGAATAGTCTTGGATTTAGAGTCAAAGGATGTGGGTTCAAATTCTAGTTCTGCTACTTATTAGCTTTGTGACCTTGGACAAGTCCCTTAACCTTTCTGGGTCACAAATTTTCTTCATTTATAAGTTAAGGAGTTTAGGTTAGATGACCTCAAGACCTTAGATGACTGCATCCTTCCAGCTCTAAATCTGCAATCTATTTGAGAAACATTTCTGTAGGAAAATGCTTTCTGAATTTCAACTTAGTATATGAGGAACATAAAGTCCTTCCTGCTGTCTCTCTTCTTTCTCAACTCACCGTGATAATTTATAGACAACCCCTGGGGGCTATTACTAAGCTTCCCAGATTATTGAAACAGACTTCCTGTCTGTCATCATTTTATTTCTTCCATTGATTTTAAAAGACTTTTCACACTTAGTCCAAGGTTTTTTGATTGATCAAGACGTGTTTTTACATAGTTGAAGTATCAGGCCCAGAATGGAGTGAGGATGCAACTCTTTCCCCACTCTTATAAAAGTAATAGGGAAACATTTTTTCATACTTTTTATTTTTTATTGAGGCAATTGGGGTTAAGTGACTTGCCCAGAGTCACACAGCTAGGAAGTATGAGGTGTCTGAGGCCAGATTTGAACTCAGATCTTCCTGACTCCAGGGCTGGTGCTCTATCTACTGTGCCACCTAGCTGCCCTTTTTTTCATATTCTTGAGCAAGAACAATACCATCTCTCTCAGAGTAGGTTAGGAAACAACCTCCTCTAGAACACATGGGTTTGGAATGGGGAGGTCCGGAGTCTTTGGCCCAGAGTGTTGCTGTCACTAGCTGGTATCTGATGTAACCTTTCTCTCATTCTCTATCTCCATGGAGTCCCCAAACTTGTGTGATCTCTGACAATACTTGGCGCTCTGGTTGCAGTTACATACCTGCTGTAATAGCACCTATCTCAGGGTCCTCCTGATGACAGACCCCAGCATTCTTTTTATTTCCAGTCAGAAATTTCATCCTTTAATGCTCTGCACTGTGGCCACATAGCTTCATGGGTAACAGACTGCTGTGAACTTCTGCAATGGGTGATAGTACTCCGCGTTTTTCTCTTTGCATCAAGAACTGACCTCTAAAACACATCTGACTTTGGCCTCATTTAGCATGTAGCACACAGTAGGTGGTTTATCAAATTGACAGTCATGAATGCCTTACGACATTTTGCTCATGGGCTATGTGAACGTGCTTTTAAAGACATTACTGATGTCTTTAAAACTTTGGTACCCCTAAACTCCTTGGGGCACAGGGACTGGAGGAACACCAGTGAACCTTCATTTTTATGAAAGGGTGAAAGGCAAGTCATCTAATTTTCATGGAAGGGAAAGTTAGGAAGGGAACTAAGCCGCAGAATTAAGCCTGGTCTTACCACCTTTAGTAGAATAGAGGATACCACCACTAGTCAATTATGGTTGACAGAAGCTTTATGACTTTATCAGTCCATGGTCCACTTTGTAGCCAGATAAGACCCTCAGCTAAGCAGCAAGCAACCAGCTGATTGTCCTGGCTCAACAGATCTTCCTGCCATTCTTGAGCCTCCGATTTCCTTTCCTGCTCTATATCTATGATCCTATGATTATCCTATGCCATCCTGATCCTCTACAATCTATCTCCTCAGAGCTGCCAAAGTGATATTCGTAAAGTACAGGTTTGACCAGGTCATGCCCCTGCTCAAATAACTCCCATGATTCCCTATTGTCTCTAGGATAAATATAAGCCTTTAAAAATTGGAGTCTAACTTACCTTTTCAGGCCTATTACATATTATTTCCCTTCATGCTCTTGATACTACTACCAAACTTGCCTACTGGCTGTTCTTTTTATCCCACATCCATCTCCCAGTTCTGATCCTTTGCCTAAGCTGCCTCTTCCTCCCCCTACTCCAACTTGGAAGGCAGTTTCACCTCCATCTCTTAGATTCCAAGTTCCCTTGCAATGGTCAGCTTCAATTCCACCTCCTACATAAAGCCTTTTCTGATTCCCCTAACTACTAATTCCTCCTGGAATTACTTTATCTGGGTCATCTTTCATTTTCAAACAGAACCAATGACATCATGATAATGAGGTCAGGGTACAGTGTGTTCAGCTGTGGCTTATCAGTCCAATATGAGTTCAGAAGGCTCTACCACAGGTCAGGTACAAGTAGGCCATTAGAACATTTGGAATGGAAGTGTCTCTGGATTTACACGTTTTCGTTGTGCTACTGTGATTCTGCTTCACTCATGGAGTATAGAGCACCTTCTTTAATGTGGGCATGCCATGGTAGGCAGTCCTGTATTAGCATCTCCCATCACAATTGATACTAAAGTTCTTCAGAGAGACCCCGAGAGTTCCTTTATACTGCTTCTTCCGACCACCATGTGAGTGCTTGCTTACTACATGCGGGCACACACACACGCACACACACACACACACACACACACACACACACACACACACACATGAGATACATATATGTACGTATATTTTACATTTATATATGTGTGTATGTGTGTATATATATGTGTGTATATGTGTGTGTGTCTATATATATATATATATATATATAGACACACACACACAATTTACTTGTATATGTGTGCATGTGCTCATTCCCATGATAGACTGTAAGTTCTTTGAGGGTAGGAGCTATTTTCATTTTGATCTTTAAATCCCCTAGTGTGTAGCAAAGTGCCTGGCACATAATACCCACTTCATAAAAGTACTTGATGATTGGAAAATTTCATATAATAATTTTATGGGTGGCTTTGTAGTATAAATGACTAGAGTGCTGTCCTTGGAGTTCAGAAGATGTGGCTTAGCATTGTGCCTCTGATACTGCTAGCAATGTGACCAGGGGCTTGTTACTTCATTTCTCTGTAACTCAGTTTCTTCATTTGTAAAGGGAGGGGAAGGAGGGATAATAATACCTATAACGTCTACTTCTCAGGGGGTATTGCAAGGCTCAAATAAGATAATATATGGAAAGCTCTTGGTGAACCTCAAAACATCATATAAATGCCAGCCACTTTTACCACATCTGAAAAAAATAAAAAGAGGAATTTGAGAGTAGCAATGACCATTGGGCAGTGAACACAAAGGACAGCTCCAAGCTCTGACAACAGTCACAGTTATAAAGAAGCAGCTGCACACAGTGTCCTGGCAGGGAAGGAACTGAGAGCCCTGGGATGACAGCGTTGAATCTGCCCTGGGTCACAGCAATAATTTATCCCAGCTGAGTTCTTCTGAGCCCATCTCTATAAAACCTGTATAAAGAGGAGGAATGTATCCCAAAACATGGGATGAATGGGATGCTGTCTCTTGATATCAGCACCTCTCTATGAAGGTTTAGTTATCCTTTTTGGCACTGGGTGAAGCAAAGCTTAGGGGCTAGGAGGCAGGCAGAGAACTGCCTGGTGCTCATGAAGATATGTTTTAAAATATTCCTTTTGACAAATATGCCTATTTTTCCATGCCTGATAATTTCTCTTTAATAGGTATTTATTTTGTGATCTGTCAAGTCAGATGTTTAGCAATAAACCTTCTGCAACAAAGCCTTCTGCACACCATAAAGGTTATGATTTCAAACCTTGCTTAAGCTTGTCCTGCCTGGCTCTTCCCAGGGTTGCCAATTGCCAGCCTAAGATATAGTGAGAAGCAGAAAAAAGAGAGGAGAAAAAGAGGAAATTTAAGAAGTGAGAAAGATGAGGGATAAAGAGGCAACAAGAAAGATGTCTAAGAATTTTTATTTCATCTTTGTTTAACTCCCTGTTGAATTTCCCTTAGTGGCCATCCTACACATTTTTCTGTCTTCCTAACTGTTGCCCACCCCATCTCCACCCTATTTCTACCTCATCATCCTTAGCAGATCATTTGCCTTCTCCTTCTTCTTGAATATCTAGGTTTCTATTGGCTGCCAAGTTGAATCAGGCTCTTTACCTGATTTTCAAAGCTGACAGTGTTTTGGTTCTAACTTACCTTTCCAAAGTCATCTCTCACTTTTCTCCTATACATACTCAACTGTCCAAACATTTGGACTATGTCTCCTTTACTCATGCTGTTCTTGTCTCTCAAAATGCTCCCCCACCATGCTCAAAATGCATCTCATCTTCTTTTCTTTTTCTTTTTTTTTTCGGTTAAGCAATGGGGTTAAGTAACTTGCCCAGGGTCACACAGCTAGTGAGTGTTATGTTTCTGAGGCCAGATTTGAACTCAGGTCCTCCTGACTCCAGGGCCCATGCTCTATCCACTGTGCCACCTAGCTTCCCCCTCATCTCACTTTCTTCAAGAATCTTTGCAGATCCTTTCTCTATCCATAGCCAGATGTGATCCTTCTATCCTCTGAACTTGAATATTTTTTCCCCCATAGCCATCTTAAAGATCTCAGCCCAATATACATTATATTCTGGTTATTTGGATGCACGACTTAGCCTTGCTAAGCTAAAAATTCTGAATTTTATGAGGGCCTTGCCCATCTTTTTTTTTTCATTTTAAGCTTCATATTAAACCTCAATGCAACAAGCACAATTTTCTTTGTAAATACACATTAAAAAACACATTTCAGTGTACAAATATCACAATAACTTCTTAGGCATTTCTTCTATATTTCCATTTTATCTCCTTCCACTTACAGAATTTGTGCACAGGAATGACTCATTCAGCATCTTTGAATTTTAGTTAAGAGATCCAATGTAATAAACTTTATAAGCCTTATGGACATGTTGCTTAGAAACTCTTACTTTATTGGCCAGATCTGTTAGTCACCATTTTGTATTAGCCTTTACTTGAGCTTCTAGTCTCTTCCTATTACATTTCACATATTTTCTAGGTGCTACCTAAAGGTTAAAACAGCAACAGGAGGTTTTGAGTTGAGTTTGGAGTCTATTCTTGGCTGTACCCCAGAAGAATCCTTTATTTGTTGCTTCCTAAGCTGTTCAAATAGTTTAGGAACCCATGGAATAGAAAGGTCATGAAGGTTTTCAATCCCATTCCACTTAAATCAGGGCATTGATTCTCTCTGACTCTGAACCTTATTTTGTCATCATCCCTCCACAGTCCTGGGCCCAAGGAGTCTATCCTCCAGGCGCATCATTCGGAATACTTCTCAGTGTTATAGTTGTCCCATCTTTGAAGTGGGGCTGACAATAATATTTGCTACTCAGCAGCCTGGAATGTTTGGTGCATTTGGTGTTTGGAGAGCACTTAAAAGCCTTGGATGTAATGTAGTGCATCACTGCTAAGCATTATGATGAATAGCACTTTGAACATTCAAAATCACTTATAAACATTCTATCTTCCACTGTATCTAGTCTAGTGCTTTTTATGAGCCTCTATGTGCCCTCTAAAAATCCTCTTTTGAGTAATATAGAGTACAAGTCTAGCCAATGAAGAAGTATTTTCTAGTAGGCAATGATATGGATTAGGTGCATTTTGACTTTTGAAAAACAATCTCATTCAGAGTGGTATTTCTTAAGTGGTAAAGGAACTGTATTCAATTGCTCCCTCACAAATGGGATAATTTAGGTACTGTTAATCTGCAGAACTTTTAGAATTGATAAAGTGCCACATGGGTGACTTGTGGTTGTTAACTTTTTTATTTTCCCAGTTGCAAAATGAACAGAAATAAATCTAGCATCACTCAATCTCTAGGTATGTTAATTCAGCTCCAACCCAACCAAGGAGTGCCTGTCAGGACCAATTGCAGAGACAAATTTTCTTTGACTGAATGGTAAATGATGATTATCTTTGTTTGCATTCTTAGCTTAATACTGGATTGGCTTTAAAGAAATTTATGATAGGAACTTAACAAACCCAGTATGGTCTGAATTAAGGAGGAACAGTTTGTTTTTTCTGATGACATGATGAAGACTTTTTCATTGAAAGTTTTAAGAGCTGACTAATTCAAAGGATAATTAATTAATCTTGGGGTTTTTTGGCAATTGGGGTTAAGTGACTTGCCCAGAGTCACACACCTACTAAGTGTCAAGTATTTGGCCTGGGACTGGATTTGAACTCAGATACTCCTGACTTCAGGGCTGGTGCTCTAACCACTGCGCAACCTAGCTGCCCCTTGTGTTTTCTTTGAATGTCATTGCAGTGATCATTGGTGAGTAAAAGCAAGTAGGAAAGAACACAGAATTTGTCTGAGACCATTTTCCTGAGAATCTTGGTTCTAATATTTACCACCTGTATGACTCTAGGCAAGCCATTTCACTTTGGGAGGCTGAGTTCCTGAGTTGTAAAATGAGGCAGTTGGACAAAATAAATGATCTCTAAAATATCTTTTATCACTACTGATCTATAATCTTATGTTCCTGCAAAAAGCCATAAGTCAGTTCATGAATTTAATAATCATCAGTAAAGAGATGATACCAGTATCATGATCATCAACTATGAATGGAAACCTGGATAAATATGACTAGTTCTGACCCACGGCAAGTCACTTAATCCTCTGGAGCTCAGTTTCCCTATCTGTACAATGAGAATGATAATGACATTGCTTTACCTCAAGTGGTTGTAGAAGGAAAGCAATCTATAAACCTTAAAATACTCTAGATTTAGAGAAGGAAGGGACTTTAGAAGCCAGCTATCTCAATGCCTTCATTTTACAGATGAAGAAACTGAATTCTAGGGAAGTTAAGTGATTTGCCCTGGGTCATACTTAATAAGCACCAGAAGTGGAATCTGAACCAAAACCTGATACCAGAGCCAGTGCTTATTATTACCAAGGAGGGGAGTGATACTCATTGAAGAAATGAAAGAAGAAATAATTAAAATGGTGTTTTAGGAAGATTAATGTGGCAGTGGTATGCAGGATGATTGGAGTGGTGAAGAAATTGTAGATAGGAAAGTAGCTTATAAGAGTATCAGCTAATTGAAGAAGATAAGATATTTGAAATATTTTAGACTTGAGATGATGAAGGCCTGGTCTATTCTATGGTGGTGGTGGTGTGGAGTATGAATGGAAAGGAAGGTATGAATCCATGAGATATTTCTAAATAATAATAAATTGGACTTGGTGATTGATTGGATTAGAGGGAGGGATGGGCAAGGCAAAAGTAGGAATCTAAATACCTTAAAGATATCAAGACTGGGAGAATGGGAGAATGATCTTGGGAGTGTTTTCAAAAATGGAGACAGAAAAGTTGGAAAGGAAAGTTTGTCTCAAGAAGAAGGTGCTTAATTTAATTTTAGATAGCTTAAACTTGATGTGATCATGGGACATTCTGGTGGTAACGTCTTATAGCAAGTTGCAGATATTAAACTGGAACTTGTATGAGATTTTTGAGGCTAATGATGAAGACTTAGGAGTCCTCGAAGTAAGAAGATGAGGTCTGGAGCATTGCTACAGAATAGACAACATCTTAAGGAAGAAGCAGATGAGACCTTAGACCTCTAAATTACCTAATTTAGTTCAACTACCTTATTCTTAAAAAAATAATTAATTTTTAGTTTTCAACATTCACTTACATAAGATTTTGAGTTCTAAATTTTCTCCCCCTCCCTATCTTTCCCCCTTCCCAAGATGGCATGCAATCTGATATAGGCTGTATTTATACATTCACATTAAACATATTTTCACATTACTCATGATATAAAGACGGATTTGAACTATTGGAAGGAACCACGAGAAAGAAGAAGCAAAACAAAACAACAAAAGAAAAGGAGAGCAAATGGTATGCTTCCATCTGCATCCAGACTCCTAAGTTCTTTCTCTGAATGTGGTTAACATTTTCCATTTTGAGTCTTTTGGAGTTGTCTTAGATCCTTGCATTGCTGAGAAGAGCTAAGTCTATTAAAGTTGGTCATCACACAATGTGTTATTATGTACAATGTTCTCCTGGTTCTGCTCATTTCACTCAGCATCATTTCACATAAGTCCTTCCAGGTTTTTCTGAAGTCTGTTTGCTCATAATTTCTTATAGCACAATAGTATTCCATTACAATCACGTACCACAACTTGTTCAGCTATTCCCCAATTGATGAGCAACCCCTCAATTTCCAATTCTTTGCCACCACAAAAAGAGCTGCTATAAATATTTTTGTACATGTGGGTCTTTCCCCATGTTTATTATCTCTTTGGGATACAGACCTAGAAGTGGTATTGCTGGGTCAAAGGGTATGCACAGTTTTATAGCCCTTTGGGCACAGTTCCAAATTGCTCTCTGGAATGGTTGTGGATCAGTTCACAACTCCACCAACACTATTTTCCAGTTTTCTTTCTTTCTTTCTTTCTTTCTTTCTTTCTTTCTTTCTTTCTTTCTTTCTTTCTTTTTTCTTTCTTTCTTTCTTCCTTCCTTCCTTCCTTCCTTCCTTCCTTCGGCTAGGCAATGGATTAAGTGACTTGCCCAGGGTCACACAGCTAGTAAGTGTTATGGATCTGAGGCTGGATTTGAACTCAGGTCCTCCTGAATCCAGGGCCAGTGCTGTATGCACTGCAACACCTAGCTGCCCCCCAAACTTTTCTATTTAATGTAATCAAATTCATGCATATTGCATTTCATAATGTTCTTTATCTCTTGTTTGGTCATAAATTCTTCCCTTCTCCATAGATCTGACAGGTAATCAACTACCTCATTTTACAGATAAGGAAACTAAGTCAGATGAATTGATCAAAGTCCCATAGGTATCAAATGGCAGAGGTGGAATTATTACTCTGTTCTGTTAAGTCAAAGTCTAGCACTCTTCCCATTTCACCATGTTGTCTCTATTGGTACGTTTTCTAAATTCCTCCTCATTGCCTTCTCTTCTCCAAAAAGCAATGTAGTATTAATCTTTTACTTTTACAAATCCTGACAGAGAAGGCCACTATGATGCATCATGAGCTGGGGGATTGCAAATCAAGGCTCGAGGGAGTGTTAAGCAATTCCTCCCTCTAAGACTGACCTGAAGAGTGACAGATACAGTCCCTTTTTCATCACTGAAAGTCCTAAACCTCCTCCTCAGATGGAAGAAACAGATCACGACTGGAAAAGATATATTCAGAGACATGTATTTGCATCCCTGGCAACTGACTGGAAATCCCAATTTTGTTTTGAGAGCAGGAATGGAGAGAAAGAGTCTCAGAGACTTTTGGAAGTACCCATTGCAATCTAATTGTCAAAGAGTTGTGAACTGCTGTTAGCATCATTCCAATTAACAATTCAAAACCTGATTTTGCATTATTCATGGTGTTTAAATAACTTATCAATGGGAACAACAGTGATGTGAAATGGCTGCAATTAGAAAAGCTTACTTAAAGCTTGTAGACAAATATCCTTAATTAAGTAATATTGCCTGATTGGTGGTGGTGGTCAGATTAGCTTTGGTTGGCAAATGGGTGGTTGGAAAAAGGCAGAATCTAGGCAAAAAAAGTTGAAGGGTAGTGCTTCAGAATACCAAAACTTGTATTAAGCAGAGGATTGGGAGTTCTGCCTGGGTACCATCACTGGCTTTTGTGTAATCAGGCTAATTATAAAAATAATGAAAATTTATGAGAATATGATATAGTCACTTTTTCATTATATGCACTAAGGCAGTGGTATTGTGAGTTCAGATTATAGCAAATGGCCGTTTGTTTAATCAAAGCTTAACCAACTAAATCTTCATCTTGGAGCTGGAAGGCTTGGGCAGATATAAGGTAGCATTTGAACATGTTGGAAATTTTTGTTAAAAAATCACCCTGCTGTTACAGTCAGGTTTCAAAGGTTATAATAATAATAATAATAACATGCTGATTGAGTGTGAATTAATTTAGGCATTAATATAGTGAGGTCCTGGTTTTCCAAGGAGGAGGGAAGTGACCCAAGCTAGAAATGGAGCAAGTCAGAGTTTCTAAGTCCATCAGTAATGGGATCAGGGCACCATGCAATGGGAGTAGCCCTTGCACTTTCAGTCTGAGTGAGAGAGGGAGTCTTAGTCACTAAAAATATTTGAATTATATGCTTTGTTTTGGTCTTTTACTTATTTTTCAACAATCCTGTTGCTAGTTTCTCTCTCTCTTCTACCTGCCTTAAAAGAAAAAACCCTCGGAACAAATGTGTACAGGCAAGCAAAACAAGTTGTCTCCCTTTTCCCTACTACCTTTCCCTCTCTACCTCCCAAACCATAAAAGAAAAATAAAACTCTCACTATGAATATGCACACTCAAACAAAACAAATTGTATCACTGGCTGTGTCAAAACATTTGTCCCATTCTGCATCTTTAGTCCATTTCTTTCGTATCATTAGGTGGCCTACCACATAAATCTAAACTTCTGTGCCTGACTTTCAAGGTTCTCTACATCCCAGCACCCTTTTTCTAAACTTGTTTCCCAATACTCCCAAAGTTGTATCTTGTTCACAACACTTTTGCCTTGTAAACACCCCACTGAAGAGATTCCCCTGCAGTTTTCCACATGTACTGTGCTACTAATTGCTTCAGTCTCTGCTCATGTTACCACCAGGCTTCACCTGGTATGGCTTCTCCTCTGTCTTTTTCCTCCCCAAATCCTACTCTGCCTTCCATACTGTCTTCCTGCTGTTCATTCTGGCTCATTCTCTGAACTCCAATAATCAAAGGATCACAGGACTTAAAGCTGGAAAGGGGCCTTAGTGGTCATAGAGAATATATATCCCTCATTTTACCTATAAAGAAACTGACATCCAGGGAGAGGAAGTGACCCATTTAAGATGACACAGCCAGGAAGGATAAGAACTGGGACTTGAACTCAGGTCACCTAAATTTTTTCA
The DNA here is from genome assembly GCF_003287225.1 of Phascolarctos cinereus. Taxonomy (NCBI): domain Eukaryota; kingdom Metazoa; phylum Chordata; class Mammalia; order Diprotodontia; family Phascolarctidae; genus Phascolarctos; species Phascolarctos cinereus. Next base: position 62,009,527 of record NW_027556180.1, read on the forward strand.
TCAGGGTTTGTTCCACCTCACCATGTGCCCTCCTCCACTGAGAGATGGATGTCTCTAATGGTTCTGAAAGATTTCCAAGGAAGCAGACTCCATAGCATCCCTAAGCATCACCACCAAATCTTTTACCTAGCCTTTAGGTCAAAGAGTATGTAGAAAGCATCTTATCTTTTCTGACCTACCTTAGGAAAATATTTCCTTAGCTCTGCCAATTACCTTCTTCCTTTCATTTTCTCTATGATATCCTTACCTTCTCCATCTTTCTTGCTCACAAATTTCAACTTGGAAGGGAGCCTTGAGTTCATCAAGGCTAATCCCTTCCTTTTACAGATGAGGAAACTGAGAGGGCAAAAAGGTAGGATTCAAACAGAAAGTTTCCTGATTCAACATCCAGCTCTTTACCCACTGTGCCATGTGAATTCTCTAGAGGGAAACCCATTGAGTTCAACTATTTTGTCCAGGTATTGTCAACATCTTCACTCCTCAACTCTTATTCCATGAAGAAAATGCTTTCAACCAAGGATAAGACTATGGAAGTTCAGGGCAAATTCAAGATGGAGTAAATGGTTCAGTTCGAAGCAGCCTCTAGGTGAGGAGACTGATGGGATGAAGGCTAGTGTTCCTTTTACCATCCATAGGAGAAGAGCCCTGTCTCCCCACTCTTAGGATTATCAGATTTGAGTTGGAGAAGGACCCTCAAGATCATTTAGCCAACTTCTTCATTTTAAAGATGATATTCCAACAAAAAAGTGACTTACAGGTCTCAGTAGTACTTAGAGACCAATACACATAGTTCAGCACTTCTGTCTTGTATTTGCTGCTATTGTATCCTGTATGTTATCAGAGGAAGGGAACCTTAGAGGTCAAAGACTTCCAATCCTGATTCACTCCTTCCTCCATTTTACATAGGAAGAAATGGAACCTCAGAGAAATTACATGGCTTGTCCAAGGTCACAGAAGTGTCAGAGGCAGCATTTGGATTTGTCTCCCTGACTCTAGGTCCAGAACCCTATCCATTATGCTAAACTACTTCTCAGTTTTGTGACTTGCTTGCAGGAACTGTGCCATATACTTGTGTATAGCCTGTGGTTCCTACTACAGTACTGAACACATAGTAGGGAATCAATAAGTACTTCCTGGTTGATGGAAAAGAATTGTTCTTTCCAGGTAATTGGGCTTTTGGCCAGCTATCTAGCAGGGGAGGGCAAGTGTGGAGTAGTCTTCAGGGAGAGGTAAGCTACTTAATTGGATTTAGAGATAGCTGACAGGCCAGCATTCAAGGCAATGCTTCCTGGCTGCCAATTAGGAAATACCAGGTGACGTGTTTGGATGCATCACCCCCTGGGCTCATCTTGGAGTCTGGAAATAGAATCTAGAGTGTCAGGTGCCCAGCCTTCCACTAACAGAGGCCAGAGGTACCTGATGCTGTGATCCTAATTGGGCTTCCTTGTGTCAGAGGCCAGTGAAGGAGCCTCTAACATGATGCAGAAGGAGGTATATTTAGCCTTCATGACGCATTTCAAGGAGAAATATGCTAGAAACAGTGACGCTGAAACATCCTGTGATTAAGACATAAGGTTTGGGTGTTGATGCTCTTGCTTACAGCTAAAATAATCATCACTGAATTTTACTTTCTAAAATACCACTAGTCATAAAAGACAATGGTCATAAAATCAGGGACAACTTCCTGGCTAAGTTGGTCCCAAGCTAAGAAGGTACTGTGGGTAGCTGAAAAAGCTAAGGAAACTCCATTTTGTCTGTAGTTCCTCTATCTTGCCCCTGACTCTGCTTAAATTACAATCCCTACTCTGTCTGCAACCTTCCTTACTGCTGAAACCACAAGGAGGGGTCTATCTATTAAGGCAGGGTAATAAGTTAGTTGTCCTTCATTCTCAAAGAGGAACGTGACCTCAGGGAGGTGATGTCATGACTTACAAGTGAATTGGATTTAAGTGAGGCAGGGCTGTGTAAAGTCATCAGCCTTACTCTTCTCCAGAGCCATCTGGATTCAGAGGCAAGATATAGTTCAGGAGGACTGGTGATGGCCCCAGAGGCAGTGGGAAACCTTGACCTTTTCAAGCCAAGGTCTTTTCCAGGCATGTTTGTCTGAGGGTGGGATGGGGTGGATGTTATGAGAGATAGCTAACCAAAGAAGAGCCTTTTCTGTTACTAGCCTCAGCAATAGGTCCTGTCCAGTCAAGGGATATTATATTCCCTATTCCTACCCTGTAAGCCTCCAGAAACAAGCCCTGTCCAGTCCTGAGATACCTTCACTTCACCTCCTGGCTAAATTGAAACCTATATAAGCTTTGGTCTTCTGTTCCTTCAGGGAGTCTCTACCTGTGTGGGTGGGACTCCCTTGTTGGCAAACTCAATAAATCCTCATTAGTTCCTAAATTTTGGGTTTGGGTTTGGGTAGTGGTTCTAGTTTCCTTTGGCAATGACAATTTTACCCACAGTAAATGGTAGCAGTGGTGGGATTTCCAGACTGAAAACATAAAATTCCAGAGGTCTGGGAAAGCTGTGGGCTTCTCCACTTGAGATAGCCCTTATGGGTTGGTTCTGGGAACCTGTTGAGTATTTGTACTCTGTCAGGTGAGGATTGACCATGCCTTTATCCACAAACAGCAACCCTCCTCCTTCCCCCATCTGATCAGCCAGATGGTCTGGTCGGGTCTGATTTAATTTGGTTCTGGGTTAGAAACTGGTTCCTTTGGATTAGTTGGAAAGATATTGCCAGCAAGTGCTTCTATGTATTTATCTTGTAGCATTGTCTTTGTTATGTCTTGGTAAATCCAAGCTGCCCTTTTCCTGTGTGCTCTGATTAGCTAAAGGAAGAGGGGTGTAAAGAGTGAAATCTTTTCTGCAAAACTTTTGAAGCCATCAAAAATAAAGTCTCTCTCTCTCTCTCTCTCTCTCTCTCTCTCTCTCTCTCTCTCTCTCTCTCTCTCTCTCTCTCTCTCTCTCTCTCTCTCTCTCCATTTCTAACTCTGGCTAAGATTGGGAGGCAGACAAGAGAAACACAAATATGAAGGAAGGTCAAAAGCAGGGTGGAGGTTACAATACAACAGGATCAGGGACAAGGTAGAGGAACTACAGACAAAATGCAGTCACTTTATCTTTCTTGGCTACCCACAGCATGAAATGCCTTCTTTCAGAAATGAGCAAAATGCCTTCTTTCAGATGAATTCCAAAAGCAAGGTCTTAACCACTCACATTGCCATCTCCCTAGCAGGATACAGTACCCCACTTCCTCTCGCATCTATATCAGCTATACTGCTAGCTAGCCCCTGAACTTGACATTGAATCTCTCACATCCACAATATACATTCTATAATATAATTGTATAATAATAATAAAATATAATCTCCCCTTGGACCCTGAGAATCTTGGCCTTCCTTTTGGATATAGCTCAGCTGCCACCCGCTCTGTGAAGGTGATTCCCTCAGTTCCTGGTGCTTCGGCCTTCCCTCTCCTCATTTTTCCTTGCATTTATTTGTCAGGGTGAATGTTCTATTTCCTCAGAATAAGATAAGCTCCCTTTAAGGCAGGGATTGCTTAGTTCCTGTCTATGGACCTAGTGACTAGCACTATACCTTGTACCTTTCAAAGGGGAAAGGCAAGTCATGGAGCAGACCTGTGATTTTAGGTCAAAAATTTAGAGCTGGAAGAGACCTTAAAGATCAAGTCACTTTGCAGATGAGGGAACTGAGGCACAGAGAGGTTAAGAGACCTACCTGAAGCCACCAAAGGACTAAGTGATAGAGACAATATTTGAGTCTGGGTCCTCTGCCCCCAAATTTAGTGCTCTTTTCACTGTATACATTGATTTTATTGTTTTAAGGAACTTCCTGGCATGGAGAGTTTCCACCCATTTAACAACTAATCTATACCTTACAATCTCAGGAAGCTGAAAACAGGTGACTAGACTAGCAGCCAATGAACAACATCTATCAGAGGAAGGACTTGAACCCAGGTCTTCTGAATGCTAAGTTCAGCCCTCAGTCCACTGCACTGCACCATACTGCTTTCTATTCCCTGCCCCTCTCTCCTTGATTGTACCTGGGAATTCATTGACATAGGAACTGTCCCCCACTCCTCACCAATGCAGACTAATAATGATCCTACAACTTAGTCTTAGAGAGTTTCCTTGTAACTGCTAGGTGCTTAACATGGATCTGTTGACTCTAATTGAACTTCTAGTTCTTATAGTGATATGTGAACTATAGGTGCTATTTCCCTAGAAGTTTCTTCCTTCTGGAAAGGCCCATGGCCTGCACCCCTACTGAAGTAGGAGCCTGGGCAGAGCCTGGAGGGGAAGGTAAACCTGGTCACTTCCAATTCATTTCCCTTCATCACCAGCTAGTTTTCAGCTGCCAGGCAGAGGGGAACTGCAGCTGTTATAGAATGTGCTAATGAATCCCCCCTCCTCCACTCACATTTATAGAAAGTTGAATGACCCCATGCAAAGCGACTTCTGCCAAAAGGAAGATATCACATCTCTGGAGACTGAGGAGTTAATGAATGGAGGGAGCTGAGTCTGCCAGAGGCAGGCAGAGCAAAAACTGCTGCTGGTTTTTCAGTTAAGAAAAAAAAGGCACAAACAACCAATTAGCAAAGCCTTAATGCAATTAGAGCTGCTGGAGGTGCTCAGTGTGTCCAATTCTGAAGTTTCTGCAGGACAAATCCCTTAGCTGATCTGCATGGCATCCCTCATTTTCCCACTGCTTTGTTTAAAATGCAGCAAGAGCATGATGGAAGGCACAGGTGAGAAAGCTGACTCCAGTAACCTTCCTGGACTGGTTTTAATCCAGCTTTTCCCATGCACTTCTAGACCTCCAATACATGACCATTTCTTCTGTCTTAAGCTTAAGAAGCAACAAGACCTAGGAAAGTGGTAGTGGAGAGACTCAGGCTTGCCAGCTGCCAGCCCTTGGGCCTACATAGGTCAGGCACTGGGGAGAAGCTGTGGAAGGAGACTATTAGGGTCCTGTGACCACTTTATGGGGAAAGGAAAATGAAGAGAAAAGACATAAGGAAAAACATTTTTTTTCCCTCTGGTGCATGAGCAGGGTCAAGTGCATTGAACCCTCTGTATCTACTGACTAGTCCCTGGAGGTGTAGATTGGTAAAACAAATTATGCTATAGCAATGTAAAAGAATGCTATTGTGCCATAAGAAATGGTGATTTCAGAAAAACCTGAGAACACTTGTATGAACTGGAGCAGGATGGAGCGAATAGAACCAAGAGAGCAATTTATACAATAATAACAAGATTATAAAGACAACTTTGAAAGACTTAAGAGCTCTGCTCAACAGAATTTAAAGAGCCTGATTCCAGAGGACCAAAGAGGAAACAAATTAAGAGGTGATGGACTTAAGAGGCAGAATGAGACATATTTTTGGTTATAGCCAACAGGGAAATTCTTTTGCTTAACTCTGTATATTTGTCACAAGGATTTTTGTTTTTCTCTCCCTCTGTCAGATGCTTGGTAATTAAAAAATAGAAAAATTACATTAAAAAGGGAAGAGGGTAAGAGGCCCAGTTGAAAGCCTGGGGCGAACAATGCGCTATGAGTTGGAAGACGTAGGTTCAAGTCCTAATTTCCCCATTGATTATCCATGTGACTTTGGCCAATTCAGTTAACATCTTTAAGTTCCAATTTCCTCATCTGTAAAATGGGGGTATTACCTGCTGCTCTGCTTCTCAGTGGGAAAGTTCTTTTGCTGGTCTAAGCACTGTCCAATGGTTTCCTGAATTTTTAGATAACGCCTCCTTTAGGAAAGGCAGAATATTTGCATGAGATAAATGAGGGATTGACAAACCTTCCTACACTATTACCCTCCCAATCTAAACATTTATACTAACCTGCTACTTTGTGATTGAAATTCTCAGCATTAGCCAAGTAAGGTTCACAATGCCATAGTGATGATACTAATGCCTTATTTGGAGGGTGGATTATCAGGTATTAATACCTTAACACAGATCAGATGTTGAGTTCTAGCAGAGAACAGGAAGCTAGGGAAGTGGGGCATAGGACTAATACATTTTGATAAATTGGTGAAGTAAGAGCGACATCTCTGAAGCACGAGAGAGGGCGGGTTTGTAGGGTGGGGTGCCTGAAAGAGGGTGAGAGGTATATGGAAACATTTTTTTTTCCAGCTTAAGGAACTAGAGAGTTTTCTTCCAGGGATTCATCAAAGGATGAATCAGGAGATGAAGCCAGAAAGAGAATTGAATCCAGTAGTCCATTAAAAAAATCATGTTAAATCCCCTTGCTTCACCAGCCTTTGAATGGGAATAGCAGTAGCCTGGCCTCATATTCTATTTGAGAAATATGAAAAATATAGATCATAGCTTCTGACACATGAAAGAAAGCAAATGCTCTACAAACAAAAAAATTATTTTAGATTCTGTATCTTCATGGGCACCCGAGTCTTCCACTGGTCTTGGTTTGCAGCCAGAGGCTACCATTAATCACAGGGGCAATGACCTAAGCATGGGAGCAGAAAATGGCTGTGAATCTGAGCATTCATATCCCTGCATTCATTCTACCGCTTTTCATCTTGCCGATGGCAGACAGCCCTGACTGCAAGCATGTCCTTGCATGCTAGAAGGGGGATTCGCCATATGATATTTTCCATCACACAACCTGGTTTAGCCACACCCCACACTGTCTCCATTGATCACAAGGGATGTTGACAAATGTTGAGGGAAAAACTAATTTCAATTAATTTGAAAATTAAAAAAAACACCATGGCATATTGCACTTGTTGGGGGGAGGGGAGATGTGGAAGAACCAGGAAAAGAATTTGTCATACCAATCAGGGACAGAATAGGGGGCTGCAATTTACACAGTATTGGAAATTGTTATCATAAATTGAACAATAGAATTCCGTGCTGCTCTGTCTTTCCAATAGCCCCGGTAGGGTAGAGGGGAAGGTAGTAGCACTCTGGGAGTATGACATGTAATACAACCCTTTGCATTTAAAGCCCTCCACATTCGGTCTCCCATCTAACTTTCTGGACATATATTGTAGTATTCTCCATCAAGACCTCCATGTTTGTTTACTTATTTTGTCAGAATCTAGAACAGTGCCTCGCACATGGCAAGTTCTTAATAAATGTTTGTTGAAATGAACTGGGTGCTGCCCCATCCCCTTCTATGTAGCATGCTACATGGAAAGAACACTGGATGGGGAATCAGAACTGACTGTGATCCTGGCTCCACCACCGCTTGGTGTGATCTTGAATAAGTTAGTAAAACTTCTCTAAACCTCATATACAAAACAGGGATAATATCTGCCCTTCTTCCTTCAGGATTAGTTAGAGAATGCAGGCAAAAATATCATATAGGCTGTAAAGTCTTATGCAAAATATTAAAATTATGTACAGATCAATGGGTAAGAGTGAATGCCTCATTTCTTCTACATTTTTTTTTTGTTTTTTCATTTTCATTTTTCATTTTTTTCCTTCCCCATTTTTCTGTTCATTCATTCCATCCATAAGCCATGTTCCATGGTCATTTCTTACTCCATCTTCTCTTATTTTGGGCAGTTACAAGTTGCTATACTCATTCCACACTGTTCAGACTTTCTTCCACTACATCTCATTCAATCAGCCAATAAATATGAAGCACTTACTATGTGTCAGCCTCTGTGCTAAGCACTGGGGATGCAAAGAAAGGCAACAGAAAATCCTGCCCTCAAGGAGCTCACACTCTAATGGAGAAGACAACAAGCAAACAACTATTTACCAACAAGCTATATGCAGAATAAATTGGAGATACTCAACAATGAGACATTGCTAGCATTAAGAGGGATCAGTAAAGGCTTCTTGTAGCTGAAACTTGAAAGAAGCCAGGAGGCAGAAATGAGGAGGAAGAGCATTTCAGCAATGGGGGATGATAGCCAGGGAAAATGTCTGGAGTTAGGAGATAGAGCATCTTTTGTGAGGAAAAGCAAGGGAGCCAGTGTTAATAGATTGCAGAGTATGTGTGCTGAGAAGACCAGAAAGTTGGTAGTGGGGAGCCGGGTTATGAAGGGCTTTCAAAGCCAGAGAATTGATCCTGGAGGTGAGAGGGAGTCAATGGAATCAAAGCGACATGGTTAGAGCTGGGCTTTAGAAAAATCCCTTTGACAGTTGAATGGAGGATGGATTGGAGTGAGGAGAGACTGGTGTTGGAGAGACCAACCAGCAGGCTATTGCAATAGCCCAGGAGTAGGGTGATGAGGGCCTGCACCAGTGTGGTAGCAGTGTCAGAGAAGAAAAGGGATCATATTCTAGAGATGTTAACAGAGGCAAAATTCACAGGCTTGGCAGCAGATTGGATGTGGATGTGTATCTGTGTGAGAGAGATAATGAAGAGGCATGGATGGAACATATGTTGTGGGTCTTAGGGACTAAAAGATTGCTCTTATTTAATGATTGTAAATTCTTTGACTAGTTAACACTTTTTATTGCTTGTACAAGGATAATAATCTAGTCCCCATAATTTTTAGCTAATGCCACCTCCCCTTACTTTTGCCCTCTAATTATGAGAAATTTAATGCACAGAAAGGCATTTTTAATTATGGTAGCATAACTACCCAATGACATCAAGAAAGAAAAGAAGACACCAGAAAAGAACCAAAAAATGTAAGAAATAATATTATTATAGAATGGTTGATTATGTGATCATAAAGCTTTAGAACTGGAAAAGATCTTAGAGGTTATCTAGTCCTTCTATCCCATCATTTTTCAGATGAAGAAACTGAGGCCCAGAGAGTTTAAGTGATTTACCAAAGGTCACAAAGGTAGTAAGTATCAGAGGCAAAATCTTTGTGTTTTAAAATATATATATATATTTTTTGAATTATTTATAAAAACTAATTTTTCACATTTATTTAAAAATTTTTGAGTTCCAAATTCTCTCCCTTCCTTCATAAGCCTCCACCCTCACTGAGAAGGCAAACAATTTTATATACATTATATATGTGCAGTCATGCAAAACATTTCTTTTTATTCATGTTGTGAAAGAAAACACAGACAAAAAAAACTCAAGAAAAATAAAGTAAAAATAAAGTATTCTTTGATCTGTATCCAGATTCCATCAGTCCTTTCTCTGCAGATGGATAGCATTTTCCATCATGAGTCTTTTGGAATTGTCTTGGATCATTGTATTGCTGAGAAGAACTAAATGTATCACAGCTAATCATTGTACAATGTTGCTGTTACTGTGTGCAATGTTTTCCTGGTCTTCTCATTTCACTTTGCATCAGTTTATGTGAAACTTTCCAGGTTTTTCTGAAAGCATCCTGCTCATTATATCTTCTAGCACAATAATATTCCAGCACAATCATATACTACAACTTGTTCAGCCATTCCCCAGTTGATGGGCATCCCTTCAATTTCCAAGTCTTTGTCACCATAAAAAAAAGAGCTGCTATAATATTTCTGTACATATAGGTCCTTTTCCTTTTTAAAAAATCTCTTTTGGATACAGACATAGTAGTGGTATTGCTACATCAGAGGGTATGCACAGTTTTATAGCCTTTTGGGTATAATTATAAATTGCTCTCTAGAATGGTTGGATCAGTTCATTACTTCATCAACATTGTATCAGTGTCCCAATTTTCCAACATCCCTCCCAACACTTGTCATTTTCCTTTTCTGTCATATTAACCAATCTCTGAGAGTTGTTTTAATTTGTATTTCTCTAATGAATAGTGATTTAGAGTATTTTTCAAAAACATGACTATATATAGCTCTGATTTCTTCATTTGAAAACTGAGAGGCAGAATGTGTTAATTTTTTTTCTGAGTTTTTACAAAAAATTTTCTCTTTTAATTTTTGGTGCAAGGTCAGGTCTGCTGGGGAAGGGGGGAGGAAGGAATTCATTCAGGAAGGAATATGATATAAGAATAAAAGGTATCAATTACATATAAATAAGTAAAATAAAAATAGTTTAACAAAAAACAATACCATAGAAATCTTTTAACACTGATGTTGAGAGAACTGAGCAACACATAATGGTCTGACTGGGTTATAGGTGATTTCTGCTGGAGAAAACCCATTATGTTTCACTGCCATGACTGGCCCAGTAGTATCCCTGATGATAACCAGTAACTATGCTTGATTTTCCTGTATTTTAGTTTAGTATTCCTTAAACTACAGAGAAACTTCTTCTTACTCTCTCTTAGTTTTCCTTCCTGTTCCACTGTTTATACTGGCTACCAGTGTTAGATGGTGCATGTATAATAATCAGGACTCTGTCTTGTATCACTGAAATTTAGAAATATTCTTGGCCCAGTGCCATGTCATGGATGCCTGCAAAAAGCTGTTTATTTTTCAATGCAAGATAGCAGCTCTTATTCGGTGGTTGTAAATTCTTTGACCAGTTAGCATTTATTGCTACCTGTATAAGGATAATAATCTAGTACCCATAACTGTCAGCTAATGCATCCTCTCCCTACTAATGCTCTCTAATTATGAGGAATTTAATACTTAGAAAGACATGTTTAGTTATAGCAGCATTCTCAGCCCCTTGAAATGCAGCTTCTTTCTCCACCCCTTCATTGAAGCTCCTCTTTCAAAGGTCCCCATTGACCTTCTAATCATGAAATCTAATGACATTTTCTAAGTCCCCACTTTCTCAGGCTTCTCTGCAGATTTTAATGTTATTGAACACCATCCCTGATGGTGTAGTTTCTTCTGCCTTGCCTTCAGAGACAGTATGCTATCTCAGTTCTCCTCTGACCTCTCTAGCGAATCCTTTCTCCTTTTCTGGTTTCTCATTCATTCAAACTCCTTAAGATGAGTGTTCATCAAAGTTCTATCTTTGACTAACTTTCGTTTTCTCTTTACATTCCCTTCCTTGGCAGTTACTAGATGACTCTCAAATCTATATCTTAAGATCCATATCTGCTCCTTTTTTCCTGATCTCTAGCTCCACATATACAATACAATGAAATGTAATACAATACCCATTTATTAAACACCTACTATATACCACATATTGTGCAAAGCAGTGGGGGTACAAATGAGAAAAGAAAAAATAATCTCTGTTCTCAAGGAACTTACACTTTAAAGGGGAGGGGGAGACAATATACACAGGGAAATTAAAAAACTGGGGAGCAAAAGGTACAGCAAAATGGTGATGATGGAGTGGAATCCAAAGAATGCAGCTGATGGGAAATCAAGAATTGGTTGGGCTTCTGAGCCTTCTTTATAAAAAGGGTCTGGGAAGAGGTTTTTTTCCTTCATCCTCAAGTTCTCCAATCAAAGAGTTTAGAGGCTACTGAGGGTTCTGATGAGATGTGGTAGCAAAAGTGATGAATCATCCTGATGATGAGTTTCCTGGTGGTGATATTATCCCGGTGTGTGTGTGTGTGTGTGTGTGTGTGTGTGTGTGTGTGTGTGTGTGTAGGGGGATAACAGAATAAATATGAAATGAAGAGATGGCTGGAATTCTGAGACCTCTTTATAAGGAGGCTTTGGGAAGATTGACTATTTTCTTTGTTTCAAGGGAAAGTTCATGTAGAAAGGTAAATGACCACAATGAAAAATAAAATGCACCATGAATCCAGCTTATTAAAAACCAGAAACAAATGTAATGAACAGATAGGTTTCCTTTACACAGATTGAACTAAACTATGTAAAGGCTCAAGCCTTCAGTTCAGTAAGGGACCCTTTGCTGCCAGGGCACAAAGCAAGCATCTTGACTCTTTGCCCTCCACTTCTTATAATGAGAAGACTCATGCTGTAAACAGCATTCCAAGTATGATTCCAAGTACGAAGCTGACAGGTGATTTTAGGCTCTGTTCCAGGAAAGAGAGGCCCCTGAATCATTCCCCTTTTCCTCAGCAATCTCCTAATTGGCCCCGGGACCCAAACTGCCAGGATCTTTGGGAATTGTCAGGATTTTCAGGCCTGTGAGTGAGGTTGGGTTCCTGATCCCTTAGCAATGAACTCACCTGCCTGTCTTCATTGCTGTAAATATGCTGCTTTCTCATATCAGAGAGCCTTATAAGAGAGGCTCTAGGGATTCATGAGGACTTTGCTGAGGAAAAGATATAACTGATGGTGATGCCTCTTTGGATGAATAATCTCAGATTGCTGCTATTCTCCCTCTCCCGTACCTCTCCCTTACCAAAGTGTACAGAAACTCAAATGATTAAAAGATGAATCTGGCTTTGAGCTTGGGAAGGAAGCAGCCCGACTGTAACGAGGTGCTCACTTTCATTCATGTCGGCTGTCTATTCATCTGCTCCTTTCTGACTTGGTAGAGGATGACTCATTGTCTTATTCCCCCAACTATGTGTGTTTTGACTTTAAATTCGGCTGTCTGACGCCAAGCAGTGCTGAAGTCATGGCAGTTTGAGCCAGCAGCCTCCCTGAAGAAACCTGAATATGTCTGGATTGGAGAATCTGAGCACTTATGCAGAGCTGCTATAGATTTGCCTTCTTTCTAATTGAAGGTAGGTCAGTAATAGCAGGGCTCATGAAGGCATTCAGCCCAGAATAGAGAAAATCAATTCTTATCACATCAGCATAAATGGCATTTTTTTTATGTTGGCTACAATTTTTGAACAGAGATATGGTAGCCTGTCTTTGAATGAATCTCCAGGGAAAAGGAATTAAATGACAGTAATAAAGATGCTATACATTCATTGAGTACTTTATACTTTTCAAAGACTTTACCACCGACTCTTTTGTGAGATTCTCCTAAGAATATGTGATGGTTATCAGGAAAAACAGAGTTGTAACTAGGTATGGGGTCATCAGAGCATTGCCCCAGTGTGACAGTTTTTTTTAGAAAGTTAGTATTTTATTTTTTCCCCAGTTACATGTAAAAAACAAATTTTAACATTTGTTTTTAAAACTTTGAGTTTCAAATTCTCTCCCTTCCTCCCTCCCCCTTCTCCCCCTCATTGAGAAGGCAAGCAATTCAATATAGGTTATACATGTCAGGGTGACAGATTTAAAGGATGCTAGACTTAGAGGGTGTTGATAGCACTTGTACTTTAGTAGGGTAGAAACAACAAAGCTTCTAGTTAACACCTAATTAGCAAGACATATGAGTTTAAAAAGTCAGTCAGTTAGTCAGACACCTATCACCTACTAAGCATATTAGGTTCCAGGCACTATGTTAAGTTCTGGGGATACAAAGAAAGACAAAAACAGTTGCTACCCTCAAGGAGCTCACAAAGGAGTGACAACATGCATACAACTATGTACCGATAACATATATACAAGTTAGATGAATGATAATCTCAGAGGGAAATCAGTAGCATTAAAGGACACCAGAAGAGGCATCCTATAGAAAGTGAGTTTTGAGCTGAGACTTGAAGGAATTCAGGGAAACCAGGAGGTGGAAGTGAAGAGAGAAAGCATAGAGGCAGCCAGTGAGAATGGACACTGAGGAAATGGAGTGTCTGGTGTGAGGAACAGCCAGGAAGCCTGTGTCACTGGATTGTAGAAGGGGGGAAGGGAAAGGAACAAGCACTCATTAAGCATTTAATATGTTCCAGGGACTATTTTAAGTGTTTTTACAAATATCTCATTTAATCCTACTAGAATATGCGGAAGGGAAGAAAGTGCAAGAAGATCAAAAGGTAGGAAGTGGATAGGTTAAGAAGAGCTTTAAAACCTGTACAGAGGAGTCTATCTTTGATCCTGCAGGTATTAGTTTGTTGTAGTTTATTGGATATGGGAGCGACAGGGTCAGATTTGAACTTCAGGAAGATTGCTTTGGTATCTGAGTGGAGGATAGACTGGAGTAAAGCTACTTGAGGTAGGCAGACAAACAAAAAGACTATTAAAGTAGCTAGTTATGAGATAAAGGCCTATATTTCCCGCTTCTCCCCCCTCCCCCGGGGTAGTGTAGCAGTGTCTGAGGAAAAGGTTGGGGGGCATACATGAGAGCTGTTGCAAGGTAGAATCGGTCATACTGGGTAATAGATAAGACACGGGAGGGGGTGAGGGAGTGAGCAAAATATTAGAGGCGAAGAACTCCTTCCTTTTCTTCCCCACTCCCAACTTAGGTCATGTTCACGCACACACATTTCTACTTATAATGCTGAGGGCAAACAACGGTTCCTCACTTTATAGACAAGGGGAGTGGAGATCAATCAAGCCATAATCATATGGCTAGTAAGAGGTGAAACAGAACCCAGGTTCAATACCCTGTCTCGTTATACCACCTTCTGAATTATGAGAAAATTTGGAGTGAAGGGACCTATGTTTGAATCCTAGCTCTCCTACTTATCACCAGTGTATCCTTGGGCAATTCATTTAACTATAATGACCTCATTGTGCTCAGATAAGGCGCCATTGATGGCCTGTATGAAATTAGGGAGGTGGACTAGATGGTATCTAAGGTCCCACCTAATTTCAACTCTTATGATACTAGAATTCTAAGATGATAAATTTAGGATTTTTTTTTTTGCTTTTTTTTTTTAAAAGCAATGCTTTAAGTATTATTGAACTATCCAAGTGGAATGTCCTGTAGATAGCAAGGGAGTCTAAAGAGTTAAGTGAGGGCTTAAGTCTGGAGTTGCAGATTTCAATTATGATCACACAAGTTTGAACTATGTGATCTATAAATTCCCCGAGGGAGTGGGTATTTCCCAGGCCCAGTTAATCCACAGCCAAACTTAAAAAAAAATCCTTATTTATCAGTACTCCAAATGGATTTGGCATTACCGGTCATTTACATCTCATCCTATGCAATTCTTGTCCACGTACAAGACGTAAGTGTACTGGCAATCATTGCTTTTCTGGCCATGCTGCTATCCTCACAGCGCCTGGGCTGGCTTCCAATTACTTTAGTGTTACACATGCTAGCACTACAATTACTTCCTAATGCCCTGAGCTCTCACCCTCCAGTTACAGTTATTCTGTTTTGCAATCAACTCTACAATGGTGGGAGTTGAGAAGGAAATATTCACATAGAACTGGTTATACTTAAGTCTTTATTTCCCCCCCTCAGCTTTGGAGCATCTCAAAGTATACCTCAGCACGTTATACTTATGGTGGTGAACCTCCTTTAACTTAGCTGGACTCCTTGGAAAGTTTCATACAGTTCATTACTGGCACCCAAACTTGTAGGCTTTCTAGACTAGGAGGAATCAAGATAATTTAGTTTCCATTGGCATAACCTTCAAGAAACTGAGGTCACCTCTATGCTGTGGCAAAGGTGTCAGAGTAGGGCTTTAATCGAAAAAAGGTTATTATAGAAATATCATCTCTAATTATTATTTCTATACCATGAGCAAATACTGTGTAAATAAGGACCTACCAATAGATCTCATAAAACAAAGTAAAAAAAAATATTTTAACCTAATATTCTTTGAGATTAAGTGGACAATTCCTATAGGGACACTTGAAGATAGGAGAAAAGGAAAAGCCTGATAATTTGTAATTAACTATGGCATGAGCAGCTAGGTGGCATAGTAAATGGGAAACTGGGCCTGGAGTCAGGAAGACTCATCTTCCTGAGCTCAAATCTGGCCTCAGGCACTAATTAGCTGTGTGACCCTGGGCAAGTCACTTAACTCTGCTTCCATTTCCTCATCTGTAAAATGGAAAGGAAATGGTAAACCAGTCCAGTACCTTTGCCAAGAAAACCCCAAATGGGGTCATGAAGAGTTGGACATGACTGAAATGACTGAACAACAAAAAGAAACCATGGCATCTAGAAAATGAACTTTTAAATAATGGGGACAATTTATGATATATAAAACAGCCAACTCCTGCAACCATTTGTTCTGTTTAGTTGCTCCTAGAGGGATGGAGGCAAAAAACCAATTTACTGAAGTACTGAGATAAAGTCCAGTTTTGTTTGTAAGCAGTCCTAACCTTTAGTAACCTCAATTATTCAAGGTGTGAAAAAAGAAAGAATTAGCCTTTCACTGACTCTAGGATTAAAAAGAAAAAGTGACTATTCAGATTAAAACCCTCCATGGGTAGCAAACTTCTTATTCATTTCAACTTCCTACCCATATATACATATATATACATTATATAATATTTATATTATATACATTATATATATACACACACATACATGCACATATATACATACACACACATATATGTATATACATATGAATATATATACATACACACATATATGTATATACATATGAATATATATATATACATACACACATATATGTATATACATATGAATATATATATATATATATATATATATATATATATATATATATATATATATATATATATATATATATATATATATATATATATATATATACCTAGTTCCTTTGGATTCTTCAAGAGCTACCTGGTACTGATGGGATGGGGGGAGGGAAGGGTCCCTCATCCTTTTGATCTAATGGCCCCACATTTGGACATCTTCTGCATGAAGAATTTTTGAGAAGAAAGCTTGACTACTTTCTTGGAGTAAATTGTGCTTTGCTTTAACTGATAAACCAAACTTCTCAATCCATTTTCACATCACCCTAACATAATGTTTCTATGAATTGAATTTTCAGTATAACTAGTAATTTTTTGTAGAATGATAGAATTTTGTAGCTTGAGAAGGATCATAGAAATAGTGAGCCCAACACCCCAACAAAGGAGAAAACTGGAGTCTGTCAGTTGCAGAGCTTGTACTGATCTGCATTGATAGAAAGAATTTTCTCACTGGCAATTCCCTGCCAATAAGATCGCAAATATGGTTAAAAAATCATGGTTCTCACTTTAGGACCTCTGTAGAAAGTCATATAACTCTTTCCTTCCCTCCCCATAATGTGGTCATCAGACACCCCAAATGTAAAGACAATACTGTTTCTATTTCAAAGTTCAAAGTGAAAGCAAACAGAAAACATGAATAGTATAAATAAGAAAGGTTACTATTAAAATTTACATAAATATGAATGGCAAATCCCATTCTAGGAAATGTGTTATGAAATTTAAAAAATGGGACTCAATGATATATGGAGCCATATTTACACACGTGAATGCATATACATGTGGTTATACATGAAAATGTATACATATGCATATTTGCATGTTAATATGCATATATGATCATTTGATTTAACATAAATATAAACAAGAAAGTCAATGAAGTAGAGTCTGTATTTGTATATAAAATAATACATACATAAAATATATGCATATGTTCAATGTGTATATTTTATGCATATACACATACATGCATGCACACACATGTGTGTATATAATTTAATCTGAAATTTTCTGAAAGCAAGGTATGCCCTGTGCAGTTTACATTTGGATATACATAACACATGTGTGCCTCCTCAACACCATTTATGCAGTGTCAGATTTATAGATGCTGGCAAATTGATAAGGCAGGTGGTCTCTTATGTTCTCTGATTTGAGTGGAACTTATAAAAGATTTTCCTTCCCTTAATAACTCTTTCAAAAGCAATACCTTTTTTTATGCCATTGTAGAGGTAAAGGAGTGATGGTGGTGGTGGCAGGGGTTGTGGGGAAGAAAATAGAGAAAAGGGACAGAGGAGAGAGGAGAGAAAGGAGAACAGGCAGAGAAGAATGAGAAAAGATATCAGACAAAGGAGTAAAGAAAGACGTTATTTATCTATTCATCCAGTTATTACTCCTGGGTTGAAGGAAGGGTTTTTTTCTGGCTTCAAAAACAAAAGCAATTTGCTATGACTTCAGTTTCTGTGAATAACAGTTCAGAATGATTAATAAGAAAGTAAAGGGAAAAAATCCATTATGGAATTTGTAAGCTTTTTATGACAGTGAAAATTGGAAGGAAAAGGTTTAATTTGGAAACTTGGCAGTAGCATTTTCTTTCACTATATATAGAATGCATACTATTCCTCATTTTCATACTTTTTCAATGCAACTTAAGGCAGATCTTACCTCCCTCTTCAAGAGTAGTATTAGAGAACAGCTTTACTGACAATGAAAAGAAAAGGAGATAACTTACAAGAGAAGAGTTTGGAAAGCAATGAACATTTTTTCCAAATCTGTTCACTGTAACAATTTAAGAATATTCAGGAAGGAAGGATCTAGGGAGAGAGTGAGGAAAGAAGAGATGGTAGAAATGGCATGTGAAGAAGGGAATATGAAAGGTAGGAGGAAGGAGTGTGACAGTAGAGAAGAGGATGAGAAAGGGAGAAAAAGAAACTATACCATCTAGTTACCCCCTGGAAATATTCAAGCAGTGACTGGATTGCTATTTGTCAGGGGTATTGTAGAGAGGATTCTGGCATATGGTAGGAGGTGAATTCTAATGTGTCCTTCTATTCCATGGGAGAGATTGCAAAAGAGGTAGGAAAGGGAGAGGTTATGGAGGACAGGAACGAAGGAGAGAGTTGAATTTTGTTGGGTTTTCTGGTCTTGATTGCTTTCATGTAAATTCTAATGAGAAAGGTAATGAAATGGAAGAAAGAAGATTTGAGAGGAAAGAACATGATTAAAGGCAAAGTGACTATACAAATGACAGCAAAATTAAAACACAACAGAGTTACATGAAGTGGAAAAATACAGAGAAAAGTGGTCAGAGCAACAATAGGAAGAAGGAAAAAAACCCAGTTTCTAACAGAAGAATAAGTTGTCTTAATTAATTTGGATTTAAGTTGCAAACTGTCTTGAGTTTAACAATGTCAGAGCAGGGTATGTGAGTGAAAATCATTACTCAGACATAGAACATAATTATTTTGAAAATGCTCAAGATACAAGCTTTGCTCTCTGAGTGACTATAATGGCTAGCAATTTAAAGATTTCAGATAAGGATCTGAAATGTTAAGAAATGCTTTTAAATGATCCTTTTCATCTCATGTTCTTTGATGAAATGAAGTAGGATTATCCTTGGCTTGTGATACTCCCTCTACAATGTATTTTTGGTCAACATAAAAGGTGATTTCCAGGTATATCATGTTTGAATTTTTACTCCAAATAGATTTCATTGAAGGTAAATAGTTATAAAACTGTAGAATATTGCTATTAACACAAAGCTATTAGTAGAGGTCAGTCATTTAATCACAAAGTTAGCAAGTATTTTCAAAGTGCTTACAATGGACAAGACACTATGCGACACATTGTGTTGTAGCATAGGTATACAGAAACAAGACCTGACCATTTATATTTGAATATATGGAATATAATTTGTACCAAGAGATGAATGAGAGATTATAATATGTGAAAATCACGATAATTGATCTAAAAGAGATCAGAAGATGATGAGTTCTCAGGTGGCAAAGCTGTCTTTGGTTGCCATTCTGAGAAATCATGGTGAGAAAAGGCTGAATGCTTTCCCAAGGTTACTGTAGTGAGATTGACAAACTAGGTATCATTAAATTTTTAAAGAGACTACGCAAAATTCCTTGAAAAAGGGCCAGACCCCACTGCAGATCAACTAATTTCTAGGAAACACTGTTCCCCTATATGTCCTGAATATACTTTCTCAGGACATCTGGGAATTATATAGCTCCTGTTATAGCTCATTACCTCATGTTCATTCTCAAGTTGATTTATATGCCCAGGGTCCTTGTTGAAAGGCCCAGTTATATGAAAGGTGACAGTTATATGGATAGAGGTTGTAGGAGAGTGATTTGGTTGCCCTTGCATTCTTTACTTTAGAAAAAGATTCATTGAAGAGATTATTTATGTAGTGATTTCCTCTCCTATATTTAAAATGGATTCAATTTTCATAAAACATATAAGTACTATGTCTATGGAACAAAGCTAGGTAAACTGGTAGTTTTTAAATGATTCATTTAAGTGCATAACACTTTTTATGTACCAGTAAGGAATCAAGATCATAAGTAGCAAATTTAGATACTCTTGCTTGGTCATATTCATTAATGTGGAGGTAGAGGGAGTCATTTCGTAGCCCACCCTTGCTTCACTATTATTAGTGCATACTAGATTTGAAAGGGATAAGGAACAGTGTGTATATTCCCTCTTTCCCTTAATGTCAGAATAATCCCTAAGGCAGATTTCTTGTTCACTTATTCCTGAAGTGGAGGGACTACCCCCTCCCCCCGGAAAAATCAAAGTCACTTCAGTTGTTCCCATTTCCAGTTTCTTTCTGGAAATTAGACAACACAAAATACAAATGCAGGTCCATGTAAATCCAGGATTTGCTTTCAACACAAATTATATGAACACGAATGTGGAGGATTTAAATACAAACAAATACCAAGACAAGATTCAAAATCAGAAAAGACAAGGAAACTTCAAGTTTATTTGGTAAGAAAAGTGATTTTTTCCCCTTGAATTATGTTCAGTTCAAGACATGAAGGAGTATATGTATAACCCTTTTGCTTTCATTTTGCAGTGAAATATGAGGATGCTAAAACATTTTCTTTGTGTTCAATGAATGAATCCTTGTCTTCAAAACTTTCTCATTAGGACAGAAATCAATCCATAATAAGTTACTGCAAAAGTGATGAGACTGTCATGCAATTAACTGTGGCTGTCTGACAGATTTCTTTCTTTATTTTTGCCAAGGGATGCTTCACATAACATTGACTTTAAAGGGTTAGTGGAGCTTTCTCTGCTTTAGAGTATGTTGGATAGTAGAAAACTGCAATTTTCACCCCAAAAAGACAGGTGGCGTAAGCATGCAACAGAATAAGACTGTTGTTTAAACACACACACACACACACACACACACACACACACTCACTCATAAAATGATTATTTTCTCTAGTGGTCTCTGAAAAGCTCACTTATGCTTTGGTTGTGTGACTGAGTACAGTGACGTCAGTGTGGCAGTGCAGAGTCAGGTGGTGTTCAGTATAAGCAGAGGGAGCTGTCCGGGTGCTGAAAACAGTCTGTAAACT
Organism: Phascolarctos cinereus; assembly: GCF_003287225.1. Taxonomy (NCBI): domain Eukaryota; kingdom Metazoa; phylum Chordata; class Mammalia; order Diprotodontia; family Phascolarctidae; genus Phascolarctos; species Phascolarctos cinereus. The sequence goes on from NW_027556180.1 coordinate 62,030,317, forward strand.
CCCAGCTGACGGACTGGGAAGACCATGCTGTGGATGCACTCGGCTATCTAAATAACAGGTAAGACTGCGTTTCCATTTTATGTAATGAAAAGTTCTATGTTTTCCTCTGTATTCCTAGGTTAATACAAAAAGCTTGATCTGGCATAGGTATTTCAAGTAGTAATAACTGAATTGCAACCTGCTGCACATTTGACCATTGTAAGGATTACTATTATTCTGATGACTGAACCTCTCATTTGTGTCATATATGATTAGGGTATTCAGTGGTTAAGAGTCAAGTATTCCTCCCTATACACCAGGGAGGAATAAGAAGGAATATAGAAAAAGTTAAAGCTCTTGATGCCAATGCACATATTTCTGTTAAGCTTTCAAACCTTAACATTCTATAATCTTTGTTTTAACAGAACCAAGTAAAATCCTAGAAATGTTATTTATGTATTGAATGTGTTAGGTGGCAGGTTTCACAGGTTACAAATACATTTTATCAGCTTTATCAGAATAGTTTGCTTTTTTGCATTTACCTTACAAGACCTCATAATAAAACAACTATGTAGAATCCACATTGGGATGACATACCCTGAAAATAAACTCTCTTATTGCTTTCTAATTTTGATCCAGGGAGGGTAAGATGAAAGTGACAATGTATACCTAGGTTATCTTTAGCTTCTTAATGGACTATTCCCTTGAGATACAGTTCACAATATAGAAATTCTATGGAAATATTTTTTAAACTGGGTAAAAATACTATATCAAACTGTTGTGGCTTTTGTTATGTTTAATGGATGATTTAAGGATCATTCCATTTGTTGCTCAAGATCTTGGCCAAGACAGGATTTCTTTCCCGCAGATTCAAGCTGATCAGATTGTTCAATTCAGATGAATGGAAATACTAGGGAGCAGAAATCTAGTCACCAGGCTAACATCTGTAGAAAGAACACTTTAATTCAAATGCGCTGTAGTGTAAAGAAACAAAGGAAGCAGTATCTTTTGATCAGCTGGGTTTGAGATGACTCAATTTGAAAACAGACATATTTCTTTTAAACTACCACAATGAACTTCTTGGTGCAGTTTTCATTATTTAAGAGGGGTACTGAGTGGGAAGGTAGTGTTGTGATTCTTGTCCTGAAAAAGCTACTATTTGACCAAATGGAACCTGCAAAAAATGACTAATGGTTAAGTTGTTAAGCTGTGATGTTAAACATACTGCAGTACTTACCCGGGGGAAAACATAAAAACCAATCAACCAAAACACAGTACTCTGAAATGAGCATTTTAAAGACACACACAACTCTAATTTTAAGTATGCTATAGAAATATAATTTTGAAGGATATGGAACTGAATCAGTTTTCCATAATGTTGTTTGAATGCAAAAAGTTGAAACTGTTATCTGAAGTGAAATTAAGCTTAAAATAACCTGAAAAAGAGCTTATAATCTAATTTAGTTTAAGCCTATGGTTTTTTGGCTAGGTTAATGTACTCAAAAATAAAAAAAAAGACAGTAAATATTTCTACTTAGAAATACTTTGTTATCATTTTACTTTTTACTTTAATGAAATAAATAACCTAGACAATGAAATTAATCAGTAAAGATATAATTTAGACTATTACAATCAAATAAGGTCATATATTTAGCCTAACAACAAACTGAACAATCTAGGGTTGTCAGGGTGAAAGTCATCCAGGAAATGATGCCATATTTCACAGTGTTAGGCACTGGTCAGCAGAACATTATACACATTGATCTTGTTTGAATGGTTCACCTGTTGCTAAATTAAAAAAAAAGTCCTTTTTCCTATGAAAAGAATGTCAGATTTTGACAGGATGCTAGAAAAAAACAAGGCAATCATTTTTTAAAAATTTATTTCATATACAACTAAAACTCAGTATTGCCAAGTATTAGAAGGAAAGTCTTTAGTGGCAGCTGTGATCAAAGCTAACTTCCTAATTTTCATATGAGGTTATAAGGCCATTAAATCGAGAACTGAATAGAAATATTAAGGATGATAAATTCAATACATCCTCTTTGTTCTACCTAAATTAGGAGAGAAATAGTGGTTATTTTAAGAATTTTTAGCAACATGAGTCATTCAAAAGGATGTTTTTCACAGGTCTACACCAAAATAGATAGAGACTTTGGATGAGCTGGTTCTGCATGCTTACAGGGACAGAAATAGGCTAGTTAAGAAAACTCATGCTTCAGCATGAGCACCTGTGATTATTTACTATGTCTCATTAAAGACTGATGAAATAATATTAAATAAAATGAAGAAATGATGGTTATGGTTAAAGATACAATAAAAGCAACAGTGACCTTATTTGAATCAGTATGAAGTATAGATATTGAAATATATATATATATTTTCATATTTTTTATCTTTTTAAAAACAGAATTTTAAAAAAATTTAAACTTGCTTGGTTGTGATCTGAAAGGGTACATATTTTGAAGGTTAACAAAGCTTTAGTTTTCCAAAAATCATGTGTAAGACTTGATACTGGTGTAAGAAGTTATTGTTGTGATGAAAAATGTTTGCAGAAGGGTCTTATTCATAACTGAATTCAGTGTGGATTTGTGTTACTATTCTCTAATAGCCTATCACATTCAGGAATATCACTGTAGCACTGTCTATATTATGCCAGCAAAACTGGTTTTAAAAGTCAAAAATCTGTTAAACTAACCCTCTGTTTGGTCAGCACAACCTTCAACAGCTGATAAAAAATGATTATTTTCAATGTATTGAGTGATTGTTTTGCATAGTTTAGACACATCATGGTGAAATTACCCATAAATTCTGCTTCATGGTTATCATTATCATTCTCAGTGACCTCTGTAATTGTTGCAGCACTAGGAAAATGTTCATTTCTTTGGAACAATGTTATCTTTCTTTTTTAAAAAAGACCCTTAAGCCAGAACACCCACAAAGATTGAGGCTGCTCATTGCCAAAATAAAAGGTACACAGTTGTATCCACATTGAAAATGCTTATTACAGTAAATTTATTTGTTTATTTACTTGTTTATTTGTTTACATGGTCTGAACCTTTTTATTTTGTTTATTATTATTTTATTGTATTGATTTTATTCTTGCAGGGAATGCTTCATTAGAGATTCCCTCTACCTATGCAGATCATCAGCTTATTTATAACTTAAATTCTTAGAGAGTTACCTGAAACATTGAAAATTTAGTTAACTTGCCCTTGGACAGATCAAATGGATGTGTCAAAAACAGGATTTGAACAAAGGTCTTTCTGAATCCAAGGCCAGCCCTTAATCCACTAAACTATGCCGGGTTTCCAGTGGTCTTTCTTTATGGTGGTTATTACTAAGGAAATATCCCTAAAGCTTGATGAATTTATCTTGAAATTCTATTAAGACCCTATTGATTAACTTGTAGGACTCACTTTGAAATACTCTTGTTTTTTGCTGTCGAAATTTAATGAAAAATGTAATCCTTCAATTCCCCTACTTTGATTTATTTTTTGTTAACTGTTCTTTTCTTTCCTTTAAGGAAATCTTTCAAACATGGCAGATCCTAAGACCTGCTGGCTTGGAGCAGTCTTGTCTCTCACCTGCTTAATTTTCCTAATCCGCTGTGTTGATGCAGCTTCATTTCAACATTACCAACTGCTTCAGAAAGACCCAGACTACAGATTAAAAAACTTTCAAAGATTTCCCAGTCCTGATATGATTAAGGCTTTGGAGTACATAGAAAACCTTAGACAACAAGCTAACAAGGGAGAAGTCAACCCACAGTATAATTCTTACCAGGGAGTTCCAGTTTCTCTCCAGCAGAAAGAAAGTATTGATCAAAGCCACTTGCCAGAAAATTTAAGGGATTCACTGAATGAAGATGAGTCACATTTGATGCAAATAATACTGGAAGCCTTGAGACAAGCTGAAAAAGAGCCTCAGTCTGCTCCCAAAGAAAACCAACCCTATGCCTTGAATCCTGAAAAGAACGTTCCTATTGATTTGAGTGAAGATTATGAGGCTCAACAGTGGCCTGAAAGAAGACACAAGCATGCCAAGTTGCTGCACACATATGAAGAGAGCTCCCGAGACAACCCTTTTAAACGTACTAATGAGATTGTGGAAGAGCAATACACTCCTCAAAGCCTTGCTACTTTGGAGTCTGTTTTCCAAGAACTGGGGAAGCTGACTGGGCCAAACAACCATAAGCATGAGAGGGTTGATGAGGAGCAAAAACTATATGCAGATGATGAAGATGACATCTACAAAGTTAACAACATTGCCTATGAAGATGTTGTTGGTGGAGAAGACTGGAACCCAATAGAAGAAAAAATAGAGAGCCAAACCCAGGAAGAGATAAGAGACAGCAAAGAGGAAATTGACAAAAATGAAGAAGAAATTGAAGATGAGATGAAGCGTTCAGGGCAACTTGACATCCCAGACGAAGATCTTAGGAAAGAAAATAAGGATCAACTCTCAGATGAAGTATCTAAACTAATGAACTATTATTTGAAAAAGTTAGTGAATGGTGGGGGAAATGGGAAGTTTAGGGGTAGAAAAAATGAAGAAAAGAGAGCAGCTAAGTTTTTGGAGAAACAATTTGATCCCCAGTCAATTTATCAGCTAATTGAAATATCAAGGAATTTGCAAATCCCACCTGAGGATTTAATTGACATGCTCAAAACTGGGGATAAGCCAAATGAAAGAGTGGAGCCTGAGCAAGAACCTGAACTGCCAGATGACCTAGAGGAAATCTCGGAGACTGATGTAGAACATCCTGATTTGTTCCAAAATAAGATGGGCTCTAAGAGTAGCTATGGAAAGCAATCTGGACAGGCTGTGACAGATTCCCTACCTGAAGGTCTTAATATTGAGGACATTTTAAGCCTCTTAGGGCCTGAGAATGCAGCAAATCAGAAAGCCCCATATTTTGCTAACCAGTTTAATCGAGAGAATATTCTCCCAAGGCTCTCCTATTCTCCTGGAAGAATTAGAGGGCAACAAATTCCCAAAGCTGCGTGGATTCCAGATCTGGAAAGGAGACAAGTGACATATGAAAACATGAAAGAGAAGGATGAAGAGTTAGGAGATTATTTAGCTAAAGTATTAGCTAAATACCCTGAGATTATGAATTCAAACCAGATGAAACGGGTTTCTATTCCAGGCTCCTCAGAAGATGACCAACAAGAAGAGGAACAGATCGAACAGGCCATCAAAGAGCATTTAAGCCAGGTGGGATCTCAAGAGTCTGATAAGTTGGGCTCTGTCACCAAAAGGCTTCCTCTGGTTACCCATGAAAATGATGAAACCCAGAACAGAAAGTACCTAGATGAAGATCTGTTGCTGAAGGTGCTGGAATACCTCAGTCAGGCAAAAACAGAAAAGGGAAGAGAGCATATTACTAAAAGAGCAATGGAAAATATGTAGGCTGCTTCTGACAATTTCCCTGCCTCCCCCAATTGCCCCAAGGTTATTTCTCTTCTGTGTGTTGCTCTTTTCTCCTCTTCATTTGTATTTTCTCTAAATGATGTATGGGTAAATGGCTCCAGGCCACTGGAAGATTTGCCTAATGCATCCTAAGCTGTTCTCTTGTTTATGGATATGTGTACATGTTATGACTTATGGATAGAAATAAATCATGTCAATTGTTTCAAGAAAGAAATGTATGATATTAATTAATATTGCATCTCAGAAACCAATGACCGAGGTATTGTTGATGGCTGCAGAAGGTGAAGGGTGTCTGATATCTTGAAAATTTTAAAAATTAATTGAATTATTTTGTTACTGTCTGTAGTGTTTTGTGGAGTACTGAAGAAAAAATAAAGCATTAAATATATATATATATTATATATAGTTTTATTTACAAGGCTTTTTCTATTGTGTGTTTTACCGTTGATCAATAAATATTATTTCTGGACAATGTCGTTCTTTTCATTATAGTTAATTAAAGGCTTATGGCTCTGGGGTGCATTATCTAGCCCCTCTAAGGAACTGTAAAACCCACAATTAAAAAATTATGGAAATAATACACTTTGCAGCAATCTGGGAAGGATAATGTGAACTTACATAAGCATGCTGTCTGCTCTTAGGACAGCATCCCCCAGATTTCATGCTCTTTAATTCCTATCTACTCAGCAATCAGAAATGATCCCAGACCTTGATAAACTTTAAATCTCAAGGCTCTCTCTATGCTTAAGGCATGCATTTTACTTCCTATTGGGTATCATGAGCCCCCTTATTTACTTATTTGCCAAAGTCTCTTTTGGTGGTCTCCCACAGAGCCAGAAATCCTTATTATTAGAGTTATTCCTTTGAGTTAAGGTATTGTGTCCATAAGGACCCTGTTAAAATGAACATCATCTAGGAAGGTCAAAACATAAGTACCCAGGAACACAATAGTATGGATTTTCTGTCATTCCCTATGACACAGGACAGAATATTTTAAAGGGAGAAGGGAGGCTAGTGGTGCTAACCAAAGAGGTCAGACCTGGGTGAGGCCCTAGAGTAGGAGGTCCTTGGAAGATGGTGCTAGCAATGGAAGTCCTTTGGGATTTGGGGGGGGTGACCTTTGGGCAGTGGAGGGAAGGGTGGGTTTGGGTGGGGATAGGGCAAGGACAGAGCCAAAAGGGAATATTAAAAAAAGTAAGGACTTTAAAAAAAACTTTTATAATTTTTGTCTAGGCTCAGGGCTGTTTGAGTATCATACAATTTTATGGAACTATAGAATTTTGGAGTTAAAAGGGATTTCATTTAAAACAATATCTTATCCCATTCATGAACCTCTTCCACAATATGCCTTATGAATGGTTATCTGGCTTCTGCTTGACCATTTCCTAGGACGGAGAACTTACTACTTGATGAGGCAGATTGTTTTACTGGGCAGCAGCTCTATTTCTTAGAAATGTTTCCTTAAGACTGAGCCGATCTACTCCCAAGGAACTCTCCCCGACTCCCTTAATTAAGAGCTATCTGAAGAATAGTTCTCAAGTTAAGGGTTCTATGCCAAAGTGACAAACACCACTTGGAAGTAGCAAGTTGGCTAGCCCTATTGAGACTGCTCTTTCCTGAGGGGCTGGATTAAGGGGGTGACATCCTTGTTTCAATGCCTCTAAGAAAATAATGTATGGAAATCTGGAGAGGGGAGAAGAAAGGTGATTTCAGAGAACAAACCATACTGTATCTTTCCTCCACCCCATCCCACTTCCACTTTCTTGTCAGTTTTTTTTTAAATAACAAATTTCAAATAAGATGTTTTACATTGGATTCTCAGAACAGATGTGGAGATTTAAATAAAGCCACTGGGCTTTATTTTTTTCCTAGCACCAAAGTCCCTTCCTGTGTGGTCCCATAAAAGAAGCCCATAGACTCTTTCAGGACACAGCAGTTAATGAATTCTGGGAGGCAGAAAGAAATCTGGGCCAATTTGTTTAGTCTCTCCATTGCAAATTAAAGCAAAAGAAAATATTTGATTTTAAATTTATTTAACTGGGATATTTTGCCTATTAGCCTCATTGAGAAGTGAACCAGATATGTTCAAGAAGCATTTGGTAAACTTGCAATATGCAAGGCACTATCCTAGGCTCTGAAGATCAAGTGTGTGTGAGTGCGTGCATGCACACACACACACACATACACACACACACACACACACTCACACACACAAGCACAGAGAAAAATAGTTCCTACCTTCAAGGAGCATACATTCTACTAAATATGGAATGAGTAGTTTATTATTATGCAGAAAACAATGCTAACTTAGAAGAATAATGGCTCCCATGAACAGAACAATATAAACAGGATTCAGCAACTTGTAGCTAGAGATACAGTTGTCTGCAAGGCTGATAGATTACATTAGGTCATAAAGGAATTTTTGCAAAACTGCTAATGAAGCATTCCAAATGTCACTCCATGCACTGAGCATCGTCCGAAAAAATAGCCAGGCTTCATCTTTGTCCCACTCTCCTCGCTATCTAATGCAAACACTTTCTTCAGTACCAACCTATTCTTGCTGCTGCTGTAACCACAGGCTCTCTAGTAGATCATTCTGTTACTGTGCTTAGATCTTTTGGCCTTTCAATATCACAAAGCATCCCACTAAAGGAAGGGAAACCCAAAAGAGGTGGGGAAGCCAGGAGTTCCTAGTACAGGCTGGCCCAGGTAAGGCCTCTGACACTAACTCTCACATAGGAAAGATTTCCATGATAGCAGGATGGATAAAATATCCCCACCTTATAATAGAGTCACATCTTGTAGCTTGCAGAACCACAGCTAAGAAGTTCAGCTGGAAAGTTTCTCTCCTTTTAAAAGGTTTAAGAGCTTTGATGCTTCTCAAATAGGTGCCTCTCTGCAGAAGAGTCATGCATGGCTAGAACTGGGGCCTTCAAATTTCCATGGACAGCCAACAGCAAGAATACCTGCATGTGCTCTAATGCATATCCATGGAGAATGCTGGCTGATAGGGAAAAGGCCCTCTTACAAAGTTATTATTGATTTAGCATCACCATAATTATCTTTTTCTTCAGAAATACAATCAGGGCTTCAGAGAACACACTAGTAGAATTTCTTGCTTCTCCCCATTACTGCTCCCTCCTCCCAATTACTTTGTGTTTATTTTGCATATATTTTGGGTTTATTTATCTGTGTATACGTTGTTTCCTTCCAGCAGAATGGAAGACCTTAAAGGTAGGGACCTTCATTTTTGTCTTTCTGTCCCCTGCTTCTTGCTATCACAATATTTAGCCCTTGGTAAATGCTTTTTGAATTGTACTGAATTGAAATCTACCATTGTTTCTCAAAGAGAAAATTAAGATGGAGTTGTTATAGCTCTAGTACTCACAACCTTGGTTCCATATCTACAACTTACTGATAGCTGATACCCATTCAAGACTTGGAAAATATTTTTCTCAATACTTTGAATTCCATGATGTTCAAAATCAGCCAGGGATCCTATTGCCAGGACAGCATCTTCAGAGGGAAAAATAGAAAAATAAAAAAAATCCTGGAAAAGTAATATTTTTCTCCTCCAAAGAAGAAAATGGGTAATGATGTTTGGCAAATGGAAAAGTGATGCTTGAATTTGATCCAGGAGTCTGAATTTTGGATTTTGACTATGAATCACAGTCATAGATATAGTCTTTGCCAGGATAAAGTTGGTCATAAAGTATTGTACTGCTAAATCCAAGGAAGGGAATGTGCAGAGTGCTCACATGTGTGTATATATAAATATCTATCTGTATCCAGAGAAATAACTGTTTGACATATGTACAGAATAATTTTACATATGTATTCATACATATATACACACATGCATGCATACATAGGTATATAGATAATATGTGTGTGTGTGTGTATATGTATATATACCTACTTGTGCCTAATGGTAGCCATCTCTAGGCCGGCAGTGGGAGTAAAAGAGAAAAAAAAAGGAAAAATTTACTTGATGATTTTGTTGTATATTTGGAAGGAGTAGCAAGTTGTGCATACTAGATTTACAGTTTCATGTGCACTCATCTTTTTTATTATATTGCTATGGAAATGCTTGTTTTATTCCATAAACTAAAAAATATATTTTATGTGTATATACATATATATGTAAGTGTATATACTATATATATATATATATATACACAAATGTATATATGTATGTGTGTGCGCATGTGTATTTGAAGTCAGAAAGACATGGATTTAAATCTCACCTTATATGGTTACTAGAGGTATGACTCTGGGCAAGTCATTTAGCCTACTTTCAGTATCCTCATATTTGTAAAATTGGGATGTGTGTGTGTGTGTGTGTGTGTGTGTGTGTGTGTTAGACAGTGGCCTCTAAGGTGCCCTCCAGTTCTAAATCTATGATCCTATGATCCCCTTATTAACCAAGTGACCATGTTACAAGTTCTCTAAGTCTTGCTTTCCAACTGGCATGGTTGGGTGACTCTCTCTAGCAGCATGTGAGTGGGGATGGAGAATTTAGATGATACAGCTAACCCAGGCATGGCATTCTGAAAGGCATAGCATTGAGGACAAGGGGCAAGAGATTCCATAGCTGAAGACACTGTGTAGTTTAACTGGTTAAGTGTTGGGTTAAGTTTGGGGAGGGAAGGAAGTGAGTTCAGAATAGGAAGGGAGGAAACAAGAATTTATTAAGTGCCTATGAGCACTTAACAAGTAGTGCACTGCAGGTACCATTAAATAGCTTTACAAACATTACCTCATCTGATCCTCACAACAACCCTGGGAGGTAGGCGAAAGTGAGGCAGGGGTTAAGTGATTTGGCCAGGGTCATACAACTAGTAAGTGTGTGAGGCTGGATTTGAACTTGGGCGTTCCTGACTCCAGGCCCAGTGCCCTATCCACTTCATTTCCTAGCTGTCTCTTCATAGTTTAGGAGGAGTGAGACACAGAGAGATATTCAATTCTTTTTTGTCTCTCTTTCAGGATTATCATCCGCATACCACACCCTAAATGTAGATATACTCGAAGGTTATGAAGTAGACTCCTTTCTCTCTGTGCCTTTCCTCTCAATGATTTCATTCATTTTTCTTTGGTTCAACTATCATCTCTATGCAAATGACTCCCAGATCTAAATATGCAACCCCAGTCCCACATTAGCAAGTACCCACTGGATAGTTCCATTTGATTGTCACAGAGGAATCCCAGAAAGAACAGGGTCAAAACAGAACTCATTATCTTTTCCACACTCCCTGCCCCCATCACAACTTTCCTATTTCTATTAAAGCATCTTCACCCTTCCAGTCAACCATGCTCATAACCTTAGTCATTCTCACCTCTTTCACTCTTCATATCCAATCATTTGCTAAGCCTTGTTGACTTTAGCCCCAAAATATCTCTTACATTTTTCATTTTCTTCAGTCTCAAGCCTTCTTTATTTCTCGCTAGACTACTGTAACAGGCTTGCCTCAAGTCTCTTTCCATTCCATTCCATCACCCATGTAGCTGCTATCTTGGTGGTCCTAAAGAATAGGTCTGACAATATCACCTCTTTACCTCAAGGATAAAATACAAACATGCAGTTTGGCACCTAAGTTCTTATGCAGTCTGGTTCCAGACAACCATTCCCGAATTACTACACACTTTTCCTCCCCTCCTCACATATTTTATGCTCTAGCCACACTAGCCTACTCCTTGTTTCTCATAGTTAACATTATATCTCTCATCTACATGCATTTTCACAGATTGCCCTTATGCACTCCTCATGTCCACCTCCTAAAGTCTATATCTTCCATTGCAGCTCAACTCAAATGTAACTTCCTATGTACGACCTTTCTTTAATTTACTTTAGTTCAACCAGTCTGTCAACAAGCATGTAAGCACTAATGCATTGGCAGGCATTGTGCTAAACACTGGGGATACAAAGAAAGACAAAAACATTGTCCTTTTCAAGGAGTTCACATTTTATTGGGGGAAACAACATTCATACACATACTTGATTTTCATGGTATAATATTTAATAACCAGCTCTCCTGAGCTGTATGTGTGTGTGTATGTGTACACACACACACACACACACACACACACACACACACAGAGTTCTATCTCCAGATTCCATGTTTTTTCATTGGGTGCCCCTCAAGCATGGAATGCTCCCCTCCTTACTTCTGCCTCCTGGCCTTCTTCAAATCTCACCTTCTGTAAAGGACCTTTGCTGGTCTCCTTCTCTCAACTTCTTGTGCTTTCTTTCTGAGATTGCTTTCCATTTACACTACAAGGGGGTGCTGGCAAATGTTTAACAAGTGGCTTTCTGAGAACACAAGATATATTTTTAAATGTAATCTGAATTGTTGACATTTTCTCCATCACTTTATTAAATCCATACAACAAATAAAACAATAAATCAAGTCCTGGTTGGTAGCGTTTGTTGATTTAACAACCAGCTCTTTTAACTGTGTGTGTGTGTGTGTGTGTGTGTGTGTGTGTGCGCAAGCGCGCTCCTTTTCAGCTTATTTTCAGCATAATTTCCCTTCAGGTATCAGTTTCCACTTTTTGCATTCACAACATTAAGGAAAACTGCATAAAAATACCTAGGGACTGCATTTTGACTTAGAAAACTACATTATCTATATTCTATGGTGGTTTTATTTATTGTTGTCATTTTGTTTTGCTATATTTTCCAATTTCATTTTAATCTGGTTCAGCTGTGCTAGTGAGTATTTCCAGGACAGCATGGCCCATAAGTGGCATGTTTGACACTTCTGTTGTAGAGCTTCAGATGTCCTCTTGGAATATTGCTGCACTGTTCTCTGCTGATCTCTCCTGGGTCATATATCTCTGTTCTCTTTTGGGGATGGACCCCAAAGGGCTCTGTGCACCATGTTACTGCCAGAACATGGGCTTAAGCCCAGGTCGTTTGATTCTAAGACCAGTACTCTTTACCTTTCCTCATATGGTCTTTCCAAACTATTACATTAATGTCTCCTAGCCAACATTGCCCAAACTGCTATCTGAATAAAACTCAATCAATCAATCAAGCAATCAAGCAATAAACATTTGTTAAGCACCTACTGTGTGCCAAGCACCATGCTAACCACTGGGGATATGAAAAGAAGCAAAAGACAGTCCTTGCCCTCTGTACCAGTCCACATTACACTTGTAATACTCCAGATTCCCTCCACTGGAGTCAGTGGAGACATTCTTGCAGAAGTGTGGAAGTACTGAGGAAACTAGAGATTATTCCCACTTAGAGAAAATAAATCCACAGATGTAAGTGATGAGCTATTTATTAAAAAGTAGGAGACTGTGCTTTCTTACAGAGATAAAAAGAATTTGGAAGAATATTCTAAAGTACCACCAATAGACGCCAAGGATGTCAAAGCACACAGTATTTCTGTGGAAGGGAGAGGAGCTAGCTAATTGCTTTTCAGCCTCTAACATAGTTCTATGCATGTGGTAGGCACTCAATAAATTCTTGTCAAATGGATAAAACTACTTGAGTGAATATCAGAATTGTCTCCTTTACCATTTTTCCAAGTGAAATGTAAGAGAAAAGCAAATAGTGACTTAGATACTCTATTCTTGATGTGGGTGTAGAATCACCCAACTCCTACAGCAAACATCTCAGTTGCACCTGGTGCTGAGACAGCTCCACTGTTCGCTACTTACCAGTGGGACAAGGGACCAAGTGGAAGCTGTCAGCCAAAGATGATTGGGCACAATGAGGTTTTAAATTTAGTACAAGCATTGTCAGAAGTTCCAGTTCTCTGATTAAGCAATCCTCTTAGATTCTGTACTTTTTTAGCATTACAAAATTATAGTTATTTTCGTATTTTCATCAATATAGGGGAAAATTATAGTCATTTTCCCCAATAATAGGAAAAGATTACTATTATTATAGATGTTATGGAGATTGGTCACATGCTGACATGAGTTGTGTTCGCCTAGAAATACAGTTACTATGGTAACACTGTTTATGCTGGGGCTATTATTTGTGACAGTTGGAAGGCCAGCAAGCCCTATGGGCTTTGATCAGGGAGATTCTGAATGGTGAAAAGACCTAGGGACAGAAAATACATTGGAGTTTTCCTAGGAAGTTTTCAACCTTTCGATATGAAACAAAGATGACAATTTGTTTGCCAGTGTTCAGACATGATCGACCTTCTGGAGGGTTTAGATAACAGATTTCCACAAGGATGTTTTTGGTGGGCCAAAGACACTATTGTATTTGTGTGTCACTTGTATATAATTTGCACACATGGGCTTTGCCTAGGTTTTCTATTTTCAGGCATTTTTTTTTTCTGAGTAAAAAATATATTGTTCCTACTCTAGGATTTGCTATTTCCTGGCATTCTCCTTTATGCCTCATCACCCTTTCATTATTCCTAAACCAGTTTCTCTGGGTCATAAATGTACATTAAAGTATTCATAAAGGCACATGAGGGTACATTAATATATATAAGGGTTCTGTGATGAAGGTGTGAAAGAAAAATGCAAAACCAAAACAAACCCAAGGGAAATCAGATCTTGGCCAGACCATAATAAAGTATAGGTCATGTTGACTTGACATAATAAAATATACTTGCCACTTTCATTTTTCATGTTTTGAAATCTTCCTCTGTTTATTATTTTGGAGTAATCCCATCAATGGCAGATTTCTCTGAAATCAGTTCAGTTCAACAAATATAGATTCATAGTAACAGCTCATACATTTCTGTGTTTTCAGAAGGATATCTTAAAGTTTCAAATTAACGTCACACTTTCAAGCTTCAAAATCATGTTCAGTGTCAGAAAATGGCTTGTTTTGAGAGTGGGAGGCCAGGCCTACCCTCCTCACCATATCTTTATTTTGGGATTAGCACCATGTTAAATAGCATTATTTAGAGACATTCGTGTTTTTTATTATTGGAATCATTCCACACTTGGAGCTGACTTCCCCAACGAGTCTGAGTTGATAGCTACTTTGCTTCTTACATTTTGGTTGTTGTACTAATGCTTACAGCAGTAACAATAATAATAGGAATAAGTTATATTTATACAGTGCTTTATGGTTTGCAAAGAGTTTGACATACATTATCAAATTTCAGGAAATATGCTGATCTAAAAACACTTTGCAAGCCTTGGAGTGCTATATAAATCTAATTTACTGTTATTATTCCTTCACTGATGTCTTACTCTGATGCCTTTTCAGGGGGTGGAGGCAACCCTGAGTTCATGAATCAGATAGTGTGATCCTAGCAAATTGGAAAGGCTTTAAGTATGGTCTAAGTCACTGACTGCCTGTGTCTGAGGCCCAAACTAATTACCTTCAGAGAAGCTCTTTACTAAGTTGGCTCAGGGGAATGATTTTTTTTTGGCCACTTAAGCTAAGGTTTAGGAGGGTTATGATTTACATTGGGGGAAGAAGCACCCGCAGCAATGGATTCTTGATATATTAGTATTTTAAGTATTGAAGCATGTTATATGGGAAGCAGCATGGTGTGGGAGAAAGAACACTGAACTTAGCTCAGATACCAGCTCTTCCACTTCCTACCTGTGTGATCTGCAGAAAAATCACTTAACCTATCTGGGCCCCATTTTATGTACTCATCTGCAAAACAAGGAGTTGGATTACATAGCGTCTGAGGTGCTATCTAGCTCTAAATAAGTTATCCTTTGGTGTTATATGAATCTGTAACAAGGGTGGGGAAGCCGTGGCCTTGAGGCCACGTGTGGCCCTCTATGTCCTCAAGTGTGGCCCTTTGACTGAATCCAAACTTCACAGAACAAATCCTGGGGCCATAACAATATAAATAAGCACCATTGCTTTATGGACATGTGTATAGAATATGCAAATAACATGTTGCCGAGCTGCCCAAACAGCCAGTTAAAAATGTTAGAGTGTCTACAATGTACAAAGCTCTATCATATGTATTCTAGGGGCTGTAAATACGACTAAATGACCCCATGTTCCTATAGAAGCAAGTTGATAGACTGGCTTCCTTATAAGTGCTTTCTTCTTCCTTGACTCTCTCACCCCACCCTGTCTTTCCTCTCTTAGGAACTTCATCACATTCTATCTTAGGTTGTATTTATATAGTACATGTCTTCTACTGGCCTGCAAGCTCATTGAGGATGGGGAACCTTTCATCTTTGCATCTCTAAAGTCTAGCATAGTATGACATAAGGCAGTTTATGCAAGGCTTTTCACATTTCACTGTGCACAGGGCTTCTTCTCATCAAACAGCTAATCTTGGCCTTTGTCCCAGTGTCCTCCCTGTTTGATGCAGACACTTCCCTCCATCTGCTCTTAATGTAACTTCTCTGGTAGATGATACTGCTGCTTCTCATAGATGTCCAAGTCTTTCCAGCTTAAAGGACCACATACTAAAGGAAAGGAAACACAAAACAGGCAGGTCAGTCAGGGAAAGGCCCTAGTGACTAGCTAACTTGACTAAATCACCTGGCACTAGCCACCACCCACATGGTTGGATTGCCATGACACCAGGTAATAGGGACTGAATAGATTGTTCATTTAATTGAATGCCTCACATTGGAGAGATGTGGGATTGCTGTTCTGTACTGGGGGAATAGTTTGTAATGTCATCTGTTCTGTCTTGTCTGACCCAGGCCATTTCCCAGGAGATCTGAAATTTCAGAGCCTCACAGATCAATAACTCAGGCTTATTTTAATCTAAATGTCCCAAACCATGTGGAATTACCCCACAAAGAAAGGAAAAGCTGATGCCATGAAATTGAAGTTGGCTCAGAATCTGCTCATCATTTGTAGACACAGCCAAACCATGCTAGCCTTTCCTGTGAACCTAAGATGCTCGAATATTTGCCACAAAAAGCATAATGAGATAATGACAATTCTCATTTGATTTGGCTCTTTGCCCTCCTCCTCCCTAAGGATTACACACACAAATCAATCGCCAGCTCCTTTAAAATGAATATGGAATTCTCGTGGCACGCTTATTCAAAAATCACTATGTGTAATTCTAGAAATTGGGAGATAGCCACTACAAAATAAAGAAACCCCCCCCCCTTTTTGTGTTCCTAATAGTGTATCATAGTGGATTCATATTATGGGGAAAGAAAAGCATTTTTCCTTAGCTAGGATTCCACAATTCAATTATGCACCAACAGGTTGCTATGGCAGCCAGAGAGTCAGGGTTATGATAGTGAACCTTTCTGCAATGTAGTACTAGAGCAATGCAATTGCTACTTCAGAATTCATGAAGCTGGGAGAACATCTGCGTATGCATGTGTGTGTGTGTGTGTGTGTGTGTGTGTGTGTGTGTGTGTGTGTATCTTTGCCTTAACCTGTGGTTTTTTTTGTGCATAATAAGAAGGTGAAAATATTTAAGACAGTGCCAATCTGAGTATTTTTGGCAGCCTTTCTGCAATGTTGGTATACTGACATCATAATCTATGTTCTTTTTTCTTCATTGTTTAAAATCATCATTGCAAGTAAGACTCCTGTTATTAAAGGAAACTTACCTACAGTAAAGAAAAGAAGAGGAATTAGAGGAAGTAAGAAGACAGAGGGGGAAAAGGAAAAGAAAAGCAGGTTTTTAGCTTTTTGGCATAAGTAGCTATGACAGAAGAGAAAGAGAACTTGATTTTGATTCCAAGGACCTGGATTTAAATTTAGACACTACTACTCTTTACTGCGTATGTAACAAAAGTCACCTTTCTGGGCTTTGGTTTCTTTGTATGAAACATGAGGAACATTGACTATGTAAACTTAAGTTCTTGAGCCTATAGTTACTACACCAATTTATATGTAGAATCACAGATAATCTATAGTTTTAATTGAAGTGTGAAAGAGTTGCAGTGGTGTCTCCTTACAATACTATTTCCTGTATTGTGGAATTTTGTATAATGTGCTGACCATGTTGGAAGCATGGTTGGCATATATGGCACATGCTATACTATGTACACATACATTATGTGGTGTAGTGATATTACTATATCATTTTATGGGGTTATATTATATAGATATACACATACATGTTATACTATATAGTGGTAGCCATACATGTTATTATATATGTATATGTATATGCATAGATACACATATACATATTATATGGCATAGTGGACAGGACTATCCTTGGAGCCAGTAAGATCTGGGTTCAAGTCCCTTTTCTTACCCTGGCTGTGTGACCTTGGCAAATTGCTTATCCCCTTAGTGCTCTTCTAGGCAACCAGCTAACATTAAAAGTTGCAGAGAATAAGATAACCTGCGTCAATTGAGGGAATTTCCTAGGCAGCAATCGGTGAAACCTATGTCAATGAAATTGGTCTAATCCCAAACCCTATCTACTTCAGGCTTAGCCAAGAGAGTTTATTATTACTTGAAGAACTTCATCATAATGAAGTTGCCTATAAAATTACTCACACAATTCTAGCCTATTTTCCACTCTTTCTCCTGGTAAGCCTTTCCATACCCTTTGCTTGTATAAATCCTACCCAACCATCAGAAGCGTGCTTTGTATTAGGACAACTAATACACTGGATGACAGTGTTGAGACTGAAAAAAGGTCTTGATGGGTTAAAACCTTGGGCTGAACCGTATCGATGAAATTCAATAAGAATAAATGTAAAGTCTTACATTTGGGTTCAAAATATCTTCATGAGTGTAAGATAAAGACACCATGACTACAAAGCAATTTTTGAAAAGATCCTGAGGTTTCACTGGAATGAAAATTCATTATGAGACAAAAGCACACTATCAAAGAAAGCAAATTTATATGATTTAGTGCTGCAGTAAAAGAGGGATAGCATCTGTTATAAAGAGGGAAAAGAGAGATAGCATCTATTAATAAAGATACTAGAAGCTTGTATCTTTCCCTGCTCAGACCATATCTGGAATATTGTCTTCAATTTTTATTTTAGGAAGGACATTGAGAGGGAGTGTGGTATAGTGGATAGAGAGTCAGCCTCCAAGTCATGAAGACTTACGTCAAACTAATTGTGTCTCTGACACATCCTGACTGTGTGATCCTGGGCAAGTCGCTTAACCTCTTGGTGCTTATAATTTGTAGAGAAGGTGTTGACCTTAAATGATAGTTTTCTCACCCAGGGGATTCTCTGTAGCAAGGAAATTATGATCCTAATCCTTAGTTTTATTGATAAGCTTGAGAGGGTTTGGAGGAAATCAGTCTGGATGGTGAAGGATCTCATGTTCAAGCCATGTGATTACTGGTTGAAGAAAGTAGAGATGTATAACCTGGAGAAGAGAAGGCTCAGAGAGCAACATGAGAGCTGCCTTCAAGTATTTGAAGGCCAGATGAGGAGAAGAGGATTAGAATTTTAGAAGAATGTTTAGCTGTTTCAAAGTAGAAAATAGACTTGATACAAGGAAACCTTTCTAATAATTAGAACTTTTCCAGGTAGAATGGGCTCCCTGAGAGGACAGTGGGTTCCTTCTTGTTGGAAGTCTTCAAAGATTGGATGAACATTTGTCAAATATGCTGTAAACAGAATAATTTTTCAGGGATAGTTTGGAGTTGGATGGCATCTGAGGACTTTGCCAAATCTGAAATTCTGTGAAGTCCACATAAAATCTCACTTCCTCCATTAAACTTTTCATGGCCATAGAATGAGAGACCTTAGAGGTAGAATAACCCTCAACAGATCATTTCTCCCAGATGGAGAAAAATCCTGCTCTTCCACAAAACTTCCCTTGGTGTCACATGGCATATGTGGTGCAATATGATTTCTTAAATTTGTATTGTGGTGAGGCTCAAATGAGTTCAAATTCGAAAATACACATAAAGCACTTTGTAAACTTGAAAGGTTGCAGTTGTTCTTCTTTTGTTGTTAACTACTTGCTCCCACAATGTCTCTTGTTCCTTCTGAGAATTCAGAACAGGTTGAAGTCTCATTAAATAAGGGAAGAGGAGGCCATTTTTATCTTCTTTCTGTTTCTGGATGAATAGAGACGAAATATCCCAAGAGAGTGAGCAGTATCAACAAATATCCAGGAAGCGGCTCATCCCCATTTTCCAGGACAAGAAATAGTATATCCTGTCATTCTGAGCAGATTTGCTGCATGCAATTCCTCCCAACTCTAAACTCAAAAACTCAAATAGATTTGTGTTCCCATCCACTTGGAAGTTCCTTCTAATAACACAATCACAACCTAGCCATTCTTATGCAATTTTTATCCTTGTCCTCCTTTAAGTTCACTTCGGGGAGTCCACCCAATGTGCTGGAGATAGTTTTTACTTTCTTGACAGCTGGAAGGAACCAGGAAAGAATTCTGGCTGTCCACCTGTCATCCCTTTCCCTTGATATCTGACCAGACCATCTTCTGTTCCTATCATACAACTGTCTGATGACAGCTTTGCCAATTAGGAATTTTTATAACTCCTTGTCTACCATAGGTACCCTACCAACTTCACTTTTATAGATTCAGCTGAAGTTACCATTTCACTTTGCCCAGCCTGAAGCATCTCTCTCTCCTCTGAAACCTCATAGCATTTCTTAGCTGCCCTAGACCTGTTAAAGATCTTATCTTGAAAAGGCCCAGGTCCCCACTGCCTCCTAGGCTTTATCTAGTTGTCTTGATCTGTATCTGGCCACTGGATCTAGATGGCTCTGGAGGAGAAAGTGAGGCTGGTGACTTTGTACAGCCTTCCCTCACTTAAATCCAATTTACTTGCATGTCATGGCATCACCTCCTTGATGTCATGGTTCTCTTCAAGAATGAAGGACGAAGAGTAGCAATCTCTAGGTCAGGGATTCTTAACCTATTATCCATAAACCTGTTTTTTTAAATTGATAAATGAATTTCAATACAATTCATTCCCTTGGTAATCCTATGTACTTTATTTTATGAATTTGAAAAAGATTATTCTGAGAAGGGGTTTATAGAAGGTTTGAACCCTTGTTCTAGGTACTTATCACATTAAGTTCTGTAGAAATGCCTTTTCTCCCCAGCCAGGATTCAAGCCCCTTGAGTTTGGGACTTTATGTTTCTTTGTATTTCTGATCAGGCCTATCTAGTACAGGACCAGTGGAAATTAAACCCCTTTTTTTTGTTGACTGATTGATAATTCAGTCCTGAAGATAGCAATATAGTGAATATATGGTGTAGTTAAAACACCACGTGCATCAAAATGTTTGCCTTTTCACAGTGCCTTATGGTTTACAAATCACATATACTATCTCATTTGATCCTTAAAACAACTCCCTAATGTAGACAATGCAGTCACTATCCCCATTTTATGAACGAGAGATTTCAGAGAGGCAGTGATTTGCCCAAAGTCACATGTTTAGGAAGAACTAGTTATGGGATGTGAATCACAGATATATAGTCAATCCTCAACATTCACCTGTTTAGCTTTTCAAATTTCAAGCATCCTCATGATTTTATTAGTAACCTCATTTTCACTTTCTCATTGGCAACTTCGCATTTGGGATACCAAAAATGGCTGCAGCCTTATGGTTAAACATTAACTTGCCTCTGCTATGTTCCCATCCTCTGAGACCCTTTAGAATCTCAAATGTTGCATGAAGCAAATATTGCTGATGGATTTTTTCAAGCTGGTGCATCCTTCATGGTCTCCAACATC
Source organism: Phascolarctos cinereus (assembly GCF_003287225.1). Lineage (NCBI taxonomy): Eukaryota > Metazoa > Chordata > Mammalia > Diprotodontia > Phascolarctidae > Phascolarctos > Phascolarctos cinereus. The sequence continues at coordinate 62,051,298 of NW_027556180.1, forward strand.
AGCACTAACTGTGAAGTCAGCGGGGATGTCAAGAATTTGCCATTCTCAGTGTCTTTTGTTTTGACAGCAGCTACTAAAGTCCCAGCAACCTACCCCTTGGTTTTCAGAGTGTGGCCAAGATAGAAAGGTTTATAATAGTAAAGTATATAGTACAACTCCCTCACACCACCATCTGACACAGTGGTAGGTAAGATTCAGGTTAAAAAAGTTTTAGTTTTAAGAATTTTATTTGCTACATAGTATTTATGGTACTATAGATTTTGTGTGTTATGAAAAGTAAATATTGTTGGAAATAAATTTTTTAAAAAATTGAGATGTTAGCATAAAAGATCACAGAATTCTAGAGAATTACTAGCAAGAAAAAATGTTTTGCATGTTACCAATTTTATTTTGTATACTCTATTTTTTGGGTTATTTCATGGTTAATATGCTAGGAAAAATACATATTTTTAAAATTAACATATAAAGAATTGAATGCAAAAAAGTATATTTTCAACAATCTCTAGTGAAAGATTATAGTTTTTGGTGGTGACAGGAACCTAACCTTATTTCCCATAGGTTCAATGTATTAACATTTGTGTTTTTGACTTTCACACCATTTTCTAGGAACATTACCCCCATACAAGCTGAGGATGGATTGTAAGTGGATTTAAAACTAAAAGGAACCATAGAGATTATCTAGTCCAGCTTCTTCCTTTTGCCAAATATGAAATTGAGGCTCAGAGAGGTTAAGGGTCACCCAGATAATTAGCAGCAGACTCAGAATTTGAATGCAGATCCTCTTCAAATCCATTTCTCTATCTACTGTAGCATATATTTCAATACATAAGTAGATTTGTGACCTCATCAACATGTTTATAGAGCTATGTTTTCAGTGATGTGCAGATTGAAACTCATCCATACTTTCTTATCCTGCGAGATCCTTGCCCATGCTCTTTTGTAGACCCTCCAGAGTAGATACTTTTAATTTTGTTTTTTTAAGATTTTATGGGTACCAGTGCAGCACTGTCTACCACTTGCTATCTTTCACTCTTGCCACATAACTAATTATATTCCTTTTCTGATCCCAGATTTCCCCAATAATGTTGTACACTCCTTTATGCATGTAGGATATCACTAGAAATGTGCAGTAGCATTTTTACAAGAGTAGGGTTTTTTTCAGGGAATCAGGTTGGGATTATTGAAAGTGCTACCCCACTTCCCTAATGCAATGCAGTGTTCTTTCCTCTCATTCCATTCTAGATCCAACTCATCATCTCTCTCCAGTGCCTATACCAGATATAGATAATGACAGAGTAACTCAATGGACCCATGAAACTACATCACATATTTATGACTTAGTAAAATTATTTTAAGGACTTTTAAAAAGGTTTGTTGGGGTAGTGTGGAGAAATATTTGTTTATTTTTAGTAACTAATGCATTTTCCTCTACATTGTGAACCAAATGAGATTTCAGTAGCTGTCATGTAAGAATAAAATAGAGTCATTGAAGTGGGAGTATTTTTATGGCAAAATTTTGTCTGAGGATTTCAGTGTAATCTATTGACTGCATGTTAGAGATTGTTGCTCATGAGAGGTAGCATGATGTATTAGGGAAGACTTTAGGCTTGGTTTTGAGTCCTGGCTTGAGTATTTAGTACCTGTACAGCCTCAAGCAAGCTGTTCAGATTCTCTGAACCTCATCTTCATACATATAATTGGGATAAGAAGACTTATGCTACTTATCTCGGGGTTATTGAGAAGAATGTACTCTATAGGTCATAAATGCTATGTGATGTTATTATTGTATATATTTAATTCTGACACTATTTATTAATCTCTCACTGTATATGTAACATACACTGGACACTGCCAGACACTGGAAATTCAAAGACCTAGTCTTTGGCCTGAGAAGCTCACAATTTCAAATTTTCAATCTATGTGTGTTTCTTAAGAGGCAACGTGGTATAATGAATAGAGAACTGATCTCGGACCAGGAAGACCTGGGTTCACTTCTTAATTCTGACACATACTAGATGCGTGACCCAGAACCTTTGTAATAAATGTCTCCAGAAATGCCAACCTCATTTACCATTGGTGGTCTTTGGTCCTGTGACAAGTCCTCTTTCCTCTATTTAGCCTCTCAGTTGCCATCCAGAAAAGCATGGGAATAGAGGTCTAGAATGGTGATATTCATTGTCTAGAAGGGGGGCTCTCAGGGAGAAAAAGGAGAATTCCTTTTCTGTACTCTGTGCTTATCCTCTTTCCTTCTTTCATCATGCCCCTTTGCTTAAAGAAGCTTTCTAAGTAAAGACTCTACTATCAGTCACTTATAACTTAGTATGAGTTTAACATGAATGTCTGGGAAATGAAAGATGGCCTAGGGACAATCATGGAAAATTATTATTTTATTATTATCAAGAAAAAATATTTAGAAATTATTAAGAAAAATTATTAAGAAAAATACGAATGCTGAAATATTGAGAAAAACAAAAAGAAGGCCTCCTGCATGTTATAGTGGGGATCCCTTTAAATTGTGGGTTAGACCAGATGGCTTGTGATGTCTTTTCTAACTCTCAGATTCTGTGATTCTATGATGTTGGGTGGATCCTCTAAAGAGAATTCATGGAAAGGCATGGGCAAGGATTGCAAAGGATGAGAAGTGACATGGCTTGGAAAGTGGGAATGTTCATATTTATGTAATCAGGGATCCTTCCAAGCTCAAAAAGTTTGCTTAAGGCAATGATTACTATGTCTAGGAGCATTTACATTTGAAACCTCAGGATATAATGAGAGGATCTGCATAGGGAAAAATAAATTCCTGCAAGAGTGACCAGCCAGATGGCAAAGGGTAAGAGTTGGGGTAAGGGCACTCTCTTGAGCCCCTGGGATGCTATCATGTTTGTAGCTTTTTTCCATAATCTCCATTAGTTTTGGTTTCTAAGGATATGAATCAAATGCATTTTTTTAAAAATCAGTTTGCAATTTCATCTATATAAGAACACTCCTCTCCCAACTCCAGTGAGGAAACTCCCCCTACTAATGGAGAACAGTTGCTGTTTTGTGCATTAGGATTTTAGGGAGTTGTCTGGGGCACTGAGAATTTAAATGACTATTATATAGGGTCTTGCAGCCAGTATTATCAGAAGCTGACCTTGCAGCTGGGCCTTCTTGATTCTTGTATCCAGCTTCCTAACCACTACACAAATCAGTGTATACTATATTCTCAACAAAGTCTTCTAATTTCAGCATTAAAACTGTCCCAAAAGGGAGTTAAAGGCATTGTTATTTCTTTCAGGGACTTCATTGGATAGTCCTTGAAATTTCCAGGTAGTGAAACCCTTTTTTTTTTTTTTTGAGTTAAGCAAGCATAGCCAAGGCTACTGTGGCAGGCCTTCTGTGGTTCATAACATGTTCCCCAGGAGATCTGAATCATTGAGAGGGAAGTGAGTACTAAGTCTGTCTTGTTTAGCTGTAGGGAAGTGTCAGCCAACAGAATGTACAGTAAAGCCTGTTTTTGAGGGAGCTCAGAGCTAGGGTACAAGCAGATGAAAGGATAATATTTTACTAAGTCACCAAAACAAATAAGATTTAACTGAGAGGCTACAGAAGCCCTATCTATAGAGACTTTTTTTGGCCTGAAAATTCCAAAGATGCCATTCATTTGGCTTTTAGTTCAGAAAGGCTGAATGCTGAATGTGTCTTGGCACTAGACAGAATCATCTTCCTTGGGCATAGGAAAAAGGCTGTGGGCTAGTCATGAGACCAAGCATGGTAAGTAGGATTAAACAAAACAAAACAAAACTTCAGTAGGTAGGAGCACTGTGAGACCTAGAAGAACTTCCTAGGAAGAGAAGGCTAAAAAATCCAGTGGTCAATGTCTGCCAGTTTAGGGTCAATCATTGACAAAATTGTGGAGAAGTTTGACTTCCATACTTCAACACATCTAAGCCCTCTGTGGCACTCTTTTCACCTTTCAGGGGACCTTTCCTACTTGGCACTCAGATACCTTTCTCTTCTGCCCATTTTCTCCTTAAGTCAGACATTACTTAAGGAAACAACAAACATTTACAACTTGCTATGAATTTAAGTTGTTATAGTCTGAACAGACTTATTTTTCTTGTGTCTTTAACAATATTCATAGTTTAAATCTTATTCATTACTGAATGTTAAAAATATTGTCAACTTATTAAGGATTTAGAAATGAGTATCTCTCCCTATCTCCTCATATTTTTGAGTGATCTTCATTCATTATTATTATTAAGAAATTGTTACTTTATTATTATTAAGAAAAATTATTTATGAATAATTGAGAAAAATTATTAAGAAAAATACTAATTACCTTCTTACCTCTTTGCTCTCCATTCTTTATCTAGCATATTTCATAGGAGTAAATATTAAGCCATAACTATTCTTTTTTTGATACCCCAAAAAACCCTAGATAAGGTGGGGTTTCTCACAGACAATTGTCTTGCCTCTTCCTAACAGCATACAAATTTTGAGTTATCATCTAGTCTTTGTATAATATATAGACTTGTTTACCTGCATTTAGTTTCTTTTGCTACAGCTGCATTTTTACCTTTTAACTCTAGTTTTCTATTAAGCAATGCTTGAAAGTCTACTACACCATTGAAAATCCATCTTTTTTAAGTTGGAAAAATGTACTCAACTTTGTAGGATATTATACTGAGGTTCAAGTCATTTCATTTATTTTTAATTATATCACCTTCTACCCTTTAAGTTCTTGTAATCAATGAATGACAGTGTGAAGTTTCACTTGGTATTCCTTGATTTGTAAACATCCTATACCAGACAGCTTGCAAAACTCTTTAACACCAAAGGTCTAAAAGTAAAGTGATTACACTTCTGGATGATTTAAACTTGCGGTTCTTCTTTGATAATATCCTATGGATTCTACCAATCTTATATTTGACCTCTTTTTTTTTATTATCTTACTGAGTGGCATTTTTCTTGATGATTTCCTGAAAGGTATTCAGGTTGATCTTTTCATTGTGTTTTTCTGGGAGACCAATGATTCTTAGATCATCTTGTCAAAATCTGTTTTTAGGGCATTTTAAATGGTTTTAGAAAACTCAAATATTTTTGCAATTCTGTTGTCTTTTTATTATGCTCTTATGTCTATTTTTCAACTATCTATTTCTGAGGTGTTTGTTTCTACTGTTTCCCTTTTCAAAGTTTCTAATGCTTTATTAAGGTTTCCTAATGTCTTTTCTAAACCATCACTTCTTTTTACCTTTTTCAGTTTTTCTTCATGAGTGCTAATTTCCCTCATTATGTCTTCTTTTCATTCTTCTGTTAGCTTATTACCCACTCCGGAGAATATTTCATTTTCCCCCTTCTTTACTTTGTTGTACTTAATTTACTTTATTTGGTCCTTTTGTTTCTGTGTTGAGGTGTTAAAGGCTTAGAAATAACTGGACAAACACCTTCCATTCCTATATATTTCTTGTTAAGCCGTAACTTAAAATTTCCACCTTCTAGGACACTGAAAGACCCAGGTTATATAGGTAAGAGCAAAAATGTCATGAGCATGTACAATAGTCAATATGAAGTTGTCTTTTGGTATCAGTGGAGTCTCATTTACTAAATATTTCCTCTGAATCCCCAGTATCTAGCACAATGACTTGAACACAGGTGCTTAATATACCTTTATTGAATAAACTGAACTGAATAGAAATGCATTGTTGACTTAAAAAAATTCAAAATTGGAAGGGACCTCAAAGGTCATCCAGTTTAATCTTCTCTTGAATTGGAATCTGACCTATAAAATCCTTGAGGAATTGCCATCCAATTTCTGCTTGAGGATTTCCACTAATAGAGAACTTGCTACTCTTCTAGACAGTCCACTTTTAGAAAGTTATAACTATTAGGACACATTCCCCATGTATTGAATGAAAAGAAGTTTTTCCTGTAACTTTTGTTTGCTGATCCTAGTTTTGCTTCTGGGTCCAAGCAAAGCAGGTGTATTGTCTCATTCATATGATAGTTCTTGAAATAAAGATTATTGATGTCCCCCATGTATGAACTAAGTCTCATCTTTCCCAGTTCCTTTGACCGATCTTCATGACATAGTTTTCAATTTCTTCACTGTCCTGTCACTCATTTTTGTATGTTCTATGTTTATCAGTGTTCTTCCTAAAACTTGGTGCCAAGATTTGAACTCAGTATTTAAAATATGATATAATTAAACAAAGTATTTGTCTAAATACAACAAGCTTTGAAACAAGGAGATAGTCGATGAAATGTCATCATGCCACCAGGCTTAGTAAAGAGCTGTAGTATATTCTGTTGAAGGTAAGGAATTGATTGATTTGATTACATCTGCTGCAAGTTAAACCTCTCCATTGTTTTCAATATTCCCACCATTCACTCTGCTGACCAAATACCAAATATAACCACTGGGGATGTATTCTCCCACTGAAGTAGGCATTAGAAGGAATGGAGTGCAGGAAGAATAGCGCATAAACTTTCTGTAATTGATTTCATACACATCTAAAAGGGTAATGAGAGTAGATTTCTCCATTTACTCTTAATTCTCCTTATAAGTAAGTAGTAGGGTTCTGCATAGCAGCTGACCTTAAATAAACTCAAACCAACTTAAGTGGCTCTCTATTATGTCCAGGATCAAATATAAAGTCCTCAATTTGGTTCTAACCCTTTACACTGGGCCCTTTCCTACCTTTTCAGTCTTCTTGTGCCTTACAACCTTCTCCCTCCCTCCCCCTTTACTCTGCTATCCAATGACATCATACTCCCTGTTCCTTGCACAAGACACTCCATCTCTTGACTCTGGATATTTTCACTGGTTGTGTCCCATGCCTGGAACTTTCTTCCTCCTTTTCTCCATCAATCAAATTCACCAGTTTCCTTCAAATCTCAGATAAAGTCCCATGTTCTGCGAGGATCTTTTCTTTGTCCTTAATCTTAGTGCCTTCCCTCTGAGATTATCTCCAATTTATCCTGTATATATCGTTTGTATGTAGCTGTTTTTATTTTGTCTCCCACATTAGACTATGAGATCATTAACAGCAGTTTTTTTAAAACTTTCTTTGTATTCCCAGTACTTAACATGGTGCTTGGCTTATAGCATGTGCTTAATAAATACTTTTTTGATTTGACTGGTTGGCAATATCCCTAGTAATCAGCTCTTGAGATAGAGCCAGTTGGAATTACAATGGACTTTTTCCAATGGGCCAATAGTTATTCCATTCTCATGATGAAAGACTTTTTTCTAACAAATATACAGTCTGCCTGGGAAATAGTCTTTTCTATAGAGACCTGGAGGAGGAAGCAGAGAAAGGGCAGTACCTGACAATTACACAGTCCTGGAACACATGGTATGCATAAATAGTTACAGAACCACAGGGAATCAAGCTCAGGAATAGTGTATAATAGGAAATTAATAGACATCTCCTGAATGAATGAACTTGAACCAGAGGGGTCTGTCTACTTTAGTTTTCATAAATCTGTTATTAAAAAAACCTTGCCCTTCATAAACCTGTTATTAGCATCAACAATGCTAGAGGTGGAAAGGGTCTTAGAGATGTTATAGTCTCTTTTGGCTTGAGAGATGGTACTTCCTTAAAAATAAATTCCTTTTTTCCCTTCTAATCATAAAATTGGCAAAACCAAGACAAATTTAATTAGCCTTGCTTTCTAAATGCTACTCATACGCACACCCACTCTTTTCTCTTGTATTTTTCAATTCCTAGAAATATGCCCTAAATTCAACAACAAACATGAAGTGAAACAGATATTTCTATAATGCTGCATTATTAGCTATGTTTATGGCTACAGAGATAAGTGATGACTCAGTCAGTCATTCACTAAAATTTTGCTGAAACAAAATGTAAAATTTGGGTAAGATGTTTGATGGGGGGGCAAATATTTTCTTAACAACTGAATCCTAGTGATTCAGGCTTGAGTCTCAGCCTCTACAGAGCCTTCTAACCTCAGGATAATTTGTCCTCCTGTGAAATCACACAGAGAATAGGCTTATTCATTTCTCTGTTTTAATATTTTCACCTTCTACTATTTTCAAAACTTTGCTCTCCAATGCCCTAGGTGGGGCACAAGTCAGAGATGGGGATGCTTTGGGGCTGAGAGGCAGAGAACAAGCAGCAGTTCTGCTTCCAGGGCACCTGTGTGTGGGTGAGTTCCAGGGTACCACACCACTAAATTTTGCAGGACCATTTAAGAGTACTAGCAGATAGCCTCAGGGTTGGTTACTTGTTGATTTAGGTGGATAGAGAATATTTTAGGAGTAGTGAAAGGGAGTGTGCATACTGACAGAGGGGAACTTTGGTGAGATTATGAAAGCAGGGATTGAAATATCATTGAAAGATAGATGACATTTCAGAGCCCAGATGTCATTATAGCCAGGTGTAGGCCAGGAGTCAGAAAGATATGATATTTGAGCTGTGTGACCCTGGGCAAAACACTTAACCTCAATTTTCTAATCTGAAAAATAGGGATAATAACAGCACCTATCTCATAGGGCTGTTGTGTGACTCAGATCAGATATTACAGAAAATGAATGGATTTACTAAAGCATTTACTAAGCACTTATGTGCAAAGCTCTAATATGTGGAACATTTCAATTGTAAGTCAAGTGGAGAGGTCCCATGGTTCTTAGTGTACAGTAGTAAAACATATTGGATTCTGATGTTGAATCACTTCATACTGCCAGAGGAGTTTGAGTGCACAAGACCACAAAGGGAGTAAATGGTTGAACTGGGACCCAAACTGAAGTCCTATGATTTGAAGTTGTGCTACTACTACACCATGCTGTCTGTCTCCCTCTGCTGTTTTCCAGATGAGTTTGCCCCATGTTTCTACCTAGGCCTAGGTCCTAAGGTTCCTTCATGGACCCTTAAGAGAATGACTTCATCTATTCCACACTAATATCTATCTGTTTGTACTGAATTGGCTTCAGTGACTGTTCCACAATCCCAGGCTCCCTTTTCTGATTTGTCAGATTTTGGTGTCCCATACCGTGTATTGTAGAATCACTTGGCCAGTTAGATACATTTACCTTTTCTCTAAAGACAGTTGGTGGTGCAGAGGATAGAGTCCTGGGCCTGGATTCAGGAATACTTAAGTTCAAATCCAACCTCAGACAATTACTTGCTATATGGCCTTGGGCAAGTCACTTAAATTATGTTTGCCTCAGTTGAGGCAAATTAATTGCACCTACCTCACAGGGTTATTGGGAAGATCAAATGAGATATTTGTAAAAAAGCACCTAGCACAGTACCTGGAATATATAGGTGATATAGAAATACTTATTCCTCTCCTTACTTCCACGGTTCAAAGGTAGAGAGAGTCTAGAAAGAGCTATCCCCTATAAATATTAAGAAATAACATTTTTTCTAACACCATTTTCAGACTCCTGGAAAAGCCCCTTGGAAATGTGGGTGGTAGGATACAGAAAAAAAAGGCTTTTCTTGGAGAAATAGATTAAAGGTGGTACCCAACATTATAACTTGTTTGCATCATTGTTCCTCTGCAACTTGGGGCTATTTCTTTTCTCCATCATTTTGGATTTCCTTTGCCTCTAGCAATTGTCATATTTACTGGTGCTTTTCGTATCCCCTTATTAGATTGTAGGCTACTTGAAGGAAGTGCCAGAACGATTAATCTAGTTTAGTCAGTGCCTTACATGGTACTGTTCCCATAAAAGGCATTTAATAGATATTTTTGTTCCTGTTGATAATCTTCTCTTTTGGCTGTGATGGGGGCATAAAATGAAAATCCTTAAGCAGATAAAAAGTATTTTTAATAATAATGCCTCATTCGCATAGTACTGTATATTTCCCAAGTTGTTTTCATGTCTTAACTTCTTTTTAGCTCTAAAATGAAGGGAAGGGAAAGCATTATTCTTGCACCTTTATGACGAATATCATGAAATGATTTTCAGATGACGAAATAAGGTAGAAAAGAAATTATTAATCCAAGTCTCTTACTGAAGAGTGGCAGATTTAGCATTCAAAACCAGTTCTCCAAACTTGCAGTCCATTGTTCTTCTTTGTATAACCACACATTGAAAATGAACATTTTTCTGAGCTCTCAGGTTTCTGACTCCAATCCAGGGGTTTTTAACTTGGATACCACAGACCTTTCAATTTCGTGTGTTCCATGAACTTGGATAGGAAAAAATATTTTGACAACTGCATTTCAATAAAATGGGTTTCCTTTGTGATCTTATATGTTTTATTTTAAATGTGTAAAATCATTATTTGAAGAGATAGAGGGATATGAGACACAGAAATGCTAAGCCCCCCCCCCCCTGTAAACTTACAATAGATTTCTTCTGGTACATGGAAATTTTCATTGTCCTGCCAAATTTCAGGTTTACTTATTAAATCCCATTTTTGATCTCTGCCTCTTCCAAAGGCTCACCATAGCTATAGTTGAAGAGAATACAAACCCATCACTTGGTCAAAGTGTGGGCAAAGTCTAGTTTGGCTTATTTGTTACCTAATTCCAAGTCCTGTGAAACATTTTTCCCTCCCTTCCTTTGAGCACTCTCCCTTGCCTCAGGCACCTTTGGCTACCATCCAATAAACCATAACTAAAGGAGTAAAGCACACCTCTTCCCATTCCCCCAACCAAAGTTTTTCCTCCTGAGAGATCTGAGACTAATTCTTTGCCACCCAAGGAAAATTTGGGGGAAGGGAGGAAAGAGTAGATACAGAAAGAGGCTGGCACAAGGTTGAACATTTCTTCATTGAAGACCATGATCTTGGGTCTTGAACTTTCTCTACTTTTTTTCCTTCCCATGATTCTTCTTCCATCCTGTTCACTGTGCTATAGCTAGCATAATCAGCTCAAAGGTGCACCACTTATCTTTGCTATAGCATGAAGGGAAGAGAATAATAATTTTATAACACCTACTATGTGCCAGACACTTGCTAAGTGCTTTACAAATATTATCTCATTTGATCCTCACAACAACCCTGCAAAATAGGTGCTGTTATTATCCCCATTTTATAGTTGAGGAAACTGAAGCAGAGGTTAAGCAATTTGCCCAAGGCCACACAGCTGTTGTCTGAGGCTATATTTGAACTCAGGTCTTTCTGACTTCAGGCCCAGTGCTCTAACCCTTTACTTCTTAGCACATATTACATTCATGTGAGTTTAATTGATAAGCAGAGCCTCATGTTGTTCGGCTTTGTACCAGTTTAAAGTATGTAAAACCAAAAAAAACTCCAACAGCAACAACTCTGCCAGGTGCTTCTGTGGTTCCCTCATAAGGTCATGGTTGCTATTACTCATTTCAGTCAACTCTGACTCTTCATGACCCCACTTGTTGTTTTCTTGGCAAAGATACTGGATTGGTTTGCCATTTCCTTCTTCAGCTCATTTTATAGATGAGGAAACTAAAGCAAACAGGGTTTAGTGACTTGGCCAGAGTCTATCAGCTAGTAAATGTCTGAGGTCAGGTTTGAACTCAGTTCTTCCTGTCTCCAGGATGAGAACTCATAATGTCCCTACTCATAGAGCTATGATATGTCTGCTTACTTCATACTACTCTTACCCTCTAGTACTATATTGAGGTTTTAGTCCCTGTTTTTTTTTCTCCTTATGAAAAATAAGGTCTATTCCAGTATTGGACCCAAATCAAATGAGATCATGTATGCATAATGATTTGTGAACCGTAAAAAGCCATATTCAAGAAGGTTTTTATTGTAAGTATAGTGCTATGCTAGGCATTTGGGAGAAAGCACCACCAAAAAAAAATCAGTCCCTGTTTTCAATGGAACTATAGAAATGTCAGCTAGTATTTTGTATCATTCTTTTGGTTTCTCTGAACCACAGCACTGCAGAGCTCACCTAAAATAATTTCTTCTTAAACAAGTCCACTCCTTGAAGCTTTAGGAATATTAGGAAGCTTTCGTATTTATTTTTTGAGGCAAATGGTACTGACTTGCCCAGGGTCAAATAGCTAGTAAGTGTCTGAGGCTGGATTTGAACTCAGATCCCTCCTGACTCCAGGCCTGGTACTCTATCCACTGCATCACCTAGCTGCCCCATCATATTTGTTTTAAAAATGTATTTATATTTTTTATTTTTACATCATCTGCATTTCCTGCTGAATCTTTCTCCCTCACCTGCCAAATATTTCTCTTTCAAAGTAAAGGGGGGGGGAGAAAAAGGTTCAGAAAAACTATCCAACATATTGAAAGTGTCAGATATGCGTAACATTCCGTACCTGGAGCCCTTCACCTCTATGAAGGGGGGTGCGTCTTTTTTAGGACCGGGCTGCAGTATCCAGTTTTGATTGTTTTGCCGCTGATGCTCTTTCAATTTCCATTGCTTAGTGACTGTCTATGTTGTTTGCCAGGTTCTGTTTATTTTACTTTGTGTCAGTTTATACATATCTTTCTATGCTTCACTTTATTAATCACATTCCTTATTTTTTATAGCACAGTCATATTCCCCTGTATTCTTCTATCACAATTTGTTTAGCCATTCCCCAACTGATGGACATCTACTTTGTTTCTAGATACCACAAAAAGCACTGCTTAGTTTAATATTTACAGAAACTTTCTGAAGTCTGGGTCTGGGTCATATGGTATTGATAATTTAGACACTCACTACACAAAATTCCAAGAAGGGCTGTACTAATTGGCAATTCTACCAACAATGCATTATCTTTTCAGAACTTCTCCATCATGGACTAGTCCCATCTTTTATCATTTTTTTTTTTGCCAAATTTGAGGGCATGAGATACCACATCAGGGGTTTAAAAAACCATTTTTCTTATTATTAATGATTTGGAATATTCTTTCATATCATTGTCAATAATTTCTAATTTTCTTTTGAGATCTGCTTGTTCATATTCTTTGAGTATTTATTTCTCCAGATCAACAATAACAGTCAGCATTTATATAATGCTTTAAGGTGTGCAAAGTGGTATATAACTATTATCTCATTTTATCTTCACAACAACTTTGGGAGGTAGGTAGTATTATTATTCCCAATTTACAAAAGAGGGAACTGAGGCAGAAAGAGGTTAAGTGACTTGTCCAGGGTCACATCACTAATAAGTATTTGAGGTTAGACTTAAATTCAATTTTTCATGATTCCAAGACTGTTGCATGATCCACTTTGCCTGATAGCTTTTGGTCTTGGATATTTCTGTTAGTTATCTATGTATCTGAGTTATCAGACCCTTAGCAAGTGATATTTGGTATTTTTTTCTCCCAGTTTTCTTCTTATACTACTTGCATTATTCTTAAAAATATTTTGATTTTATGTAAGCTAAATAATCTGTTTTATATTTTGCAACTGCTTCTATCAGTTGTTTGGTTAAGAATTTTCTCCCTACCCATAGCTGTGAACAGTACGTGATCTACCTCTTTTTTACTTCCCTTATCATCTAGTCTATTCCATTGATCAACTTTTCTATTTTGTAATCACTACCAAAGAGATTGGATGATTGCTTCTTTATAACATAGTCAGAGGTTTGGAAATGTCATTCCCTCTTCATTCCTAATTTCTCACATGATTTCCCTCAATATTCTAGATTGTTTGATTCCCCAAATGAATTTTATTGGTTTTTTTAGTGCTACAAAGTATCCCTTTGTTAGTTTGAATGATGCAGCACTAAATCTGTAACGTAATTTAGGTAGTATTGTCATTTTATTATTTTGACGTGGCCCAGCTATGAACATTGAATACTTAAACTGTTCCTTATTTCTTTAAGGAACATTTTGTAATTGCATCTATACAGGTATTGAATGTGTTTTAGAAGACTTGACTCCCCAATATTTTGTACATTTTGTGGTTTGTCTGCTTGTTTTTGAAAGGGACTTCCTTTTTTTTTTATCATTGCACATGAACTGTTACTACTCTGTAGAAACGCTGCTAATTTTTTTTTTGTTTATTTTGTAGCCTGAAATTTTACTAGAGCTATTAATTGTCTCAATTAATTTCTTCGGTGATTCTATAGGGTTTTTTAACCAACCCATCAGAACATCACCAAATAGGGATAAATTTATCTCCTCTTCATCATTAGGCCTTTAATTTCTTTCTCGCTGTTTCCTGCTATTGCTACGATTTCTAGAACTACGTCATGTAAAGGCAGGGAAAAGGAGCGTCTTTGCTTTACTCTTCTTCTTACTGGGAGAGCTATAAAATCTGTGAATAATCTTTAAGAGACAAAACTAGAACTTGCAGTGATCTTGGCAGTTAGGTGGCCAGTGGTTAGGGTATTGGATCTGGGAGTCAGAAAGAACTGAGTTCAAATACTGGTTGTGTGACTCTGGGCAAGTTACTCAACTTCTGTCTATCGAGAGTCTCTCCATCTGTGGATTGGGATAACAATAGCACCTGCCTCCCAGGGTTGTTGAGAGGCTACTTATTTAGAGCTTACTACACTCCCTGTCACAAAACAGGTATTTAATTCACACTTATTTCTGTCCTTCCTTGAAACATTGCCTCTTTGCCTCCTCCCTATTACTTACCTCACACACCTAATCAGCTGCCAATTTTTCTTGATTCTACTCCATCTCCCATGTCCATCTCTCACCTCAACTCCTACTTCAGACACTCTTGTTCAGACCCTTTTCTTCTTTTATCTAGACTATTGTAATCATAGCCTCCTAACTGGTATTCTAGACTCTAGTCCCTTGCCCTCCAACCCATCCCTCACCGCACCACTATAGTCATTTCCCTAATGAGCTGCTCTGACCATGATGTTTCTCAACATTTTTTTCAGTGGCTCCTTATTCTCAGTTTTTCTTTTGTGCTTTCTGTCAGGGCTTGTGACTTCATTGTTCTGGAGAACTTCTGGGGAGGTACTTCTCTCTGCCAATGTAAAATGGCAACTGTTCTGCAACCTAGTCCTGCCAAATTCTGCAGGGGAACTGAGACATTAAATGATTTGTCAAGAATCACTCAGTAAATATATGTCAGAGACAGCACTTGAACCCCGGTCATGCAGGCTCTCTATCTACTGTGGGACACTGCTGCTTCCCTGTTGCTTACAAAATACAAATGTTATAGATGAGCACATGATGCATATATTTGACTAACAAGTGACAATGTAGGATGGGGCAAGATCTAGAAAGAAGGAATGAATAATTCATAGGTAAAGATGCATAAGAGATGAAGCATTCTTAGGGCATAAGTGAAGAAATGTCTTGGGAAAATGGATTTGCAAATATTTACAGAGAGGCCTAGAAATTTAACCTACAATGGCTATGACTCCAGAGATTCAACACATTTGCTTGGTTATCCCTCAAGGTAACCTCTGTTAGGCCTTCTCTGTTTATATACTCATGTAGGTATTTTAGTTATAATTAATTATGTGACTAGATAATTCATTCAGTGCAGTCCATAAACTTTCATGTACTGAAAAGGAAGTCTCTAGTCAAGGAATACATTCTCATCTCACTTCTCTGTTAGGTACATATAGTTGAACTATACTTCGTTTAGAGTTAGTTTGTGAATGAGGAGGTAGAATTGGGGGGCACTACTCCAAAATCCAGGCCTGCAGAACTCTCAATGGATGGTATGTAAGAGGTAACAAAACCAGAATATCTTCACAGCCACCTCCTTCACCAACTTAGCAGAGGGCCTTCTGATTCTCACACTCATTTTTGGCTCATGTCCTAGCTCTTGCTTCCTGGCTGTTCCTATTCCCTGAACTCTGGATTCATATATTCATTCAGTAATTTCCTGTGTGCTCCTGGCCCCACACCCCCATTCTCTAAGTCCCTGGTGCCAAATGCTGCTCATTTATAATGAAAACTAACTCCTCTAGTAAGAAGATCAGGGATTTAAACTTCTCTTCAGTTGTCAAAAGGAGGTATATCTCTTCTTGATATTTAGATGTGAATCTCTTTTCTTGCCTCTGATGCTGAAGGCACTTCTGAAATAGGAGGCCCTGGTTTTCAAAGTCAAGTTCAAGGAATTAGGATTTGCAGGAACAGTGTGTCAAAAAGAAAGTACTATCCTTTAACCTATGGATTTAAATTGTTTGCCATTTCTGTCTGGCAAGGTAGGACAAGATTGACTGTTTCTACCTTAAAAGGGATAGAGAAGCTTGTTTAATGCTCAAGGCCAAACCTGTAATTTGGGTTTTCTATCTTCTTTATCACCTTTCCCCTTCAGTGAACAGAGGATGACTCAGTTTTACCCCTGTGTCATTCTCCTAAACAAGGTATATTTTGACTTTCAATTCAATTCAAGTCTATGACACAAAGTAATATAAAGATTGAGAATTTGAACCTGAAGGCTCCCTGGAGATTCATGCCTTCTGGAAGAGACCTATAATCCATTTCCAGCACAGTATATAGATATTAATGTTAATGTGTTATATTACAGCTAGGGTAAAGAGTCACCCATTCCGTCATCTCCTCTTCCAAATATGTCTAGTGCAAAATTGAATAATTCAAAACCTTTGAAAGAGTGGGTAATGATGGCTGCTATCTTTCCTTCGGAGTCATTTGAATTCTTAGGTTATAAGTTTAGAGATTTTTTCAGAATGTCAACAAAATGCAATAAACTTTGATTGAGCTGATATTTCCAGAAGATTTCAGAAAATCAAGACCAGGCAGAAGGTGTTATTTGCACAGCAAATATTATAGGCTGTTTAGAGAGAGGCCTTTGAAAAGAGTAGAAAAAAATGTGTCAAGTCTTCATGTTTCCAGCTATACTTTGAAATGATGAAGCAAATGAGAGGCTAGTAGATCCAGTAAACAGGGCAAGACCAGGGATCAAGGGCCTGGTGCCGATGTCAACATGCCCAGGTAAAATGTGTAAGTCAATGACTCACCTTCTCCCTTGCCCTCCACCAGATGTCAAACAGCTGATTTGGCAATTAGTATTTTTTCAGTTGAATTGACTGATGACATGAAGCATTTAAATCTACCAGTTGCTTTGGTATCATGGAGAAATGGCTTATGAGTTGCCTTGGTTTGTTAACTTCTAGGACAATCTTGAGTGAATCTCAGACCTTGGTCAACTTTTTCAACAAAAGAAGCAAATAGGTGGCAATATGGTCTAAAGGAAAGAATTCTGGCCCCAAAAGGAGGAGAGACAGGGATTAGAATCCTGCCTGTGACACTTACTAGCTCTGTGTCCATGGACATTTCATCTTCTCTTTCAGCCCTGGTTTTTTCATCCATAGAGAGAATATCTGGAGGAGTTATAAGACTCCAGGAAGAGAACATATATAAAAAGCTTTATAAATTCCTATACAAACATCAGCTATTATTATTACTGTCAACATGCCTCAGACTTTATTAATAAATTGCTACTATAGCAGGAGTTCTCCAGAGTGGGCAACTCTTCCTGTCTGAGTGGCCAATCATCTCTGACATAGCCCCCACTCCTGGGAACCACCAATTAGGAGTTTCTGTGTCAACTCAGTAAAAAGTATTCTCTTCAGCAAGAGGCCAAAACATATGTACTAGAAAGGGACCAGAGATTATGTCTTGCTCTATGATATCAAGATCAATAAATCAAGAGATTCCCCTGACTACTCCCACCAGCTTACATTGCCTTATGGAACCAAGAGCCAAATGAGAATAGTAAATCTGCTATGAAAGATGCACCGTGGCACAAGTACCTCAAATATAATGGAGTTACAAAATTTAAACTGTGAAATGGGTATAATAGCCCTTTCAGTGCAGAAGAAAGAACCCTCCCAAATATCCTAGGAAAACATATTGGGTATTTGGGGGCTTCAAATAATCAAAATTCCTAAGACTAGAACTCATCTAATGCCATTACTGAAGCCAGAGGAACTATCAACTCATCATTCACTGGATATGTATTAAGAGTCCATTACTGTCCTCAGCATGACAGGGGAGACTGATACAGTGGAAGAACCCATCTTTTGATATACATAGGCTGTGTGGCCTTCAGCAAATCATTTACCCTTTCAGAGCCTCCAATGCTTTATTTATAGAACAGATATTGATTTGCATTGACAGAAAGCAGTTCCTCATAAGGAATTCCCAATACCAAGGAAATCATAGGTCTATCTCCTGACATCCCACAAAAATGAGAAAATATCTAATATTGTTCCTCTGAAAATAAATTCTGTCCCAAATTTCCAACTCCAACAAATCACTACTGGTCTATCTGGTCTCTTCCAGAATTCACTGTTGCTCTTCTGAGGCTTCTGGAAGAGTAAAAATCCTTTAATTTGACATCCAACATAGACTACATCTTCATGTATGATCTATGTTTGCTGTGAAATCCAAAGGAAGAATAACTTTCTCTAAGTGAACAGTTTGCTACTTCTCTTTGTACTAATTGTTAATATTCTTCCCCAAGCCACTCCCATATGCATATGGAGGGCATCACCTATCTCACTTTCTCCGTAAAATGCTATTTTTATGCCCAGCAGGTTGTTGTTTTTTTTTTTTGGCTAGGCAATGGGGTTAAGTGACTTGCCCAGGGTCACACAGCTAGCAAGTGTTATGTGGCTGAGGTCGGATTTGAACTCAGGTCCTCCTGAATCCGGGGCCAGTGCTCTATCCATTGTGCCACCCAGCTGCCCCTCCAGCAGGTTTTTAAGGATGAATCAATCACAGAAGTCTGAACTCACGGTTTGGGGTTTGAGAGATGCTTCACATTATGGGAAGCAGATGGTAAAATCCTCATTTTGTGTATTTTCATCCATTTCCCCAGATGCACCATATTTTCCATGCTATTTTAAGCTTTCACATTACCTGCTGGAAGCTATCTTCTAACCAAATTCACCCTCATTCCTCACTGTGGGAGTGACTTAATGAAAATGAATATGAGGAAAGTCATTACTTAGATAAAGAAATGAGGGCCTGGATTCCCCTCAGCCGTGGTCATGAAAAATAGGCAATCCTTCCAGTAAGAGAGTTATCATTTTATGGTGGATGTGCTTTTTTGCATGCTTAAATTATTCTTCACTGTTCAATAAAAACCGCAAAATTGCCTTCTTTGCAATTACTTGGGAAAAAATGTTCCATTATAAGATATTCCCATAAGCCCTGGTCCAACAGCATCATTTCCTTTTCATCTGTTATTTTTTTTCCAGTTATTTTGACCAAGCCCAGAAGCTGAGATGTAAATCCATCTCACTTAAAAGTTTCTTGATGGTTTATTTTACCTGCATTGTATTAGCTTGGTTTGAATAATAGTTGTTCTATTTACTCCATTTTTCACTTGTAAATTTCCAGTCTCTTGTATTAAATGCCAATGCTAAATTCCTTTGAATGTTAGACTCGTTCTCAAGATGTTTGCCTTTTTTTTTTGATTTATTAAATGGCCTGAAATCACTGCAAATGAAGAGAATAATGGTAATGATATCTTGTATTTATAGAGTACCCTTTTTAGTAGAGTTCAAAGCACTTTAATAACTAATTAATTTAGCCTCCAAACACTGCAGTGAAAATAATAGGAAAGGTAGCTTTTATGTGTATGTAACTGGTAGAGAAAATTGAAGAACAGAGGGGCAGCATGGTATAGTGTATAGGGTGCTGGACTTGGACTCAGAAAAGACGTGGGTTCAAATCCTGTTTCATATAGTTAGTAGTTGTGTGATTCTGGAAAATTCACTTGACTCCTCTGACCCTCAGTTTTTTCACCTGTAAAATGGGGATAAGAATAGTACCTGCTTCACAAGATGGCTGTGAGATCAGATGGGATAATATGTGAAAGGCATTTTGCATACCTTAATGCAACACATGATTATGAGCTATCCTATGAATTGCCCAGTGTTAACCATCATCATAAAATGTCTAGCTTTTCAAAATAGTGTTTTTCAGAATCTTGCCACTGAACATAGGAACATAGGAAAAGGGTCAACTGGAATCAAAATGAGCACTTGACATAAAATATTGTTTAAAACTCAACAAAGTTTATAATCTTATTAAATTGGAAGTTATGCTCAGTGAAGCTGATTGCATCCATGCCTGTCTACCTTATGCAGCTCTTGTCCATGTAGGTGACTTGTCCAGGGCCACATAAGTAATAAAGCTTCAAGCTTTCTTCTGACATCAAAAGATACCATTGGACGACTCTGGCTGTCCTTGCCCTCATCATGTGACCAGCCTATCTTCTTTTCCAATTATACATTTCCTTGATGTCTCCTGTTCTTCAAAGCTTCTCATTACTTAGATAGTGCAGCCTGTGTATATCCACTGTGCATCCCTCTATTGTCTTTTGCATGATGCTTATTTTTCATTCTTTGATGATTGCTATATTCCAAAGTCTTGATGTCCTATAGCAACATAAATAGAATCTGAGTATTGACAAGTTGGGCCTTTGTTTCCATGGAAAGCTTGGGATCATTAAAGGAGCTTTGCCGTGCTCTGAAATTATTCAACTCAGAAACTGGCAAAGGCTGCAAATAAGGGCTTGATTTATTGCTTTATTTATTGCCTAGACTTAAGAAAATGATGGAGAAATGAACTATTGGTTTTTGACCTCTCCCTCTGCTTTCTCTTACATTACCCTACTCTTCATCTGCACTGTGACCCCCAATCCCTTGACCCCTCTCCCATGCTATCTCCCCTTCACTAGCTACTCTCTCCTCTCCCCATCTTCACTACTTGTTGAACCAATTCAGCTCTATACAGTCCTCTCTGGAATCCCTACCTTCCTTATCTTATCACAGATTAGTGGTGAAAGGATCCAGGAGCCTCTTGTTAGGAAGGAGAACCTTGAGCCTTGGATCACTCCCACCCACTCATTCCCTTAGCTCCTATACATGTGTTGCTGAACAAAGGTGTAGAAAACACATAACAGTTCTGACTAGGTCCACTACAAATTTATTCTGCACAGCCTCAACTGGGCTCTCACTCTACTGCTAGGCAACTCTACTATACCTGCCTTATCAATTCACTATCCCATTTTCCATGGTGGCTCTTCCAAACCTTCTCATCTTTCCTCGAACCTCCCATGACTCCCCATCTCCTCATTCTCAGCTGAGAACCTTGCCTTTTTTTACAGAAAAAATTGAGGCCATTCATCATGGAATCCTTTTTCTCCCCTCTTCTTCTCCTATTGCTCTGATGCCTTCTGCCTCTGTGTCTTCCTTTATCCCTGTCTCACATAATGAAGTGGTCTTACTCCTTACCAAGGCTAACCCCTCTACTTGTTCTAGTGACCCCATCCTGGTCTTTTGACTGCCAACCCAGTGTGCATTTCACTATTCCCTATAAAGCATATATGAACAAATATATATATATCTATATGTATATATATATATGCACATGTATAAAATATGAAGTTATATTATATTATATAAAGATATAAAACATTATATATTTGTTATAATTTCCAGAGACATACAAAAACCTTCTCTTCCTTTAAATATGTCCTCCACATTTGCCATGAAAGCTGATACTGTTTTACTAAACCTAATACACTGACATTGTATAGTTATATAAAGTGCTTAAAATGAAAATATCAAGACTGCTGACTTGAATTCACATGAACTCATTAATGTCCCATAACAGATGTTGAAAATTACATCGGTGTAACAGTGGCTTATTGTTTACAATGCTAGGTTTGGATGAAGGAAGGTACTACATATCTAAAAAAAGTGATCCCAGGGATCGTATGTTTAGGTAAACAGAGAACAGAAGGAGGAACCTAGTCAATAAAGCACAAATGTTACCTAGTATATAATTTTATGGCTGACAAAACCTCTATGAAGTACATATCTTTGTATCCATTCATGGATTCATTACTTTATTCACCCAACACCTACTATCAGCCAGTTTAAATGTCCCCTGACCTCTGAACTAACTGGAGCCTAAAACACTCGGAAGAATTGGAAGAGTTCCAAAAATTTTATCAAGAATAATTTTGATATTTTGCTAATATCATTGCTAATATTGAGACATGGCATCATTACTGTCCAATCTCTTTGGTGTACTTTATAACTCAAGACTTTCAGAAGCTTGCAGTGTATAGAGAGCTGAAAACAGCAAGAAATATCCCTGGGGATATACACAACACAAGAAAAAAGAAAACCAGACTCACAGGAAAAATCACCAAGCAAACTAGATTACAAGAGCTGCCCTACTTTGCCAAGAGATCTCAACTGGCTCTCTGCTCTTCCCCTTGACAACACAGTCAGCTCTGAGGGCTGGATTGGAAAAAGAAAATTCAGAAGCCTGGATTAGATCTGTATTTGCAGACTGCTCACAGGCAGCTTGAGACAGGGAGAGAAATTGTTTCTGATGGCACTAGCAGTCAGTGGCCTATATCTTTCAGTGCTGGGTTTTTACTTAGCTCCTACATTGAAGTGATTCTAGGCCAAACCTGGACTGGTAGCCTTGGAATTTTCAATATATTTCTCCTGCATTAGCTTGAAGCATAAGACGTCAAGCAAAAACAGTGCATTCTCATACTTTTACTGTGGGGATTGTTAGTTTTCTGAAGTGTAGATATGGTTCAAATAAATGCACTCCAATCCAAGTGAAGAACAAATGTGCCAAGAATGTTGACAAATGTGACAAGAAAAGCATCAAATGGGAAATCACTCAGATACTGGAGTTTCATAACTTTAATCCATAGCAGTTTTGTGTGTGGTCTTGACAGATGGATCACCATGGCTGAGCCATGATTAAATAAGCTTTCATTGATTCGTTTGACTGTGTGTTTCTTGGCAATATGGAATGTCTTTTGCCTCTCTTTATGTCCTCAGCATTTATCACAATGTTTGGCACATAATATGCACTTTGTTCAACCACATCCAACTCTTTGTGACCCTGTGGACCACAGCATGCCAATACTGTCCCTAAAGTTTTTTCAGCAAAGATACTGGAGTGGTTTGCCATTTCCTTCTCCAGTGGATTAAGGCAAACAGGTTAAGTGATTTACTCAGGGTCACATGGCTAGAAAGTGTCTGAGGCCAGATTTGGACCCGGGTCTTCCTGACTCCAGCCGTAGCACTCTATCCACTGAGCCACCTAGCTGCCTCCTAGTAGGCATTTGTTAAATGCTTATTGACTGAATGACCCTTTGTTCAGTTAGTAAGTCAATAAGTATTTATTAAAGATGGTAGAGTGTATAGAAAGCTGGTCTCCAAAGTAGGAAGATCTGGGGAAAGTCCTTTCTTGAGCACAAATAGCATATGCAGCTGTGGGCAAGTTACTTAACATCTCAATGTCCCGTACAACTCTTGAGGGCTTTAAATTGCAAAGTGGTTGCTAAACTGTGTTAGTAGAGAGATTTTCCTGGCCAGAGTCTCCTATACCAATGAAATCACAGGCCCAGTTTCTAGATCCCAGGAAATACAAAGACATAAATGAGACAACTTTTGTCCTGAAGTGTCTTACATTTTATAGGCAGGAGAAAGAAAGTACATAGTAGCATAAATACAAATGAGAGACATAATTTTGGTGGATGAGGGAAAGATACTAACAATTGGAGATATCAGGAAAGGCCAAACACAGAAAGTAGAACCTGAACCTTGAAGGAAGTTAGGAATTCCAGGAGGCAGAAATCAGGTGGGAGAGTGTTCAAGGCATGGGATGCATAAAGCCTGTGTAGATACATGGAGGTGGGAGGTAGACTGTTAAGCACTGGGATAATCAGGTTTGACTTTTTTTTTGTTGACAAATTTTTGACATTTCCAATTTGACTGGAACATAGAATATGTGAGATGTAACTTCCAAATGAGTGTGGAAAGAGAGTCTGGAGACAAAGTGTGAAGGGTTATAAATGCCAAAGGAGTTTATGTTTTATCCCAGAGGTGACAGGAAGTTACTGGAGCTTTTGAGCAGGAGAGTCACATGGTTTTAAACTGGGGATGGCTTTTCTTGGATCCATCCCCTCACCCCCTTGTGGCAAATAGCTTGTTGTTGTTCCTGTTTAATTCTCAGAAAGGATGGATGGAGCAGGAGGGTGATGTCTTAACTTGCAAGTGAATTGAATTTAAGTGAGGCAGAACTGCAAAGTCATCAACCTCATTCTCTCCTGAGTCATTTTCATTGGAGTCCAGCAGCAAAGACATAAGTCAAAACAACTGGGAGACCCTGACCTTTTTAAACTAAGGTCTTTCCTGCATCTCAGTTTGTCTGAGGCAATGCCCATTCAATAATGGCCAATAGCACACACTGGCAAGATAGTTGGCTGGCCTTGGAGTTGCGGTCTGGCTGTGGAAGAGAGAAAAACTAACAATATCACATCAAAACCCAACCTGTTACTTTGACCTCCTGACTGCTGTGTGGTGACTTGAGGTTATCAATGAGCCAGAACCTTTTGGAGCTTCCCCACAATGGGAATGAACCCCAAGTCTCTCCATTTAGTAGGCTTTATAACGTTTGATGGTTGTCACATTTCCTTGTACATCAGTGATTGCATAAAACCAGAGATTTTCTTCTTAGGGGTTTCAAATTCCCGATAACAAAGGTATCTATATCCCAAAGGCAGAGAAGTTAGTTAAGAACAGACTTTTTGACTTAAAAAGACAATTAAATGTGAAGGAAAGGGCTTTGTTGCTCAGAGATACATTGGATAGTCGATTTATAAACCTGGTCTTTGGGTCACCTTAATAAGTGATTTTTATTTAGGTAATGCCCTAGCTTGTGTCCTTGGTGCAACTGCTGAATTCTGTAAGAATGCAATTTACATTTTCTTTTGGTTCTGCTGTTGTTGCTGTTTTGACAACTAAACTGTCCATTTTACAATGCCCAAACACAAGGCTATCAACAATGGAAACAATGAAATTCCTCTCCTAAGTCTCATTAATGCTTCTTGGTTATCTCCTTGCCATCTTGTCATGCAGTCACTGACATTTTATGTCGTGCCATTGAAATTAATGGAACAACTGAGACTCTTCTAATGGCAACTTGGGACCAACTTTAAATCAGACAGTATGTCAAAAGCAGCCTACTGTGACAGACTCCCTCAGGATGAGGGAGTAGTATGCTTGTTCCATAAACTCTCTGTAAACAAATACTAATAGGAAATAATCCAATTGACTTGAGAAACTTTTTTTTTAAAGGGTGAAGCAACAAGCAGCTTGGCATAGTGGGAAAAAAATTTGAAATAGGAGTCCAAAGACCTAGGTGCTTGTCTTTGCTTTCCCCATCAACTAGCTGCATAATTTTGGACAAGCCAATTCCTATCTTTGGGTTCTTTATCTTCTACAGGAAGATGTTGGGTAAGCTCTTCCCTGAGGTCCCTTCCAGCTTGGAGATTTTAAGTTGTAACAAGTATCTTTTTTTTTTTTTAAAGAGTAGTAGTTTTAAAATTGTGTAAATCAGGCCTGCCCAACTTGAGGCTATGGGCTGCTTATGGCTTTAGGGCCACTTGCAGCATGCCAAAGAATTTCAGGCAGCCCATGAAAAATGTAGAGGAGAATAGCCTTTGTATGTAGAGGAAATCCTATCACAAATGTGAGTATCTTAATCTAGAGTTGAAATTAAATTGCTTTGATTTTTTTAAAAAAGGTATGTGTTCTAACTATGGGCCCAATGATGAGTCCATCATCCGAAGACAAGGTGTGCTAAATTCCTAGAAATTCACTTCTAGATAGGCAATAGGATGAAGAATGTTTTGGCCACAGTGACTCTAGTCACTCTTAGACTGTAGAAGGGCTGTAACCTGAAACAATGGAGGGAGAACTCATTCTGAAGAAATCAAGCCACTTTAAAGTAAAAATAATTGTTAGCATTTGTACAGCACTTTACAGTTTACAAAGCACTTTATAAATATCATTTTATCTTTATAATGACCCTGGGAGGCAGGTACTATTATTACCCACATTTTACAGAGGATGAAATTGAGACAGACATCAGTTAAGTGATTTGGCAGGATCACATAGTTAGTGTCTAACACTGAATTTAAACTAGGCTGACTTCAGATCTAGCACTTTATACACTGTGCTACCTAGCAGCCAGTAATGAATCACACCCATATATAGGGGTATGTGGTCAATTCAGTCATGCACTATTTTGGAGAGTGATGGTACAATGTCAACCCCTAGTGAGTAGGGATTATTTCATTCTTTTTATTTGTATCTCCAGCACAGTACAGTAGTTGACAACACTAGGTATTGATAAATGCTTATTGATGGATGGGGATGAGTCTTTGCAGAATAGGTGCCAATTAGGACTATTTTTTTCTTTCTCATTTGAATTTTGTGTCATTCTCAAGCATTCAAATGTAAAAAGACTCAGTTTGTAGAAAGTTTTGATTGACTGCCCTTAAATATTCAGCTCACTTTACCTTGGCTTTTTAACCTACTTAGTCTTTCTTGATCTTCCTACACTCATTATAATAGAACTTTCTCCCTTTCTATTACCTTGCAAGTTCCCCAAAGAACCTCCCCCATCCCAGCAACTTCCTTTCCTTTTAAATTCATCCCTCTTTTAAAGTATGTGATCAGGTTTGGCTTTCAACCCATAAAGTGAATACCACCAGTTGACTGACCTCTTTGTTGCAGTTTCCAGCAGGGACACAACTAGAAGCAGAAATTGAGGAAAATGGGGTAGCTAAATGTAGCTGTGTTTAAAAAAGGAAACAAACTACAAGTAGAATTTTACTAATTTTTGCTCATTTCACTAAAAGTACCCTTAGAATCACGTGATAGAATCTTAGCATTTAAGACTGTCTAGTCTAACCCAAATCTTAAATTTTTTTCTCTTGAGCGTTTGCTGTCTCTCCTTCTCTCTCTCTCTCTCTCTCTCTCTCTCTCTCTCTCTCTCTCTCTCTCTCTCTCTCTCTCTTTCTCTCTCTCTCAATATGTATTAGGTATTAAGTGTCTGCTATATCTCAGGTATTTTTCTAAGTGCTCATGATACAAAAAGAGACAAAAGATAGTCCCTGCCCTCAAGGAACTTACAATTTCTTCCATCTTTTTCCATAGCACTGGAGAAAAGAAAAAGGAAACCCCTGTAACAAAGATATGGAATCAAGAAAAACAAATTCCCATATTGGCAATACCCAAAAATATCTCTGCATTACCTCTCTGAGGAGATAAGTAATATTCTTCATTGGTCCTCTGTAATCATAGTCCAACTCATATCTTAATAAGAATCGCTTTACAACATGTTGAACAAATAGTCATCTAGCCTTTGTGTGAAGGCTCATTCTACAGACTTCTAGCCTTTTTGTCTATGCCATGTATCCTTTCCTCCACCCCTTTCAGCTTCCCTTTGTGTGTTGTTTTCTCCTTCATATTGTACTCTTTTTGAGGATAGGAACTGTCTTTTGTTTTGTTATTTGTATTTGTATTTCCAACCTTAGCACAATCTCTGACACGCTGTTGTTTAGTCATTTTCAGTCACATCCAACTCTTTGTGACCCCATTTGGAATTTTCTTGGCAAAGATACTGAAGTAGTTTCTGTTTCCTTCTCCAGCTGATTCTATAGTTGAGGGAACTGAGACAAACAGGGTTAAGTGACTTGTTCAGAGTCACATAGTTGATAAGCATCTAAGGCCAGATTTGAACTTGGGAAGATAAGTCTTCCTGATTCCAGGTCCAGCACTCTATCTATTATGCCACCTAGCACACTGTAGGTGATTAATATATGTTTTTTGATGACTAGGACTCCTACCCACTGGATAAATATCGTGGCAAACTTCTTATGGGATTCTTCTACTCATAATTTCACTCACATTCTTACCTCATTAGCACCTTACAGCCTCATTCAACTCCATTTACCCTCATTTAGTAACTCCCAAGGACTTACCAATTTGTCTTCCTTATATTTTCCTACCAATTACCTTTTTGTTCTGCTTGAATGTTTCTAACTTTTTAGCCTCTCAGGAATATTCTTCCTCCTTCTCCTTGACTCTTTCTTCTTTAACTTGGATTTTTCTCATCCTTTAACTTGAGTTTTCTTTAGCTCTAACATTTTTCCTTCTTCAACTATTTTAAAGTACTTTGCAAACTTTAAATATTATATTACTATTTTCCTTAAGTTCTCCCACATTTTCCACTTTTCTATTTAATCTCTAGCCTTCATCACATTTCCAAGGCCCTCCATCATCTCACCTTCACAATCCCTTCTCTCTCAGCTCAAACACCTTCTTTTACTCTGTCTCCCATGCATACCTTCTCTCAAGGGAGCTAGAAGTGTATGAATTGGTTATAGAGCTGGCTGTTAGCATAATAGTTTGCTTTAATTGTCTTGTACATACAGATCTCAAACTGTAGTATAAAGTGGTAATTGTCAAAACAATTTGGTACTGGTTAAGAAACAGAGTGGTAGATCAGTGGAATAGATTAGGTATACAATCCATTATAGTAATCTAGTAAATGGTAAACCCAAAGATCCAAGCTTTTAGGATAAAAACCCATTATTTGACAAAAACTGCTGAAAAAACTGGCAAACAGTATGGCAGAAACTAGGTACAAACCAACATTTCACACTCTATACCAAGATAAGGTGAAAATATGTATACACATACAATTTACACATAAAGGATGATACCATAAGCAAATTAGGAGAGCATGGGATTGTTTATCTATCAGATTTATGGATAAAGGAAGAATTTAGGACCAAAGAAGATATAGAAAGCATTACAAAATGTAAAATAGGTAATTTAGGTTATATAAAATTAAAAAGTTTTGCACAAACAAACCCAATGCAACCAAAATTAAAAGGAAAGCAGAAAACTGAGAAAAAATTGCAACAAGTATCTCTGATAAAGACCTCATTTCTCAAATATTTAGAGAACTGAGTCAAATTTATAAGAATACAAATTATTCCACAATTGATAAATGGTCAAAGGATAAGAATAGAAAGTTTTCAGATGAAGAAATCAAAGCTATCTATGGTCATATAAAAATACTCTAAATCATTATTGATTAGAGAAATTAAAAATAAAATGACTTTGAGATACCATGTCACATTTATCAGATTGGCTAATATAACAACAAAAAAAATGATAAATGTTGGAGGAGAGGAAAACTGGAAAAAATAAATTGTTGATGGAGCTGTGAACTGATCCAACCATTCTGGAGAACAAATTAGAATTATGCCCAAAAGGCTACAAAACTGTGTATCCTTTGATTCAGCAATACCACTGCTAGGTCTGTATCTGAAAGAGCTTTAAAAAAGAGAAAAGGATCTACTTGTACAAAATATTTATAGCAGCTCTTTTTATTGTGACTAAGAATTTGAAATCAAGGGGATGCCCATCTATCGGGGAATGGCTGAACTAGCTATGGTATAGGATTGTAATGGAAAACTACTGTGCTATAAGAAATGACAAGCAAGATGATTTCAGAAAAAAACCTGGAAAGACTTAAATGAACTGATGTAAAGTGAAGTGAGCAGAACCAGGAGAACATTGTACACAGTAACAGCATTATTGTATGATGAACTGGGAATGACTTAACTATTCTCAGCAAGGCAATGATCCAAGACAATTCCAAAGGATTCATGATGAAGCATTCTTTCCACCACCAGAGAAAGAACTGATATTGTTTGAATACAGACTGAAGCATGCTGCTTTTCACTTTCTTTCCTTCATTCTTTTTTTCAAGTCTTCTTGTACAAAATGACTAACATGGGAATGTTTTACATGATTGAACATTTATAACCTGCATTGGATTGCTTACCATGTCAGGAAGACATGGAAGAGAAATCTGGAAGAGTTCTCATTGTAAGAGAAATCATGAAATTTCTTGAGAATGTAATCCCAGTACTCAGCATTTAGTAGGCTTAATAAATGTTTGTTGAATCTTGAGAGTGAATGAGCAAATGAATATGAAATTGATGCACTCCTTTGCTTCTCTCTGTGTCTCTGTATATAAAGGCCTTTATCTTCAGAACAAGTAGGCCTTTGGTTAAAAAATATGCTAGCCCATTTGACATAAAAAAGTTCTTTCATTGGCATTTTGAGCCAGATTCTGATTCTCAGAGTAAAAGTTGTGTGTTTTTTTTTTCACTCAGTCAGCATCCTGGCTTCTCTAGGTTCTAGTCATCAGGGCTAGCACCTTTGGAGTAACATAAGGAGTGACTTGGACCCATTGAAATCCTCCTGCTTTAGCTTCTTATACTCTTCAGGAAACACCTTAGAAGGAGCCAGCTGTTGCTTTTAATGGTAAGTACAATGCTCTGGTAAGTTAGTGAAAATCAAAAAGCAAACAAACAATGGGAAAGGGTAAATAAGTGTAATCTTCCCCTGCAGTTATAATTTACCCCTCCATCCTTTAGAAGAGTCTATTCTGAGTAGGAGGCAGAAGGGTTTAAAAGTTAGTACACAGGGGAAAACTGGGAAACAAAAACATGTGAAAAGGAATGAGAGCAAGTGTGTAATAACCAAGGGCTTAAGGAATTCCTCTAAATTTGCCAACTCATTAATTACTCAGATATCCCTTGTGAGCCAAAGAGAGATACAAATGATGTTTAGCTACCAAAAAAAAAAGAAAATAAATAAAGGCATAAAATTTGCATGTAAACATAAGTCCCATATGTAGTAAGTTTAGCAGTAGACCCAACATGCACTTCATAGACATGAGAGTGTAATGCAACCTTTACTTGAGTTAGATGTTGGGGTAGGGTGGGGTGGGAAAGGGTCGCAGATACCTTTTAGAGTATTGTGCTTATATAGGCTGCCTCCTGGTTTGTAGATTCCTTAGTGGGTGACAGCATAGCTATGCTGTCTCTAGACAGCCAACTCTTAATTGCTAACTACTGAGGTACTGTGCATTCCAACTTTCCCACTCTACATATGGAACATGGATATATATCCTTGGCAAAGGCAAACTGGATATCCTTGTCTTGACTTTTATGGATTCAAAGAGCATCATATGATTCTCTCTCTGTCTATAAAGAAAAAAAGAAAAAATAAAGGTTGGTGGATTTCAAAAATAGGATCTTCAAGCATTTAGAAAAGAAATAAAACAAAACTTGGGCTAAATATAGGAAAAAAATTTGTGAGGATGAAAGATTAGAGGAAGGGGATTTGAGAATGATAATCATCTAAACAGCATTATTTTGAGATGCTTAGCATCCCTTTCCATCAGGTAATCTTACATGTTCATGTCTTGGCATATCTCTAAAGGTATGGACTGAGATTGTTTCCTCAGAGAGAAGCTACAGTGGTTCTCTTGAGCCTAAAGTGGCCCACAGCCACTCTAGGGAGAAGCAGGGCTCAAGGCCTAGAAGAATAATTTTCATTACATTTTTGGAAGGGAATCAAATGCTAAGGTGAAGGCACCGTGGATTTGGAATGAGAAGAGCTGAGTTCAAAGCTTACCTCTATTATTTATTACCCATGTTGCCTTGAACAAGAAAATTCCTTCAACTCTCAGGTTCTAAATTTCCTTACCTATAAAATGAGGGCATTGAAGTAGATGATCTCTGAGGTCTTTTCCAGCTTCAGATTTATGATATAGTTTCCCTACAAACTACTCAGAAGGTGACAGGCCTGAAGTTGGTGCAAGTGAACAGACAAATTCATCCTAGGTCAGCACAGTCTAAAAAATCCCTTGTTTTTGTCTTATAGGTTCCTGAGGTTATGGGACTGTGCTGAAATTCAAGATTATGGGCTGAAGGATGCTGGTGCTGGTTACAAATAGGGACAAAGAAAGCACCTGTAGCCAGTTTGTACAGGTGCAAGAGTTTATTCTTAAATTAATAAATTTAATATATAATTTAATATATTAAATGTGACTATTTAAACCTTGGAATCAGTAAATGCTACAAAACTGGGCATGGCTTAGTATTCTCTTGATTATCTGGAAGGTGGGGAATCTGCAGCCTCAAGGCCACATGTGGCCCTCTAGGTCCTCAAGTGTGGTCCTTTGACTGAATCCACACTTCACAGAACACTACTCCTGACTAGACTTTGGTAGAAGATGTTAAAGATAAAAGTTATGTCCAGTGTACTATCTTCCCCTGTCCCTCCCCTCCCCCCATACCAGTTGTTAATCATTTGCCAGCACGCTGCTGGTTATAACCCTGTGGTGAGCTTTCAAGGTTGTATCATGTGGCAAGCTAGAAGGATACCTTTGAACAATGTCCAAATGTCACACCTCTGGATTGCATAATTACCAAAATTTCCCTTTGGCTTTCTGTATTGGCAGGGACATCAGACTAAATATTTTATTTATTTATTTTTGTCTGTGTTTTCTTTCATAACATGACTAATATGAAAATATATTTTGCATGACTGTACCTGTATAACCTATATCAAATTGCTTAACTTCTCAATGAGCGGGGAGGGATGGCAGTCAGAAAAACATCTGGAATTAAAATTAAAAAAATTAATGTTACAATTGTTTTTGCACATAATTGGAAAAAATAAAACTAAAAGATAATATTTGTATCATTAAAAAAAGGATATTGGATTTATTTTGGAAAAATGTTTTCATAGCAAAAGGCATAGCACATCTATAAGAATTTTGCAGGTTCCACTGAGCAAGCCAATATGAAAGAAACTGTTCATATTCTTTAGAAATGAAGTGTTGTATATAGGAGATATTCTAGCTTGGCTAAGACATTGTGAAGTATTTACAGTATTAGTAAGAGTGGTAGATGACTCATAATTTGGACTTGAAAATATACGTGACAAAGTGAACTGAGAAAAGGAGAGGAGGGGAAAAAACCACTTTCCTGCTGCTCTTCATTTTTGTTGGCATTTAGGACACCTAAAAACATGCCATGATCATAACTCTAGAAGCCATAGTAATGTTTCTGTAAAAATGGGATTGGTGTTGAAGTTCTGAAGGAGAAAGCACATATACCTCTGCTCAAGACCAGCTGTGAAAAGAGGAGGAAGGCCTAGCTGAGGTAATTCCAGTGGCTCAAGGCAAAAAAACAAACAAACAAACAAACAAACAAAAAAAACCAATTGTGGAACATCTGTCTCATGGAATGTAGTCAAACAACTTGAGGCTGTAAGATAAGGGTAAAGCAACCAAAAAAGGAGGGGGGGAGATTCAGAAAGAAGAGCAAAAAGAAAATGGATTCCATGTGGAGCAACATTTTTAAAAGGTACGTTAGCAGGAAAACAGGTGTGAGAAGATAGTTCCTTCTTCATAAAAGATACTGGGTTAGCCTGCTTCAAATGAAATGGTCTTGTCTGAGATTCATGGAGGAGGGAAGGAGGAGGAGGAAGAACAGCTAGGAAACTAAGGAAGAGAAAGGGCAAAGAGTAGGAGAACATTAATTCCAGTATAGAAGGCTCTAAAGACAATCTCCAAGAAACAGGAGGGAGCAGTGGGGAAAGGGATGGGTGGAAAGACTAGGAAAGGTAGAAGGGCCAAATGACTTATAATGCATTTCCATTCTCCCTATAGACACATTTCTGAGGCTAATGATGCAGGCAAAATAGGAAAATTAGGGTGAAGAGGAAATAAACAGGGAAGTTTAATTCAGTTCAGCTCTGAGATCTTCCATGTAGTTTGAAACTCACTGAAAAGGTCCCTGATATTTAGGGTTATTAGAAGTGATATTCATGATAATATTGTCCAGAATGGGATGCTTCATTAGTTTGTCATTTATGCTGAAGTCAAACCAAATGTTCAAGTTCTGTTCAGGATTTTTATCATAATCTTTTAAAAAAATGATTTTCAGTTCCAAATTCTCTTTCCTCTGCACTCCACTCAATGAGAAGGCAAGAAATACAATACCCGTTACATATATTTATCATAATGGTTTAGACAGATCATCTACCTATCAATAAGTGAAGATTATATTCTTCAATGGAATAAGTAACCTGATAAAACTTTGAAATGAAAGGGGAAAGTACTTGAGAAACTGTTATTCATACAAACAACATAACAATAAACTAAATGTTAAAGCTAATTTTAAAATAATTATTCATGAGACTGAAGATTTAGAGCTAGAAAAAAACTTTAGAAGTCATTTAGAACAACCCCCTTATTTTACAGTTGAGGAAACTGAGGCCTGGAGAAGTAAAGTGACTTGTCAAAGGCAATACAGGTAGTAAGGATTACAGCCATGATTTGAACCCATGTCCTTTAATCCAAATACAGGAGGCTTTCCATTGTACCATGCTGAAAAGCTTTTGGAAAGAGTATGATACCTGGGGACACTCTGTTCTATATAGGGTGAGAGAATATGTGCTTCATCTGCACAGAGTAAGGAAAAATAACTTGCAAGGCATACCAAATATTTCCCCTTAGCAAGAAATACATACAATTTCAGGTTTAGTAGTTGCATATTAGGGGAGCCCTTCTGTGCTCAGAATCTCATAAATATAAACTCAGTAATCAACTCAGCAATCATTTACTAAAAGCCTATTATGTACAAGGCACTTTAACTCTCATTTCAAAGATTTTTAAAAAATTTTAATCAGGTTGTATGTTATATTGAAGAATATGATCTTCACTGATTGATGGATGGTCTGTCTAAAAGATTATGATAAATATGTATAATGGGTACATATTTCTTCCTTCTTAATGGATAGAAGGGTGGGGATGGATGGAGAAAGAGAATTTGGAACTCAACTTCCATTGAGTTCATAAGAATTCCATAATTAATCAACCAAATCAAGAAGTACTTATATGTGCCAGGCACTCTGCTAGGCCCTGGGCATTCAAGTACAAAGAATGGAATAATCCCTACTTACAAGGAGCTTGTATTCTAATAAGAGAAATAACAAATACATATAAAATACATAGCACAAATAAAGTTGTTAATAAATACAAATACAAATAAATAAAAAGTTAATAAATACAAATATATGCAAAACAGCTGTTTTAATGTGAGGTAGTTTGGAAAGGAGGAACATGGAGAGTGTCATGGGTCACAGCTTGGTCTGAGTAGAAGAAGTAGGCAGACTGGTTTTATATACACACACACACTTTACAATGTATAGGTATGTATACATATACATATATACTATCTAATATAAATATATGTGTATATATATCTCTATACATACACACATACACAATATAGAGACAATGGCAAGCCTCTATATTTTTATATATTTTACAGAGAGAAAAGTCACATAATAAGTTAATAGGGAAGAAAATGAAGGTAAGATTGTAATTGACTATAATTTATTTTTTCCAAGGGATGTGTGTGTGTGTGTGTGTATGTATGTATACATACACATGCACGCATACACATCCACACAAGTGTATTCAGGGTCATGACTTGGTTGGTTGCATACTATTCCTCCCTCTACCAGTGAAGATCATAACCTTTCTGTGCCTCAGTAGATGGTCCTTATGAATTACTGTGCCAGAAAAAAAAAACCCCAAACCTATTACCTAGTAGCTCACTTGGTGAAGGTTCACTCTGAACTTAGCTAGGATGGTCTTCAGAAGAAAGTCATAGTCCAGCATTGTCCAGTCCTCAAAGGTTTTTCGTGTGGTAGTACCTCCCAGAGCTTTTACTCTTCTGGAAAAGTCTTGAGACACCCAGAACCATCTTTTATCCCTCTGAAGCTTCAGAAGATGTCAGAAAATGTAGAATTTTCATAAAAACATGTATTTATCTTATGATTAGGAAATCCCATGTGTTACAAGGAAGGTTCAAGTCATATAGTGGACTCAGTCAGAAGATCTGACTTTGAATCTTGATTCTATCATTAGTGACTATGAGACATTGGCCGAGTCATTTCACTTTGCATCTCCTAGTTTCCTCATCCATAAGATAAAGGGATTGCATGAAATGATCTTCATTTTGTGGTTTTCCTGGTGGACACACAGGACTCACCCTTTTCTGCAGAGCACACCATATCCTTGGCTGGGTTGCTAGTACCCTAAAATGGAAGCTCCTTGAAAGCAGGGACTGCTTTCTTTTTATCCCCAAATACAGTACTAGGCCTTGTGCAGAGTAAGCGCATAATCAATCCTTACTGAATTAAATTGAATTGGCCAAATCTTTGAGGTTCTTTACTACCCTTCCTCTTTAGACTTAGTCTTGCCACCTAGAATCAAGGAGACTACTACAGTTCGGGCAAGGATCAGCAAAGCAAGTGGCTAATATATAGCTAAGAGAGTTGCCAGAAAGGTGTGGGGGTAATTGCCTTTGTTGGAAGGGGCACATGCTTTCTGCTGCTTCGGTATCTTTGTATATATAACAGAGAGACAAGTCACATAACAAGTTGGCAAAGAAGGAAATGAAAGTGAGATTGTAATTGACTATAATTGATTTTTTCCAAGGGACATATTTCATCCGAGGACTCACAAGTTCACAATATTAATTAAACACCAATTGTGTGTCCAGTATTATGCTGGGCATTGGTAGGGAAATGACAAATATGCGACATGGTTCCTGCCCTTGAAGGACTGACAATGTGTCAGGGAAGATAAGATGGGCATAAAGTAACTAGTAAACAATACAAATCTGTATATAATCAAGTGTTAAATTGTATGGCGCTGACTGTAAGTGCCACAAAGCTTCTGAGATAGAATGAAAAGTCAATATAATGAGGTGAGAGAAATAAAAGAGGATTATTAGGGAGGAGAAAGATTTAAAAGAGTGTGGGAGGATGGGGAGGACAGATACAGGGCATTCAGAGAAGAACCTGATTAGCATCTGCAGTGAGTGATGATGTTCGAAAAATAGCA
The DNA here is from genome assembly GCF_003287225.1 of Phascolarctos cinereus. Lineage (NCBI taxonomy): Eukaryota > Metazoa > Chordata > Mammalia > Diprotodontia > Phascolarctidae > Phascolarctos > Phascolarctos cinereus. The sequence goes on from NW_027556180.1 coordinate 62,087,762, forward strand.
AAAACAGGGCATAATTTAAAAGAAGCATGGGCAGAAGAGAATTAGTGAGAAGAGTATGCCCAAGGAAATCAGTAAGGGCAGGAAAAATTAATACAAACAGGGAAGATGCAGCCTCTGCAGTTTTAAAAATTTGCATGAAATCAAATGATTGTCTGAGATGGTCGTTGCCAAGATTTCTTTTTGCTACTGCTATGAAATCTATTATATAGAGAAGGAAACCATACAGGTCAAGAGTTTTTAATTCCTATACCCTAACCTACCAAAGCCTGTAAGCAGGCCTAGGAATTCTTGTGGAAGGTGTGCTTGCAGCTCGAGATTTCAAAAGGACAGTGAAGAAAATTTGATTAACTCACTCCTCTGCCCTGCAGATAAAAAGTAGAACAAACACAAAGAAGATGTACAGAGCAGTAGATTGCATTCTTCATGAATACCAGAGAAGTTCCAATTTTGGAATAAACAACTATGTTATACCTGAGAGCACAGATAGGAAGTGAAAAACCATGACGGATTTTCAGCATGGCGCTGGATATATGATTTTATCAATATAGGGAACTCTTGATGAGAAGTTACTCTCTCCCAATAAGGACCAGTGACTTAGAGAGATAACTGAGGCCCTAAAAGTTTAGGTGATTGGCTTAATGTCATAGAACTAATCAATCAACCACCAAGCATTAATTAAGGCCATACGACACTACATTTTAAGCACCTATATGTGTATGTCAGAGGTCACACTTGAAGCCAGATCCTCCTGACTCCGAGGCTGGCTTTCTCTAGCCACTAGATCATTCTAACTCACCTTGACACATGTGATGCTTTAAGGTTTGCAAAATACTTGGAAACTTGGAAGCTTGCATGTATATTACCTACATCAAATTGCTTACCACCATAGGGAGAGGGTAAGTGAGGGAGGGAGAAAACTAGGAACTCAAAATTTTAAAATGAATGTTAAAATTTGTCTTTACATGTAATTAGAAAAAATAAAATATTGTTAAAAATAGGACCATTGATTGGTTTAGAGCTGAGGGTGACCTTAGACGTCATGTAATCCAATCATTTCATTTTACACATGAGGAATTTTGGGTCTAATCAACCAATAAGCAGGTGCTTACTATGTCTAGGAACTGGGAATTCAGATCCCCAAAATGAAGTAATCTGTTTTCTCAAGACCTTATATTCTCTCAGAGGGGCTTATATTCTCTCTCAGATATGTTAAGTGACCTACCCACAGTCACCAAAAACAGGATTTAAAATCAGATCCCATCTCCAAGTTCAGTATAATTTCCTCTATGCCATGCTCTTTCCCTATCATCTTATAAAGATGACAGGGATTGAGACAATTAGAAGTGAGAAAGCATAGACATCTTTACTCTGGAGTAAAGATCATAGATTTAGAACTCTAAGGGTCATCAGGGATCATCTAGTTTGACCCCTCCTTTTACAGACAATGAAAGTGGCTGACACGCAACGAATGGCAGTTCTCTGAAAGGGATGGGGGTAATTGCTCTTGGTGAGCTGAAAGAGTCAGTTAGGTGGTACAGTGATTAGAGTGCTTGGCTTGTAGTCAGTGAGACTCATCTTCCTGAGTTTAAATTTGACCTCAGACACTTACTAGCTATGTGACCCTGGGCAAGTCACTCAACCCTGTTTGCTTCAGCTTCTTCATCTGTAAAATCAGCTGGAGAAGGAAATGGTAAGCCATTCCAGTATTTTCCTCAAGAAAACCCTAAAAGTGGTCATGAAGAACCAGATACAGCTAAAAAAATGACTGAACCAGGCCAAAAGAACTGATCTGGCACTGGATCATGAAGATGGTGCTTACTACAAAGTCAGTGCTCATTCCTCGGAGCCACACTGTCTCCCAAAAAACCTAGGAATCTGTTAAAGATGGAGACAAACAGAAGCAACAAAGCAGAGTCATGATTACAGTGTGTGTGTGTGTGTGTGTGTGTGTGTGTGTGTGTGTGTGTGTGTATGGGACTAATCATCCTTGATGACACACGTTTGATTGCTGCTCTTTCTTTATCTGATGAGAAAACTGAGATCAAGGGATGTTCAGTGATTTGTTGTAAGTCAAACTGAGGGCAAACCTCAGAGGCAGGATATGAACCCAAGACCTCTGACCCTAGAGACAGTGGTTGTTCCTCTGTATCACACTGCCTCCCTATAATCTCATGAAGCTGGCGCATATCGAGACAAACAGAAATGATGAGATGTATAGTAAGAGAAGTTCGCTTTCTGATCATCTGCCCATCGACAGTAGCAATGAACAAAGACAGGGGAGGAGACAGAAAGAGGTGTTGGAAACAGAGGAAACTGGGCTAACAGGAAGAGCTAAGGCAGCTGGGGAGAAATAAAAGGAAAGGCTATGAAAGAAGCCCTTTCAAGGGAGTAGAAGGTGCAGAGAGATGCCATGAAGAAGAAGAAGATGTGAAATGGGAGGAGAATCTATTTAGAGAGGACAGCACTGAGGAAGCGTTGGCAAGGCAAACAGGCGGTAAGGAGAATTTCCGCAAATAACTGAGGTCCGTGAACAAGGAAGGGGAGGTTATATAAAGAGCTATGGTAATGGGAGAAGAGAAGTATTGAGTGCACATAGAATCCTACTGTTAAAAAAAATTCACAGGAGAAGAAAAGAAAGGACGAGTGTCATTAGCCCAAGGGATGAACTCAAACCGGAGCCTCAGGAAAATTATAAAATATCCTCAGTTCTCCCAAAAAACAGAGGAAAGAGAATTGGGTTAGAAATAATGAAATGCATCTACCTGACATATAATATTATCAGAGGGGGAAGTGAAGGATTATGTGACTAAAATAATAGAAACATAACGTCCTCCCCCTGCAGATACAGGGACACATTTGTAAGCGTGCACACTATAGCACAATCACACGTGGAAGAGTCATCATAGGACGGTGGTAGAACAAACCTGCAGTCAGGAAGGTCTGACTTTGAACCTTGCCTAAGGAATCCAGCTGTGTGACCTCTGAGCCCTCATTTTCCTCATCTGGAAAATGATAATGATAGTAGTATTCACCTTAGAAGGTTGTCGTGAGGATCACGTGTGCTACATTCTTGTGAGCTTTATCCATATCCAAATACAACAAGCCTTTCAGGTTTCAATACTTCTGGAGGGCTGTGATGACCCGAGTCCTTCTGGAGAATGGACACTCTCAAAATAATTTTCTTTGTAGTTACACATATGGCCAAACAGAAGGAGCGCAGGGCCTCATGTCACAAAACTTGGATTCAAATCCCAAGTGGCCTTAGAGAAATCACTTCACCTCTTGAGCCTCAATTTCCTCATTTAGGAATTAGGAATGCCTGTCCTGCTTATCTCATGGGAAAGGAGTGAGACGTCAATAAGCTGATGTTTGTAAAAGTATTTTGAAAATAGTGAAATCATAAGTAGGTTTAACTCACTTACTCCTGGTATCACTCCCCAACTTTTCCTCCTCCTCACCTGCCTACCGCTCCTCCTCTCCCTTTTAATACTTCTAGGAAGATTCAGCTTACTAGTTGTATGTTTCTGGGCAAGTCTCTTCACCCTGTTTGCCTCAGTTTCCTTATCTGTAAAATGAGCCAGAGAAGACATTGACAAACCATTGGCAGTATCTTTGTCAAGAAAAGCCCCAAAGGGCAGCTAGCTGGTGCAGTGGACACAGCACTGGCCCTGACGTCAGGAGGACTTGAGTTCAAAACCAGCCTCAGACCAAACACTTGACACTTACTAGCTGTGTGACCCTGGGCAAGTCATTTAGCCCCAATTGCCCCCCCCAAAACAACAAAAAACTCTAAATAGGGTCAGAAAGAGTTGGACAGGACTGAAACCAACTGAATACCAATATTGGCAAAATATTTTGTTTTCCCACCTTAGAAGGTAAGGTCCTTGAGGGCAGGGACTTGTATTTCTACCTCAGTGTAATCTAGCACTTGGCAATAGTGTTTAATAAATGCTCTGTCTCTTCTCCTCTCTTCTCCTTTCTCTTCAAATTTTCTGATATTACAAAGTTGAGAGTGATAGTTAATACATTGGATTATAAAGATTCTGAACTACCTATGGGATTGGAAGATTTAGAGCGAGGAGGGATTTCAAAGACCACCTAGTCTAATCTAATTTTACGTGTAAGGAAAGTGAGGCAGATTTAGGCTCTGAATTAAAGAAAAAAAATTCCTAACAATTAGAGCTAGCCAGAAGCAGAATGGAATTCCTTGGAATGTAGTGAGTTCCCCATTATTGAAGGTGTTTTGAGTCAAACTGACCATTACTTAAGGATGTTTACAGGGGAAATATTCTTCCATTTGGTACAGGTTAAGTTAGGAGGGCCTCTGTAGGTCCTTCCATCTTGGAGATTCAATGTAATTTTATGATTCTGTAATAAGGTCATAGAATTTACTTTTGTTGATGGTCTTCACTGTGCTTCTGTAAGCTCTTCCAGAGAAAGGCATATCCCTCCTGACCACACTGTTGCCTTATAGGTACATTCTGGCAGTGCCCAGGTGGTCATGCTGTTTTATAACTGTGCTCCCAAGATTGGCTGTGATCTTGATTCCTGTGGAGGGCAATCAGAAGTCAGCAGAGTTCTCAGAGTTATCTTTGTTTATTTTCTATTTTAAAATACAAATAGAGACCATTAATAATAATAGCTAACATGTATAGGGCTTTAAAGTTTACCAAATATTTTAAATATGTCATTGCTATGTCTAGCAACTCTCTGAGGTAAATGCTATTATTATCTCCATTTTATAAGTTTTTATAACTGTTATTTTCTGTTTTTTTACATCACCATTATAGCCTATGTATCCCTTTCCCTTCCCTTCCTGAGAGCCATCCCATGACAGTGTTTTTTTAGAGAAAAAAAAGTCCGTACAACTGATCAATAAATTGAAAAAAAAAATCTGAAGGTGTACAATGTGTAACATCTGTGAATCTCTCACCTCCCCTAGAGGGGTAGATTGGAAGTTTTTCCTCATATTTGTTCATTTGAATCCCACTTGGTCTTATGATTTTTTGGTGCGTCATTGTTCTTTTCATTGACATTGTGGTAGTCACTGTGTATACAGTTTTCTTGGCTTTGCTTCCTTCACTTTGCATCAGTTTATACAGATCTTTCCATATTTCTCTGTATTCATCAGACACATTATTTCTTACACTACAATAACATTCCAACATTCATATACCAAAATTTGTTTATTCATTCCCCAACTGATGGACATTTATGTCTCCACCTCTCCACCATCTTAATTCTTAACTACCATAAAAAGAAGTGCTATAGGGGCAACTAGGTGGTGCAGGAAAGAGCACACTGGCCCTGGAGTCAGGAGGACCTGAGTTCAAATGTGACCTTAGACCAAACACTTGACACTTACTAGCTGTGTGACCTTGGGAAAGACAATTAACCCTAATTGCTGAAAAAAAAAAGAATTGTATGTTCATATCTTTTGACCACTTATCTATTAGAGAATGGCTTATTATCTCCATTTTACAGATGAGAAAACAGACTGAGACAGGTTAAGTCACTTGTAAACCATCAAAATCTTACTTTGAGTGTAATTAACTTTCTGAATTACTTATGCTAGAACCTGAATGATCAGAGTAGAACTCTTTCTCTTTATGGACCAGGTTGATATGTGGGAATCTTTGCTTAGGGTCTGAAGTCCTTACTACCTGAACACATTTCTATTATGTCCTCTTAGTCCTGCTTCTCTGGTGTCCTATGATCATAAGATTTAGAGCTAGAAGAGCAGAAATGATCTAGTCCAACCCCAGCTCTCACTGATACCACTCTAGCTCAAATCCATTAACTGTCCTGTCCTGTTACCTCCTCTATTACGTAGGGATATACTAGGTATATTACTTACTGCATCATACCATAGTGATTGTTCTTTCTGCCTCCAGATTCTCTGCTGTCCAAACCATTCCTTTACAATAAAGCCGAAGGATCTTTTCAACTCATGGGTCATAGGATCATAAATATAGTTCATTGGATTGTATATGGATTTAGAGTTGGAAAGGACCTTAGAAGTCATTAAATCCAACCCCTTTATTTTACAGATGAGGAAGGTGAGTCTCAGAGAGTTTAAGTGACCTGCCTAATATCACACAGTGAAACTGGATAATTCACCACTTTCTCATCCATTTCCATCTTATTCCACAACCAGACATTCACATAGACCATCACTGACAGCCAGAATGTATGCCCTATACTTTATTTTGCTTGCTGAAATTCTTCTGTTCCTTCAAAGCCTGTGTCTATTACCACCTCCTCCATGATAGTTAGCATTGCTATAATAGCTAGAATTTATATAGTGTTTTAAAAATTGCAAAGTCCTTTATAAATATTACCTCGTTTTATGCTCACAACTTTGGAAGGTAGGTAATTATTATCTCCATTTTACAGATGAGGAGACTGAATCAGACAACAGTTAAGTGACTTGCCCAGGGTCACACAGCTTGTAACTGTTTAAAGCTAGATTTGAACTCATCTTCCTGACTTCACATCTAGCATTTTATCTACTGCACCATTTAGATATCTCATAAGTAATTAATCTGCTTTGAAGTTCTACCATAAGTAGAAATGTCATACTCCTCTCCAATTTTCTCACAACTCTGTTAAACCTCTTCTATGTAATGAGAGCATTCTAACCTATATTATAGCTCTTTGTCAATATGTCTTATTCTCATTACTATCGTCAGTTGCTTGAGGGAACTATTGCTTTTCGTCTCAGTAATGCTGGCCTTACACCTGCTAGGGACTTAATAGATGTATGTTGAATAGAATGAAGATATCGTATGTCATTGTTAGACAACTGTCAAATCACTTTGAAAGGACACTCAGACCTAACTTATCTTTGTTTCCAGGAAGGGAGAAAGAAAGAGGAAATCTGATATTAAGTAGAAGGCATCTGCCTGATGGAAGGAAAAGAGGTTGACTGGAAATGATGCCTTCTTTGCATAAGGAAATAAATGCAAGGAATATTTTCAATCTGGCCTCTATTGCTATACTAGCAATGTCCTGGTGGATACAGAGCTGCTTCTGACCCAGTCTCAGAGCAGGAAAGATAAGAAGCACACAGCAGGCTACCCATGTTCTATCACTGGATGAAGATTTCACTGATGGGACAACTGAGGATGAAAAGCCCAGCAGAGAAGTTTTAATAGGTTAATTGTGCCCTTTCTCGAGTGAGCCAGTCTGTAACTGCTGACACCAATATGTTCAGTGTGTGCTGCTATTACGGCTTGGTGTGTGAGTCAGACGATGGAAATATTGATCAAGTTGACTATGTTTTGTAAAACCTGGGTAACTGAACTAGAATTTTCTGAACTTATAGTTTAGGACCACCCACGTAGCACAAAATTGGCCTAGTGACTCTATGCAACAAGACAGTAGGACAGTAAACTATAACAAACATGAATTTAAGTTTCTACACTCCTTGCTAGATTGTATTCTCTGAGTGTAGTACAGGATCCTATTCATAGAATCAGAGGATTTCAGAGCTGAAAGTTACCTCAGCGGTGATCAGGTTTGACCAATACCTAAAAATAGCCCCTTGTACAAAGATCCAACAAATTCTCATCCAGTTTGAAGGCGAGCAGTGAAGGGAATCTCAATTCCTCCCAAGGCAGGGTATAACTCTTCTGGACAGCTCCATTACAAAATTTGCCCATACATCAAGCTGAAATAGGCCTCTTTGCAATACCTACTCTTTGCATTTAGTTCTCGCTTCTATGGCCATGTAGAATAAAGGTTCAATCCTCATTCCACATAATAGTCCTTCACATACTTGTCTACAAGTCCTCTCTTGTCTTCTGGTCTCATCTTGTATGGCTAAACATTCCTATCCTCCTATGGCACAATTAAATGGCATCTTTGCCATTTTAGTTACTCATTTCTAGACATTATCTGGCTTATTGTAGGTATCTGGTCTTTTGCAGGTATCAAGAACTCAACATAATTAATCAAGTGTGGGCTGATCAGGAGAGAGTGTGAAGACACTCTCACCTGCCCATTCCTGGATCACGTGCCTCTTTATTATAGCCTTATATAACATCTGTTGTATAGAGAACTCATATAAGGCAGGTTCACATTGTGGTCAGAAAAAGTGATACAAGGATATACTCAAGGTCTCTCTGAAGAGCTTTGGTGTTGATTATGAGACATGAGACACACTGGCTCAGGCTCATTTAGCATGGCACGCCCACAGAAAAGAAGGTGCTGTGTTCTATGAGCAAAGTAGGATTGTGGTAATGTGAGATGCACAAATTTAGAGACAGCTCCCTCCCAAATGCTCATATGGACCATTTGTGCACAAACTCTGATGGAGCCTTCTGAGCTCATATAGGATTGATCAGCCACAGCTATACATTGACCCCAGCATTGGGGTCAGGATACAGTGTAGGTTGACCTCAACATTGTGATGTCATTTTGGTCCTCTTCGATAAAGAACAAACAACAGATAACAGCTGCTTTCTTGATTGCAATATTATGCTGTTGATTCATATCAAGCTTGTTTACAATCCATGAAAAGCCCAAAGTTTTTATGCAAACTGCATTCTAGCCAGTCCTCCCTCATCTCATAATTGTGAAGGAGACTTTTAGAACCCTAGTAAAAGTCTTTACATTTATATTTATTCAATTTTATCTTATTAGAGTTGGTCCAATGTTCTAACCCATCAAATGACTTTTGAATCCCCACTTTCGTCTAGTGGGGTAGCTAGTCCTCCTATCCCCAAATAGTATGTAAATCTAAGAGGCATATCATCTATGCTTATATCCAACTCACTTATAAAATTCTAAACAGCATTGGGACAAACATAGATCCCTTGGGCACTTCAAAGAAAATCTCCCTTTAAGTGAGATTGAATGATTGTTGACCATTTTCTGGGTCCAGCTATTCAAACAGTTTCTAATTCACCCAATTGTACCATTTCCAGCACACATTCTGGTATATTTTCCAAGAGAATAATGTGAGAGACTTTATCAAGTGCTTGACAAAGTATTCTAAGTATTTCCCTGATTTACCAGTTTAATGTCTTGTAAAAAAAAAAAAATCACACTGGCATGACCAGTCATTGTTGAGGCCATTCTGGATTTTTATAATTTTTTTACATTACTTTTAATTCTGAATGTATCCCTTCCATTTTCCTTACCCAGGGAGCAATTCCTTATAACAAAAACTTTGTTAAGAAGAAAAAAAAGATATTTAGCAAAACTGACTAGCACCTCAGCAATGTATGAGAGTATATGCAATATTACATACCCCATAATCCCAGCCCTACCCTCTTCCCCTCTTCAAAGAGACAGGAAAGTATGTTGTTTCAAATCTTTTCTGGGGTTATATTTGGTCAATATAATACACAGAGTTCAGCTTCCTTTTTATTGCTTTCTGTTTATATTGTTGTAGTATTAGTATGTTATTTTCTTGGTTTCTTTATTTCACTCTGTGTTGGTTTACATGAATCTTCTCATACTTCTCTGAATTTTTCATATTTGTGTTTTCTTATGGTGCAGTATCAATTCACAATTGTACCACAATTTTATTGATCCATACATCAGTTTATGTCTTTCTACCTTATTTCTAGTTCTCTGCTACCACAAAAGTGCTTCTATTGGCAGTTATGGGATTGTTCTTTTCTGTTTTTGATCTCCTTGGGTTATGTGTGTGCTTAGTAGTGGGTTCTCTAGATCAAAAATCATGGATATTTTAGTCATTCTCTTTACAATAAATCCATTCTTTCCAGAATGGCTGGACCAATTCATAGCTCCATCAATACTGTGTTAGTGTGTCTAACTTTCCACAATCCTATCAACATTGAATATTTCAATTTTATCATCTTTTGCTAATTTCTAAGTATAAGGTTCCCCCTAAATTCTCCCCTTTTCTGAACTTTGCTGTTACTGTCAAGGGCATTATCATTTCCTCAGTTTCCCAGGATCACAAACTAGGTGTCATCCTTAACTCTTCACACACACATTCACCCCATGTATCCACACTGTTGCCTAGTCTTGTCATTTCTACTTTCTCAACATCTTTCATATACATCCTCTTCTCCACTTTGATATACCAATCACCCTGGTACAGGCCCTCATCACCTCATAACTGGACTATTGCAATGACCCACTGGTTGATTTCCCTGCCTCAAGTCTCTGCCCAATTTAGTCTATCTTTTCCTTTACACAGCTACCAAAATGATTTTCCTAAAATGCAGATCTGAGCAGGTTGATCGCCTATTCAATAAATTCCATTACTTTCAGGATCAAATATGAAGTTCTCTGTCTTTTAAATCCTTTCACAACCTAGACTTTTCCTACCTTTCCAGTATTCTTTCACTTTACTACCCTTCATGTATGTATCCCATAATCCAGTAACATTTGCCTTCTTTCTATTCTTCTAATATGATACTCCATCTGCCAACTCCTTGCCTTTTTAATGGCCTTCCTCCTTGTGTGGAATGCTCTCCTTTCTCTTCTCTATCTCCTGGCTTCCTTGCCTTTTTTCATGTCTCAGCTCATATACCAACTTCTGCAAGTGACCTTTCCCAGTCCCCTCCCATGCTAGTATCTTCCCTCTGAGATTACCTCCAATTTATCCTATATATAGTGTGAACAAAGTTGTCTACATGCTGTCTTCTCCATTAGAAAGTGAGTTCTTTGAAGGCAGTATTTTTGCTTTCCTTTGTATACAGAACTTAACACAGTGGTAGTAAGCACTTTATAAATGCTTGTTGGTTAGCTGACTGTTTTGATTTGCATTGTTTAGTGGCACGGAACAATTTTTCATATGGTTGTTTACCATTTTCAATTCCTTTGAGAACTTTTTCTGCCTACAATTTGACCTATCCATTGGGAAATGGTTCTTATACACTTTAATTCCCTTCTATATTATTTGGATGCCAAACCCTTATCTCCTAATAAATTTTGCCTTTTGTTGATTACCTTGTCATTATATGTGCTTTGTTTGATGTTGCATGTGGAATTTAGTTTTGGTCATCATAATATTCAAAGAGGAGAAAAGGAGGCTCAGAGCATTAATTTGAACTGAGAGCAAACTCTTAGAATACCTTCAATCTGTGTTAGAATTCAGATGTCCATACTTTTGACATTTAAAAATATTGTTTTTGAAATTCTTGGAATTGTTTTTTATTTTCAGGAAGACTGCTTTGAATGTTGGCTCAAGCTAAGGATTTTTTTCCTTCCTTCTCTAGCTATGCTATGACCTACTGGAGATTTTCTTAAAATATTTTTTCTAGGCTTTTAATTGACACTGAAAATTCCTTCTTATAAACATTTTTGCTGACCAGACATGTTGATTCAAAATAGCCATTATGCTGTTGTGTGTCGAAGTGATATTGAAGTTTTAGACTATTGAGTGTTAGAGTTATTACCACTTGACATCGTCCATTGCATGCCTGAATTGACAATATTTTTGGTGTTGCTAAAATGACAGTTTTGAATTGATGTTGTTTCCTGAATCTGTGGTGCACCATGAGTGTTCACTAATTAGAGAATTACTGTTCAGTAATGGAACCTGATCCCCATGGAGGATTGCTGGTTATCAGGGTACCCATTGCCTGTAGAGATGATGATATTGTAGAGGCCCCAGGCCATGCTGTGCACTCCATGAATGAGGTGATGTAGAATATAATATAAAGCACATTGGAAGGAAGAAGCAGTAACTGTGTGCTTGGCACAGAGTAGGTGCTTAATATATGCCAGTTGACTGTGTCACATGGACTGCCTGAAATAGCAGTATGATTCAGCATATCTGAAGAGATGATCACTAATGGGACTGTTTGGAAGCCTAGTTTTTATTTTTAAAAAATTATTTTATTTTATTATTTTATTAAATGCAATTTATTTCATTTTTTATATTAAATCTTTTTCACGTTAGTCATGTTATAAAGAAGAATTAGAACCAATGGGAAGAACCATGAAAAGAAGAAACAACAACAACAACAACAAAAGAGAGCAAATAGTATGCTTTTGATCTGCGTTCAGACTCTGTATTTCTTTTTCTGGACGTGCATAGCATTTTCCATCATGGGTCTTTTGGAGTTGTCTTAGATCTTTGCATTGCTTCGAAGAGCTGAGTCTGTCAAAGTTAGTCATCACATAATGTTGCTGTTATTGTGCACAATGTTCTCCTGGTTCTGCTCACTTCACTCAGCATCAGTCCATGTAATTCTCTCCAAGTTTTTCTGAAGTCTGCCTGCTTATCATATCTTATGGAATAATAGCGTTCTATTACATTAATATACCACAACTTGTTCAGACATTCCCCAATTGATGGGCATCTCCTCATTTTCTAATTCTTGGCCACCACAAAAAGAGCTGCTATAAATATTTTTTACATGTAGGTCCTTTTTCCATTTTTTTGATCTCTTTGGGATACAGATCTAGAAGTGGTATTGCTGGGTCAAAGGGTATGCACAGTTTTATAGCCCATTGGGCATAGTTCCAAATTGCTCTCCATCAACAATACATTGTTGTTCCAATTTTCCCACATTGTTTCCCACATTTATCATTTTCCTGTTTTGTCATGTTGGCTAATCTGATAGGTGTTGTGGTACCTCAGAGTTGTTTTGATTTGCATTTCTCTAATCAATAGTGATTGAGAGCATTTTTTCCATATGACTATAGATAGCTTTAATTTCTTCCTCTGAAAACTGCCTATTCACATCCTTTGACCATTTATTAATTGGGGAATGACTTGTATTCTTATAAATTTGACTCTTTTCTGTATATATTTTAGAAATGAGGCCTTTATCAGAGAGGAAGCCTAGTTTTTAAAACTCTTACCATGCAACAGAAGGTGTGGAAGTCCAAAGTGGTCCCGGCAAAAGAATGAACTAAGGATGAAAGGAGGAGCATTGTGAATCTGTCACTTGAAAAAAAATTGTGCTTGGGATACCGTTCCCCGCAGACCTCCATGATACCTTCAGCAGTTCAGGGTAGAGTAGCAAAAGGTAGGGATGGAGCCCTGTCTGCCAGCCTGCAGCCTGCTGATAGGAATAAATAAATAAAAGGGACTCACTCTGGACAGAGTCAGGGGGGATGGAGATACCCCTGTTTACCAAATGAGAAATCCTTTGAGTCTTTGCCCTATGTATTTGAATTGACAAATATTTATGAAGCACCAAATAAGTGCAAGGCACAATACTAGGTGCTAGGAATACAAAGACAAAAAATTAAAATAGCATCTGCCCTCAAGGAGCTTCCATTCTATAATATCTGACTATTGCAACTATGATACATGATGCCTATATATAGCATATCACACAAGGTCTGCATACTTGGCCTATAGTATGAAATTTAGTTATATGTGCTATTGCTTTATGTGTGAAATATTCTTTTTTCTTAATATACTCAAGACAGATTCATGCAATTCTAATGTGAATAATATGTATTACGCATACTATGTATTTTATATAATTGCCTGTGACTGTTACATACTAATTTATAAATGATGTAGGTTTACATATTTTCCACTGTATAGTTTACAGAAAATGCCCTTTTTATTTACAGAGAAGCTGCAACAGGAGGTAGAGATTCTCTCTGTAGTTATTAGCATCATAGCCAGGCAGTAAAAACTCAGCTAGGGAAGGAGCATGTTGGGATTAGGTGGTAGTAATGTGATTGCTTGATTTAACCTGTTTTAATTTGCCTTTTGTTTCAAGTAAATGTCTTTACTTTGCTCTAATATCATATATGTTATTTGACCTTAGTTATGGAGATATTCAGAGATGGACAATGAGGGCTTATAAGAATAATTTGAATGCTTGACCTTGAACATGAGGTCACTTTCAAGAGCATGCACTTGGAAAGGGTGAAGCAATCTACACTGACATTCCAAGAAGGTGACACATAGGAATATACTGCTTGTATTTTTCAGTGTTTTCAGGTTTAGCTATTCTTTATATACATTGACTTTCCCATCTTCAGCTGAGGAATGAGAAGCACAGAGAAGCTAGCTCTGGGCTACCATCTCCTGAATCACACATCTGTGGAATCATAGAATTCTAAGCTAGAAGGAATCTTAGATATCAATCAGACCTCAAATGATTAAAAAGAAGCAAGCCAGAATGCCATTTGTTGTCACTTGTCTCCCACATGTGAAGTCAATGACTATTTTGTGGTGTATTTCACTCACAGAAAAGTTGTTCTACCCAGGGCTTTTCCAGAGGTGCTTTTGCCCTTTCAAATCTGTTTGCTATTATTCTGGCTGGTGTTCATCACTGTTGCTAAGGCAGGTTTCTATGGCAAAGGCCCACCAACTAAGAGAGGATTATATATAATAAATATTTCAAACAGATGAACTTCAACACAGTAGCAGCTGAATCTCTTAAAAGCAAGGCAGAGTGGAGTAGGGATCAGATCTGCACTGCCAGCTGTATTTCTGACTCCAAAGCCTTTTTTTTTGGAGAACCAACATCCTTACTAGTGCCTCTTGCCACTTACAATGGTGGTGAAAGATTGGAGGAAAGCTAGCACCGTGTGCATAGTAAGCATTTAATAAATGTTTATTTATTGATTGTGTATTTATTATGCTTTGCTGTTGTTTAGTCATTCCGTTGTGTCCAACTCTTTGCGACCCCGTGGACCATAACATGCCGATATTGTCCATTGGGTTTTCTTGCCAAAGATAAAGGAGTGGTTTGCTATTTCCTTCTCCAGTGGATTAAGGTAAATAGAGGTTAAGTGACTTGTCCAGGGTCACACAGCTAGTAATAAAAGCCTGAGGTCAGATTTGAACTCAGGCCCAGGGCTGTATCTACTGAGCCACCTAGCTGCCACCATTTATCATGCCTTTTTTTTAAATTTTGCTTTTTGGTGAGGGGTTAAGTGACTTGCCCAGGGTCATGCAGTACTATGCTTTTGTTGTTCAGTCATTTCAGTTGTGTCCAACTCTTCATGACCCCATTTGAGGTTTTCTTGGCAAAGATGCTAGATTGGCTTGCCATTTCCTTCTCCAGCTCATTTTACAGATGAAGAAATTGAAGCAAGCAGAGTTAAGCAATTTGCCCAGGGTTACCCAACTAGTTAAGCGTCTGATAAGTCTTCCTGACTCCAGGCCCAACACCGCACCTCCTATTTACTATGTGCAATTCCAGATGCAAGAACGCAATTACTACAAGGAGGAAATATAGGGTAGAGTGGTATTGTCATTTTTGTTTTAATGCTAATAATAAATAAGGATAATACCTCATATTTAGATAACATTTTATAAAGCATATTTCTATAACATGTTAAGTTTTAAAGCATTTTCCTTGTAATAACCTCATGAGGTAGATAATATTAATTTCATTAATCCCATTTTGACAGATGAAGAAGCAGGTTCAGTGAAGAGATTTTCAGAGGGTTACACAGTTAGTAAGAAGTATAGATAAGATTCAAACCCGAGCTTTCTGTTCTAAGTCCTACGTCCTTTCATTACAGAATACCATCTTGATTGATGGCCTTCTATGTGACCTCAAGGTTACATTTCAATTATTTGGATCAAAGATTCCAAGAAGTTATCAAATCATTGTCATTCTCATGAATGATCTTCATTCATTTCCCAACAATAAAATATTAAGAGCCCATCTTCTCTTTAAAATGAAAACCACAAACTTCACTCACCCAACTTATAGGGCTAGCATTCATATTTATTTTTCATTGGTTTTTGAAACACTTTAGGGGTAAAAACTATGTTGACTTAGATGTTTCTTGTCATAGCAACAAGCAGTAAAACTGAATTAAAGACCTTGGAAATAATATTTCAGGAGTATACTTATAGTTCTGACCTCAGCATTCTAGAATCCAGTTAGTTACTTAGTGGGCAAAGTTCCAAAAGAACTAATTCTTCTACTGATTCTTCATAGGATTTTGGACGAAAGAAGCTTCTTTTGTCTTAGGCAGAGCTTCTACTGGAAATCTTACTCTTAGGACTGGAAAGCTGAGAGACACCTCCAGATGTCATCTGGTCCAGCTTTTGAACTTTCTGTTCTTTTACAAAATGAAAAGATTAGACTGGATGAGCTCTAAGTTTCCTTATGGCTCCATCTCTTGTTACTTTTTTTTTTACTTTAGAAAAAACTAAATTGAGGTTAATCTTGGCAAAGTATAATATTGCTCAGAAATGTCTCCCATTTCTTAAATATGTCCAGAAATGGAGTTATGAATTCCTTGGGCTATTCTTCATAACTAGGAATTGCTTTTGACTCTCTAAAATAGGCGGGGAAGAGAAAAAAGTGCTAGATTTGGAATCAGAAGACCTCAGTTTGAATATTGGCTCTGCAACTTACTAGCTGTGTGACCTCATCCAAGTCACTTCCCCTCAGTTTCTTTATTTGGAAAAGAAGGGAGTTGAGACAATACTACCTAAATTAATCGACTTATTCAGTCCCATACTAATCAAATTACCAAAGAACTACTTTAAAGAACCAGAAAAAACCAGCAAAACTTATCTGGAGGAACAAAAGGTCAAAATATTGAGAGAATTAGTGCAAAAAGTGGGAAGGAAGGAAAGCTAACCTTGTCAGTTCTTGAATATGCTACAAAGCTCTAATCATCCAAACATTTTGGTTGTGGGGAAGAAACAGATACTGTTTGGTGAAACAGATCAGATATAGTATATACACGAGCAAATTAGCATTGGAGGAAGAAGAAAATTTGGAACTGAAAATAGGATTAAATTAAAATTTTCAAAAATAAGGAGGTTGGGCTAGGTGATTTCTAAAGTTTCTTCCAATTCTAAGATCCATATCATGCTATGGACCTTCTCACAATTTAAGCCCACGCAAAATTTTTTGTTAATTCTCTGTAGAAATGTAGCCTGTCACTTCCTTATATGAGCCTCAGCTTCCTTATTTGTAAAATAAGGTTGGGGGTGGGGTGAGGTGGGCAAAGATGATGGACAAGATGTTCATTAAGGTCTTTTCCAGTTTTGACATTCTGAGATTCTCTGGAAAGAAAATCTTCTGCCTATTCCTTTAAATCTCCCTGAGGCTTTTGTCTCTATTTGAGATGATGTCACTTTTTAAAATCTTGTCTCAAAAGTCTATTCACTATTTTTGTGATTGTGTCAGATATTCACTCACTCGAAGTTCATAGTATCCTGTTTTAGCATTATGTTAACCTATAAATGGTGTGGCTTGGGTATGTGCCTGTTCTAAGGTGATTTATGCTGAGTATAAGTGGAACCTTAGACTGGGTTTCTGCCTTTGCATTTATCTCCCTTTCTGAGTGACAGAATCTTGAAGAGATGTTAGAAAGGAAGTAAATGCCTCAGTCAAATGATTTCAAGATACAGCTCAACCTAAAGGAATTTAATTTCTTATATAAGATAATAATACCTACACATTACCTATAATGACTATTGTATCACCTGTCTGATAGGGTCGTATTAAAGAATAAAGGAACTAATAGATGTAAAGTACTCTGCAAACTTTGAAGTGCTATATAAACAGAGGAAGCTGGGTGGTACAGTGGCTAGAGCACTGGCCCTGGAAGACTGGAGTTCAAATCCTGACTCAAACATTTTGTTACTTGGGTGACCCTGGACAAGTCATTTCATCTCTCTCAGCCTCATCTGTAAAGTGGAGATAATAGTACCTACCTCCCAGGGTTTTTTGTGAGGATCAAATGAGATAACATGCAAAGAATTGAGCAATCTTTGAAGTGCTATGTAAATGCCAGCTCTGATGATGACCAGTCACCATTTCTTGTTCTCATTAGAGCTCCTCGCGTGCCCTTTTTCCTGACAAAGAAAAAAACAGGCTGAGACATTTTGAAATTTGGTTTTCTTTGTTGACACAAGTATATTTCTAGCCTCCCCAGTAATTACATACCTCTAGCCTTCCACCAGTAATTTTACTTTGACAATTCACAAAACAAAATCTTTCAGTTCAAGGAAATTTCAGTCAGGTTCACAAGTGAAAAACTGTGAGGTCAATGGGAAAATAAATTTCCCAGAAATTTCTCTTGCAAATCTTCAGCTCATCACTGCTTTTTGCTCCCATCTTGCTTGTGTCCGGCGCAACCCCGCTACCCCTGCAACCCGCTTTGATTACTTCCATTTTTTCGTCCATTCTGCTCTTATTGATGCCGAAAGACAGGGGAAAGTGGCTATATGAATTGTCAGGTACAAAAGTATTGTGACAGAAGCGAGGAAGGCATTATTTCCTCCATGATGATATCCTAGGATTTGCATACATTGGCTCTTTCCATTTAAGCAAGTATTCTAAATGTCACCTTTCCATTATTAGTGGAACTCTCCAAGTGCTAATGGTGTGTCTTCTGACTCCAGGGGCCTCGGCAAACAGCAGTTAGATTGATGGCTTGGTGAAAACTACCTCATTATCTTTCACTGTAAATTCCTTTCATAAATAATCTCCCTCTGCCCTGGCTGTGGAGAGAATTTGCATGCAGAACAATGCAATCTGATAGCTAAATAAGCTGCAAATGAGATCTAATTTTTCTGATGTACCCTTTCTCTAAATGGTCCAAAACATGGACCCTGGACCTAGCCTTTTGGTTAATAAAGCAAAGCTACATTTAAAGTAGACGTTATTTCTGGCAGAAGGAAAGAAGCAAAAGAAACGGAGAAAAGGATGACATCATCGGTTTAAAAAGAGGTGCGAGGAATCCACAAGAGCTGAAAATAAGAGCCAATGAACAAATGGATTTTTATTTTTTGCATGTTTTAGTTAACGTCATCTTTCAACTACTTATTTTTTTTTTACAGAAAACAAAAAAGATGTTATTTTTAGATGGTGTAAGGCAAATACTCCATCCACAATCTTATAGAAATTTAATCCATCTATAGACAATATAATTATCGTTTTCAGTAAAAGAACTCTTTTAAAAAGCTTCAACATGGCATTATCTATTATTCTATCACTAGTTCCCTGTAGAAAATTTCTGAAGTAGGATTTGAAAGAAAACATTTACCCAGAAAGCAGTTGTCTTTTTTCATTGCAACCGAGGTAGTAGGGAAAGGACATTATATGGGGGTGGGGGATGGGAATGGGAATCTAGGTCTTGTCTTGCCATTGTTTCTCCTATCTTTCACTATAAGTGGAAATCTAGGACTCCAGAATACCTCATTGCCTCCCTTCTTCAACCTGTCTGCATTTTTCCTTCTTTCTCATTTCACCATTCTACTCTCTACCCTCACACCAAAGTTGTGAAAGGTCAGAGAGGCATGTATTAAATTCTCTTTTTTCTTCTCTTTATCGCATGCTTTTCACTGTAGACCGATTCACTTGCAGCCAAACATCCCTGGGAGGAAGTGACACTTTTGGCTTGGACTTCAGATCCCTAATAAGTTTAGCTGTGTTATTTTTCAGAAGGAATTGCACCCTCATTGCCATGAGAATTTGTGAAGAGCTTCTGCTTCTGTGGAAAGTAGTGTGAGAAAATGGGGATGGTGGTGGATACAGACCTGGAAATGAAAAAATCCTCAAGACTATTTCAACTCCCTTTACATACAGATAAAGAAATTAAGACCCAGAGAAGGGAAAAAACTTATCCAAGGTCACATAGGAAATAAATATCAGTGGTAGGATTTAAACCCAGGTCCTCTGACTCAAGAGCCAATTCTCTTTCCACTATACTATGCTGTCTCAAGTTATTTGTGGTCATCTTTCATTACCCTTCCTTTCACCTATTAGGTACACAACAGAGCTCTAGGGAACAACCTTTTTCAAAAGTAAGCTAATAGATGAGATAAAACGAATTCTTCCTTTATAGACTTGGAAAGAGTTACTGTTGCAGAAGCAGAAAGATCTTGAAGTAACCTTTGAGAAAATCTTTGGAAAGAATCTTATAGCGTAAGTTAACAGCATTCTTTAGAACTTAGGCAAGGCACTGTATCAGATCACTGGGAACTGTGTTCTAAAACCACAAAAATCAAATAGTCTCTGCCCTCAAGGAACTGCCATTCTACTTCAAGGATATAACACGCTCACAGACAGAGAAGTACAAAGAAGAAAAAACTTATTATAAAGCAAGTAATTTTAAAGAGAAGAGAATAACCAAAAGGTAATCTATTCTCCCCTTCTCCATTTCCATAACCAAGATACCTTTGCATATATTATTGCTAAGCTCATTTAGCAACCTCCTATTCTCAGAGCCACTCAGTAATAAAAAGTGCTCTTTAGTTAATAAGAGTTGAATTGAACAACCAGTTTGGCTAGTTCCATTGTCCTTTAAGAACAATTTCCATGATCTTCTCATCAATCCAGGGCATTTAAAGATATAATTTGCATTTAAAGTGAAGAGCAAATTCTGGAGCACCAAGTATGTGTAGAGAATAGGACATGAGATATTTTAGTGGAGCTCAATGCCCATGAAATAGTTATTAACATGAGTGAAATATATGGTTCTCTTTGTACTGGGTTTGAGATAGATACCTAGATTGTAAGTGGTCCGTTGAGGAAGCACTCACATCAGTCCATGAGACACAGGATTTGGAGGCAGGTGATCCAGAGTTACTTCTTGAACCCGTATTAATTTACACTGTGACTGTATACTTATTCTCCTTTTGCTTCAACTCTTCCCTATCCCCCTTCCCCCGGGCTCCAGAAAAATGGCAGGAGACAGTTTTTGCTATTTTTCGGTGCCTGCAAAACAGCAAGCACTCAATAAATGCTTATTGACTATGACTTTGAAAGGGGAAATTTTGCATATTATTTTTCTGGTTCTGATTGCTTCTTTCTGCATCAGTTCATACAAGTCTTCCTATGTTTCTGTATTTGTTATTTCATAGAGCACAATTATATTCCATTATGTCAATAAACCACAATTTATTCACCCATTCTCCAATTAATGGGTGACCACTTTGTTTCCTTTTTGTTTTTTTCAATCAATATAGGTGGTTTTCAACCATCTAAGGTTTTCAGTAACAATAGCATTAAGATACTGAAAAAATTCAATATTTTTAAGAAGATCATGACTTAGTTGTTCAAAGTTGTTCTTAGAAGAACTGTTATCAGGTACATTCTCTTGGTTCTGCTCATTTCACTCTTCATTATTTCATACAAATCTTTCCATGTTTTTCTAAAATCAATCAGCTCATCATTTCTTATACCGCAGTAGTATTCTATCACAATTATACCACAACTTGTTCAGCCATTCCCCAATTGATGGACATCCCTTCAATTTCCATTTCTTTGCCACCACAAAGAGAGCTGCTATATGTATTTTAGAATGCATAAGTTCTGTACTTTTTCCTTTAATGACCTTGAGAAACAGACCTAATAGTGGTATTGCTGGCTTTATAATTCTTTGGGCATAATTCCAGAATCCTCTCCAAAATGGCTGGATCTATTCACAGTTCCATCAAAAGTGACTTAGCATTCTAATTTTTCCACATCCTCACCAACATTTGCCATTTTTTCTATCATTTTAGCCAATTTGATAAGTGTGAGATAATATCTCAAAGTAGTTTTAATTTGCATTTCTCTAATAAATAATGATTTAGAGCATTTTTTCATATGACTATATATAGTTTTGATTTTTTCATCCAAAAACTGCCTGTTCATTTGATCATTTATCAATTGAGGAATGACTTGAATTACTATAAATTTGACAAAGTTCCTTATGTATTTGAGATATAAGACCATAAATAGAGAGACTGTCTGTAAAATTTCCCTCTCCCTCCCTCCATGCTCTGCTTTCCTTCTAATCTTGGCTACATCGCTTCCATTTGTACAAAACCTTTTAAATTTAATGTTGCTGAAAATTTCCATTTACACCTCACAATGCTTTCTATGTCTTGTTTAAATTGTTCTATTCATAAATCTGATAAGTTTCATGTTCTTCTAATTTTCTTGTGATATCTCCCTTTACATCTGGGTCATGTATACATTTTGATTTTATCTTGGTAAATGGAGTAAAATATTAGTCTATGCCCAATTTCTGCCAGACTGCTTTCCAGCTTTCCCAACAATTTCTTTTTTTAGCCAAATAATGAATTATTATCCCCAAAGCTTAAATCTTTACATTTGTCAAACATAATAATTTGCTATTGTGTGTTGTATGTCTCCTCTGTTCCACTGATCTACCTTTCTGTTTCTTAGCCAGTACCAGATAGTTTTGATAATTACTGCCATATAACATAGTTTAAAATCTGGTACTGCAAAATGTCCTTCCTTTACATTTTTCTAAGCTTGTTCTTTATGTTTGCAACATAAATTTTTGAGTCTTCTATGGTTGTTATTCTTTCATTTACATTGCTGCAGTCATTGTTTAGATTGTGTTCCTGGCTCTGTTTGCTTCACTTTGCATCAGTTCATGTAAATTTTTCCAAACATCCATCATGTTTGTCATTTCTTATGTTATTCCTTTACATCTCTTTGGGGTATATGATTAGCAGTAGAATCTCTAGGCCAAAGGGCATATGTATTTTAGCTACTTTATTTGTCTAATTCAAAATTGCTTTCCAGAATGCTTGTGTTAATTCACAACTTCACCAAAAAATACACTTGGGTTCCTGTTTTGGGTTCCACCAACATCAGCTAGTTCTATTTTTTTGTCATCTTTTCCAGTTTTGTCAGTCTGAGGATAGGAGTTTGACTCACAATTTTCTGGAGCATTATTTCATATAATTGTCAATAATTCACAATTCTTTTAAGAATTGTTTGTTCATTGGCCACTTGTCTATTAGGGAATGTCTTTTGGTCTTATGTATATCTGCCAGTTGTTTATCTATCATGGATAACAAACCCTTACTAGAGATATTTGATATAAAAATTCTCCCTTTCCTCCTCCAGGCTATTGCTTTTCTTTTTATCTGAGATATTTTATTTTTGTTTGTGTAAAAGCCTTTTAATTTCCTGTATTCAAAATTATCGGTTTTATTTTTTATAATTGCCCCCTCTCTCCCTCATTTGGGTAAGAATTTCTCTCCGTAAAAAAGCACATTATCTGCTTCTTGTCTCATTTTTCATGTCATGATGTTTAATGTTCAGATTGTATATCCATTTTGCATTTATTGCAGAATTGGTCTAAGCCCCATTTCTGCCAAGTCAACAAGTCAATAAGTCTTTACAAAGGCTTCTTGACTTTATTTCAGAATATTGAGTAAGATATTGGTTTAAGCCTAATTTCTGTCAGACTATTTTCCAGTTTTCCCAGCACAAACTGTTAAGGTATTAACTCACCCAAACCTCACAAGAGACATGTAAGTTAGGTAGTAAAAGTATTACTACTTTTTTTTTCAAATAAAGAAACTGAGGTACATAGTGGGTGACTTTCCCAATGACCCACAACTTTCAAACTGTAGAACCATGACTTCAACTCAGGTTTTCAAATTCCAAGATGAGTCCACTATCAACTTTATGTGGTTGCCTCTCAGATAACTGATGAGACCTATAGGAAGCAATGGTAGGCTCAGTCTAACCCACTGCCCTTAAACCCTTGTGATTTATGTGAATGTTTACTGTGAACTCAGCATTTATTACAGAAAAACTTAGTTTCCCTAAAGTCCCCATGTTATGATCTTTTTTAATATCTATTGGGGCCCAGTTTATATAAGTTAAATACATGAATAGGAAGAACAAAGACCAGGTCACGTAATACTGCTTTCTAGGCCCTTCATGGAATTAGGTTCCAGAGAAGTTTTCTGCACATTGAATAGACTAGGTACCATCCGTAAAGGTAGCAGCTGAAAAAAAATCCATTTCAACATCCTGGAGCAATACAAACAAATCCCTTCCCTGCCTAGTCCAGGCAAACAAACAATAACTCCCTCCTTCATCCACCCACCCAACCCCCAGCAGCATCTAAATTCTGATAATGAAAATGGCCATGGAGGGAATGTTCATCCTGCTGCTTCCCCTGAGTTTGTCTGATAATTTTTTTTTTTTTGTGAATGACTAATAGAATGGCAGCTGCTGAGGCAAACAGGATTTGAAACCTTATTAGGACTGGTGACTCATCAGCCTGACTCTTTCCCATGTCTGAAAATGTCAGGAAATTAAAAAGGCACCGTGGCATCTCTAGGAGACAAGCCTCGTGTCAGATACTTTATCCACTTCTAAATGTTTCTGGCCTCCTTTGGAAATTGTCACTTGGGAAATAACCTGGTTTGGAATCCCTGTTTTAGACTGCCTCTTGCCCATCGATCTCATTGTGCAAATCACCCTGCTCTTAGACAAAGCCTGAGCTTTCCAGTCAAAGATGTCACCCTTGGTTGTCATTAGATGGATTGACTCAGGCAACAGAACATGGAATCAGTGTGTGGGTTAGTATCCAGCATGCATTTCTTAAAAGAGGAGAGGGAAGGAAATGAAGAAATAAAGACCATGCCTACATATCTCTAGTTTAATGAATAGACTAGTAGTCCTGTTACTAAATTAAATGAAGGACAGGGAATAGAAGCTACAGCTACATAATGCCAGACTTTTGGCTATTCAGAAACATGTGGATAATTGAATGGATTTTGCAATCTTTGTGTTGGTCCTTGGTACCAAAAAGATAGCAGGGTTTCCCTATCACTTTAAACAAATACTTTATTTAATCTTCATTTACATGGTATAGTGGATAAAGAAATAACCTTGCGATCAGAAAGACTTGGATTCAAGTTCTTCCTCTGACATACTGGCTACGTGTGTTCAAGTTACTTAACCTCTCAGTGCTTTGTTATAGAAGCTGCTGTCTAATACCATTAGTTGCAGAGAAGGTATAAATATGCATTGCTAAAGGGTGTTGTCTCATTTGGGAATTCCCTACATTATGTATTATAAGACATAGCTAAGTAGTGCAATGGATAGAGTGCTGGACTTAGAGTCAAGAAGACCTAAGTTCAAATCTAGCCTCCAATACTTACTAGTTATATGACACTAGGCAAGTCACTTAATTTCCGTTTGCCTCAGTTTCCTCAATTGTAAAATTGGGGTAATAACATCACCAACCTCCCTGTGTTGTGAGGATCGACATTTGTAAAGTGTTCAATACACTTTATGTCTGGTGCACAGTAGGTGCTATCTAAAAATGTTTATTCTCTTTCTCCCCCTATGCATCAATGAAATCAAAGCTCCACTCCCTATCAATTCAGGAAGTACTACGTAACTACAATATGAGAACGATTAGACATTTTTAGGTACTTTGTGAGTGTAATTTGAATAAAAGTGCATGTTTATCAGTGGGGATGCCAGATCCTCTTGTAAAAATGGTAAGAAAATCTCTGACTCCAAATCTGACATTCTACCTGACCTACCTAGAAGCTCATGCAGTGATCCTTTTCTTGGTTGAAATGATTCTTTTATAGCTTTGGGACACATTATATTTCTGCACCAAATTCTTGGACTTTTGAGTCAAAGGTTCCCACCTGGAAACTCATCAATTTCTTAAATCCTAGAATTATTGGCATCACCTTAACTCCAAAATTTCCATTCAGAACTGAAGAATTTAAGAACAAAGAATTCTGGGATGAAGTTCCAAAAAGCTTAATGGAACAGCTGCTAATTAGTGGATGAACAAATATGAACTAGAAAGAATACTTAAATACATTTTAGGCATATTGAAGAACAATTATGGAAGGTGGATTTTTTAAGTCACTAAGCTCTTCTGTAAATTGAATCAGAAGAAAGTTAAAACAGATATTAATTCCTCTCTTATAATTTGGCATAATTACAAAGTTAATGAAATGGATCTGGAAAATGATTAGGAAGATGAAATTCCCACTGAGACTCATTATGGTTCTCTGGGTCTTAATCTTCCACTCAGTATGTGAGATGGTTGTTCTGTTGTCCAGATTGATTTCACATGATTCCCCTTACTTATATCCATCTTGGGTTTTTCCCCTGCCTTTTCGGTTAATGATAATTCTGGTTGTCCAAAACTGTGATGCTCCATGATTCTCAGACATATAGCTTCAACTGAAAGAGCTGGTAAGAAAGAGATGGGATTTTATAACAGCAAACTACTTGGGAGTTTGGACGTACTTTGATATTTCTTAAAAATATCAACAACAACAACAATCTAATCTGATCTATCAATTTCATTTTAAAAACATTGTCTTGTACTTATCTCTAGCTAGGATCTTCTGACTCTCTTCTTAAAGAAAGTATTCAGAATGTATAGATATGAGTTTTATGAGGAATCAATAAAACTATTGCCTTTTACAGTTTTTTTTATTACAAATCATATTTTCCAGCATCATTTTGACCATCCTCCCTTGTGCCCACTTCTCTATTGAAGTAACTAGGTAGGTTGGCTTTGAAGAATTTTATCAGGTCCTTCATAGAATTTCTCTACCACAACCACATAAGTGCAATTATTGTCATGATGGTCCATTTGTCTATCTTGATTTTGACTACTTCAAGGTGACATGACTGAGATGTGAGGAGACTGTGGGTGATACTAAGAAATAACACAAATAGTCAAAGGATCATGAGTCAAGAAGTTTAGTACTCACAGGCATGTAAGTATGCCATGCTAAGTCCTTTATTTCCATGGACAAATGGGTGAGTAGTTGGCTAACTACTTTCATAAAGAGCCCAGAAGTCTGGTTCTCTGATGTTATAATTGAATCTGCCAAGCACATTCACAGAGACTGAGTTGGAGGGAGACCTTAGGGGCAGTCGATCAGTGGGTTGTCTTGCCTGAGAACCCATACTTTCCTTCACTTTTATCAACCACAAGGGCATTGTGATTAGGAAATGAGTTAGACGAAGTTTGCTAAACTAACTATGATTAATAGAACCCTGAAGTCTTTGCCTAAATGTAGCTTACTCAACCAGTTTTGAGTACATAGGAATTTCCCAGTCCACAGGTGGGTCAAATACAGAGTCATGTCTGTCAGCTATAACCTAGCTAGTGTGGCCAATTCTAATACAGATATACCATGAAATGATATTTTTTGTTACTTTTGGGGAACAAGATGAAACCAACTTTACCAACTCTTTTATTGTTTCTCCTTGGAGAATCTGGGAACCACTCTCAAATTTACTAAAATATCTCAGTCTTTTGGTTCCGTATGTAATGGAGACTGCCAATATGAACATGCTTCCATTCCCCTATTAGTGTAATGGAATTATAAAGTTAGGGCTAGAAGGACCTGAGAGACCACATAATCCAATACTTCATTTATGATAAAATTGGGAGGCTAAATGACTTGAGCAAGGTCATATAGCTAGTCAGTATATGAAGCAGGTCTCAAGCTCAGATCTTACTGACTCCAAGTCCAATGTTCTATTCAATGAAATATATCATCAATGGCTACTGGATATAGATTGTAAATAAAAAGTACCAACACTTAATATTTGTATACAGTCTCAACATTTTATGATCATTGATATTTTTTACTCCCATCACAATCACTGTGGAAAGGAAGGAACTGGGGGCTTAACATAGTTGAGGACTATTTTGCATTTTCCCCCCATTTCTTAGTTCACTGACACAAATAATTAATCACCTGGTGTCCAGCCTTCTGGTAATAAAAATAAATAAACACTATTTGGGCTCAATTTGAGGTTGAGCAATTGACTCTCCTGGACTTGTTATCAGGGATCAGTTTGATTGAAATCCTTGCTCATGATGCCTCTTGTCAACCTCTCCTTGAAAAAAACACCATTCTAATTAATTCTGCTGGTGTCTTTCTTGTCTCATCTTTTTTGTTGTTGTTGAGTAGAAGTGGGTGGGCTAGAGTTTTATTTCTTCCCGATTTAGAGTAGTGTAAAGGCAAAAAAATTGGAAATCTCCTGGATCAAATGGCTATTTTGTCTTTGATGCTTCTGCACATTTATCACATAACTAAAGGATTTCATTGTAGATCCATTTGTTTTCTGACGAAAGTTATTACTTATAGAAACTGGGAAGGAATAACATGCCCCTTTGAAGATGTCACTGCAAGTTTCCCAGCATTTCTAACTGGCAAGATGCTACAGAGCTGCTGAATTGTATAGCCTTTTTGAAATCTTAAAATTCCTTATAACTCATGGAAATTATTTCAAGTGCTTCTAATAGCTACAAGAAATATACTCTGCTGTAGTAAACTAAACAAATTGAAAAATTAATGTGTCATGCTTCTGTCCTTTGTTATGAAAACTGATTTTATGGAATTTCACTGTTTTAAAAATAATTGCAAATAGTCACTCTTATTTGAGCCTCTGCAAACTTGTTTAATAGATTGCTTTTCAATCTCTAAATTTAACCATTTTACCTTCTTAATAACTTACTAAGGCCATGTTCTTTTTCTCTAAGAAAAGCAACCTAAAACTTACTAAAAAAGCAAGCCAATGCTCAGTCAACTGACTACTCAAGGACGAGCAGTCCACCCAAGACTTAGATTTTGGTGGGGTTAGATTTATTTGATTGGCGATTTCTTTTTAAAAATAATTTTTATTGCTATCTTTTATTTTTATGATATGGAATCCTGGAAAAGAATAAAAAACAGAAAAAAAAGAATTCAGTAGAATTAACCAGCAAAATGAAAAAGTATTACATAATTTGCAATGTTCCATACTTGTAGCTCCCTACCTTTGCTAAGAATGGAGAGGTAACTTCTTAAATCCCTTCCTTGGCATTAAGCTTGGGCATTTTACTTTCACAAAATTCAGTTTCAATTGTATTTTTATTGTTCAATTGATTTGTATTGTTGCAGGAATTATGTTTATTATTTTCCTGGTTCAGCTTACTTTGCTTTGCAAGAGTACATAGGTCTTCCCATACTTCTCTGTATTCATCATTTTCATAATTTCTAAAAGTGCAGTGGTATTTTATTACATTCATGTGCTACAACTTATTTAGAAATTCTTCAACTGATGGGGAGCGACTTTGTTTCCAATTTTTGGTTACCAGAAAAAGTTCTGCTTTAGGTATCTTTTACTACACAGTGATAGGTGCTAGGGGAAAATGAAATTTAAAGGCTACCATGCTTCTGCCCTCATGGAATTTGTAGTGTGCGTTTGTGTGTGTGTGTGTGTGTGTGTGTGCGTAGGGCTGATTAACTATATATTACATATAGACACATGTATATATCACTGTTACAATAAAAAGATTCATGCTTTACATAATATAAATATCATGTAGACTATAATGTAAAAATATATTATAAGCATTATATAATATAAAAATATAATATAATGTAAATATTATACAATATATTATAAAATAACTCTTATATGTGATATAAAACTTCATGCTAAATACACCAGATTAGTATAAAGTGTTATGTGAAATTGATAGTGGGTTTATAGAGCTAGAAAAAATAGTACCACAATTCATCTGGAAAAACAAAAAGTCCAGAATATCAAGGGAATTAATGAAAAGAAATGCAAGGTAAAGTGGCCTAGCTATACCAGATCTTAATTGTATTATAAAGCAGCAATTATCAAAACTACTTGGTGCTGGCTAAGAAATAAAGTGGTGGATCAGTGGAATACGTTAGGTATGCAAGTCACAACAGTCAATGACTATAGTAATCTACTATTAGATAAATCCAGACTCTAGCTTCTGGGATAACAACTCACTATTTAACAAAAACTGCTGGGAAAACTGGAAAAATCCATGGTAGAAACTGGACATAGACCAACATCTTACACCCTATACCAAGATAAAGTCAAAATGGGTACATGATTTAGATATAAAGACTGATACTATGAGCAAACCAGCAGAGCAAGAAATAGTTTACCTATCAGTTCTATAGAGAAGGGAAGAATTTATGACCAAACAAGAGATAGAGAACATTATGAAATGCAAAATAGATTACTTTGATTACATTAAATTGAAACATTTTTACATAAATAAAGCCAATGCAACCAAGATTAGAAGGGAAGCAGAAAGCTGAGAAACAATTTTTATAGTCAATGTCTCTGATAAAGGCCTCATTTCTAAAATATATAGAGAACTGAATCAAATTTATAAGAATATAAGTCATTCCCCAATTGATAAATGGTCAAAGGACATGAACAGGCCATTTTCAGAGGCAGAAATTAAAGCCATCTATCCGCATATGAAAAAATGCTCTAAATCACTATTGATTAGAGAAATGCAAATCAAAATGACTCTGAGGTACCACATCACACCTATCAGATTGGCTAACATGACAAAACAGGAAAATTATAAATGTTGGACAAGATGTGGGAAAATTGGAACACTAATGCATTGGTGGAGTTGTGAATGGATCCAACCATTCTGGAGAACAATTTGCAACTATGCTCAAAGTGCTTTAAATTGTGCATACCCTTTGACCTAGCAATACCATTTTAAGTCTGTATCCCAAAGAGGTCACAAAAATGGGGAAAAGATCCACATATACAAAATTATTTATAGTAGCTCTTTCTGTGGTGGCAAAGAATTAAAAAATGAGGGGATGCCCATCAATTGGGGGAATGGCTGAACAAGTTGTGGTATATGAAAATAATGGGATACTATTGTGCTATAAGAAATGATGAGTAGGCTGACTTCAGAAAAACCTGGAAAGACTTAGATAAAATGATGCTGAGTGAAGTGAACAGAACCAGGAGAACACTGTGCACAGTAACAGCCACATTGTGTGATGACTGATTTTGATAGGCTTAGCTCTTCTCAGCAATGCAAGGATCTGAGACAACTCCAAAAGACTCATAATGGAAAATGCTATCTATGTCCAGAGGAAGAACTATGGAGTCTGAATGCAGATGGAAGCATACTATTTGCTTTCCTTTTCTTTAGTTGTTTTGTTTCTTCTCTCTTGTGGTTTCTCCCATTAGTTCTTTTTCTTCTTTACATCATGACTAATGTGAAAATATGCTTCATATAAATGTATAAGTAGAGTTTAAATCAGATTACATGCCAT
This sequence comes from Phascolarctos cinereus, assembly GCF_003287225.1. Taxonomy (NCBI): domain Eukaryota; kingdom Metazoa; phylum Chordata; class Mammalia; order Diprotodontia; family Phascolarctidae; genus Phascolarctos; species Phascolarctos cinereus. Next base: position 62,118,522 of record NW_027556180.1, read on the forward strand.
CTTGGAAAGGTGGGGAGGAGAGAAAGGGGGAGAAAATTTAAAATTCAAAATCTTATGGAAGTGAATGTTGGAAATGAAAAAGAAATAATTATTGAAAAGATGGAAAAAAATTGATATTGGGAAATATTACTAACTAGTTATCTTTAAGTATTTGAAGGACTGCCATGAGGTAAAGGAAAGTGTTATTCTGTTTGGCTTTAGGGAGCAGAACAAAGAGCACCATGAAAGATGTTTCAAAGAGGTAAACTGAGACCTGAGATAAGGAAAAGCTTTCTAATAAGTAGAACTATAAAAAATGGAATGGACTGCCTTGTGTTTCCTCCTCATTGGAGGCTGTTTAGCAAAGACTGAAAGATTACCTTTTGGTGAACTGTGGAAAGGACTATTTTTCAGGTACTTGTTGTAGTAGATAGCTTCTGAAGCCCTTTCCAATCCTGAGTGTCTGATTCTGTTATTATGTTGAGGATAAGTGAAGATTTCATGGAGGAAGTGATATTGAATTGAGTTTTAAATGATGGGTAGGAATCAAAAAGTATTAGAATAGGGAAAGGGGAAAATATTCCAGGCACAGGAAACAGCTTCAGCAAAATCATAAAGATAGGGAAAGTGAGGAGACACTTTTGGCTGCTACCAGTCCTGCTTGAATGGAACAGAGAGTACATGGTGCCTAACTGGGGAAGGATGGCCTTGAAAATTTAGGAAAGAACTTTGAACTTTATTCAGTAAGAAACTTTTGATCAGGGTGACTTGATGGAAAGTATACATAAAGGATATTAACTGGGCAATGTTATGAAGCAAGAGTTGGAATAGGAAGAGATGGGAGTGAGGAAGGAGTAGATGAAGGAAGAACTAGTGGGAAGTTATTACAATAATCCAAGTAGTTAGTAATAAGGATCTGTAGCAAGGTGTTGATGGTGGGAATGGGAATGGGAGGGGAGATTAGGACAGTGTAGAAGGAAAATTGGCATCCAGGCTATCAAATAGATGTCAGAGCTGAGGAAGAGGGAGGAGTGAAAGATAACATTGTTCAAACGTGGAATGGTGGCAATTACCTGTGATGGGTGTTATCTCACAAGAAACCAAGAAAGAAAGTGATGATGTAATTAAGAATGGAATTGCCTTTGTCCTCAATAGAGGTTCTTCAGAATAGCTTTGAATGTCCACAATGATCAGGCAAGGGATCAGTTTTCATTGGAAAAAACTCCAGCATTATGATCTCCCATGGGTCCTTGTGACTGCATGAAAGGATTGCCACAGGAAGTATGAACTTAGACAAAGAAGAGAAAGGGAACCTCATGGAAAATAAGATGGAAACATCAAATAGGGCTGCCAGATAGAGATAGAAAGGCAAACTGCAGTCTGTGGCTGGAATGGAGAGGATACATTCTCAGTAGGACTTCCATGATATACCTAAAATCAGAAATTCCATCAGAATGCTAATGACCCCAAAGCCAAGTAGAGATGCTTCATTTCATTCTATTCTGCCCTGAGAGGCATCCTTAGGAATCCACAAGGAAGATGGCACTGGTCCATAAACCAACTCTGTCTTTCTCCCACTATATTGGAGGTGTAGATTAAGGGGAAATTAAAATATGACCTTCAAAAATGACCTTGTTACTAAAGGGATTATACATATTTGTGTGTGGGATTAGCCAGTGATTCTATACCTTGATCTGTCTTGGTATTTCCATTGTTTCTGTGTATGAAAAATACTTTTTCTTCTGGATTTGTGACAGACATGCTCTGTAAATAGAGAACATTGCATTGATGGGACCTGGGGCTGTGATCTGAGATACTTAATGTCCTATACCGAATCTAGGTAAAGCAACAAGGACATCTAGTGCCAAAATTCTCAGAGTCTGCACATTTCAGTTGTTATAGCTGTTGTAACTGAGTCCAGTTGTTCATCATCTTGCATGTACATAGCATATTAAACATTTTGAAGTACTTTGGTGATTCCTAGGAAAGTACTATTTTATACATTTGGCAGATGAAGAAATTGGTCTTGAGAGGAAAAGAATTAATCTTCAGTGTAGTAGGAAGAACACTGTATTTGAAATGAGAAGATCTGGGCTTGAATGTCATCTGTGCTATTTAATACTTTCATGTAAATTAACTTGGTCTCAGTTTTGTAATCTGTAAAATTTAAAAAAAGTTGGACTTGACCTTTATGGTCCCTTTCAGCTTTACATCTAAAATAGTTTGTTCTTATTTTCATCGATGAATCTGACTCTTAAGCCTAATAAATATTATAATTTTATACATTGGAGACCATCTAGTTTAACCCCCTTACTTCATAGCCCAGGAAACAAGCTCAGAAAGCCTTGTCCAAAGCAATCTAAGTAGTAAGGGGCAGAAATGGTGCTGGAGCTATACTGAAGAAGTTAGAACAGACAGGGTGCCAAGAATTTGACCCAGAGAAGACTTAAATTTTTGAACTTGATTCAGACTACCTTGGACTTCTTGTCAAGGTTGCAGTCACTGGGTCTACCCCGGTCGGTAATTGTGTATTAGAGTGGGTGTGACAAAAGTGCTCTTGGTTCAACATAGACCTGACTGACATTCCAACAATCTCATTCTAGCTCTGCTAGGTAGCACATCACTCATGTGACAAGAAACAACACCATCCATAAAACAGTAATTTGTGAGCTGCTAGTCCTAATGGTTTGGAAGACTCAATACCTTTCCTGAAATAACTCTACTTAATTGCCAGAGAATCTAGCTGGTGCACACCTAAGAGAAAGAAGCACCTCTTCCCTATTTACAATGATACCACTGCTTTGGAACAGAACAGTTAATAGAATATTAAGCCTTCTTTATCTCATTTATTAAGACTCATACTGGTCAGAAAACTATTTATTTCAAAATAATTAACTTTTTAAAGCCTGGCTTGAAAAGCTTCATAGAGATGAACAGAAAACAGATGGTGTTCTTGCACAACAGAATTGGCTCAGGAATACACAAGGCTGTATTCTTTTCTCTGGTGTTACTAGTGGAATTTGATTCTTTTTGTGATTTGTTAGTAAAATGATGCCACTGTGGCTTTGTGGTATCACATGGTAATCTTTAAGCAAAGAGGTAACTGTCCATGGTGCTGAAAATGCCTCCATCTATTGATTTATGCAGGAAATGAAGCACCAAATTAGCAGCACAGTAGTCTAAACTGGGACTGAGTGTTCTTAAAAGCTGATGAGAGTAAGTGAGAGTAACAAAGAGTTAGAAGATGAGGGCTTTAAGGACAATAAAAAATGAACAGAACTTAATACAAGATCTTGTGTCAATCTTGATTTCCCTGTCCTTCCTCTCTCCTTCCCTTCCTTTCCTCCTTCCTTGTTTTTCTCCTCCCCTTCTCCTTCTTTTTCTCTTTCATCTCTCCCTTCTTCCCTTCCCTTACCCATTCCTTTCCTCCTTTTCTCTCTTTTTCTGTCCTGTTCTTCCTCTTTCTTTCCTCCCTTTCTTCTTTGCTCCCTCCCTCTTCTCTTCCTCTATCTGTCCTTTCCTGTCTTCCTTCAATGATCCCACAAATAGCCATCGAATAAACTTAATGTAATGCATCTATTTTATCTGATAGTAACTATTTTATAGTAACCATGTGAGGATGATTTAGATCTGTTGCATGGGGATACTTCCAAAGCCCCCAGAAGAAGGCACAGAGCCCCCATGCTTTCTAAGGAAAATAGTGGGTTTTTGTCCTCACAAGTATTTGGGTGACCAGCATAATCTTCTAATTCATGTAAATCTGCTTCACTACTATAAATCAACTCACAATTTTTTAAAATATAAAGAAGTATTATAAAAACACAAGCCTTGTACACAAGGCAGCCAGATGGCATATTCCATATTCTTGGAATCAAGAAAATCTGAGCTCAAATCTGGCATCAATCACTTACTAACTGTCTGACTCTTGGAAAGTCACTTAATTTCTGTTTGCCTCAGTTTCCTCATCTATAAAATGGTGATAATAATAACACCAATCTTCCAGGTTGTTGTAAGGATCAAACAAGATAATAGTTGTAAAGCACTTAGCACAGTGCCTGGCACATAGTAAACACCATACAAATATTAAATAATATTGGTTATTATTATACAAACATATAAGTTATATATTATTATATAACATATGAATTATGTACATGTATAAATTATATATGAATATTATCAAAAGGAATATTGGTACCTACGACATGTCTCTCAGATTTCTCCTATGGGATTTTATCCAAAGCCCTGTTACATCAAATCATGGTATGATGGGATGTAGAGAACTTTGATTTCACTAATATTCTCAGTGGAGTCTTTCAAGAAGAGTCACACAGAATAATACATTTTATCAATAAACACATTGACAATATAATCCCTGGGGATGCCTCATTATCGATGGTTACCAAGCATTATGGCTATTACCCATTTTTATCAACTTCCAATTTTTGGTTTCAGAATCTTTTCCCATCATTAATTAGCTATGGAAAGCAAGTGCTTGCTTAAATTGCCACATTGCCCACCAGCTCTGCAGATGGAATCGTGAAGAGTGATGAGTCACGGTGTTATACAACCCCAGATAATTTGATTGGTGCTTAGTGTACTCCTGAGCATTGAGTGAATATTGAAGTGGACATCTTCAAGCTGAAATGGTCAGGTGGCTATTTGTGATTTCAGTCATTCATCCCTAAGGACCCAGGATATGGAAACTAGATCTTAGGTCTGAGATGAGAGTGGATTTCTCTAATCTTCAAGTTTGTGTGGTTTTTTTTGTTTTGTTTTTGGTGAGGCAATTAGAGTTAAGTGACTTGCCCAGGGTCACACAGCTAGTAAGTGTGAAGTGAATGAGGCCAGATTTGAACTCAGGTCCTCATAACTCCAGGGCTGGTGCTCTATCCACTGCACCACCAACTGCCCCTAAGCTTGTGTTTTGAGTGAGGAATTTTGCTTGGCAGATAGTTTTGAAGGAAAGTGGTTTTTTGCATGCATGAGTATTGCCACTTGATAAATCTTATAGCAAATAAAGTCCTACTCCTCTATGGGAGGCAATAAATGGATAAGCACAGTTCTGGAGGGAACAAAGTCCTTCTATAGAGTGTTTCAGGCAGGTCTATGTCAGGCCCAGGCCCAGGCCCAGAGTCTCAGAGAACTTCAAAAGAGATGAACTGGTTCTTGGGTTATTCAAGGAGGTTAGGCCTCCTCCAGGGAGACTCATAGGTTAATTCGATCTTATACTTTCAGGCCCTCTATAGCATAGATCAGAGTGAACCCTAATTCTCAGAGATGCTCAGACCACCTAGCCTTCTGATGAATCTTCCAAAGTTCAACAGCTCTAGGAGTGGATTAAAGAGACCCTCAGAGCCATAGTTGTCTGGCCCTCCACCAACCCCCAATACTCAGGAGATGCATTTCCAAAAATGCAAAAGATGAGGTGCTATTTATCCTAGCACTTGCCTATTTGGAGCTCACTGCTCAAGATACATTAAAATCATCTGGCTCTAGTAGCAAGTTTTTTTTTAAATGTATTAGTATTTTTCCATTTCTGACTTTCCCTGACTTTTCCTTAGATCTTTATAAGTTTCTTTTTCCTTACTCCCTCTGAAAAAGCCTTCAAAAACCTGTCTCCAGGGTGAGCACAGTCCACTTTTGTGAATTTGGTGAAGTATCAAAGAATTGAATAGTTGGGCATATTCCATAGAAGAAGAAACAAACATCTTTTTATTGGAAAAAGGGAGGTTTAGATAGATAATGTAGCCAGGAAGAAGTATTCCTTTACTTAAATTTCTGTCTGTTGCCAAGTCATTATCAAAGAACCCCCATGGCACCATGTGATGTCATCCTCTGCACCTTTGGCTATCACAACTCTACCTTTCACCCTAGTATGTTACTGATCCTTTCCTTCTATCTATGGCCAGCAAAAATCAAAATAATAAAAAGGGTACAAGGAATTGATGAAAAATTTAAATGATTACTGAAAAGGGCTAGGAATTATCAAAATATAGAAAGTTATCGTGTAACAAAATGGATTAATTTGATCATGAGACTGAATACCATAAAATTTAAAATATTCAATTCAATCAATATAAGGTAAAGATGACAAATAAAAAGTTAATAGCTACTATTAATTGATCAACAAGCATTTGTTAAGTCTATACTATATACTAGACATTATACTAGAAGATATAAAGACAAAACGTGAAATAAGAGCAGGACACAAGGATAAGCCTGAGAAGAGACTCAAAAATGAAATAAGACATGGTTTCTGTACTCAACTGATGAAGGAGATCAAATTCAATTCAATTCAATTCAACAAACATTTATTGACACCTTTTGATAGTGTGGCATGGTAGATAAAGGGATGGGCTTGGGTTTCAAGTCCTCTCTCTGAATCACACCAGCTGTGTGACCTTGAGTAACAACCTCTCAGTACCCAGAGTGCTCTCTAAGACTATGTTACAGACAAATGGTAATTTAGATTAGTCTGGAGTTTCTTATGCTAATGAAATAATAGACCAAATATGTGTCTATGTGTCTATGAGTATATGTACATGTGAATGTAGGCATAGATATGTCTGTGTAAAACACATCTGCATATATGCATTATGTATACAAAATATTTTTCTGGGTCTTATGGATACAAAGGTGAAAAACAGGACTGCACCTTCCCTGAAGGATCTTACATGCTACTCGGTGGACTGCAACTTTCACATAGACAAGTAAGTGAGAACTAATTTGAGGAGAAAAGGGCATGAATGACTTGGGGGTCAGCATAGGGGGGACCTCACCAAGGCTTTACAAAGGACTGGCCCTTGTGTTGAACTTGGAAGAACATGGATTCTGAGAGGCAGTGATAAGAGGCCATTCCATATATGGGGAAATCATGGGCAGATGTGTGGAAGAGGTGGGCTGCTGAGTGTAGCAGGAATACAGAGTCCACTAAGAGGAATAGTATGAAATAAAATTAGGAAGGTTGGCAAGAGCCAATTGTAGAGGACCTTAACTGCTAAACTAAAAAGTTTGTATTTTATCCTAGAGGCAATGGAAACTACTAAAGGTTTTGAATATAGGACTGAACTGTGCATAAGTAACTATAGTACAAAGAGTGAAAAAACAGCACGGTGGGGCAAATGTGTTGATGTCCTTGAAGCAGGAAGACCTGAGTTCAAGTCCTGCCTCTGATAAAACTGTGTGACTCTGGGCAAAATACTTTACCTGTCAATGCTCTAGGCAACTCTCGAAGATTAACAATTGCAGAGAAATCAATGGCCTGCACTGGTAGCAGGAGTTTTCTTATCTGAGAGTGCCTTGTATTAATGAATTGTAAGTCCAATCAGTATTCATATCCCTACAAGAGATAGCATGGTAGTGCAGGGGAGAAGTATAACTAAAGTGCTGAGTAGTGCTGAGTAAAGAAAGTTATATGGGGTGATACATGAAGGTTTCATGGGGAAAAAATTGGCATTTGAATTGAGTTTTGAAGGATGAGAAGGATTTCAACATGGAGATTTTACAGAGATCATTCCAGGTATAGGAAACAATTTAGAGGTAAGTGTGGGGTGTGCCTTTGGCAAGTGGTCCGCTTTGATTAGTGTGTAGCAACCCTGATGGAAGACTTTTGTGAGATAATTTCATCAGTACTTCAAAATATTTACCAATATGCAGCCATCCACCAATGTAGGTCTCAATCCAACCACTTCTTAGTAGATAGTCTTATGAGCTATTGTGGCAAAAAAAAAATAACAAACAAGGAAACAAAAACATCACTTGTTGACCAGCCTTCTGATGATGTCTCTGAAGTTAACTAGGCTTGTCCTCAGATGGTTGACATGTATTTTTTGTTGATAGTTTTATACTTAAAGCTTTTCTAGAGTTTGTGGTCCGCTGACCTACCCTTCAAAATTCCAGGGTCATCTCCATGACACAATGTGGCATCAGGACACAAACTTAGTGGATATATGGCCATAAAAACAATGATTTTACATATATGCATATATACACACAGATACACACACTTATATGTATATGTGTATATGTACATTTGTGTGTATATGTGTGCATGTATGTGTGTATCTATATATGTGTGTATACACACACACACACACACCATTTTCAAAAGTTAAGTCAAAAGTCACATAATATCAATACATTTAATAAGCCAGAAAGAAGACATTATGGAACAAAAGAGAGCATATTTGTTTTGGATCCTGTTGTTGGATGCCTGGCAACCCAAATCTTAGGCACCATGGCAGAGAGGGTTTCCATGGTGTTAGGAACTAGACCAAGGTCTGAGGCTGGAAAAAAGATAATTATTCTGGTCATTTACCTCACAACAGGCTCAGTAGACAGGGAGAGATATTTTAATAAGCTATTTACTAACATATTAATAGTTTTGGTCATCAAGGACTTCACTCAATGTAATTAACCATCTTTGCAATCTCTAATCATATCAATTTTTTTTATTAAACTACATTAGAATTACAGAGGATAAGCCCATTTATAAATTTCTGTTGGCTTTCCTTTGAGTTCAAGATTACAGCCTGAATCACAAACTGAACAATAAGTCTTTCATAATATACCCTTAAATAGTGCTCCAAACTTAAACTTACTTGTGATCAGTCCCTCCTCTCAATGTAATTGTGGATTAATGACATTTAAGGTTTGCAGAGCACTTTGCCTACATTATCAGTTCTGATCCTCAAACCACCCTGTGAAGGAGGTACTATAGATCATCGCCACTTTATAGATGAAGAAACAGAGATCCAGAGAATTTAAGTGACTTGGCCATATTCAGAAAACTGTGTCACAAAGCTAATCAGGTCTTCTTGACTTCAAGTCAAATGCTCTATCCATTAAGCTATACTCCCCCTCAACAAAAAGGCAGACAGGAAAATGCAAAATGTTGAGGAATCCAGTCAGAACAGATACCATACTTCATTTGGTCAATATACAGTGGAGAGCTAACAAAAAGAATTACTGTATTGGCCAAAAAGTTTCTGGTTCTGACCTTTTATCTAAGTCAATAGTTCTCATTGCTTATTCTGTTTTTTCCTAAAGGAGTCATGCTGTTTGATATAAAGATGATCTGTGAGTCATCTTCCTCCACTGTGCACAGTAAACCCATTTTGAGTTATGATTCATCAGGAATTTTGCTTTGGGGACTGCACAATTGGTTTGGTTATACCCCCTCCTTTGCTTGTTGTTATATAAAAGTTATAGGGAAATAAACTTTAATACTTAATTGGGATTTTATACAACAGCTACTGGTTTGAATATGCCAAATTATATTTAATAAATAATTAAACTTGGTATCCTGTTTCTTAAAGCTGAAATGGAGAACTACTAGTGGCTATGGTACAGGGCTATGAATTAGAAGATCAAAAAGACTTATTTATTTGATTTATAACATGGCAGTCTTTGCTAAAAAAGCCTCAGGGTAGAAGCACTATGATGTCATTGAACATAGAAAAATATTTAGGACAAGACACATTAATTGTAGAACAAAGAGAGCAGAAGCATCACAACCACAAAATTTTATATTGATACTGTTGGCCTATTAGTAAGTGAACTCCAAGGCCTGTATTTTTAGGTTATGCTCTAAAACTAGAAATGGCCATTTTGAAACAGGCTGATGAAGGAATTCCTAAGATAAAGGTCTTCCAGGGAGAGACACCTTACCTACAGGGCCTAGCAATGTAAGTCAAGTAATTATGAGCAGAGAAAATGAATGGAAAGAAATGTGAGTTGAGTTGAAAGTCATAGAGGATATTATATAACACAATGTGCAGGAACTAAACTATACAAAGTCTTTCAGGTACATATCTCTTACATAAAGTGAGGGATAATTTTACAATGTCACTTAGGCTTCCCTGTAGGACTTTTGCCTTGTGGAAGGCTAGTTTTTCCCAGTCTAACTCCCTTAAGAAGGAGGAAAGGGGGAAATTCTAGGGTCAAATGGCTTTTTGGGGTTGTTTCCTTTGTTCCTTCATTCCATTACCCCATCATTCTTTTTTTCTTTCTATCTTTTGTTCCATTTTAAAAAACATTGATTTCACTTCTCAGTGACAATACCCACACCCAATACAACCATTTCTTATAACAAAGAAGCAGAGATAATAAATAAAGAACATCATTTTGATCATGGTTGATTATGTATATGTCATCCTGCACTCAAAGTTACCGTATGTTTATCTAAGTTATATTGGGAGGAAGGATTGTCACTGAGAAGTGAAATCAGTATTTTTAAAAATGGAAAGATAGGAGGAAAAAAAATGAAGGATAGGATGATGGAATGAAGGAATGAAGGAAAGAGGTTTCACCCTCTGGAGTCAAGATTGCTCATTATACTTATAAATACTCTGATGCCTTTAAAAGTTATTTTAAAAATTATTGTTTTGATCTGGCCTCAACACTAGCTATGTGACCCTGGACAAGTCATGTGACCTCTGCTTTAGTTTCCCGAACTATATAGAAAGATAATAATAGCACCTACCTTGCAGGGTTATTGGGAAAAATCCGATGGTATAATATTGGTAAAAGCTGAGCACAGTACCTGGCCCTTAGCAAGTGCTTAAAAAAAACCATTTGTTCCCTTTTCTTCCCCTTCATTGAAGAAATTGTTCTCCTTCCTTATTTTTCTACTTATCACTTCACACAGATCTCAAATGTCTCCTGAGTGCTTTATATTTGAAATTTCTTAGCAGTGTAATAAAATTGAATAGTATTTATATTATCATAATTTGTTTAGTCATGACCCAGTTGATGGACATTCATTGTGTTTCCAATTTTTTGCTACCACAGAAAGTTTAGCTGTAAACATTTTTTGTATGCCTTTTTCCTGTGTCTTGGACCTCCCTGGATATATATATATATATATATATATATATATATATATATATATATATATATATATATATATACACACATACATACATACATACATACATACATACATACATATATACATACATACATACATACATATATTATATTTATATGTGTGTGTGTGTGTGTGTATATATATATATATCTTTTGCTAGAACAAATACTCTGTGAAGTTTGGATTCAAAGGGCTGCACTTGAGGACCTAAGGGGCCACATGTGGCCTCAAGGTTGCAGGTTCCCCACTCCTGATCTGGACCTTCTTCCACCTCATTTGTTGTATGGATCAACTTCTCTATTTTTTAGCTAGTATCCAAAGAGTTTAATGATTATTATGTTACAGGGATGGGCAAACTATAGCCGTTAGGCCAAATTCAGCCTATCTCTTGCCCCAAGCTGAAACAGTTTTTACATTTTAAAAGTTTTATTGTTTTTAAAACTGCAAAAACTATTTTTAGCTTCTGCAGGCCTCTGTTAGCAACCTCTGCTTTAAAATGTAGTTTGATATCTGGTAATGTTAGATTTTCTCTATTCTTATTATTCTTTTTTTCCCCTTGATGTTCTTGATCTTTTGTTCTACCTCATGAATTTTGTTATTAGTTTGTACAGTTCTACAAAGTAATCACTTTGTAGTTGGATTGGCATGACATTAAATCTGTAAATTTATTCAGATACTAGTATCATTTTTATTATGTTGGGGCAGCCGAATCACAAATGTAGAATGCCTTACTCCTTATTTAGGTTTTTCTTTATTTCTGAAAAGTGTTTTGTAGTTGTAATCATTTAAGTACTAAGTGCTTATTGGCAGGTTAACTATTTGAATTTTAAAATGCATTTTGCAGTTATTTTGAATTAAATTTTTTTTTACCTACCCCTCCTGCTGTGTTTTGTAAGTAATACACATTAAAGCTAATGATTTTGTGCAGGTTTATTTTAGATTCTGCTACTTTATAGAAATTATTAATTGTTTTGGTTAATATTTTCATTTAATCTCTGGGATTCTCTAAGTAAGCCATGTGATTAGATACAAATAGAGATAATTTTGCCACCTCTGTGTCTTTGTTTATTCCCTCAATTTCTCTTTCACTTTTCTTTTTTTGGTGCTGAATCTAACATTTCAGGAGTGATATCAAACAAGAGCTAGGACAATGGCTATCCTTGTTACCCTGATATAATTAAATAGACATATTGTGTTTCTCCTTTACAAATATAGACTACTAGTTTTAGATCCCATTTATTTTTTTAAGGAAAAGTTCATTTAATGCAATGTTTTTTAGTGAGTCTGATGTAAATGAATGCTGTATTTTGTTAAAGCTTGTTTTAGTTCCATTAATATGATAATATAATGTTTAGTGTTTTATTATTACTGTGAGCTATTATGTTTATAGCTTTCCTAATGTCAAACAATTCCTGTATTCCTCATATAAATCCTAACAGGTCAGAGTAAATAATTTTAAATATATTGTTGCATCCTCTATGCTAATATTTTTGATATATTTGCATTAATATAATTTATGAACTTGATCCATATGTTTCTTTCTTTGCTCTGTCTCAAATATAAAGACCATTTCTTGTCTCATAGAAGGAGTCTGATAAAGTGGAAGGAAGTAAATAAGCATTTATTAAGTGCCTACTATATATAAGGCACTGTGTTAAGTGCTTTATAAACATTGTCTCTATACAAATAATTTGAATGATATAGTGGGTTTACTTGTTTTTAAATGTTTTAAATCCATTAGAGCTCAGGTTTTTTCCCCCTTAGAAGTTCATTAATAACTTATTTAATTTCTGTTTCTTAGATTTAGTAATTCAGTTGATCTATTTCTCATTCTGTTAATCTGGTTATTTAATTTTTTATGAATATCCATTTCAATTAAATTTTTGGTTATATTTGCATAAGATTGGGATTAGTAATTTCCATGATTTCTTCTATTTCCTCTTCAGTTATTGTGAATTTTCTATTTCATTAAGAGAAATTAATCATTTGTTTTTCTTTTTTATTTCTAAAAATCAAATTAGCCTATGGCTTTTCTTTAAACAAACTACTTTAGCTTTATTTATCATCTTATTTTTATTTGTAATTTTATTTACCCATTCTTTAATTACCAAGATTTATATTTTTTTATTTGAGAGAGGGTAAATTTATCTATTTTCTAGTTTAAAAAAATTATGTGCTTGATTCAATGTCTTTTCCTTTCTCTTTCATTGATGTAGATGTTTAGAAAGACATATTTTACCTAAGAACTGCATTGGATGTACTCCAAAGTTTTGGTATTTTGGTTTAGTTATTCTTTTGTTTCTATTATTTGTTTTTATCTATTTATTCATTATTTAGTCACCATTTAATCTGGATCCTTTCTTCAAATATCTCTTATTGTTTATAATTTTTATTGCATGGTGGTTTAGGGATTATGGATCCAGAGAATGCTTTAACCTAGAATAATCATTCTACTTCAAGTTGGAGGGGTAGCCCTGATGTGCATACTCACACACACACACACACACACACACACACACACAATGGATATAGCTATAAAGTTAAATAGATACACAAATATGTAGATATACAGATGCATGATAAATGCATGCACACATATAATAAGCATATTATATATATACTCTATACTCATGTGTAGTCGATATTTATACTATACATATATTACATACTCCTTTTCTATATGTGAGTATATATACATGTGTGTATATATACATGTGTGTATATATATATGTGTGTGTGTGTGTGTATGTGTGTTCATGTATGTGTACGTATCAGTGTTTGTATGCATATGTGTAGGTATCAGTGTTTCAAACAAACTTCTTATAAATAAGTTGTGTTTTACTTTCTAATCCATTCTGGCTCTTTCCTCTGCTTTGTGAGTAAGTTTATTACATTTAAATTCATAGAAAAGATTGTTAGGTATGTTTCTCCCTCCACTCTATCATGACATTTCCTCTCTTTTCCATCTCACCTTCAATTCTTGTTTTCTCAATAGGAATATTTTGAAGGCTTTAATTTTATTAAGGTCTGATTTTTTCCCCTTCTTGGATTAGGTTGTTTTTCAGGGTATTATTCTTTTTTTTTTTAACTTTTTTTTTTTTGGCTAGGCAATGGGGTTAAGTGACTTGCCCAGGGTCACACAGCTAGTAAGTATTATGTGTCTAAGGTCGCATTTGAACTCAGGTCCTGCTGAATCCAGGGCCAGTGCTCAATCCACTGCACCACCTAGCTTTCCCTAGGGTAGTATTCTTGATTGTAGGGGTTTTTTGTGTTTTGTCATACTATATTGCCTTTTTTCTTTCTTTCTTTTTTTTTTTGATTTTCTGCTTAATTTGGTATGATTCAGACTGGGGTTCCTTGCAACATTGTCTGTCTCTTGTTGGAGGGTTTTAGAATTTTTTTTTAACCAGGACAATTTGAGATTTGGCAATCACATTTCTTAGCATGTTAAATTTGTATATACATAATGCGCATGTATATCCATAATTTATTTTCATTTTTCTTTTTGCTTCAAATGATCTGGGGTAATTTTCTTCTATGATTCTTTTAAGTAGAATATACAGGCTTTTTGTTTCATCAGGTTTATCTTAGAGTCCAATATTTGTCTCTGCCATTACGTTTTACAGATCAGTTGCCTTTGATAATAGTTGTCTCATGAGTTCTGTCATTGTTTTTTCATCTTTCAATTTTGCTCTATTTATTATGGTATTGATTTTTCTTAGTTTTTTCCTTTATTCTATTTCTCAGGTTACCCAATAATTTGTTTATGCTTTCTAGATCTTAGTCTAAGCTGTTTATATTCCTTCCAAATTTTTTTCCTTAAGAACTAAAATTCAATTCTGTATCTTTTCTTTTATTAGGCTTCTCACTTACCTGTAGAGTCCCTGAGCCAGTCTATTATATTTTTTGGGCTCCAATAGTGATTTTTGACAAATTATCTCTTTCTCTGGAATTTTGTCTTGGGTTCTTCTAAATCCTTAGTATTTCTTCATTGTATTTGAGGTTTTCTAGTGTTTGTTTATTTCTTCAATTCTTTCTTGCTAGAGATAAATAGCAATGATCCCCTTTTCACACCGTTGTGGTTTCTTCCAAACTCCTCTTATCTCTACCATTGCTAGAGTGACTACCATGCTAATGGCACATGTGAGAAGTTCAAGGTAGAAGTGCAATACGCTAGAATAGAATAGTCAGAATGTCTTTCTAAAAGTAGCTTCAGTACCTTTCCTCTCAACATCAGGCCAGATGGGATAGATGCCAACCTCTGGATGACTTTTAGATCCTTATAGTTCATAGTTCTAGAAGGGAAATCATTCTATACTTTTCCTCTCAGTGCTAGCCCAGAGCCAGACCAGTGATGATCCATGGCCAACAGTATGATACTTTGTTAGTTTGTCTTTCTGAATGCATATAATTTTTTGAGGGGGCAGGTTATAATATGGGGTAACTTTTTGTTCATATTTTAAATTGTTAATCTTTTACTTAATTTAGTAGATTTTGTACTTTTCAGGTGGTTTTAGAGAGATCTCGGTTTAAGTGGAACATTTCTTGTTACTGAAAGTGTCCCTTTTAAATTTTCCTCATGCTAGGCCAAATGGGTATCAGACTGACCCTACAAGGATTTATTTGGAGCCCTAGAATTCAAGAGAGAGACTGTAAAACTAGATCACACCCAGAGGAAAGTGAGTACATAGGAAAAACTATAATATGGTAAACAGATGAACAAACTGTGCTTGGTTAGCCAGAATATGAGAAACACAAAAACTGTCTTCAGATATTTGAATATTGTCATGTGGATAATGGAGTAATTTTATAGCTAGAGCTCTGTAGTGAATAGGCAATAAATCATAGCTCTAGAGCTGAAATGAAACTCAGAGGCCATCTAACCCCTCTATTTTGCAGATGAAGAAACTGAGGCCAAGAGGGTAAAATGACTTCTTCAAGGTCTCAAGGAAGTTCTAGATGGAAGCATCAGGGCAACTGGATGGAAGCTTCTGGGAAGCAGATTTCAGCTCAAGTTAAGAAGAACTTTCTAACAATCAGAACTGTCTGAAATGAAAAAAAAAAAGCTAGTGAGTTTCCTGTTTGCTAAAACTGTTTGAGCACAGACTAGGCATAGACCAGTTTGGAAAGTAGCAAAGGACTTTCCTGCATTGGATTGAAGTTTGGGTGAGACAAATTCTAACATCCTTTTTCAACTCTGACATTTTAGAAATAGTATTTGGAGTTTCATTCACAATCTATATGCAGTGATGAACCCAGGTGCAATACCTTTCATTTTTTCTGTTGGTAAAATGGGAAAGATGTTAGTTCCCTTAGGAACTTCAAAGGGTATATGAAGGACCAGTGAGGTAACAGTTGCAAAGAAGTTGGGAGTTAGGCACATAAAAGATTAGCATGCAAAGCATTTTGAAGCACTGTAGTGGTTCTTTGCAATGAATGAATGTCATTTTTAACACTGAATATAGGAATTGCTCTTGGTGAGGTTTTGTGACCTCCTGAGATAATGGATAACCAAGTGACTGAGGGGATTGAGAGTCCTACTTCAGCCTCCTCCTGTTGTGCAGCCAGGTGGTGAATTGTTTTTAATGGCCTTCAAAATGCATGATTCCCAGCCTTGTGCCCAGTGGGAGCAGGCATAGGACACATTCAGGAAATAGGCTATGATGTTTTCCTCACCATGTTTTTAAAAGAATGATTTTTATTAATCCTATCTCAGCGAAAATAGTACACTAGCAGGTAACTCAAACAAAATCATAGATCTTCAAAGCTGGAAAGGATGTTAGAGATTAACTGGTCCCACCTCTTACCCAGTGCAAGAATCTTTTTTCTCACATTCCCAGCAGATAATAGTTTTTATTTGGATCTCATTTTATAGTTATCTAACCTTTGCTCAGTGCTTTCAGTGATGGGGAATTCACTGTCTAATAGATAGTTACTGCAAAACTCGTGATGGACAGCTCAGTTGGAAAGTTCTGAAATGTGCTCCTCTATAACTTTCACTCATTGCTCACAGTTCCATACTCCAGAGCATTTATTCCTTTTACATGATAACTCTTCAAATATTTGAAGACAGCTAGCATGTCCTCTCTACTCTTATTTTCCAGTCAAAACACATCCACTTCCTTCAATCATTTCTTGCATTACATGGTTTCTAATCTCTTCAGTATTCTATTAATCTTCCTTTAGATAAACTGCAACTTGTCAATGTCTTACATAAAATGTGATACTCAGAGCAGAACATAATACTTTCAGTGTGGTCATATCAGTATAGAATGCAGCATGACTGTTAGCTGCCTTATCCTGGGACAGGGCTTAATGAATGCTTGTTGCGTGATCCTGACTACACATCAATAATAAAACCTAAGATTGCATTATATTTTTTAATCAGTGGCATTGCACTATTAGCTTATAATGAGAAAATCCTACAGGTCTTTTTCATATAGATGGCTCTTAAAACAGATCTCCCTATTTTGTATTTGTATAATTGTTTTTTGAACCTAAACAAAGGACTTTAATATCTATTAAATTCCATTTTTTTTGGTTTCAAATGATCCTTTGACTCAGCAAGACCTTTTTGTCTTGATTTTGTTAGCTAGTATATAAATAAACTATCTGAGTTTTTTGTTAACCCTAAATTTAGCATGTGACACATTTATTTATTAATTTGCATACTAATTAATTTCTTTAGTACTCATCTATTCTGTGTAAAGCACTGTGCCAGACCCAAAGGGAGATGCAGTGGCAAATATAGCAAGGTCTTTGTATTAAAATGATGTAAAGTCCAACAGGGCATTTGATATGGACAAAAACAATTATAACAAAGCAGAACATGGTAAGTGTATGAAGCAGGTAGAAACAAAATACTGTGATAATTATGAGGAAGGAAAGAACATTCATGATTAAAGGAATTAAGGAAGTTTGAAGGAGTTGATAATTGAAATAGGGATTTAAGGATGGATAGGATTCAGCATGCTATCAATGTCTTCATGCAAATCATTGATAAAGATAGCTAACAGAATGGGGCACAGAGCAGAGTCCTATGGCTCACCACTCTCTCCCTCTAGATTAATACTGATCCATGATCAACACTACTTAAATATGCTTGGAATATAGTTGTTTAACCAACAATATGTCCACTTCACTCTACTATTACTCTCTTCCAGCCTGTATCTCTCTGCTTTGTCCACAAGAATATCATAAAAGAGTTTGTCAAATGCCTTCTGAAAATCTAGGTATAAAGTACCTACAGTATTTTCCTACCCATCAATATAGAAATTAAGCGAAAATAAGATAGGAACAAAGATTTCTTTAGTATAGGAAACTCTCAGATGAGGAAATTCTGTCTGCTAATACAGCAACACTTTTCTGAAATTTATAGTCTTGAATTTCTTAAAGTACTTAGAAGTTGAATGACTTGTCCAGGATCACGCAGTATGCATTGGAGGCAGAAGATGAACATAACTTGCATGGCTCCAGGGTCAAGTGTCTATCTGCTATGTCATTCTGCTTCATGTTATTATAAAATTAAAAAAAAATAAGTAGGTTCAGTATGACTTGTTCTTAGAGAGCTCCCCATCACTGAATAATGAACTCATGAGATTCATGTTTGAATACTTCTAATGATGAAGATTTCACTGCTAATGGAGATCATAATAATAGAGAAGCCTAATCTACTGTTAGAACTCCAATACTTAGGATATTCTAAAATTTACCTCTCTGTGACTTCCTGCTTGGCAGATTTATTGCTTATCATTATTTTAAAAAAATTGATCTTGGAATCTGTCTGGTCCATCAAGAATTTATTTTTTCATTACCTAGCATTGCTATCTGCTATTTTTTAAATTTTTATTTAGGTCCCATTAAAATAGCATCTAACTTCTTGAATGCTTTCAGTGATGGAGAACTCACTATCTAACAGATTTCACTACCTAACAAGGTAGCCCCATCTCTTGTTGGACAGCTCTAAGAGCTAGAAAATTCTGAAATCCTTTTACTGTTATTTTAGCTTATTGGTTCCATCTCTGCAGAACTATTGATTATGATTATTAAAAAAATCTTCCCTGGAATCTGTGTGGTCCATTCAATCAGTTAATAAATAAACATTTATTAAACACCTATTATGTGCTAGCCATTGTGCTAGCTCTGGGGATGCATAAAGAGTCAAAAGACTATTTCTGCTCTCAAGGAGCTCATAACTGAATGGATTTTGAACTTACTCTTTGCTTATATCTGGGTTTTGCCTCCTGGTATTTTTGTTTTATTTTTATTTAGCTCCGATTTAGATAGTCATGCAACCTCTGCTTAAGTGCTTTGTGTGATGAGCAACTCAATCCCTGAAGCAGCCTAATCTCATGTTGGACAGCTCCCAATGGTAATGTGCGACATTGGTTATTGGAGATAACTTTCTCAAAGAATGGGAAGGCTGAAACAACAAATCAGGGATCCATTTCCTCCCTCCCCCAACACACACACACACATAAACCTTGTGCCCAGTACATTGCAGCTGTTTTGTGGATTTTGAAGCTTTCATGCAGAAGTGAAAGACTAGCTAATGATAATAAAAGCACTAAGCCTTTATTACTATTGTCATTTAATTCACATGAGGAAGGGCATGAGGTCCTAAAAAAGGTACCTGAGGGAGGAGAAATTATGAATAACTAAAGGCAGAGCAATCAAAGATATACCATGGTGGTAGTGGGAAGGCATTAAAGGCAAATTTTAGATAAGCAGGCCACTCTATCAAGTATTCCACAGGGCAGGTTGCTCCAACTTCAGACTATTGAGGGAGTAGAAAGGTTTTGGGAAAGGCCATCCTTTGAACTTGATATAACCAGATTCTGCCAAGTGGTTTTGATTTCTCCTATCATGAGAACACTTTATCCTTCACACATCAGGACATCTCATCAGTGGGAACAAGGGCCAGAGCTTTATACAGAGGGGTGAGAGATTATTTAGTAATGCTTTAGTTTCTCTCTTCTGTAGTCATATGCACAAAGAGTGGGCTATTCAACCAGTAACTACACTGTGGGGCATAGAAGTTTCCCAATATGGAACATTCTAGGAAAGGGGCATAGGAGGAGCCCTAGGAAAGAGGAGGAATTATGTTTAGACTGGAGGCAGCCTATCACACAAGAACACTATGAATCTCAACAAGGCCCTTCCAGAGCAGAGGTTTGAAGGAAAGACACATCATGTGTCAGAGATGGCCATAGAAGAGGCCTCCTCATTTGAGAAATGCGCATGACCTCCTACTTATTCTGGTGAGTCTAGTCAGTACTTAGGAGCCTGAAGGCTTAAAACAGGGGGGGCTCCTTGGGTTTGGGGGGTGAGATAAGATACAAAGTCATTCACCAACATATAGCAGATAAAATTAGCCAACCAGAAATCACTCACTTCAGTGGGTTGCTGAGAAGACAAGGATATCTCCTCAGGCTCATTGGAAAGACAATAAACAAAGTGAATTAAGACAAAAAGATTTAAAATAGTCAGAATTATGACAAGGGAATTACAAATGCAAACAGAAGGGTATTGGTCTGCATGTATTTCAAGAAAAGAAAAACCTTTATCCTGCCCTGGGCAAAGTATGTTATTACTCCAATCACAAAGCCAAAAGGGATAGCTGACATGGATGACAAAACTGGAATTTGAAAAAGGTCTTAACTGGCCAGAACAATGGTCAAATCAAATCAAGTGATTTAATAAAAAGTCTGCCACTTGGGTTCAAAAGGTCAGCTACACAAGTGCAGGACTGAGGAGGTATGCTAGACAATAAATGATCTGAAAAAGAGTTTGGGGTTTTAGTGGACTACAAGCTCAATAAAATGAATAATGTGACCTGGAAAAGAGAAAAAAAAAAGCTGAATAGAATTTTAGGTTGCATAGTGTCCAGAATGAGGAAGGGGATGCTCTGATTTTTCTCTGTCCTGTTCAGACCACATCCTTCATGTGCCCACTCTCATTGGACAAAGGGATATAAATCATGCATTTTGATTCTTTTTTATTTGTTTGATTGATTCTTGATATCTCATAGAGTCATTAGCTTCTACTCGCCCAATTCTAACTTTTAAGGTGTTGTTTTTCTCAATTAGCTTTTGTACTTTCTTTTCCATTTGGCCAATTGTACTCTTTAAGGAGTTCTTTTCTTCAGTGGATCTTTGTGTCTCCCTTTCCATTTGGCCAATTCTACTTTTTAAGGCAGTTGTTTTCTTTTTTCAAGGTGTTAACTCTTTTTTCTTAATTCTCTTGCATTTCTTTTCCCGATTTTTCTTCGACTTCTCTTATATGATTTTAAAGCTCCTTTTTGAGCTCTTCCATGAGTTCTTTCCTGTTTTTCTTTGGGGTTTTACCCGTGAGTGTTTTGACATTGTTGTCCTCTTCTGAGTTTGTCTTGATCTGAGTCTTGATCTTCCCTGTCACCATAATAACCTTCTATGGTTAGATTCTTTTTGTTGGTTTTTTTTCTTTTTGCTCCTCTTTGTGCCCTTTTTCATTTCTTTTAAATTTTAGCTCTGCTTCCTGGGGGGTAGGGACCCTGTCTCGGGCTTCTTGTCCCCAGAGCTGCAGGTGCTGGCTGTTTACCTGGTACTTCACTGATGCTGCCCTGGGACCCATTCAGGACCCTTGTGTCTGGCGCTGTGTTGAGCGGCTGTGTGGGAGGTGGATGGTGCTACTGACACATGTAGGGGTTTGGCAGCTTACCTGGGGCTGAGCTGGGGTCCTAGTCGTGGTATTTGTGCTGAGGCAAGTGGGGGTGTTTCCAGATTTCCCGGGCGCTACACTGAGGCATGTGGTGGTCTGGCTGTTGGCAGCTGTCTATTTGCCCAGGGCTATACTGAAGCATGTTGTAAGGGCCCATGCTGGTGGCTGCTTATTTGCTTAGGCACTGATAGGGTTGGCATTTATCTGTTTCCCCAGGGCTACACTGAAGCACTGAGGTCTGGCTGCTAGAGGTTTCCTCTTTGCCTGGGACTGTGCTGAAACACATGGAGGTTCTCAGAACTGGAGTCTGCCTATTCCCCTGGCTATGCTGAGGCAGGGGGTGGGGGGGTGTCCTGGTATTGGTGTTTGCCTCTGTCACCACACTGGGGCTTAGGATGTCCCACTGGTTTGCTGAAGTGGGGCTTGCTGCTGGCTTGCTGGGTTGCTTCCTGTCCTGAACTGCTCTCCCCTCTTACCCGAGTGATGCAACCCCTTCTTGCTGATCTTACAAGTTTCTTAGGCTTGAAGACAGCCTCCTATCTTTTTGCTGTTCTTTTGGTTGCTGTTTTGCTGTTCCAGGATTTGCTTTGGGGTGCTGTTTTATGAATGCCTGGAGGTAAGTATGGGAGAGTTGTGGTGATATACTGCTCACTCCACCATCACGGCTCCCAGAATAATGCATTTTGAATACCATTTTAAGTGTACATCTGGTCACTGTATTTGATGAAATACATTGACAAAATGGAGTAAATTTAGAGAAGGGTGACCCAGAGAGTCAAAAAAACTGGAAACCGTGATATATGAGAATTGGTTGAAGGAAATGTGAATGATATATCAGAAATCTGAATGTACTCTCCCTCTCTGAAAATGAGGAAGTAGAGACTGGATGTCTGGCTTCCTGCAAGAAGTGGAATTAAGAAAGATTGCATAGCATAGTAGAGAAGGTGCTGACCTTTGGAGTTAGGAAAACCTAGGTTTAAATCTTGTTTCAGAAGCTTGCTGGCTCTGTTACCTTGGAAAAATAACTTAACATCTCTGGGTCTCAGTTTCCGCAATTGTAAAATGAAGGGATTGAATATGATGATCTCTTAGGTCCCCTGTATGATCCTATGGATTTGAGTTGGGCCTTGGAAGATTGGTTGGACATTCCATTCTAGGTTTAGGGAAAGGCAATAGAGAGTCAATCAGAGAGGAATAAAAGGATTTATGGGCATCCTTGAGGGCCTAACCAAAGTTATGTATATGCACATTGTAAAAACTTAATAAATGCTTATTAAATAATGTTAAAGAAATGTAGAGAAATTACTTTATATTACCACCTCGAGATATGTTATTGTGGCAAAATTCTTGGGTAATTGGACTTTGAGGGTTATTGCACACTTGAAGCCTATGGCTTTCTGGAAACCATTTTAATTTTCCTCATGGGCTATATTTCTAAATAGAAGTTTTTTGTTATTTTTTCCCTACAAAATTTTTAAGTATGGAATCAAATACGGGCATTCCAATCTTTCCCTCCTAAATGTATATTAAGAATAACCCTGGATGGTTTTGGTGCAAATTCTTCACATACAGTTTTAGAATGTTTTACATATGAAGTTTATGTACATATATATAAAATCTCTTTATGTTTATATCCCATGTATATGTACCTATTACATATATGTATATATGCGTATGTTGTGTGTATATATGTTATTCCACATGCATTTATTGTCGGTCACATGGACAGAGTAAGGTATAACCAAGGTACAACCTGAGTATTCCATTGTTGTCCTTAGAATGTCAAGAAGACTAGAAGAAAGGCCTAGCTCATTGAGTGGACCTCTCTGTGGAGAACCCATGGGGGGACATATATAGGGATTATATACAGGGATGAGAAGCACTAAATGGGTTGCAGTCTGTGCCACTGGAAGGGGTATCCACTTTTCAATCAAAGTATACCAAGCATTGGTGGAATCAGAGTATTATCTCATATGGCATTTACAACAGACCTGTAACAGGAAGCACAGGCATTGTGGCCTCCATTTTACATGTAAAGTAAACTGAGTCAGTAAAGAAAAATATTTGCCACCAAAACTATTTGATATTGGCTAAGAAATAAAGTGGTGAATCAGTGGAATAGATTAGGTACACAAGACACAGAAGTAAATAACTATAGTAATCTACTGTTTGATAAACCTCAAAACTACTTTGGAGATATATATATCTCACATTATATACCAAGATAAGGTCAAAATGGGTGTAAGTTTTAAACATAAATGGGGATAGCATAAGCAAATTAGGAGAAGAAGGAATAGTTTAGCTGCCAGATCTATGGAGAAGGGAAGAATTTATATCCAAAAGACAGAGAACATTATGAAATGCAAAATGGATAATTTTGATCATATGAAAATAAAAAGATTTTTGCAGAAACAAAACCAATGCAACAATGATTAGAAGGCAAACAGAAAGCTGGGAACAACTTTTATAGCAAGTAGTTCTGATAAAGGCCTTATTTCTCAAATGTATAAAGAACTGAGTCACATTTACAAGTCATTCCCCAGTTGATAAATGGCCAACGGATAGGAACAGGAAGTTTTCATGTGAAGAAATTAAAGCTATATATAGTCATATGAAAAAAGTGCTCCAAATCACTATTTATTAGAGAAATGCAAATTGAAACAACTCTGAGGTATACCCCTGTCAAATTGGCTAATATGACAGAAAAAAAAATAATAAATGTTGGAGAAGATATGGGAAAATGGAGAAACTAATGCATTGTTGGTGGAGTTGTGAACTGATTCAACCATTCTGTAGAGCAATTAGGAACTATAGCCAAAGGGCTATAAAACTATGTATACCCTTTGATCCAGCAATACCACTACTAGGTCTATAGCCCAAAGAGATCATAAAAAGGGAAAAAGACCTAAATGTACAAAAATATTTATAGCAGCTCTTTTTGTGGTGGTAAAGAATTGGAAATTGAGGGTTTGCCCATCAATTGGGGAATGACTGAACAAGTTGTGGTATATGAATGTAATGGAATAATATTGTCCCATAAAAATGATGAGCAGGCAGGCTTCAGAAAAACCTGGAAAGACCTGCATGAACTGATGCTGAGTGATGTGAGCAGAACCAGGAGAATATTGTGCACAGTAACAGTCACATTGTGTGATGACCATATTTGATAGATTCAGCTTTTCTCAGCAATGCAAAGATTTAAGAAAATTCCAAAAGACTCATGATGAAAAATGCTATTCCACATCCAGAGCAAGAACTATGGAGTCAGAATGCAGCTAGAAGCATACTACAAAGAGTTGGCGTTTTTCTCTCTCAGAAAAAGGCATTGGATAAAGTGGAAATTCTGTGTTCTAAATTCTCTAAGTCTTGCTGATTTTTGTACTGTGACAACATGGAGACTCCCCTAAAGAAATCATCTCAAAGCAAAATCATCAAAAAGTAATGCCCTTGAATGGATTTTGTACTGAAGAGTGTTCAGAATGAGCAGTATTCTAACAAGATTCTACTGAGCCTGGGTACAGTTGGTTTATCTAGCACTCTTCTGGCTTACAGCCTATGCCCTCACAACATAAACAATAATGAGTTACAATCTCTAGATTGTTTATTGGCCCCACAGTCACATAGTTATAATGTCTGAGGTGGGAGGGGGGAGATATGAATCAAGGTCTTCCTCATTCTAAGTCCTGTGCTTTATCCAGTCTGCCACTAAAATAGGGGTTCCTTACCTGGGTCTAAAGACATTTAAACAAATATTTTGATACTCATGATTCAATATAATTGGTTTCTTTTGTAACTCTATCCTATGTAGTTTGTATTGTGTATTTAAAAGAAAATTTTTCTGAGAAAGAGCCCCTAGTTTTCATCACACTGATGAAGGGATCCATGACATCCACAAAAAGGTGAAGAACACTTGCTCTAACGGACATTTGTTAAAATAAAAACAAAACTTGCTAGAAATCAACTTTCTACCCAACTGGAATTAGAGAAGCAATGGTTGTAATCCAGTTTCCCTTAGCATGAATGGATTTCTTTGACCCCAAGAAAGGAGAGAGGGAAGTCTTACTGTGGATTTTTCCTATGTGGTGTTGCTTTTGGTTATTTTATTTTATTTCTTCAAGGATTTATGATTTCTGTTCAAGTAATCTCTCCAGTAAACAGAAATAGTCAATCCTAGGTCTCCATTAGTTACTGCGGCCAAAAAAATCACATCAAAGGCCAACTTTTTCATGATGAGACAGATGGATCCATCATTATGCTATAGTGAAAGCTTTTCTACCTTGGTAAGATATGGTGGATTTTACCCTATGCTAGCACAATCTTTGAGAATCCAAGGTGACCTGCATACCAGGCTGAGGTATTCTGATGGGACTTTTGGTGGGTTTTATCTAGGTGGCTGGGTTTTGCTTGAAGGAGGCACAAGGCAATCACTACTTGATTAGAAGCCTACAGCATAATCAGTCAACTGTAACTCAGTTCCCCTTTGCCATCTGCAATGCGAACAAAACATAATCAAGTGTTTTTCTTCCTTACAGAATGTCCAGCATAAAGAGATTAGAAAAAAAAACACATGCAAAATTATTTCTTGTATCCAATTTAGTATAACTAAATCAACAAAGAGTTGGCCATCCTGTAGGACATGAAAATAGCTCTGCTCTACAGGACTCTTCTTTCTTATAGTCATCTTAGTAATAGCATTTTGCTTTCCATGGAGTCCCTAGATCTTGATTTTTCAGTTTACTCTTCATTCCAATAAATGACTACTCTCCCCTAGAGAAAATGTTAACACTGGTCACAAAATGTTCAATGACTTTAAGTTGTTCCCCAGCCTTCTCAAATGAAAATGAGCCCATTAATTTGAACTTGTACTTGGGCACATTGGTATTTATATTTCCTTCCTTCCTGAGCCAGTGTAGAATTCAGCACTTAACACTATCATCATTTGATCCTTTTTTTTTTCTTTTGAGTTTCTGAATTTCTGTAGTGGTAAATGTGCAAGTGGAAATAATGATGTGGTAGGCAGTCCCTATTTGAGGAACAGCATATATTCCAACAGTTTATTCGTAAGTTGGTTGTTTGGAACTTGGAACACACATTTCCCCTCATTGATATAGGTGGTACAGGGGCAGCTGAGTGGCATAGTGTATAGAGCTCCAGTTTGGAGTCAGGAGGACCTGAGTTTAAATCTGGCCTCAGACACTTGACACTTACTAGCTGTGTTACCCTGGGCAAGTCACTAAACCCTAACTGCCTCACTAAAAAATAAAAAATAAATAAATTAGTTCTTAAAAGAAAAAGAATTACCATATATATGTGGTACAATGGATAGAGATCTGGGCCTAAAGTTAGGAAGTCAGAAAGACCTGAATTCAAATCCAGCCTCAGACATTTACTAGCTGTGTGACCCTGGCCACGTCACTTAACTCTGTTTGCCTCAGTTTCCTCATCTGTAAAATGAGCTGGAGAAAATGGCAAACTACTCCAGTATCTTTGCCAAGAAAACTCTAAATGGGGTCTTGAAGAGTCAGACATGACTGAAATGACAGAATGATGAAAAGAGCATATATGCATATACATAATGGTTAGGTTCCCACTATATTGCTTGTAAAACTATAGACCTTAACCCTCATGTTGCCTTATTAACACACATAATATCTGACTCAATCAATTGACAAGTATGTATTAAGTGCCCACTATGGACCAGACACTGTACTAGACACCAAAGATACAAGTACAAAAAATTAAATAATCCCTATTCACAACGTCCTTACATTTTAACAAGCACACACACACACATACATACTTATAGTTTCTATATGTGCATGTGTGTGTGTGTGTGTGTGTGTGTGTGTGTGTGTAAAACCTAGTCTTTCAGCATGCCCAGATTGTCTAACATGGAACTTGCTGCATCACCTATCTAAGTGGTATATACATACATACATACATACATACATACATACATACATACATACATACATATATACATACATACATACACAGCATGAATAGAAAATGAATAGTTTGGGAAGGAAAGCACTAGCAATAGGATGGGTTAGGAAAGGCTCCATGCAGAAGATGGTACTTGAGCTTAAAGGAAGAGAGGAACTCTATGAAACAAAGGTAAGGGAGGGTGTTTTCCAGACATAAATGATGGTCAGTGCAAAGACACAAAGATGGAAAATGGAGTGTGAGGAACACAGAGAAGGTCATTTGGGTTGGACTTCAGAATGGAGTGGAAGTGGGAGTGGAGGAAGTATGTCACTGGAATAGTGTCCAACGACACTGGAACAATGGGCTAGGCTAGGTTTTGAAAGCTTGTAAGAGGTAAATAAAGAAGTTTATATGTTTATCCTAAAGACAATAGGAAGCAATTTGAGTTAATTGAGTTAGGGAGTCACATGGTCAGATCTGTCCTTAAAGAAAATTTCTTGTTGATGGATCAATCAAAACTGTAAAATTTGAATTTTAGGATGCTATGGGTCTAAATGGAAAAGGAAGAGCTGTGCCCTTGAGGATGTGGTGGGTACAACTCTCTGGACCTTTTTAAAAGATATCAGAAAACATCCTCATGGCTGGCATTAATTATTTTAGCTTATTTATTTTTGTTATTAAATTTATTTTTATTTTTCAACATTCACTTCCATAAGATTTTGAGTTTTAAAATTTCTCCTTTTCCCTCCCCAAGATGGCATGCAATCTGATATAGGCTCTACATCACTACAGTTTTGCTTTTGACCACTGCCTCCCTCAATCTGCCTTCCCTTCTACCACCCCCTCCTTTTATTTCCCCTTTCTCCTCCTACTTCCTATAGGGTAAGTTTGATTTCTATACCTGAGTATGTTATTCCTTCTTTGAGCCAAATCTGATGAGAATAAGGTTCAAACAATGCTCATCTCCCTCCCTTATTTCCCTCTACTGTAATAGGTCTTTGTGCCTCTTCATGTCATGTAATTTACCCTTTTCTGTCTCCTCCTTTCCTCTTCTCCCAGTACAATCCCTTTTCACTGATTAATTAGGTTTTTTTTATCATAACATCAAAGTCAACTTATATCCACACCCTTTGTCTATGCATATGCCTTCTAAATGTCATAATAAAGATACGAGTTACAAGTATCATCTTCCCTTGTAAGGATATAAACAGTTTGCCCTTATTGAATAACATGCTGGTTTTTTTCTTTCCTGTTTACCTTTCTATGCCTCTCCTAAGCCTTGTATTTGAAAATCAAATTTTCTGTTGAGCTCTGGTCTTTTCATCAGGGAGGTCTGGTAGTCCCTTATTTCGTTGAATGTCCATCCCCCCCTGAAATATTATGCTCAGTTTTGATGAATAGTTGATCCTTTGTTTTAATCCAAGCTCCTTTGCCTTATGGAATATCATATTCCAAGCCCTTCAGTCTTTTAATGTAGAAGCTGCAAGGTCCTGTGTTTTTCCATGATATTTAAATTGTTTTTTTCTGGCTGGTTGCAGTATTTTCTCCTTGATCTGATAATTCTGGAATTTGGCTACAATATTCCTTGGCATTTTCAATTTGGGATCTGTTTCGGGAGATGATTGGTGAATTCTTTCAATGACTATTTTACCCTCTGGTTCTAGGACCTCCGGGCAGTTTTCCTTGATGATTTCTTGAAAGATGCTGTCCAAACTCTTTTTTGATCAGGGATTTCAGGTAGATCAATAATTCTTAGATTATCTCTCCTGGATCAATTTTCCAGGTCAGTTGTTTTTCCATTGAGGTATTTTAAATTTTCTTCTATTTTTTCATTCTTTTGATTTTGTTTGACTGATTCTTGATGTCTCATAGAATCATTAGTTTGCACTTGCCCACTTCTAATTTTTAAACAAATTGTTTTCTTCAATTAGCTTTTGTACCTCCTTTTCCATTTGGCCAATTCTACTTTTCAAGGAGGTGTTTTCTACAATCATTTTTTGTCCTACCTTTTCCAAGCTATTGACTCTCTACTGCATACCTCTCATTTATTTTCCCAATTTTTCTTCTACCTCTCTTATTTGACTTTTAAAATCCTTCTTGAACTCTTCCAAGGAGGCTTTTGGGGCTTGAGATCAGTTCATATTCCTCTTTGAGGTTTTGGATGTGGGTATATTGACAATGTTGTCCTCTTCTGAATTTGTGTTTTGCTCTTCCCTGTCCCCATAGTAAGAAACAATGGTAATTGTCCATTTCTGCTCTTTGCTCATGATGTTTGCCTATTTCTTGGCTTTTAAAGTTGAGCTTTCCTGCTGGAGTACAGGGGGTACTGACCCAAGTTTCTTGTGCTGGGGGGTAGGGACTGGTCACTGGCTTTGTGTGCTGGCAGCTGGAGGCTGTAGGGGTCTGGCAGCTTACCTGATGGTGTACTGAGGGTCAGCAACACTGAAGCTCTTGGGGAGGAAGAGGGGTCTAACCCCTGGAGGACAGCTGCTATGAAGCACCAGAGGGTTTGGCTGCTGAAAAATGCCTGCCCACCTGGAGTTGTGCTTCCTGGAGTTGTGTTGAAGTACTGGGATATTTGGCTGCTGAAGTCTACTGGATACCCTGCCTGTGCCAAAACACTAAGGGGTTCCTGGTGTTAGCACCTGCCTGCTCCACACCCCTGGGACTCAGGGTCTACCACTGGTTTGCCAAGGTGGGGTTTGCTGGGACACCTCCTGTCCTGTACTACTCCCCTTCCACCAGAGCGAGAGGGATGTTTCTTGTTAATCCCCCAGGTTTCCTGGGTTAAAAGACTGTTTCACCTTTTTGTGGGTTCAGCTGTTTCAGGATTTTTCCTGGGATGATATTTTTCTGGTTTTTAGAGGTCAGTAAGGGAGAGTGAGAGCTACTTACTTCTTACTCCACCATCTTGGCTCCTAGAAATGGAAACATATTTGTTTATGGAAGCTTGAAAAGTGGGAGGAGAAGATTCAATGAATGTGTATAGAAGAGAGAAGGTAAGTGTGCAAGTGAGTCCTAGGACATGTGCAGAGGTGGCAACATTCATCTATGCATGGAGGTTTGGGTCTTAGGTGGACTATGGGTGGGATTCTGGTTCCTAGTGTGCCCACTATATAGTGTATATGCCAGTAAGAGAACAGCGATGAGAATCCTTTAATTAGATTTGGTCTCATATAGCTTATATGAATAAAACATTGTCTGATTTCTTCCTAGTTTTTTTAAGAAGAATCCTAAGAGTAGAGGGAGTGGCACAGAATGACATAGAAGATGGATTATGCATAACAGTTTCATGACACATATTCCTAGCAATATTATGGACTCTACATATATTTTCTATGAAGTAAAATATATTCTGAGTTATACCAGGGCAACTAAAAGCACATTTCTTCCCCACCTTTACCCCATTGGAAGGTCATCTCCCCTCCCCAGGCATTTTCCAAACTGGGAGTGAGAAGATGAACTCTAGGATGAGAATGAGAAATAAAACTTTACTGTGGTAAAAGAGGAGGGACTTAGTTTTGGGATGAATCTATCAGTTTCATCAGCAGCAGTACCTTGCGTCTAGATTTCTAATAATATCTTGAGCTTTTGTGGGCAGTGGTAGCAGGAGCTCCATTAAAAGAGTGAAAAATGAATGCTTTTCTGTTTGTGAGACATGCAAAATTACTCCCAATAATGTGGAGTGTGAGTAGTTTTGCTTGATAAAGCAGAAAGAAGCAATAGGTTTTAAAATCAACTTTTTTAAAAAGCCTGGTGAGAGACTCAACTAAAGAAAGACAGGGAAAGGGCAAATGAGGGCACAAAATTAAAGAAAAATGGGAAAGATCTGCAAAGAATTTTATAACAAACTCCTACCATCAAGGCAGAGACATTACACTTGTGCATTGTCATTACAGCCTTGGATTATGATTATGGATGAAATAAAAATGGGGCTACAGAAAATACAGGAAAATCAGCCAGATTACACTAAGTTTTCATAGCAGGGATCCATGCTAGAGCAAACATAATTATGAGTATTTTATGGGATTCACAAGGTACCTGAAGTAAAAAAGAGATGAAAGAGGTATAGAAAAATACTTTATAAATACAACAAAGGTAGTAAGTATCCAACCTACATGAATACTTTCCTATCTATATAAAATTGTATGAGAATTATCTGTGCTTGCATTCTTAATGAAGGTGTAATCAGGGAACAGACAGGTCTTTACAAGCAATATTGCACAATGGGCCTTATCTTTGCCATTACTCAATTAGTTGAATGAAATAAGATCAAAATATCTCAATGTGTTTATTATGTGGAATATTAAGTAAAAAAACCCAATATTTGATTTTGGTAAAATAAAATGTCACATTAAAGTCTCTCTACTTCTTTCTAATAGACCTTAGCCTAAAGTCTCTAGGTTAACTGGTCAAATATGTTTTTGGAAGTCACGCATAAAAGCATGAACTTATTTTAAGAATTAATATTGGGGCAGCTAGGTGGCACAGTGCATAGAGCACTGGTCCTAGAGTTAGGAGGACCTGAGTTCAAATCCGGCCTCAGACACATAACACTCACTAGCTGTGTGACCCTGGGCAAGTCATTTAATCCCATTGCCTTACCTCCCTAAAAAAAAAAGAATTAATGTCAATCATCTACAAGTATTTATTAAGCACCGACTATGTTTCAAGCATTGTGCTAGGCACTGGGGATATAAACAAAAACAAAACATTCTCTGACCTTAAGCAGCTTATATTTTATTGGGGAATACAACATGTGGATAGATAAATATATGTGAAGTATGTATGTAATGTGACTGCCCTAGTCCCTATTGCCTGAAGACCAGATATGTTATATTTGACCTCTCCCACAGAGGGTCGAGCAAGGGATCCCTAATTTGGACCTCTAATTTCTGCCATTGGGTCAAACCTCCATTAATTTTGTTTCCTCCATTTTAGTGGTCCAAGCACAACAGATGTCCAGTCAATCAATAAACATTTATTAGTGCCAGGCATTGTGCTAAATGCTGGGTGTACAAAGAAAGGCAAAAGATAGTTCCTGCTGTTAAGGAGCTCACAGTCTAGTGAGGAGATTGTAGTTCCATTTTACCATTTAACCTCAAGTTAGCTGTTACAAAGGAAAATTAACTTCAAAAGTATAGCAAGAATAAATATATAAACTCCCCCCACCACCCTCTGGGAGACATAATCCTCCCTACACCTCCTTATCTCTGGGAAGGTGAGGGACATTAGGTTCATGTCATAGTTCCTATAGCATCAGTCCTTCTAAATTCTGAATCCAAGCCTCTCACCACCATGCCCAGCTTGGAGTTGGGCTGGTTGCAACATCTGGCCTGGAATCCTAGGCTTCAAGCTCCCAGGAAGCAAATCACTGGGATCTCCCATTTCAGATGGTCTAGGCATGGGAAAGAGCATTGTTACAAATACAAAATAAATATTAAAATAAGTCTTTCATGGGTATATATAGCTTGATTTGCAAGGTGAAAGTCAGCAATTAAGTGATGCTGGGAGTTTTTTGTTTGCTTTTTTTTCCCTCAGGAAAACTTGTGCTGTCATGAGATGCCTATTCTTCATAAAGCTGCTGTTCTGTTGAAGTATCACCATAGTTTAAATAAGAACATAATAAATGGAAGGGAGAAAAAACAGTGAGGAATCTTGGAATTCTGTTTCCAAGTTTGCTTAGGACAAGTAAGATGGACAAGAGGTCAGGAGATCACTTGATCTCTTTGACTCTTTCCAATGGGGGGGGTGTTAAATTATATGCTTTCCTAGGTCCTTTCCTCCTTTAATATTCTATGAAATTAATAATGAGTCAGATTCATGAGTCAATTTAGCCAGTTCCTGACTCTAGTAAAAAAAATGAACATGTTGTGGACAGGCATAGGTAACTTCAACCTCAACATTTTGGAAGGTACCAAAAAGGATTTCTATTTCCCGTTAATAATTATTGAAGAAATATTGCCTACTAATTTATCTGGTTAGATAGGGGTGTTTTGGCACTGGTACCTTGAAAACCAAATTGGATAATCAGACCAGCAAGGGTCCAAACTTGCTAAGAAGTGACCTGTCATCAGGGAGTGCTGGAAACAGACAGGGAAAAAATGATAGGTTGGTCCTCTGAACATATAATAACATGAATAATAGAAATGGTATAGCGGAGAGAAATAGTGAGGGTTTGTCAATGAAATGATATACTGGTGCACATCCACCTATTTCAGGTTCTGTCAGGAAAATGATTTATACCCAGGATTATGTTCAGATAGGGGAATAAGAGATGATCAGAAAAATGAGCCTAAAACTTAAATCTGGTGAAGTGAGATTCAGAAAAATACAATAAATTAAAGAGCTTATATGTGGGTAAGGACTAAGTATGGGTATCATGGAGTGATTTTTTTTTAAATAAAGAAAACATGGTTTATAGACCCTTTAGAAGGAAGCAGTAATAACTAAAAGTTAATATAGCTTCATATGAAAAGGTCATGCCAAACTGCTCTCATTTTCTTTTTTCTTGGGGTTAACAGAATGGTATTTAAGGGAAAGGGGTGTGTGTGTGTGTGTGTGTGCGAGAGAGAGAGAGAGAGAGAGAGAGAGAGAGAGAGAGAGTGAGCGAGAGAGAGAGAGAGAGTGAGAGAGAGAGAGAGAGAACAAAGATTCAGCAATGTAATCACAAGAATGTCCAGGACACTGGGTTTTTGTTCTTGTAGGCCTAGTTATTTAAACTCATTGATGTTAGCTAAGTGTTCTCTTACCACTTTCTCCATTATTTTGATTTTTAGTTCCTTGCTAACTATTTTTATTCTATTCTTCCCAGACTGAGAGACATTCTCCCTGGTAGAAAACTACAGAGAAAAATAGAAATTGAATTGGTTAATTTTCTCTTGGCCATCTCTCTCTCTCTCTCTGTCTCCCTCTCTCACTATATATATATATATAAAATGTGTGTATATATACTAAATACATATTATACATGCTAAATATAAATATATATGTATGTATGTATATGTATGTGTATATGTATGTGTGCGTGTATATATATGTGTGTGTGTATGGAAAGACAGACAGACAGAGACAGAGAGGGAGAGAGAGGATAAGAACACTGTTTTTTTTGTGTGTGTGTATATTCTAGATTTCAGAAAAAGAAAAACAAAGTTACTAATGCTATCCTTGCAGATAAAATAGATGTGGGCTAGATAATGGTATAGTTAGTAGGACTCTGAACTGATTTAATTACTGAACCCAAAGAATAATAATTAATGAGTCAATATAAATTCACAGAGAGTAATCTAGTGGAGTGACCTGGGGATCTGTCCTTGGCCATGTGCCAAGGACATTTTTATCAATGACTTGAATGAAAACATTGATAGAAGAGTTGTCAAATCTACAGAGAACATAAAACAGGGAGGAATAACTAACATGATGGGTGACAAGAGTCAGAATCTGAAAAAGATCTTGACAGGCTGAAATATCAGGCTAAATGTAATAATAGTTATTATTTTTTATGACATTCCCCTGATCTACCAGGTTAATCACCCTGTCAAAGAAAGGACATAAGCTTAGCCTGGCATGACTTTTTGAAGCCATCCTTGCTCAATGTGATCACCTCTTATAGAATCATGGTGTCCTTGATTTAGAGACAAAAGGGGGACAAGAGAGGCCACGTAATCCAATCCTTTCATTTTACAAATGAAGAAACTGAGGTCTAAAGAGGCTAAATGATTAGTCCAAGATCACCCAACTAGTGAGTGGTAGAGCTAGGATTCTAATACAGGTCCTCTGGCTTTTAATCTAGTGCTTTTTCCAGGACATCTTGCTTCCTCACCAAATCATTCTTTTTTTTTTCAAATCATCCTTTTAACAACGCATTCTGACATATTCTCAGAATCCAAGTCAAATTTAACTGGCTGTATAGAGAGATTTCCTCATCTCCTTGGCTACAGAATCTTCTTATTCACAATTTTTCAAAGATGACTGGCAAAGGTTCAGCAATGTAATCACAAAAATGTCCAGGACTCTAGGTTTTTGTTTTTATACATCCAGTTATTTAAGCTCACTGAGGGTAGCTAAGTGCTTTCTTACCATCTTCTCCCTTAGTTGATTTTTAGTTCCTTGCTAACTATTTTTATTCCCTTCTTTCCAGCCTGAGTGACATTCTCCCTGGTAGAAAACTAAAGAGAGAAATAGAAGTTAAGTTGGTCTATCTTCTCTTGGCCATCCCATTATCACAAGCCCATCAACCTGAACGTTTTCCTACCTTTTCTTTGATCCTATCTTCATCATAAATAAAAAATTATTTTGGTTGTCCTTTTGGTTCTGTATGCTTTTCCAGATTGGGTTTATGGGACAGGGAACAATGTGGGAATACCGATCAAATAATCTGATTACCACTTTATCTCCTAGAACCTTTAAGGATGAAGAAATGTAGTGTGGAGCCAGACTGGCCTGAAAATTCAGGGTCAAGTGTGAACCATCTCTTCTGGCTTCTTTTGCTTTACCACAATTGGCCCTTTGGCTATCCAATCCATTCCCTCCATTTATAGTCTTATGGGATTAGACTAGGAAGGGACCATAGAGTTCAACCAAGTCATAGGATTATAGACTTAGAACTGGAAGGGAGCTTAGGGGTCACTGAGTCCAAGCCCTTCGCTTTATAGAAGAGGTTAAGGGATTTGCCCAAGGTCACATAGATAGCAATAGCAAAACAGTTTTGGACCCAGGTCCTCTGACTCTAATTCCAGTGTTATTTCCTCTTTCTAACATTCTTGAGGCAAACTGGAGCCTTTCCCAAATCAGAATCTTTGGCAATTTTTCTCCCTATTTTCTATCAGGAAAATCATTAGTGTTTGGGGGATCATTTTTCCTTTTTGGCCCAAAGCCAAAATGCCTATGTAAACTACTTTCATTCTAATAGTCTGGTCACACTATTGTCTTGCACAGCAAATGAGAAGTTTAGTTGAAAAAGTGCTTCATTCTTAACCAGAAAGCTTAGTTCCCATAGTGTATTTATGTCAATGCATCTCTCCACGCCACCCTAATTTCTCTATTAAGACAGTATAATCTTCATCCAGACCCTCACTGCTCTATTCTTCCCAGAAACAGAGTGTAGTCCTCATGGACAGTCAGCTTAAAGAATCTCCCAGGGTGTTCTCCTTCCTTGAGGTCAAATCACCCATAAACTATCCTTGAGAGATGAGCTTTTGTCCTGCTTTTTCAAACTTTCTGAGAAAGATATCCCACTGATTCCTTCAGTAACCCATGCTATTGTGGCTGCCACCAAGCTCACTGTGAGGGAGGTCAAACTAACTACAGTCACTACACATAAAATGGACAGTGTTCTTTTCCAGGGAGACAGCTGAACTCAGCTTTGTCTTTGGAAACATAAAGCATAAGTAGACTAACTTTGAGCCGTATCTGTTCGAAACTGAATGACTCAGAATTACTCTACTTTTGTTTTCAATTGAAGCCTTAAGCCAAATGCAAATGAAGACTTGGGTTCAAATGTGGCCTCAAACATTTACTGATTGTGTGATCCTGGACCAGTCATTAATCTTCTGTCTGCTTGTAAAATGGGGATAGCAATACCATCTACCTCCAGTAGTTTTTGTGAGGATAAGTTAATATTGACAAAACATTCTGCAAACCTTAAAATGCTATAAAAATTCAATTGTTATTTATTTATTATTCATTTTTCAACTTACTAATTTCCCATGACCTACTACCCCGCCACCCCAGCTACACACAGAGATGTTCATACCTTTCATCTTTTATTTTTTATTTTTTTTAAAGAAGCCCCTCTAGGTACACTGCAGCATGACTACCTTGGGCACTGTGCCTACCCATGGCAAAAGCCACCTGAAAATTTTATTGCCATCCAGCTAAAAATGTCAACTTGGGAGACACCATTTTTTTTTTTTACTTTTAATACTTTATTTTTTTTTAATTTTTTTGTATGCTTTTGAGTTGAAAATTTTTCTCCCTTTTCCTCCCCCCCCCCAAGACAGCGCACAATCTGACATAGGCTTTACATTTACATACCCATTAAACATATTTTCACATTAGTGAAGTTGTAAGTAAAAATTAAAACCAATAGGAGGAACCATCAGAAAGATGAAACAAAACTCAACAGAAGGTAAAAATAAGTGATAGCAATTGGACTTCCATAGCTCTTTCTTTGGATGTGGACAGCATTTTCCATCCTGAGGCCTCTGGAGATGTCTTAGATCCTCGTAATGCTGAGAAGGGTTCAATTTAACATTCTTAGTCATTGCATAATGTGGCTGTTATTGTGTACAAACCTTTCATCTTTTAGCACAAGTGTGGAAAACTGGTAAGTGTTCCATTTCCATGTTCATGAACTCTGAAATTCTTATATCTGATCATAATCTGTTATCATTCCACCTTTCCCTCTGCCTTGCAATTCCAAACCCTGTTCTTACTTCTTAATGTGACCTCCAATGCTCATTCTTTCCCAGGCTATTTAACCTTTGCACTGGTTAGAATCACTTTCCTTCCTCATCTTCATCCCTTGGTAAACAAGTCAAACTACACTATCTTCTTATCTCAAATCCCTTGCCCCTTTGTCCTGTTGAAGATCTTGCTCTTCCAAACCCTAGTCTTGGATTATTCCTACCATCTGCTGTTTCCCTCTTACTCATATGCAGTTGAACAAAGCTGGGGAAAATTATAAAACCATGCTGTTTTCCTACAGTGGCTCCCTCTCCCTAAGATCAAATATAAAATCCTCTGTGTGGCTTTTAAAGCCCTCCATAACCAGGGCCCTTCTTACTTTTCCCATCTTCTTATATGTTACTCCCCTGTACCCCAAGCT
The DNA here is from genome assembly GCF_003287225.1 of Phascolarctos cinereus. Lineage (NCBI taxonomy): Eukaryota > Metazoa > Chordata > Mammalia > Diprotodontia > Phascolarctidae > Phascolarctos > Phascolarctos cinereus. Next base: position 62,156,828 of record NW_027556180.1, read on the forward strand.
CCAACATACCTTGCAATCTAGAGTCATTGCCCTCTTCGCTGTTCCTCACACCATATACTCCCATCTCCTGACTCCAAGGTATTTTTACTAGCTATCACCCATACCTAGAGTTTCTCCTTTCTCATCTCCATCTCCTGGATTCCCTAGATTCCTTCAACTCTCAGCTAAAGGCCTACCTTCTCCAAGAAACTTTTTATAGTCTTCTTTAAACTTAGTCCTTTCTTTTAAATAAGATTGCCAATATTATTCAATACTGTATTAGAAATGCTAGCAATAGCAGTAAGAGAAGAAAAAGAAATTGAAGGAATCAGAATGGATAATGAGGTAATAAACTATTTCTTTTTTCATGCAATATAATGATATGTTTGGAAGATCCTAGAGATTCAACTAAAAAGTTAGTTGAAATAATTTATAATTTTAGCCAAGTAGCATGATATAAAATAAACCCACATAAATCATCAATATTTCTGTATGACACCAGCAAAATCCTGCCAGAGGAGATGGTAAGAGATACCCCTTTTAAAATAACTCTAGTCAGTATAAAATACCTGGGAGTATACCTGCCAAGACAAACTCAGGAACTACATGAACATGATTATAAAGTAATTTTTGTACACATAAAGTTAGACTTAAATAATTAGAGAAAAATTAATTGTTCATGGGTAGGCAGAACCAATATAAGAAAAATGACAAGTCTACCTAAATTTGTCTACTTATTCAATGTTATCCTAATTAAACTACTAATAAAAATTATTTTATTGAGCTAGAAAAAACAATAACAAACTTTATTTGGAAGAACAAAAGGTCAAGAATTTCAAAAGAATTAATGAAAAAATGTAAAAGAAGGAGGTTTAGAAGTACCAGATCTTTAAGCTACATTATAAGGCAGCAATTATCAAAACTGTCTAGTACTGGCTAACAAATAGGAAGGTGGGTCAGTGGGACAGATTAGGCAAACAATGCACAATAGTTGTGTTTGACAAATGTAAAGATTTAAGCTTTGGGGATAAGAATTCACTATTTAGTAAAAATTGCTGGGAAAAATGGAAAGCAGTTTGGTAGAAATTGGGTAGAGACCAATATTTTACACCGTTTACCAAGATACAGTCAAAATGGATACATGACTTAGATATAAAGAGAAATATACGAAAATTAGAAGAGCATGGATTGTAATTACCTAGTACGGTTATGGAGAGAACAATTATGAATAAGCAAGAGACAGAAAGCATAGTAAAATACAAAATGACTAATTTTGATAACATTAAATTTAAAAGATTTTGTACAAATAAACCAATGTAATCAAGATTAGAAGGAAAGCAGAAAATTTGGGGGGGGGAGTTATAGATAACTTCTTGAATAAAGGTCTCTTATCTTAACTATATACAGAACTTTGAACTATATAGAGAACTTTGTCAAGTTTATAAGAATATGAGTCATTCCCCAGTTGACAAATGGTCAAAGGATATGAACAGGCAATTTTTAGATGAACAAATCAAAGCTATATATAATCATTAAAAAACCCCCTCTAAATCGCTATTGATTAAAGAAATGCAAATTAAAGCAACTTTGAAACACCATCTCATACCTATCAGATTGGCTAAAATCGTAGGAAAAGAAAATGACAAATGTTAGAGGGGAGGTGGAAAAATTAGGACATTAATTCACTGTTGGCAGAACTATGAACTGATCCAACCATTTTGGAGGGCAATCTGGCATTATGTCCAAAGAGTTACAGAACTGTGTATATATATCCATTGACCCAGCCAATACCAGTATTAGGTCTATTTCGCAAGGTGATCAGAGGTAAAAAGAAAAGAACCTGTATGTTCTAAAATATTTGTAGCAGCTCTCTTTGTGGGGGGCAAAAAACTGGGTGTTGAGGGAATGCCCATCAATTGAAGAATGGCTAAACAAGTTGTGATATGATTGTGATGGAATACCACTGTGATATAAGAAATGATGAGCTGGTTGATTTTAGAAAAACATGAGGAGACTTGAATGAAATAATGAAGAATGAAATGAGTAGAACAAAGGGAATGTTGTACACAGTAATAGCAATTTTGTTGGAAGAATAACTGTGAATGACTAAGTTATTCTGATTATTATAAATATTCAAATCAACTACAAAGGGCCTGTAAGGAAGATGCTGTTCACCTCCAGAGAAAGAAGTGATAAATAGCAGTACACATAGTATGGTTTTACACACACACACACACACACACACACACACACACACACATATATATATATATATATATATATATATATATATATATATATATCTGTGTCAAATGGCAACCTTCTCTAGTACAGAGTTGTGGGGGAAAGGGAATGAAAGGGTTTTTTTTTAAGTTTATTTATTTTTAGTTTTCAACATTCACTTTTATAAGATTTTGAGTTCTAAATTTTCTCTTCCTCCCTCTACTCCTCCCTTCCCAAGATGGTGTGCAATCTGATATAGGCTCTACATATACATTCTTATTAAACATATTTTCACATTAGTCATGTTGTAAAGAGGAATTAGAACCAATGAGAGGAACCACGATAAAGAAGAAACAAAACAAAACAAAAAAAAAGAGAGCAAATAATATGCTTTGATCGGCATTCCATCTCTATAGTTCTTTTTCTGGATGTAGACTGCATTTTACATCATGAGTCTTTTGGAAAGGAGACAGTTTGGAACTTAAAATGTAACAAAAAAATCACACCAAAATTAAATTAAATTTAAAAAGAAGGAAAGGGAACTACCAAAAACAAATCTATTGATGTTCTAAAAAAAAAAACAAAAACAAAACCTTAGTTTTCCCTCTGAAATTACTCTCAGTTTAGCCTGCTTATATCTCGTTTGCATGTAATTGTTTAGATATTTTCTACTCTATCCACTGGTAATTCCTTGAGAGCAGAGATTGGTGTTTGCCTTTCTTTGTGTTCCTCATTTAGAATGAACACATTTACTTTGTAGTCATACTTTGTGATGCTGTTCTTCTATTTCTACATTATGGTTATTTTCACCCAATAATCCTTACTTGCTTTTTTTTTTTGTCTCTGTAGTAGTATTTATCTATCTAAGCTTTACTATGCTCAACTCTTAATTATCCACACCAGTGGAGGAGAGAACAAGAATATTGGTAATCCATAATGGGAGATAATAAAATATCCTTTATAATCAGCTTTGGAAGGTATTATTGCACATACATTTAAATATATGAGTCATATTCTCAAAATCCATAATCTCAAACTAAATAATGAAACCATACTGACAATCAGGCTTCCTCCATTTTATGACTCATCTGCTCTCTATCCTAAGATGGAAATGTACTGTACTCAACTGAATCTACCACAGAGGTGATAGGATCAGTACTGGAGGGTACTCCAAGGGGTCTATGCTTCATTTTTATTGTTGTTCAATTGTATCTGACTCTTTGTGACCCCATTTGGGGTTTTCTTGGTGAAGATACTGGAGTGGTTTGCCATTTCCTTCTCCAGCTCATTTTACAGATGAGGAAACTGATGCAAATAGGGTTAAGTGATTTGCCCAGGGTCTTTCAGTTAGTAAGTGTTGTCTGAGGCCAGATTTGAACTGAGAAAGGTGAGTCTTCCTGATTCCAAGCCTGGCACTTTATCCACTGCACCACTTAGCTGTGCCTATTCCTGTACTATCTAAAGTTTTTGGCAATGACTTGGATAAAGGCACAAATTGCATGCTTATCCATTTTGTAGGTGACACAAAGCTGGAATAGAGAGCTAACACACTAGAAGACAGAGTTAGGACCCAAAAGGATTTTGGCAGACTAAAAATCATTAAACTGAAGTAGTGAGGTGAAATTCAATAGGAATAAATGTAAAGTCTCACATTTAGATACAAAAAAAAGTCAACTTTGCAAGTATAAGACGGGGGACGCATGGACAGTTAGCAATTCTGGGAAAAAAAGATCTTGGGGTTTTAATGGACAGCAAGCTCAACAAGAGTTAGTAGTGTGATAAGGCAGCCAAAAATGCTATTCATTATTCAGCTGCGTTAAGTCGCATAGCTTCTAGGAACAGAGTGGTAGTGGTGAGAGTCCCACTGTATTTTGCCCTCATCAGACCTCATACGGAAAATTGTTTTCATTTCTGGCTACCACTATTTAAGAAAGACATCGATGAAGATAAATTGCGGAGTGTCTAGAGGATGGAAACCAGAAGGGTGAAGGGCCTTGAGTCCATGTCACATGAGGTTCAGTTGATGGAACTAAGCATTTTTAGCCAAGGGAAGAGAAAATCCACAGGGGCCATGAAAGCTGTTTCAAGTATTTTAATGGCTGTCATATGGAAGACAGACTCAACATTCCATTAAGTCCCAGAAGGAAAAAGCAGAAGTCGAAGTTTTCAAAGAGACAAACTTCAGCTTTATGTCAGGAAAAATCATCCAAACAATTAGAGGTATCTAGAGAAGTGGCTCAGAGGACAGAGTGCTGGGTCTGGAATCAGGAAGATGTGAGTTCAAATCTAGCCTCAGATGCCTACTAGCTGTGTGACCTTGGGCAAGTCACTTAACTCTGTTAGCCTCTTTTTCCTCATCTGTAAAGTAAAATATAATGGAGAAGGACATGGCAAGCCACTCTAGTATCTTTGCCAAGAAAACCTCAAATTGGGTCACGAAGAGTCTGACGCAATTGAAATGACTGGGGGGAAGCTAGGTGGTGCAGTGGATAGAGCACCAAGCCTGGAGTTAGAAGGACCTGAGTTCACATCTGGCTTCAGACCAGACACTTGACACTTAACAGCTGTGTGATGCTAGGCAAGTCACTTAACTCCAATTGCCTCAACCCCCCAAAACAGAAACAAACAAAAAAAACCAATTGAAATGACTGAACAGTAACAGAGAGGTGGAAGATTCCCCTTATTTGGAGGACTTTAAGGAGAGGTAGAGTGATGACTTGTCAAAAAAAAATTAAAAGAGGATTACTTTCATACATTGGTTGGACTCAATGACCTCTGAGGATCTTTCCAACTCTCAAAAAATTATTTGATTCAGCGCCATCATTTTATAAATGAAGAAACTGAGGCATGGAAAGATGAAGAAACTTGTCCAAGGTTACCCAGGTGGCAAATAGCAGTGTCAGGATTATGAACCTAGGACCTCTGATTCTTCATCCAGCAGTCTTTCCACTGTAGCATGATGCCCCTAACTCACCAAACATTAATTAAGTTATTACTATTTGCAGAGCACAGTGCCATGTGCTGAGAATACAGATATAAGAAACAAGTCCTTGAGAGTTTACAATTTAGTAGGGAGGATAAGACAATTATACAAGCAACAATAATATAAGTTACAATATATGCGATAAATTATAGAAGAGGTCTATGAAAAATGGATGTGAAATGAAAGAAGAAAGAGTTCATGAATATCTGGGGGTTCAGGGAGGATTCCTGGGACAGGTGAATGAATGAAATGAAGGAATAAAAATATTGATCAAGGGTTTACTGTATGCTATGCTAAGTGCTAGAAATACAAATAGAAAAAAAAACATTCTCAAGGAACTCACTCTCTAAATGAGGGAGGCAACACATAAAAGAAAATTCAGCTATAGGACAGATGGAAAGGCCTAGAATTCCTAAAAGTGCTGCATTAGCTCAGATGAAAGTGCAGGGGATCTGCAGGGACCAGGGTTTGAAGGAAAAAGAATTATAGCAGGCAGATATAAGAGAGGAGATCATTACAGGCACAAGGGACAGTGTGTGAAGAGATGAGAAAAGATCAGGGAGTCAAGCATAGCCTAGTATGGCCAGAACATAGGCAGAACAGTATGAAAAAAAAAGCTGGGAAGATAGACTGAAGCTTTATAGTTTGTGTTCTATTTTTGAGCAATCATTCTTGAGTTATTAAAAATGTTTGAGCAGAGGTAGTTCACAATTGGATATGTTTATTAAGAGGTTTACTCAGGCAATGCTGTGAAAAATTGATTGGAGAAGGAAGACTTAGTTCAAGAACACCAGCTAGGAGGCTAAATGACAGTAATCCAGGCAAGAAGTGGTAATAGTAGTGAGAATGTTAAAGGAGGGGGTGATTGTTTAAAGGGTAAAAAAGGCAAGTCAAAGATGATTCCGACTTTATAGCTGCGGGGACTAGGAGAATGTGCTCCCATTAAGGAAGATGCTGAGTTCAGTTTTGGACAAGTTGGGTTTGAGATGATGTTTCCCATTTCCAACTGCCTGCTGGATATCTTGAAATGGAGCTTGAGACTAGAGGTAAATGTATGAGGTTTATCTGGGATAAAGGGAGTAATTAATTCCATGGGAGTAAAACAAGTTGTCCAGTGTAGAAAAGTCTGTAGACCAAGCTTGGCCTCAAGGAAGAGGGAAAAAATTCCTCCCATCTTCCCAGAAATGGGGTTGGGGTCATACTATACTATGCATATTCTTTTGAATTCATTCAGGTGTTGGTTGGCTTTGCTGAATTTATCTTGTTTTCTTTTTCTTTTTTATTAGTTACAAGGGATGGCTAGGGTAAGGAAGAAGGGAGGAATAGATCCAGAAATGAAGGCAACACAAAAGTAAAATATATCAATAAAAATTAAAAATCAAGAAATAAAAAGTCTGTCAAGAGAAGATAATGTGATCCTATAAGTACTATAAGTAATGTGTTGGCAGTACTTCTCAGGTCCCACCCTCTCTAAATTCATGACTTTACACCTGAGGACTGGGAAGCAGCTCAAATTTGATCCTTCCCTGGGGCAGAGAGTTAAAATATTTATGTGATAGATGTCTAAACTAGAATTTCATGGAGTATGTTTTTCTTAGCTGAAAGGTACTTTAGATATCATCTAGTTTATCCTCTTTGTTTTACAGATAGGGAGAATGAAAAAGAGGGAGGTTAAAGGAATGTTTCTCTGTTTGGCATTCAAATCCTTCACAACCTGGCCCCTTCATGCCCTTTTCCAGTCTTCTTACACTTTACAATACAGTCTACTTGCTATTGCTCACAGAAGACCCCATCTCCCGACTCCGCACACTTGTGTTGGCCCTCCTCTGTGTCTGGAATGCTCTCTGTCCTCGCCTATATGATCCCTGGCTTCCTCATCCTCTTCAGGAGGCTTTCTCCTTCTTTACCTTCTTCCCCCCCCCTCCCACGTTGCTAGTTCTTCCCTTTGATCGTTCTCCTTTATTGTTTATATCTTATGTGCATGCGGTCGTTGTCTCCTCTGTCGCATGAGAGCTCCACAAGGGCAGATTCTGGAGTTTTTGCCTCTCTTTGTAGCCCCAGAACTTAGCACAGGGCCTAGCACATAGGAAACACTTCATCACTGCTTGTTGGACAGATGATCCATTCGTCCAGGTTACAGGGTTAGCAGAAGAACCCAGACTAGACCTCAGGACTCTTGACTGATTCCTGGGCCCTTTCCAGTAAAGCATAGGGATTCTGGCAATGGAAGTAGAGAGGAAGAGAAAGATTCAAGCAGCTAGTGGCATAAGGAATAGAGAGTTAGTCTTGGAGTCAGGAAGACCTGAGTTCAAATTTGGCATCTGACACTAACTCTGTGATTCTGGGCAAGTCACATAACCTCTGTCTATCTTATTTTTTTCTCAACTGCAAAATACGGATAATAGACACTTACTAGCTGTGTGACCCTGGGCAAGTCACTTAACCCCAATTGCCTCACCAAAAAAAAAAAGTAAAATACGGATAATAAAAGCATCTACCTCCTTATATGGTTGTGAGGGTAACCACGAGATAATATTTGTAAAAAGAAATAGCTTTGTAAACCCTAAAGCACATATAAATTCTAGTTATTATTTTATTATTGCTATTGTTGTTGTTGTTATTAAGATATTTCAAAGGAAGAACTGACAAGATTTGGATTTAATTGAATATGGGACGGGGAAGAAAAAGAAGGGGTCAAAGATATCTTAAGGTTTTTTTTTTTCATTCCATCTTCATGAATGTTTGTCTTAACTATGTGAAAAGACAGAGGAAGCAGGGCCAGCCCTATGTTATGGTTCAATTTGCTGTGGTCCTATTGAGATTTGCTGAGGCCATATTTGTTCTTGGTACCAACGCCCATAAATGGTGTCCCAATAGAAGGCCACAGGTGGTAACTTACGGTAACAAGCAACCACAGAGTAAATGGTAAGATAAAGTATCACTTAGAAGGATGTTTCGTAAATAGCACCAGCTCCTGTTGAAATATTTAATGCACTTTTGTTTATGTGGCATCTTTCACACAAAGATTTCAGCATACTTCTCATGCCAGAGATTTTATTGCCATTCTGGAACTGAGAGCCCTGAAGTACCACTAACTAAGCATGGGACTAAAGGGGCCTGAAGTCTTTCTGGCCAGTCCTTTGCTTCCAGCTAAGATAAGCTCTAAGTTATCATGGATACGTAAATGTTTATTCTACTCTTAAGTATCTCCAAAAGAGAAAAAATTCTGGTTTGTCCCTCAAATATAGGACCCCATATATAGAACCATTTAAAGTCAGAAAGGACCTCAGAGGATGTTTAATTCAACATCTTCATCTTACAGTCACAGAATAGAAAACAACAACAATAATAATATTAATAATAATAACTAGCATTTTTATATAGTGCCTACTATATACAAGACATTATGCTAAGCATGCTACAAATATTTCATTTTATCCTTATGACAATGTGAGGTAAGTGCTATCACAGTCCTTATTTTACATATGGGAAAACTGAGGCATAGGTTTAATGACTTGCCAGGGTCACATAGCTAATTAGGATCTGAGGTGAGATTTGAACTCAGGTCTTCTCGACTTCAAGTCCAGCAGTCTATCACCATACCACCTAGCGATCCTACACAGACAGCAAGCGGCAGGGCTGGAATTTGAATCGAGGTTCTCTGACTCTTAGATCTACCCTCCTTTCCATGTAACCATGGTTAGTCTTAATATAGCTGACCATTTAACCTTTCATAGAGTTCGAACTAGATGGGAAATTATAGATCATCTTATTAAACCTGAACATTTTCCAGATAAAGAAACAGAAACCTAGTCATTTAACTGCTGTTTGCCTCAGTTTCCTCATCTGCAAAATGGGATGAATAATAGCATCTACCCCCTACAGTTGTCATGAGGATCAAATGAGATTACATGTAATATACCTAGTATTATATAAGTGCTATTATTACTATAGTTATTCTAATATTAAGTGTTTGCCCAAGGTCACACAGGTAGTAGGTGAATCCAGGTTCCCTAACTCCAAATCCATTGAACCATGCCATTTTAAGTGAAGTATATTCTGCTTGGGAGGGAGTCTGGAATAGTGGAGAAAGTGCTGGATGTGGAATTAGGAGAGTCTTGTGTTCGAATTCTGCCATTGGCCTTTTCTTATTATATGACCATGGACAAGGTTCTGAACATCTGAGTCTCAGCTGAAATGAGGATATCTGAAATAACTACCACAGTGAATTACTGTAAGAAGAAAATAAAATAATATATGCAAACCACTTTGTAAACCACAAAGCTCCATAAATTGTAGCTATTATTATTTTCATCATTTCCATCAGGGATAGGCAACCTTTGAAAGGTGGTCTTCACCAATCCCTTTCCTTCAATTACGTTAAGAATTAGGAGGGAGCAGCTAGGTGGCACTGTGGATAGAGTACCAACCTTGGAGTCAGGAGCACCTGAGTTCAAATTCAACCTCAGACACTTACTGGCTGTGTGATCCTGAGCAAGTCACTTAACCCCAATTGCCGAAAAGAATTAGGAAACAGAAAAAAGGAAAGAAAAATTATGTTGACTCTGGAGGTCATTAGGAAAAACAGAAGGCAAATGATCTTGAGCCTCAAACTCATTTGGTAGTGCTGTATATCTTGGAGTATGCTTTGGCAGAGGAAAACTAGGGGGAATGTGTTAAAATTCGATAAATTAGCAAAACATGAGCTATAACATTTTTTATGCTGTTTCTATGATTTCTTTAGTGTTGGAGCTCCCCAATTTAGAACCTCAGAGGGTCATAACCTAGTCTGTTCTGTCTTCTCTCATTCACCAAAAAGCAGGAAAGAATAGAGCACAACAGAGGCAGAAAAACAGCAGTACTATATATATATATATATATATATATACATATACATATATATGCATGTGTTTGTGCCTGTGTGTGTGTATGTGTGTGTGTGTTTGTGCATGTGTGTGTGTGTACGTCCACAAGCTATATGTAAGCCTAGGTAGGGAGACAAGGTAGTTCACAGTAAGGCCTGCTGTCTCTCTACCCACCCAGAGATCTACAGTTCCTCGTTCAAAAGCCACTAGGGAGGAGGATTGAGTTCCTTTTGTATGAATACTCCATTCCAGCTCACCAGCCTATTACAAATTTTACCACAGAATATACCTTCCATTCTTTTAATTGGAGTCCAGGCCTCTCCATTACAGGCCCACCAAACCTACACTTGGATTGCCTGTAGGAATAGCATATTGAGCATGCTCTAAGGAGAGAAGCGTCACTATAGTACAATCATCTTACACCATCTCTGCGTGGCCCAAGACCACATCAACTTTGCCTACTTTACCCAAAGCTTTTAACTACTGGCTACCCAACACTTTTATCAGCTCGTTAGTATGGACTGGCCCTGGGAAATTTTCTCTAGGGCCATACACATGGTCAGACACTTTGTCCACGTCTTTTCTCAGTCTATCAGAGCCACACCTGAAACTCAAGATACAATCAGTCACAAAACATTGCAATTGTCCCTTTAAAAAGGTCCACCAGAATTCAAGTAGCAATGACCTTGACAAATGCCCTTTGAAAGCCCTATGGCCATTGTATTTTGCCAGTCAGTATTGAGCACCTACTATATATGTCTGGTTCTACATAATAATCACTTCCCCACAGCTACCTTGTGAGGTAGGTAATGTGAGTGTTATTTGCCCAGTTTTATGAAGACACCAATGCATACAGAGACTGAACACAGTTGACCATAGTTAGACATCTAATAAGTGTGGAATTTGAGTTCTGTACCAGGGTCTCTAATCTCTATGAGCAGTATTCTTTCTGTCCTCATTGATTGCTTTTGGAAAAGACAGGTTGGACTCAGAATATGAAAGGCATTGACTGTAAGAGCCTAAAGATCTTACTGTATCTGAGTCCAAGAGTGACATGGTTATACTGGTGCATTATGAAGATTCCCCAGGCATGGGGCAAGGATGGAGGGTAAGAGAATAGACTGGAACCAGGAAGACATTTTGTTCAAGGTAAAAGAAAGGAGTACCTGAACAAAGGTGGGAGCTGAGGGATGAGGACAAGAGAAATGCTAAGGTAGCATCCTATTCACAATACTTCACAATTTGTTACATATGGAGGGTGAGGGAGATGGAAAAGAACGAGAATGAGGTCATGAGCCTGGATGTCTGAGAGGATTGGTGGTGCCACTGTCAGAAATAGAAATGATTCACATTTATGTAGAGCTTTATAGTTACAAAGAATTTTTGCCACCTTCTTCTTTTATCCTCTGCAATTTTGATTGGAAGGGGAAAAAATGAGTCAGTCTCCATTCAGTCTTGATTTATGCTTTCAGCTTAGAGGTCTCAAAGCAAAATCAGATTTTCATGTTTATCGTGAATTACTTTAACCAACATTTTCCACTTCTACCATATCTCTCTTCCATCTCCCCGACAACCACCTCGAGCAATTTACATTCCTAATGAAACTTTACTTTAAAAATCCTGGCCAATTCTCTCTACTTCTGAAGCATTTTACTTTCTACCTGCGGAAAATTTGAGAGAAACATTTCACTCTTGCCTGTAGGCTTATTCTGCCAAACGAATCAGAGACCACCATAATGATACACTTTTATGAGTCTTCTTTCAAATTGCATCGGCCCTGTGGCTGATGCACTGGTTCCTGGATTGAAGATGTTGGGTTGATAGAGTCATGAATTTCTAAAGAAGCATAATTGAGAGATCAATCAATATAATTATGCACATTGGAGGCAGAGAACTCAATTGAACAGAATTGCTCAGGATTTCCTTGCATTCTCTGTTTTGGCAATCTCAAGGCATAAATATGCTACCTCTCCATTGACTAGATGATCCCATATCTCAAAAAGCCCCTGCAAAAAGGCAGGGGGGAATGTATTTATCATCTCCTGAATTCTTTTGACCATGGTGAGATCATTTAACAAAGGTCACTATAAGCAGGTGACAACACTGAATCAACAGCAATTATATACTTATGACCTATCTTTTGAATAGAAGCAGCTTGATGTAGAAGATAACGGGCCTTGCTTAGTTCAGGAGCTGCCTGTGAGACAAATGTGTCTGGTTTATAGGATTTAGAGCTAGAAATATGTATAGGGGTCATCTAATATATTGATTCTCAAACTTTCTGGACTCAGAAAACTTTTACACTCTTAGAATTCTTGAGGATCCCCCAAAAGAGCTCTTTTTATGTGGGTTGTAGCTATTAATAGTTATCATATTACAATTTAAATTGTCAGTGTTATTATGAAAATGGTTTTGACTTTAAGGAACTCTCAGAGGTCCTAAGTCCACACTTTGGGAAATACTAATCTAATTTATCCCTCATGTCATCTGTCTATCTATTCATCTATCTATCTATCTATCTATCTATCTATCTATCTATCTATTCATTAATTTCTTTGTTCAATCATTTTTACTCTACCTATCCATTCATTTAATTTATTCATTCATTTGTTTGCTTGCTTGATTTTTATTAAGATTGAGTTTTTCTATCTCCCCCAGACTGGAAGTACAGTGGTCATTCTTGGGCCCAACCCCACTCACTTCTGATTGGCGTAGAAGTTTTTACTTAGTTTCTTGTGGAGGTGAGCTGTTTCACCCTCCTTAGGCAGTCTGGGGACCTAAAAAAAAGAAAAGTTAAAAGGCAGTTTCTGCTCTCAAGAAGTTTCTAGTCTAACGAGGGAGACAACAAGCAAACACGTATGTGCAAAGAAGAAATAGATACACATATATATATATACATATATGTGTATATATACATATATACATATGTATACACACATATATCTATCTATCTCTATCTCTCTATCTATCTGAATTAGAGATAGTCTCAGACGGAAGAGACTAAGATTAAAAAGGTCTGGAAAAGGCTTGTTGTAGAATGTAGGATTTTAACTGGGACTCCTTTGTGCAAAAACTTTCAAACTCTTCACTGGCTTCCTATTGCTTAGTGAGTAAATTCTTTTAAATAGCACAAAGGCTCCCCACAACCTGGCATTGCTCTGTCTTTTTATTAGGCTAACATACAGTTCTCTGCTATGTCCTCTATATTCTGGCCATATTGGACTACCTTCTGTCCTGTGAACATTCCTTGAACTTGTCTATGTGATTCTGTGCCTTTGTCCCTCATTCCTGAAATGCACATCCTCTTCACTGCTGTGCCTTAAATTCCCCAGCTTGCTTCAAAACTCAGCCCAAATTATACTTCCAACATTGCCTGACTTCCTTCAAGGCTAAGCTCAGATCTCACCTTCTGTTGGAGATCTTTCCATTATCCTCCATTGTTAGTGTATTCTCTCTAAGACTACCTTATACCTATTTGAGAAATGTTTATATATATCTATATCTATACATACACACACACACACACACACATTTATACATATATATGTATACATATGTAAACACATATTTGTGTACATATTTATATATCACCATATATATACGTATATATTTACTTCTATCTTTTCTACCCATTTAGAATGTGAATTCCTTCCAGGCAGGGGCAATGTTTCTGTCTCCATATTTCTAGGGCTTAGCTCAGTGACTGGCACATTCTGTTGTTGTTGTTCAGTTGTGTCCAACTCTTTGTGATTCTATTTGGGGTTTTCTTGGTAGAGATACCGGAGAGGTTTGCCATTTTCTTCTCCAGTTCATTTAACAGACAAGGAAACTGAGGCAAACAGAATTAAGTGACTTGCCCAGAGTCACACTGGTAGTAAGTATCTGAGGTCAGATTTGAATTCAAGAAGATGAATCTTCCTGACTTCAGGCCCTGCACTCTATCCACTGTGGATACTGTGTGGCAGCCACGGCTAGGTGGCTTAGGGCATTCTATCTACTCCGCCACCTAGCTGTGGCTGGAATACAGCATGCATTTAATAAGTACTTATTAACTGATTGATCTTCCCAGCTGTTAGTGTCCTCTCACCCCAAATTACCTTTTTGCCTTGCATTTGTGTGTCTCTCTTTACATATAATTATATATCTATGTATATGTGTACCAATATTGCAAATATATACATAATTGCAGTCCTGATAGAATACAAACTTCTTGAGAGTAGGGACTATTTCATTTTTTGTCTTGATATCTCTAGTGTCTGACACATAGTAAGTGTGTAATAAATGCTGTTTGATTGATGAATTGGTTGGGAAGGCCTCTAGCACATCACCTGGGTAAATCTTCCTCTATAAAGGAATTTAGGAAAACATAGATAGGCAGTGCATAGGCTAAGATAGGGTAGGAGGTTGTGATTTTCTTCAAGCAGCCATATCTAAGAGAAACATGAGGGCTTTGGAGTGTTAAGTACAAAGAATTTCACAGAACCATAAGGGCATTATGTAGAGCAATTGTGTACCTGAGAGCTTTCTAATGACTGAGAAGTTTTTTTTACCAGTAGAGTATAAGTTCCTTGAGGACAAGAATGGGTTCATTTTTTTTTGTCTTTGTGCATCTGGCTTCTGACACAATACCTAGCACATAGTAGGTGCTTAATAAATGCTTACTGAATTTAATTGAATTATGAAACACCCTAGTCTAGTGCCTGGAACATAGTAGGCTCTTAATAAATCCTTACTGAATTTAAGTGAATTATGAAACATTCTGGTTTAGTGCTTGGTACATAGTAGGTGCTTAATAAATGCTTACTGAATTTAATTGAATTATAAAACATCCTAGTCTTTGTGATTTTTTAAAAAGAAATCACTGAAATTTGGGATAGGACATGAATAACAAACACAACCTACAAGTCTACAAAAGTCAATTCTAACTTTTAGAGGATGTATTCAATGATGCTCTGAGCAATTTGAATTTGGGCTGCATGGTGCCTTCTGTGCCTTTATGACAGCATAAAAGACAGAGCTACTGTTTTATCAGAGAGCTGTAAGGCAAACACAGCTATACCAATGTTGGAACAAAGCAGCACACCTCCTGAGATACGTTAAATCCAGCTAATAGGTCACATTTACACTTCCTGCAACATCTGCATATGAATTATTACGCATAAGTAATGCTCTTGATTGCCACCTAAAAACCATGAACTGAGCTGCTGGCCTGCTGTACCATCCTTCTGTGATGACTTCAGATCTCCAACTAACGGATGGAATAGCAGAACATAGGCATGCCAGTCGCATTGCACCTGCTCTGGCTCAGGCTCCTGGCTCGCGAAGTGATTCATTTGTTTGCAAGAACTGGGTTAAATCCTGGCTGAGCCATAAGCCTTCCAAACAAGGGCTGCCTTGCCAGACACTATGCAGAGGGTACAGTGAGAATGAGTGTGTACTGTGCAGGCAAACATTAAGGCAGGCCTGCCAGTGGAAAACAAGGTTTCGTTTGAGGCAGCAGGACTGTCAGTGGGCTCTGTATTCATGGCTGGGCTCTACATGGAGCCTCTGAAGAAGGATGGCTTGCTTGCCACATCACCAAACCACCTGCATTCAGGACACCTGTATTGTTCCACAGCATATCCATTAAGCT
This sequence comes from Phascolarctos cinereus, assembly GCF_003287225.1. Classification (NCBI taxonomy): domain Eukaryota; kingdom Metazoa; phylum Chordata; class Mammalia; order Diprotodontia; family Phascolarctidae; genus Phascolarctos; species Phascolarctos cinereus. Next base: position 62,172,510 of record NW_027556180.1, read on the forward strand.
TTTGGAAGGCTCTTATGTGACCTTGATGCCTCATTGAATTGGAATACAGCTATGCATCTCTACTTTGGCTTCTGACAAATCACCCTCATTTAGACTGAACAGATTAAACAGTTACAAACCCTATAAACTGCTGCATAGTAATTTGGGTGTGATGACATTAAGATACCAAATTTAGTTACTCAATTCCCCGTTCAGATATTTCTTTGATCAGTTTGGTATTTATCAACCAGATAAACATTCATTCGTATATTCATTGATCATTCATTTATTCATTCAACAAATATTTCCTAGGGGCTTAATATATTCAAAGGAAAGAGGGAGAGGTTATGATGGAAAGAGCGCTGGCTTTCGAATTTCAGAACCTGGGTTCAAAGCCTACTTCTGCTACTTACTATCAGTTTGACGTTGAACAAATCACTTTTCTCTCGGCCTCAGTTTCCTCATCTGTAAACTGAAAAGGTTAGACCAGATGGCAGCTAGGATCTTTCCAGCTCCCAATCTATAATCCTATATCCTGAATCCTAACTTAGTCTTAAAACCTGATCCAGATTCTGCCCCAGAAGTATGTTGGCTATGTAATACCAGGTAATTCACTTAAACTCTCTTTGCCCATAGACAATTGAGTAAGACTAAACACTACAGAAGAAGTGCTGATCTGCACCAAGGGAAGGGAGTTTCTACATTAGAAATTCTCTAAACTGATGAAATCAAAGCTTTGGAGCAGGTCATGTGCAAAGTGAGGTGCTGGGCACAAACAATCCCTAACCAAGGCCCCACAGAGCTGAAAGAGATCTTAGAGGAAGATCTTAATGAGGAAATGGAGGTAGCCTAGTATAGTGGGGAAAAAAACAACAGCATTTTCTCTGGAACCATAGGAAGTAGGTCCAAATTCCATCTCTGATGCTTATTACCCTAGTGACCTTGGACAAGCCACGGCCTTGTAGGGCTTCTTTTTTCTTATCTGTAAAATGAGGGAGACTAGGGTACCTCTAAGGTCCTTTTTTTCTTTGTCTTTTTAATTAATTTATTTTTAGTTTTCGACATTCACTTCCACAAGATTTTGAGTTCTGAATCTTCTCCCCATCTCCTCCCTCCCCCACCCCAAGATGACATGCATTCTGAATACCCTTTCCCTTAATCTGCCCTCCTGTTCTATCTCCCTCCCTTCTCTTAACCCCTTTCCCTTCTATTTTCCTGTAGGGCAGGATAGATTTCTGTACTCCGTTGCCTGCACATCTTATTTCCCAGGTGCATATGAAAAAAATTTTTAACATTTGTTTTGAAAACTTTGGGTTCAAATTTTCTCCCTTACTCCCTCCCCACCCACCCTCATTGAGAAGGCAAGCAACTCGATACAGGTTATACATGTGTAGTCATACAAAACACTTTCATAGTAGTCATATTGTGAAAAACTAACTGTATTTCCCTTCATCTGTCCCACCCCCCCATGTATTCTATTCTCTCTTTTGACCCTGTCCCTTCTCAGAAGTATTTGCTTCTGATTACCCCCTCCCCCTACCTATCCTCCCCTCTATCATCCTCCTGCTCTCTTATCCCCTTCCCCCCTATTTTCCTGTAGGGTAAGATAGATTTCTATACCCAATTGAGTGTGTATGTTATTCCCTCCTTAAGCCATATCCAATGAGATTAAGATTCACTCATTCCCTCTCACCTTCCCCTGCTTCCCCTCCATTGTAAAAGCCTTTTCTTGTCTGTTTTATGTGAGATAATTTATCTCATTCTACCTCTCCCTTTTTTCTTCTCTCAGTAAAATCCTCTCACCCCTTAATTTTATTCTCCAGATATCACCCCTTCATCTTCAACTCACCCTGTGCCATCTCTCTCTCTCTCTCTCTCTCTCTCTCTCTCTCTCTCTCTCTCTCTCTCTCTCTCTGTCTCCATATAATTTTCCCCCTCCAACTACCTTAATACTGACAAAGGTCTCATGAGTTACAAATATCATCTTTCCATGCAGGAATGGAAAGAATTCAACCTTAATAAGTCCTCTAAGGTCCCTTCTAGCTGTAGATCCAGGACCCAATGAAATCTAGAGAAATGAAATGATTTGCTCATTTTGTTAATGCCCCCAAGGAGGCCTGGTATACAACCCTTTGCAGGCCAGAGCCCAGTGTTTCCCAGATCAACATCATACACATGAAACTCATACCTAAGACAGACGATCTGCCTGAGTTTCTAGACTTCTCAAGCTTTGTCTATCAAAACAGGCAGTCAACTGAGTCATAGAATGTCAGAGTTGGAAGGGACCTTAGGGACCAGCTGGTGCAACCTGGACTAGAGCCAGTACTTCATCTACAACATCTCCAGGAAGTGGACATTTATGTCCAAAATGCAACCAGAGATAGCATCGTGAAAACAGTGACTTGCTTGAGTTCCGCCCCCAAACCCCTCCAAATACCCATAAAAAAAATGGCTCTAAACAAATTCTAAAGCAGCAGAACCCACAAAAAGACAGAGTAAAACAAATTTCCAGCCCAAGACAGCCTGGATGGTTGATCAGAAAGACATATCCCCCTGGGCAGGGAGAGGAGAGCAGTTCAGCTTGGGCGAGCAGGCCAAAGTGAACCTGGAAGAGGCCTCAGAGGACTGAATCACGGGCAGCTGTGGCAGCTTCCAGATTCCTCAATCCACAAATGCCAAAGACAATTTAGCAGGTCAGTGGGAAAAGTCTGTTTTCACGGTGAGAGATGAGCTAGGTCAGAGCCAGTTTCAGAGCGCAGAGAGCTGGTGCCGGGGCAGTGGCTGTGTCTTGAGCTTCCGGCCCACAGACTGAGGGGGAATCAAGTGGCTGATCAGAGGGGGCCTGCAGGGATCTCTTTGCTGGTGCTGAGTCAAGAATCTCTTGCTTTGCCCGTGCTTGGATCTGGGTCACAGTTCTGGGCCGGCGGTCCTGGGGTGAGAAGGAGGGCTGGCACAGTGGAGCTTGTAGTGGCCGGTGGAGAGGAAACCCTCCTCACTGTTTCAAGAGAGAAAACACTGCTTGTGGCAGGTCACTCAAAGACCGGAGCTCAGTTTAGGAAAAGAACAAACATCTCAACCCTTATCATACCACCTTGGAAGAACTGAAAATTTACAGGTCCCTAGAAGTATCTCTGAACACAGCTATACAAACCCCTGAAGCTTGGGACACTACATTCTCCACATTGGAAGCAGATTTTTACCTTAACAAAGGGTTTAAAACTCAAGTAGTTGGCTGGGATCATGAGCAAACCTCTCAAAAAGAGTCAGACTATATTATCTTACTTTGGTGACAAAGAAGATACATACAACCAGAAGAAGACAACGAAGTCAAAATTCCCACATTCAAAGCCTCCAAGAAAAATATGAATCCGTTTCCAGGCCTTAGAAGAGCTCAAAAGGGATTTTGAGAAGCAAGTAAGAGAAGTAGAGGAAAAACTGGGAAGAGAAATGAAAGTGATGCAAGAAAATCATGAAAAACAAGTCAACAACTTGCTAAAGGAGACCCAAAAAAATACTGAAGAAAATGACACCTTAAAAAATAGCCTAACCCAAATGGCAAAAGAGGTCCAAAAAGCCAATGAGGAGAAGAATGCCCTAAAAAGCAAAATTGGCCAAATGGAAAAGAATGTACAAAAGATTACTGAAGAAAATACTTCCTTAAAAATTAGAACAGAGCAATTGGAAGATAGTGACTTTATGAGAAATCAAATCCAAAAGAATGAAAAATTAGAAAACAATGTGAAATATCTCATTGGAAAAATAACTGACCTGGAAAATAGATCCAGGAGAGAGGATTTAAAAATTATTGGACTATCTGAAAGCCATGATCAAAAAAAGAGCCTAGACATCATCTTTCAAGAAATTATCTAGGAAAACTGCCCTAATATTTTAGAACCAGAGGACAAAATAGAAATTGAAAGAATCCCAATCTCCCCCTGAAAGAGATCCCCAAAGGAAAACTCCTAGGAATATTGTAGCCAAATTCCAGAGTTCCCAGGTCAAGGAGAAAATATTACAAGCAGCCAGAAAGAAACAATTCAAGTATGTGGAAACACAATCAGGATAACACAAGATTTAGCAGCTTCTACATTAAGGACCGAGGGCATGGAATATAATATTCCGGAGGGCAAAGGAGATAGGATTACAACCAAGAATCACCTTCCCAGCAAAACTGAGTATAATCCTTCAGGGGGAAAAATGGTCATTCAGTGAAATAGAGGACTTTCAAGCATTCTTGATGAAAAGACCAGAGCTGAATAGAAAATTTGACTTTCAAATACAAGACTCAAGTGGAACATGAAGAGGTAAACAGGAAAGAGAAATCATAAGAGACTTATTAAGGCTGAACTTTACATTCCTGCATGGAAAGATGATATTTATAACTCATGAGACCTTTGTCAGTATTAGGGTAGTGGGAGGGGAAAAAATTATATGTATGTATAGATAAATAGATAGATAGAGGGCACAGGGTTAGTTGAAGATGAAGGGATAATATCTACAGAATAAAATTAAGAGGTGAGAGAGGATTATACTAGGAGAAGGAGAAAGGGAGAGGTAGAATGGGGTACATTATCTCACAAAAAGACAAGAAAAGGTTCTTACAGTGGAGGGGAAACAGGGGAAGGTGAGAGGGAATAAGTGAATCTTAATCTCATTGGATATGGCGTAAGGAGGGAATAACATACACACTCAATTGGGTATGGAAATCTGTCTTACCCTACAGGAAAATAGGGAGGATAGGGGACAAGAGAGCAGGGGGATGATAGAGAGAAGGGCAGATTGGGAAAGGGGTAATCAGAAGGAATACTTCTGAGGAGGGACAGAGTCAAAAGAAAGAATAGAATAAATGGGGGGGCAGGATAGGATTAAGGGAAATAGAGTTAGTTTTTCACAACATGTCTACTATGGAAGTGTTTTGCATAACTGCACATGTATGGCCTGTATTGACTTGCTTGCCTTTTCAATGAGGGTGGGTGGGGTGGGAGGAAGGGAGAAAATTTGGAACCCAAAGTTTTAAAAACACATGTTTAAAAAAAATGTTTCCACATGCAACTGGGAAATAAGAAATACAGGAAATGAGGTACAGAAATCTATCTTGCGCTACAGGAAAATAAAAGGGGGGGGGAGACAGAAGGGACGGCAGACTAGGGGAAGAAGTATTTAGAATGCATGCCATCTTGGGGTGGGGGGAGGGGCAAGATGGGGTGAAAAGATGGAATTCAAAATCTTGTGGAAGTAAATATTGAAAACTAAAAATAAATAAATTTATATTTAAAAAACAAACAAACAAAAAACCAAAATGCAACCAGAGACAGACCTTCTATCTCTGCAACCTCAAACACCAAGCATTGACTGAACTAGGAGCTGGATAGACCAGATGTTTAAGAGTCATGTGGGGCATTGCTTTGAAGGCTTACAATGGAATGTCTAACTGTGAATTGCTATGGCTTGGAGCTGAATCAGCTTAGCCAACCAAGCTGAAAGTCCTTATAAATGGTAGGTTCACTGTCATGTCAAAGAGGCAAATAAGGGTACTCTAACACAGCAGCTAGGTGGTGCAGTGAATAGAGTGTGAGTTCAAATCCAGCTTCAGACACTTACTAGCTGTGTCACCTTGGGTGAGTCACTTAACTCTGCTTGCCTCACTTCCTCATCTATAAGATGCACTAGAGAAGGAAATGGCAAATCACTCTAGTATCTTTTCCAAGAAAACCCCAAATGAGATCATGAAGAGTTGGACATGACTAATAACAAAAACAAGCCACATATGTGGCTGGTTAACAAACATCCAGTGGAGTCTTTCTGAAGTTGAGACACTATGGATGTATGGTGCTCAGGATCCTCCGAATGACATGTGATACCTTGTGGCAGGCACAAGTAATGGTCATTCCACTAGCTACCATATAATTGGTCTCCCTGCTTCATGTCTCTCCCTACATCCTCCATTAATCTGTGAAGCATTGTATTAGCTGTTGTTATTCATCCCTTGTTTTAGAACAGTACTAATGACATCATGGGGGATGTCTTGACTTGCATGTGAATTGGATTGACGTGAGGCAGGGCTTCACAATGTTGTCATCCTTCCTCTCTGTTTCAGAGTCATTGAAATCCAGTGGCAAGACAAAAGCCAAAATGGCTAGCAATGTCAGTGGGTGATCTTGAAGGTCTTTCCCAGTTTCAGTTTGTGTGAGGAAATGCCCATTCAATGACTAAGGGTTAGGTAAGAACTGAGACAAAAGGCAGCCTAATTTAAACCTGTGATTATTTTAATGTATAAGTCTATCTATGTCATCTCCCACTCAAACTCTAATAGCTCCCTGTTACCTCCAGTATCAAATACAAAATCCTGTGTGGAATGGAAAACCCTTTATATCCTGGTCCCTCCCTTCCTGTCCAGTCATCTTACACTATATTCCTCTCCACACATTCTAAGATCCAGACACACCAATTTACTTGTTGTTCTTCATTCATGACATTCCATTTATTGACTCCAGGTATCATGCTGGCTATCCTCAAGGCATAGCATACTCTCCTTCCTCACCTCTGAATCTCAGCCTCTCTCCTGAGGAGAGGGAGTGCATCACAAACATGAGAGAATGACCTGTGGGAATGAGCAGTGATGGGTCACTGAGGTAGTTGGGTAGTATTATGGATAGAATGTCGGACTTGGAGTTGGGAAGACCTGAGTTTGAAACCTAGCTGAGATGCTCGTGTGACTTGGGGCAGACCACGTAAGCTTTCTCAGACTTTATTTATTCACCTGTAAAATGGGGGTGGTAGCCCCTACTTCATGGAGATTTGTGAGAAACATAAAGTGCATGTAGAACTTTAAAGTGCTATATAAATGCTAGCTATTATTAAAATTAGAAAACAGTTGAACTGTACATGAAGATGGTGAAGGGGAGGGTTGTGGAAGAAGACTGGAAAAGCAGACTGGATGGAACCCAACTGTGGGTGCTCTTCACTTCCAAGTTAAAGAGTCTGCTCTCTCCATAGGTAACAGGGAGTCACTGAATGTTTCCATGCAGGAAAGTGACATGTTCATACCTATCCATTAGAAAGATTATTTCGTCAATTGTATGGAGAGAGGAGAGACTGAAAGCATGGGCATTAGTTAGGAGCTTAAAGATGAGATAATGAAATCCTACACTAGTATGGCGATAGTGTTGCTGTTTTTTGTTCTTTGTTCTCAAAGAGGATAATTGGCAAGAAGGTGATAGATCTGAGAGACAGATGTGGAGGTAGATTCAATGGGACTTAGAAAGTGATTAGACAGGAAATTGATTCAGAATGTGTAATGGACAGAAGAAAGCCATGGAATTATAGGATCAGAGGATTTAGAGTTAGGAGGAACCTCAAAGATCAACTAGTCAGATTTCCTCATTTTCACAGAGGAAAATACTGAAGCACATGAAGTGGAAATTACGTATTCAAGGTCATAAAGGTAAGAAAGCAGAGTTAAGAATGTATGTGATGACCTCTATTTCCAAATCCCACTACATTGTCTGTTAGCCTGTTGAAGATGATACCAAAATTTTGATCCTGGGTGATTGGGAGGATTTTGGTGTCATCAATAGAAATGAAAAGTTAGGAAAGCATCAGGTTTAGGGGAGAAGATGATAATTCAGGTGTGAGAACAGGGAAGAGTGGGGGAAGGGTTCATCACAGACATCACATCACTTTCTATTTTAATGAATTATTCTTACTAAGTGCTAGGTTCTATTGTTTCTGTTTTACTGAGGCATTGCAAGAACTGGTGAGCACTCTCTAAATTCAGCACCATCCGAGTTTTGGGTTCCCATGCCCCCCTAAGATCCCCTTCGAGAATTTAGGGTTTTTTCTGTATTTTATGAATGATTCACATTATCCACCAAGGAACCAACTTCAATCAGAGAGGCAACTGTGTTCAGTTAGCTAAAACATTGGCTTTATAACACTAAAATTACTAAGTCTACTCTTCTTCAAGGCAGCTGAAATTCATTTTGATTGGTAAGTGGTCTGAAGTGAAAACATTCTGCTAATCTCCCTCTAGGTCTTTCAATTCTGCTGTTTATATGTCTTGGCAATGAGATCTACTGCCTAGTCGTGCTTGAAGAATTCTGAGACGTCACAAAGAAAATAATCCATTTTCTCCTTTCAAACTACTATATTTGTTGAGTTCATATTTTTATGGGTACTAAATATATCATTTACATAATTGAGTGAAGATATTGTGATGACTGCTTGTCAATTAATGCAGATCTATTTCCAGTTCTTCAGAAGGTTTGCCAAGTTCTATTCCTAAAAAGAACTGATGAAGCAAATAATTTGGGGGTGGAGATGTACTTCTGGCCATATGGAACAATCTTCTAAATGGATCAGGCCAGATTCTCAGCATCTGCCACTCAAGGGAAAAATCCATAAGTTGCCTCACCCTAAAGAGATGCTATTGTGTTTTTTTCTACTCAGATCTCCATTTTCTATGCAATTACTGAGCTCTGTGTGGAAACTGCATATTGGCTAAAATCAATGAAGCAATTTTAAAACTCCTACACAATACCTTTGGTAGAAAACAATTATTTTCTGGCTCATACATTTTATGAGGAAGCAGACCGATATTGTTTTTTTCCCCACTAAAAATCTCGATGTCCTAGGTGGGGGACTTTACCTGTATTATTGAATATCATAGGGTGGTGTTTGTTTGCTTGTCTTTGAGTGTATAGGTTCAGTTGAAGATTTTTTTTTACCAGTTTATAAGGACAACAAAACTGTTTTCTATGAAGAGCTGTTAAAGGATCTAGAAGTATGTCTTACTTTGTGGTAGGTATAAGTAATAAAGAGTTCAGTAGGCTAATGGAATAGAAAGCCTATCAGAATCAGGAAGACCTGTTTCAGACCTATGTAGGCAATGTTAACCTGAGCAAGGCTCTTAACCATACTTGCAGGCAGCTCTCTAAGACTATATTTTTCATGAGAAAACATATGCCTTTTTTTCTTTATAGCCAAAAAAAGGGGATAAAATGGAATTTAAAAACCACCGCAGATATTTGTAGGAAAAAAATGGCTTTGTACATGGGGTATTATAGCATTATAAACTCAAGACAACTCAGGGACAAAAAGGTTGATTTCTACATCTATCACCCATCTCTGCAAACAGTTTATATTGAACATCTAACCAGTCAAAACCAACACACTCTCTCCCTTGAAATGTGATCCAGGTTCTTCTAAGAGGACCCCCTTCTCCTCCTGTATGTTTGTCTTGGCATGTCCTCAGAAGGCTTTGTCAATGATTAGACTTCCTATCTCAGAAGCAGTTTTGTGGAAGTTCAGGTTACCAGTGAAGAGACTGAAGTTTGTAGACACTTCAGCTTCCGATTTGCTTCTTGGGTATGGGGGCTTTCTGTTTTCCCATTTCCTTTTTCCTCTTCTCTTATGCCTCTCTGATGGGCACTTCTTCTACTTCATCTTCTTCCTCTTCATCTTTTTCCTCCTCCTCTGATTCCTTGGCTTTCTCAGCTTTCCCAGGGAGGGCTTACCCAGAATCAGCCTTCTATTTGGCAGGTGTGGTGCCCATAGTTTCTTCTTCAGCATCATCCTCATCATCTTTAACCTCAACACTTTCATCTTCCTCCTCATCCTCAGAGTCTTGTTTGGTTGGAGCTGCTCCCATTTTTGTGACTTTGGGTGGTTCAAAATCTTCATCCTCCTCATCTTCACTGTCCTCTTCTTCAGATTCACTGTCTTCTTTCTTGGCTTTCTTCCTATTTTTTGTGTCCCTTTGGTGGTAGGGTGGATACTGATTCAGCTAGAGTGGCTCCCTCCTTGCCTGGTGTGGTGACAACTTTGGCTGGGGTGGCCACTTTCTTGGCAAGGGCCATGGCTGCCTTCTTACCAGGAATCATGACTATTTTCTTGGTAGGTGTGGTGGCAACAACAGCTTTTTTGGCTGGTGATACCTTCTTTGCTGGTGTAGTCATCTCCTCCTCCTCCTGCTGCTCCTCCTATTTCTCCTTCTTCTTCTTCTTCTTCTTCTTCCTCTTCCTCTTCCTCTTCTTCTTCTTCTCCCATCAATTACATGTAAAAACAATTTTGACATTTAAAAAAAAATTACCCTTTCCTCATTGAGAAGGCAAGCAATTTGATATAATTTATACATGTGCAGTCATTCTTGCACTTCTTCTGTGGGACCATCACTTCTCCACTGCTTTCTTCTTTGTCTTCTGACATGTCCTTCTCCTCACTGTCTTCTTTCCCCTTTGGGGGAGGAGCCATTTTCTTTGGTTCACCTTGATTTTTATCAGCCTTCCTGAGCTTCACCATGGGTCCAGTGGCCAGATGTGGATCAGGATGACTGGAGATGACCCAGGATGCATTGGGAGACAAGCACATGCATAAAAATGAAATAACTATTCTAGCTTCCCAGCAGGAATAAGAGGCTCCATCTTAGAGTCCTGATGATCTGGGTTCAAGTCTTGTCTCTGACACATAATAGCTGTATGACCTTGGGAAATTCAATTCACCACTTTGTGCCTCTTGCAACTCTCTTAAGGCAATAAACTTCAAAAGGGTTGCTGTTCTATATGGGTAGAGAGAGTTATCAGTTTCTAAACTGATAAAACCAAAAGTCATGTTGGAAATGGACTTTAATTATCTTCGAACCTAAGTAACTCCATCTTGGTTTTAAGAAATCACAAGACTGCTATACTTGGCTAAGTAAGCAAGAAGTATAGCAATTGCATATCTGTGCAAAAACTCCCTGTGTCTAGTATCCTTTTTGAACAGATGTTTCTTTCTATAGTTAATTGCCTGTATTGTATTTTGACTACATCCTGTTTTAACTCTCTGTTCTAGGGTTATTGTCAAGATTAAATGAGATTATGCATTTAAAATTCTTCTGCAAACCTTAAGACACTATATAAATGCTAGTTGTTATTGAGGGCAGCTAGGTGGCACAGTGGATAGAGTGACTCATCTTCATGAGTTCAAATCTGGTTTCAGACACTTACTAACTATGTGACCCTGGTCAAGTCACTTAACTTTGTTTGCCTCAGCTCCTCATCTGTAAAATGAGCTAGAAACAGAAATGGCAAACCACTTTAGTGCCAAGAAAACCCCAAATGAGGTCACAAAGAGTTGGAAAAGATTAAACAACAATTATTATTATTATTATTACTACCATATATTATCTGCATATCATTATAGCAATTTTTTTTATAATGAGAATATTTTTACACACACACATATGTGTGTGCATAACTTATTATTGTGGTTATCAGGCTACTATAAGCATCGTTTTTGATTTTCTTGCTTTTCTCTATAAAATAAGGGATATAGAAAAAGCATAGTTGAGTTTTTGATCAGGATTATCGTCTTTTTCTGTCCATCTCCCTTGTATTCACTGGCTGTCCCCTTTACCTGGAAAATCCCTCTCCTCCATTTCCACCTCCAGGATTCCCTGGCTTCCTTCAATTCCCCGCTAAAATCCCAATTTTAACAAATCATTCCTGATCCCTCTTAATTCTAGTGCCTTTGTACTTTTGGTCATTTTTAGTTGGTCCTGTATATAGCTTGTTTGTATGTACCTATTTTCATCTTGTTTCCTCCATTTAGACTGTGAGTTCTTTCAGATCAGGGACTGTCTTTTGCCTTTCTTAGCACTGCACCTGGTATACAACAGGTGCTGAATAAGTATTTACTGACTGACTAACAATTATCTCAGAGTTTTTCTTTCAGATACCACAAGATCTCCATCCCTCAAAACAAAGAAACCCAACCATGTATGGTAACTGTGAAACGAAATAGACTCTAGAAATAGTCTTAGGAAGTGCTAATGAGCTCCAAGGATAGGAAGCTCCTTCTCAACTTGGGGAGAGAGTGTGGTGTAATATAATCAATGCTGAACTTGGGGTCATGAGGCCTGAATTTAAATCCTGCTCTGTCGTTTCCTGTATGACCTCAGACAAGTCACTGAAGCCCTTTGGCTCAGTTTCTTTATTTGTAAATTGAAGGAGATGAACTGGATGACCTCTAAGTTCTTCCCAATTCAAGGTCCATGATCTTGAGATTCAGGTAAGGTTCCCTGGAGGAGATGAAGCAAATGACTCATTGATGGTACAAAGAAATAATGCCATTTGTCCTCAAATCCACTTGGTCTAGGTTGCTTAGCAATAAACCACAGAGTCTGTGCAAAGAATGTCTATGGATCTCACTGCCCAAAAGAGTTTGGTAAGATGTGTCATTAAGTTTTGAGTTTCTGAAGGGGGAAAAATGTATGAAAGCAAGGTGACTATATGTGGGTCATATTCTCATTATTGAGGGGGGAAATGAAGTTGGTATGTAATCGTAGAGTATAAGTTGAGCTTGGTTCATAAGTAGGAGAGTCTGCTGTTGGAGGCTGCTCCTACCAGCTCATAACCGTTAAAATCGCAGTGTGAGCACTAACACCTCAGAAATCAGCCAATGCTAGAAATCAGCATTTCATTTATTGTTTTGTTGACTGTCTAAATTTAAGAAAGTGATGGAGAAAATGTAGATTAAACTTTAAATCATCATACATTTTTAGAGACTTGGTTGTTAAACATTTACCAACACACCCTTGAATAATTGGGGTATGCTGTAAAAAATTTTTCTTCAGGGAAATAGAGTATTCAAACCAGTAGAGACTGGCTTAAAATCAAATCACTCTATGGGTGAAATTAGGGATACTCTTGTAAAAAGGGCACAGGAAGATTCTGAGCTAATCTCTTAATGCTTTAAAATAATTAAGAAGTAATTATAGATCTCACTTGAAAGAATTCACTGCACCATCTCTAGCTATAATTTTGTTGTTTCTTCTTTTAACCTAAACCAGCTTATCTCTGAGGATCAGGGGAACCTTGGGTACCTTGATATTCCAGAGAACCTTGCCTCACCCAGCTTGGCCAGGTCATCAATATCTCACTCAAATAAGTCAAATGTAGCCATATTCCTTGAAAATTGGTTGTTTCCTCTTGTAGTTCAATCTCCCAGGCTTTCTGTTGATCTCCACAATTTTTTAGCAGAATATGAAGCTTTTTGAACTCCCAATGGGCCTATGACATTTTGATTTGTGAAGCATTTCTCCAATGTTGTGTAACTTCAATTCAACAAGCATTTATCAAGAACCTACTATGTGCAAGACCTGTAGGTTAGACCCAGTGTGGCTTAAGACGTAGTCAGATGGCCTCTAGAGTGATGAAAACTTGGGTTCAAGTACTAGCTATGAGGCTAAAGTTTTTTTTGTTTTTAAATTCAAAAAAGTATTTCTTTAGAACCTGCAACTATGAAAAGAAAAGAGTCATAAAATATTTACCAACAGGGCTGTCCTTTGCAAAATTAGGAATTTTGTGATATTTATCCTGAGGGCCACCATCAACTCTTTTTATATAGCTTCCCCTCACCCTTAACAAAAGCTGGGTTCTTCTACGTGCCAGGTGCCTGTCTTCGCTTACCCTGTAGAGGTAAGGGAGATCCCAAAATGTTTGTAAGTCTCTTAAACAGAGGTTCTTAGCCCAGGGTCCACAGAGAGGACCATGGATAGATTTCAGGAGATCTGTGATCTTAGATGGGGAAAAACATTACATCTTCATTTCAATATAATTGATTTCCTTTGTAATCATATGTGTTTTATTTTGTGTATTTTCAAATATTATGAGAAGTATCTATAGGCTTTACCGGAAGTCCAAAGAAGTCCATGAACGCCTCCCCCCCAAAAAAATAATGCCTGTAAACCTACTCAGATATGCTGATTCCATGGTATGAAGAGGAGAGAAATAAAGTTTCTAACTGATCTTTTTTCCCCTTATCTTTTAATCTCCTTGTGATCTGTCAGTCAACTAGGGTTGCCCTGATTGATTAATTTTTCATCCTCAGTTTCCTCATCTGTAAAATGAGGTAGGGAGGGTTAGACTTGAGGTAGCTAGATGGCCCTGTGGATGGAAAGCTGGGCCTGAAGTCAGGAAGATGTGAGTTCAAATATGACCTTAGATACTTACTAGCTGTTTCACCTTGGGTAAGTCACTTAACCTTTGTTTACCTTAATCCACTGGAGGAGGAAATGGCCTACCACTCCAGTATCTTTGCCAAGAAAACATCATAGCATAGTATTAGTGTGCTGTGGTCCACCAGGTCATGAAGAATCAAACATGACTGAGGAATAACAGCAGGGTACCTTTCATCTCTAAATTTATGACCCTGTGCTTTGCCAAGTAACACATAGGCAGTGCTTCATTGCATTTAGATTGAATGAGAATCTTTCTGTCGGGTCCCTGTAGGCATGTATGCAATGCTCAGCATGTTCCCATTTCAGAATGACTCATCCCTACCTAGGAATTTTTGAGAAGGCCCTTCTGTCCAAACAGATTACTCATTTGTAATTGTCCAAACTGAAAAAGAGAAGGCCATTTTAGAACTCTTCAGGAAATGCTACAAGGTAAAAACTGGTCCTTTTTTTTCCTTGCATGTGACCTTCAACAGTGGCAGATACTTCAATTAGTCAATCAATAAATATTTATTAAGTACCTAGATACTTTATTTAGTTATTACTGCTTTCCTCACAACCCTAATCCCAGCCACTCAAATACTATCAGACCTGTGATTTAATCAATATAAGTAGCTCTAGTGAAGGAAGTTATTTTACTGGACTATAACTGTTTGTTAAAAAGAAGCATTTTGAGGCAGCTAAGTGGCTCAATGGCTAGAGCTCTGGCCTTGGAGTCAGGAGTACCTGAATTCAAATCTGGCCTAGACACTTGACACTTACTAGTTGTGTGACCCTGGGCAAGTTACTTAACCCTGATTGCCTCGTCAAAAATTAAAAAGAAGGGTTTTTCCTCAGGAGGTAAGGGAGGTGTGTTAGGTGGTGGTAAACATGGAAAAAAGAGCATCAGTAAAGCATTTTGCCAGTGTCTACAATCAAAGGAGGGGAGAGGAAGAAGGAGACATATATAGAATATATATGTCTTATTAAAGTATATATATGCATGTGATTAAACATTTCTCTTTTTTAACATTTCTCTTTTTTAAAGCATGCATATATATCCAATACAATCCAATAAACATTTACTAAGTTCCTACTATGTTCCAGGCACTGTGCTAAGCACTGGGGCACTTGTCCTCAAGGAGCTTGCAATCTAAGGGAGGCAGAAAACACCCAAAAAAAGGGATAAAGTGAGGGGGTATATCCAGATATAGGTCTATCTAGATATAGATTTATATATGTACATATATAGATAGAAGACGTATTTCTTTCAAATACTTACCAGAAGTACAGTTTCTTGTACAGTTGTCTTTCCTAGTCTTCTTCATGTTTTGAAATGTTTGTGATTGGTTAATTTATTATTAAAAAAGAAAAATTTTAAAAAGTGATCATAGAGAATTTTAAAAAAGAAAAAGCATCACATTTAACAGGTTTGGAATGCAGAGTCTCCTACTTACAGCCTGTGCTACCTTGGGCCAATAGCTTAACTTTTCTGAGCCTTGGTTTTTCCCTCTGTAAAATGAGGCTTTTAGACTAGAGAACCTCTCTAGTATTCTTTCCAGCTGGAAACCTCTGATGTGAATGGCCCCCTGCTCTAATCCTTCTTCACTGACAGTGCAATCCTCTTATACTTAGATCTGCTCGTGTCATTCCTAGGCCAAAAAAGCTTTAGCGGTTCCTTGTAGCCTACTAAGCCAAGTTCAAATGACATTGCACGGCATTCAAGGTCATCCACTTTTTGCTGCCAGCCAGTCTTTCTCACTTTACTCACACTCTTTCCTTCCACAAGCTCTATGTTTTCTTGCATTGTGTCTTGGTTTGTGATGTTCCTGAACCCAGGAATGTCCTCCCTCTCATTCTCCACAGCTTGAGTAATCATTTAAAGCCCAACTCAATACTACTTTCTCTGTGAAGTCTTCTTTGATACCCCTGCCAGTAATGATCTTCACCCTGTTCTTTCTTAATTTAGAATATATTATGTATAGATATGTCTTATCTGCTTGCTAGATTATAAAATCCATACCTGTTTTATCTAAATTATATTTAGCTCTTCTAGTTTTCTGTATAAGGGCAACTATTTGGTGCAGTGGATAGAGCGCCAGGCCTGCATTCAAGAAGACTCATCTTCCTGAGTTCAAATTCAACCTCAGACACTTACTAGCTTTCTGACCCTGGGCAAGTCACTTAACACTGTTTGACTAAGTTTCTTCATCTGCAAAACGAGAAGGAAATGGCAAACCACTCTAGTGTCTGTGCCAAGAAAACTCCCAAGAGGGGTCACAAAAGTCAGATATGACTGAAATACGACTCAATAACAAAGTTCTTTGTACACAGGTGTTTAATATATGTTGGCTGAATTTCAAAGGTTATTACTCATTTAAGTTGGTATAGAAATACATGATAATAATAATAACATCCATCACTATTGTTATGCTTTTAACTTTTCAAGGCTGTTTTACATTTATTATCTCATCTGATTCCCCCAACATCAGGGCAGGTGTTATTACTCCCATTTGATGGAAAAGTCAATAGAAGCACAGAGGTTAAATTCCTTACTCGAAGTTGCATATTGAATTATGAAAGAAATATGATTAGAAGTGAGACTTCCTGGTGACTAATCCTGTGATTTTTCCACAGGGCCTTGAGTTTATGTGACAAACTATAGATGTTCTCTCTTTGATATCCATTTTTGTGAACATTGGAACACAATCATGTGATGTTCTATAGGGAAGAAATTTCTTTTTTTAAACTATCTTTCAAAGTGATGATCATAGGCAAAAAATGTTAAATGAAGGTTGTCTATTATACTGCTTTAGCTAAGAGCAAAATCCTACTAAAGCAACTGCTTCAAAGTCCTCCTTCTGGCCTATGGGGCCATTGAAAAACATTCTTTTACCAAGACGGGAGGGCCATCCGTTGTTCAGGAATCAGTACTGGGTCAAGTCCTAGAATCATGGAGTGGCAGATCATCTAGTCCCATCTTTCCACCCACGGAAACCACACAAATGCTGTTCTACATAGTTTGGAGCCTTTCTTGTGGTTATTGGCCTCCTTGGGGGATGTGTCTAGTGGTGGAATAATTCACTGCTAGGGTATTTAGATAGTATGTTAGAGTGCCAGGCCTGCAGTCAAGAAGACTCTCTTTCTTGAGTTCAAATTTGGCCTCAAACAACACTTACTAGCTGTGTGACTCCGGGCAAGTCATTTAATCCTGTTTGTCTCTGTTTCCTTGGCTGTAAAATGAGCTGAAGAAGGAAATGGGAAACAATTCCAGCATCTTTGCTAAGAAAACCCCAAATGGGGTCATGAAGAGTCAGATGTGACTGAAAAAAAGTGACTGGAAAGAAATTCACTGTTGTTGGAGCTATGGATTGGGCAACCATTAGGGAAATCAGTGAGGAATTATTCATGAAAAATTATTTTTTTCTTACCCATTGTCTTTCTCCTGGGACAATAAACCAGAGCGGTTACATTAATATAGAACTGGAGATCACTTCTTCATTTTTATGATGAGGAAAAAAAGACCCGAAGACAATAAACAACTCACTCAAAGCCCCATAGTAAGTGACAGAATGGCAGTTAGGTTTCCTATCTGGGAACTCTGACTGAAAATCCAGTGTTATTTCCACAGTGCCAGCCAGAAAAAACCAATGTCTACAATCCTGTTTATAGGAGCATCATTTGTAAAAACAAAATTCTAAAAATTGGAAACAAAATATGTGCCTAACACCTGGGAAGTGGCTAAACCAATTATGATACGTCAATAAAATGGAATATTGCTATGCTATGAGAAGTGATGAATATAAGGAATTCCAAGAAGCATGTGAAGACTTGTATCCAATGATTCAGTGAAGAAAGCAGAATCAGGAGAAATGATAGACAAAAATGCAAAAAAAGTCAAAATGTAAAAATGACAAAATTGTCATTAAATATGGTGGTCAATGTTAGCAACATACTGCCAAAATTAAAGATATATCCTCTCTTTCTAGTAATCAAAAACATGATTGGTGTGTGTGTTGGGGGGGTGTAATTCCCAGATAATGAACTTTGTAAAGGAATTTGATGATTGGAGTCGAAGTCAAGCAAACATTTTCTGAGTTGTTTGCCATTTAATCTTAGCTTTATTTGCTTTGTTTATGAAAAATTTTTGAAAAATTCAATGTAATAAAAATCATTCACTTCATCTTTTATTATCATCTTTATCCCATGAACTTTTCTAATAGATGATGGGTAATTTTTCCATGTTTCTCTAATTTGTTTATGATGTGACATTTTATATATAAGTCATGTAACCATTTGAAGCTTAGCTTGGTATAAGATGAAAGAGGTTGGTCTAAATTTAATTTCCTCCATATTGCAATCCCATTTTTCCAGTGTTTTTTTTTTGTCTAAAAGTGAGTCCTTCCTCATCCCAGTAGCTTATACAAACTGATGCAGAATGAAGTAAGCAGAAGCACAACCATTTATAACATCAATATTTTAAAAACAAACCATTTTGAAGACTTTTATAAACTGATGAGGAATTAGGTGAGCAGAAATTACTCAAGATGAGCCAAAGCCAGGAGAATAACTTATATAACAACATTGTAAAGACAAACAGCTTTGAAATCTTTTGACAGCTAAGATCAATACAATGATCATTATGATTCCAGAAGAATGATGATAAAACAGACTGACTACAGCCTCATAGAGAGGTGATAGATTTAGGGTGTCTAATTTATACACACACACACACACACACACACACACACACATATATACATGCATCCATATGTGTGTGCATATACATACATATATACATGCACACATGCATGCATACATACATATTTGTTGTTGTTCAGTTGTTTCATGTCCAACTCTTTGTGACCCCATTTGGGATTTTCTTGGCAGAGGTACTGGAGTGGTTTGCCACTTCCTTTTCTAGTTCATTTTACAGATGAGGAAATGGAGGCAAACAGGATTAAATGACTTGACTAGGGTTGCACAGCTAGTAAGTATCTGAGGCCAAATTTGAACTGAGGAAGAAGAGTCTTCCTGACTCAAGGCCCAGGACTCTATTCACTGTACCACCCAGCTGTCCCATATATAAGTTTATATATTTGTTTATATATACACATATGTAAATGTTTATGTAGAGTCAATGAGGGAATTTGTTTTGCTTAATTATGCATATTTCCTCCAGGAAGTTTGTTTTTATTTTCCCTTTATTTTAATGGGGGAAGGATTGAGAGGAAGAGAATATAAATTTTCTTTCAATTAAAAACCATTTAAAATATAAAGGTGGTATGACATATATGGAATGTTGCATACATTTCCAGATAAAATCACAGTATTGTCACAGTATTTTCTTGATTATTTTATTTTGTCATAAGAGACCTCTCCCAGGGTAGGAATCATCTTAAATGTTTGAAATGTAAAAACAAAACATGTCACTAAAACCAAAAAAGAAAGCAGGGATGCTCTTGGTTGCCAGGGGATCCCTCTGAAGACTTATCTAGATATTATGGTAATCAGGGAATTAAAAAGATGCATTTCTAGGTTTTGCCTGAAATATAGAGTACAAAATTTTCTTCCACATTTGAGTGTAGATTCACAAGAGCCCCATACTCCCAAACCAAATACAAAAACTTTTCTCGGTTTCTAGACCTGAGGATAATTCCTTTGGAGTTCCTGGGCCCTTTAAGGACAGAAGATTTTTTTCTCTAAGATTCTTTAACCTTTGAATACCTCACAGGACCTCAGTGTTGAAAGAATCCTCAAAGATCACCTCATCCAGTCCTCAAAAGCATCTGGGCAAGTGGTCATCCTCTGTCTGAGGATCTCAGGAGAATGGAACTCACCACCACCAACAAAACCACCACTGCCAGGGTTGTCTCTCTCCCCAAAACAGCATGCCCAATTTGGAACCTTTCCAATTATTAGGAAATTTTCCCTGGCATCATGTTTTGTTGAGCTGTTGGAGATGTCATTTTGTAAGATGAAGATTTTTGAAAAATGTTATTACTTTACTGATTACCTGAAACTTGAGTTATTACCATAGTTGTAGGGCATCATTTAGAAATTATTGCCATGAAAGCCTTTTGCTAATTGATTTGTTTCTCATCACCAGAAAATCAGCCACTGGGTGATAGTTTTAACCATCCATGGCAACTAGCAGATACCACCTACTAAGGTGTAGGGCGATCACAGTCTACATTGGTAAAGGAAGCAAAATGACTGATTGAATTGTGGCTCTTTAGAAGTAATTGATTTGCATAAAGCATATTATTTATCGTCCTAAATAATTTAAACGATTTGTTTTTCTTATGCTCATTTTGTGGTCCCTGAGAATCCTGAAGAATAAAGAATTATATGTTTAGCCTTAGGGTTTTTAAAAATTTGAAGGATAGGCAGGATATTTCACAGGATAACTGTACCGATCAGAGGCAGGAGGACAAAATCTGGATGGCAGTGATGCATCTAATGGTTTCCTTACTAGCTAGTCCTGAACTGCCTAAAAGAGGATTATGGTCAAGATTTCTGAGGGGTACTAGAAGGACATAGTAGAACAAGCGTATGGTCTGACAAAGGAGGGCATGACTATAAAGCGAGGACCAAATTAGCTCATGCCAGTCTTTTTGGGCACCATTAATTCTCCATGCTCATTGAGTAGTGCTCACTTCATTGGTCTGAATCACCTTAAAGTTATCTGTACAGATTTGGCCTCCTCCATTTTCAGTAGGCTGATTTCCCTAGGAGCTGATCAGCTGTCTCAGACTACAGCTGGCTAACATTCACATTAGATTGGCCCAGGAGTTGTAAATAGTGGGTACTTAGCAACGGGTCTCCGGATCTCTGATAAGCACAGGCTGTTCCTTGGTTAACTGCATTGTTTGCCTTTGAATGCAGACGTGCACATCATCTGTTACATCCCCAACATGAAACAGTTCAGAATAGAGAACAAACAGGAAAATTATTTACAGTCATAATATAACTGACACATATATGATCCTGAAAATCACGCCGACATTTGAATGCTAATGTGTTTTCTTTTCTCTCTGGCATGGGGGAGGTGGTGGGGGGCACTGTCCTAATATGAACAATTTTTTAAAAGGTTGGCTCAATACTTTCTTATTTTGACTTTGATTGCCATGTTCAAGAAACAAATGAATGAATTGCTGTGAGGGAAATGCTAATAACCACAAACCGGCTTCCTGACATTGAGCCAGCCAGGGCTCTCATCAATAGCACGTGACTAACCAAAACCCCATTCAGGTGATTTTCATAGCTATCAGTCATAGAATATTCTTGACAGTTTGCAAGGGGAAATGAAAGACTGCTATTAGGAGGTCTCTCCTTCCAAATGCATAAATAGAATTA
Source organism: Phascolarctos cinereus (assembly GCF_003287225.1). Taxonomy (NCBI): domain Eukaryota; kingdom Metazoa; phylum Chordata; class Mammalia; order Diprotodontia; family Phascolarctidae; genus Phascolarctos; species Phascolarctos cinereus. Next base: position 62,193,823 of record NW_027556180.1, read on the forward strand.
CTCTTAAGGAATGCCATTAAGATGTATACATATCTTAGGTGGTAGATAATTAGGAGGAAAAAGTGTCGAAGGGAACAGGTATTGACCTGCTGAAAGGCCTGTCCAAGAAATTGCAGACAGGCAGATCAGGGAAAGGGAGGAAAAAGAAGAGGCATTTATTAAAGCCTACCATATGCCAGGGGCAGCTAGATGATTCAGCGGATAGAGCTCTGAGGGCCTGGAATCAGGAAGACTTATCTTCCTTGTGTGATCTTGGGCAAGTCACTTAACTCTGTCCCAGTTTTCTCATCTGTGAAACAAGCTGGAGAAGGAAATTGCAAACCACACTAGTATCTTTGCCAAGAAACCCCAAATGGGCTCATGAAGAGTTGGACAAGACTGAAATGACTGAGTGACAACAACCATATGCCAGGTACTAATGCTAAGTGCTTTATAAATATTATCTCATTTGATCCTTGAAGACTGCTAAGAAGGGTACTCTCCTATGCCCAAATCCCTTGCTCACTTTCTGTCATGGTACCTGAAATTTCAACTTTGCCTAATACTTAGAGTTAATGCATTAAAGGTAGTTGCTAAAAGATGAAAATGCTATCCATTCTGAGGTAGAACATTTAACTGTTCACAATCATGAGCACCTTAGTATCAAAAGACTAGAGATATACATCAAGAAGGGGTCTTAATCTGAGCCAGTAGTTTCTTAGATGTAGGGCAGGACCCTGAGGAAAGAGTAACCATCACCGGTAACTTTTATTTTTTTGAGGATAAGATAAAGAAAGGTTGATGGTGCTTAATGAAGGCACTGGCTAGCCTGGGTTATGATAGAGAGAGAAGGGGATATGGAAAGGATGAAGAAAGAATGTTGAAAGCAAACTTATTATTATGTTAGCTCTGAACTTTCCCACAAAATACGTAATGGCAAAATTCATAGAATAGTTGCATCATGGCATCTTTGATTGGTACAAAAATATCATTAGGCCCTATGTGAAGGTTGCCATTTTTTGGAAAGCCCTGTTCATGGATAAGCCTTGTTCCAAAGTGGGTAGTTCAGGATCATGTAAATACTGTTTTGTGTCTAAAGTCCAAACTCAGGCTGATCTTATTAAACAGATGAATGGTGATGCTTCCCTTCTTTGATTACTGTAATCATCAGGATGTAATCTGTGAGCAAGAGAGTTTGAAATAGAGATGGAGCTTTTTGCTTCTCTTAAACATCTGACATTTTCAAGACTATCTCTGCCAGCATATGATTTGGTAAGGATTGCTCTTTTATAGGAGAAACTTAAAAAAAAGTGTTGGGTGATGATTCAAGTATGCCAGCCCCTTAGGATAAAGATAGTGCGTTATTTCCATGCTGAAAGACAGCCCAGAAATGCATCATCTACTGTTTACATTTGTAAATAAATTTGCTCATTTAGGCTTTCAAAAATGGAGAGTGATACCATTAACAATGACATCCCTTGACATGTATTGGGTGCTGGTTCTGTGCAAAACTGTGTGTTTGACTCTGATAGAAATCTAAATATAAATAACATTCAAACCCTGCCCTCAAGGAGTTTGCAACCAGGTGGAGATGCCAAGTGGAGCTGTATATAATATTTAAAAATCATGTTGATTTCATCTTTGTTAGTATCATCTATGCAGATCACACTATCTCTCTGCTGGTGTCTCCATGTGTTGCAATGGTCAAAAAAAAAAAAAGTACTTAACTGATCGTGGTAAGCCTTTCTCAACTTCTCTAGGCTGGGCCACAATAGACAGTATCAGAAACCTTTCCGTTTGACAGGTCCTGCTCAAGTTTGAGCTCTATGGGCATAGTTTTCAAGAACCCATCCTGGAGTTCTGAGTTATACTAAATCAGGGTTTCTTAACTAGGGATCTGTGAACCTGGATAAATTTCACAGGGCATGTGATTTGTGATTTTTTTTAAAAAAAGTGTTGCTAGCTATCTTTCCATGTAATTAATTTTCTGTGTAATCTTATGTATTCTATTTTGTGTCACTCTTCCTCAAACAAGACACTTCAATCTCCTAATTCCCAGCATTCTCACTGGCTGTTACCCATGCCTGGAATTCTACCTCCTGGCTTTCTTCAAGTTTCAGCTAAAATCCCATCTTCTGTAGGAAGCCTCTTCCAATCCTTTTTCATTCTAGTGCCTTCCCTCTGTTGATTATTTCTAATTTATCCTGTATATGCCTTTTTTTTGTATATATTTGTTTCCATGTTGTCCCCATTGGATTGTGAGTTCCTCAAGATTAGGGGCTATCTTTTGCCTTTCTTTATATCTGCAGTTCTTATCACAGTGCCTGGCACATAGTGGGTATTTAATTAATGTTTATTGACTGACTGATTAAATATATTATTCTGAGAAGTGGTCCATCCAGTTTACCAGGCTGGCAAAGGGGTTTAATGACACAACAAAGGTTAAAAACTTCTATCCCAAGTAGGTGCCTCAGATCTCTAAAAGAGAGAAATTTGATCTGCCTAAACATCAATACTGATAATAGTAGCATCTCAAGGGCATCTATCAATCCATCATTTAGCTAAGTGCCTACCTTGGGCCAAGCACCAGCTAGTTGCTGGAGATACTAAGACAAAAAATAAAACGTCCTTGCCTTGAAAGGGCTTACATTTTAGCTGAGGAAACAATGTGTGCATATATGTAACTACCAAATAAATGACTTCAAGATACTCTCTGGCTCATCCATAGTCCTATACTAGCAGGAAAACATAACAACAAAAATCCGTGAAACAGAAACAAAGACATGTCATCTTCACAGTTTTTAAAGGCTGTCATATGGAAGAAGGTTACAATTGTTCCGCTTAGCCCCACTGGGCAGAACAGGAGCAATGTGGGAAGCAGAGGGGAAGCAAATTTCAGCTTGTTATCTAGAAAAATTCGCTAAGAATTAGAGCTGTCCAAAAATGGAATGGGCTACATGGCAAGTAGTGAGTTTCCCCTCATTGAAGGTCTTTAAGCAGAGGCTGAATACTTACCTAGTGGAATGTTGTCGAGAATCCCTTTGGGATCTAGGTTGGACAACAATTCTGGCTGCTAAGATGGATAAGATGGCTGCTGAGGTCCCTTTCAACTCAGAACTCCTGTGATTCTGTAAATAATAGCAAACTGAGGACATTCTAAAAGAAGAGAATTGTAACTGGGTGAGAATTCGTGTGGTAATAATAGAGCTGTTGGGAGAGGTAGGGTAGGGTACTCTGCAGGGTTGTGCTGGAACCTGATCAACAAATACAAAAAAATCCAGGCTTGATTTATTGTTTTGGTCATTTCAGCTTTAAGGAAGAGATGGGGAACATGTTAATGTTGCAGATTAAACTTAAATGTGTACCTGCATACATTTCCCCCCGAGAACTGGTTGTTAAACATTTACTAGCACACTCCTGGTACCCTTCCTTCTTACTGCTCAGTCCTTAAGAAATAAGGAGATCAGAGGAAAATGGAAACTGCTCCTCCCTTCCTCTCCATTGCTATCTTCCAACTTGGCAGACTGGAGCCTGAGAATTCTTCAGAGGGAAGGTGCCTTAGGGAAGCCTGTTGGGTTGAACAAGAGAAAACCAAAGATAAACTTCTGACTCCTCATTGCAGAGGCAAACAACTTAAGATCTGTAAGTAATGGCAGATGAGTTCTACTGATGAATAAAGTGGCAATTAGGGACAGCGACAGTCCCAGCATATGGTTGCAGAGTAGAAATAGTTTCAAGACCAGCTTACACACAAGGACCCTTTATAGTGAATTTATCTTTTCTTTTTTAAAAATTTAATTTATTTTATTCTGAGCTTAAGAAATAAAACAAGCATTTCCATAACATAGTAGAATAGAAAAAAAAAAGATGATTGTACATGAAACTATAAATCCATTATGTTCAACTTGTTATTTCTTCTAAATACATGATAAAGTTAGGTAACTTTATTTTTTCCCCTTTTTTCTTCCCTTCCCCCTAGAGACAGTTGTCATTAGACACAAATATGTATATACATATATATGTGTACATATATATGTAAAACCATTGTACACATAGTTCTGTTTATCAGTTCTTTCTCTGTATGCAGATAGCATCTTCCAAATTTCTCTTTTCCATCATCTCGTTCCCTGCTCAAGAATTTACAATGGTTTTCTGCTGACTCCCTAATTAAGTCCAGCCTCTTAGACTGCCTGGTTATCATGGCACTCCATAATCTGACCCCACTCAATTTATCCAACTTTGTTCCCTACTCTTTCTTCCTTCCTATACATAAACAATCCACATTTTCAAAAGCAGGTGTCAGAATAGATAGCCTATGCCATTTATTCTTGAATTCTTAAGGGTCTAGGGCTATAGAACCTTCAAGAGAATGGTAATGCGAAGAATAGACAGACATTCATTTCAACTTAGGACAAATACAAGCCATGTCTTTCACTTCCCACATCTTTCAAAGAAGTCCATAACCCAATGCATTTCACTAAGCCTCCAAAGCCTGGGATGTTCATGGAAGCAATTTAGATAGAGTATTAAGTTTGGCCTTCACTCTGGGTCAGAGCTAAGCACTTAGTTGCTACGGACACAAGCACTATAAAAAATTAAGTAAATAAGTAATAAACTCCTCTCTCTTTTTCCTCTGGGTTATGTACCTATATCATTCATCTATTAGGACATACAATGCTAGATCTTTCCCAATGTTGGGAAAGCTATAGTCTCCCAGGGCACATACACTTGCCTTCTAGCCTAGGAAGTTAAGAGGAGTTGAACATAATGAGGGTCTGGTTTTTGGATAGCAGATAGCTGGAAAGGAGAGAGGAGGAAGGCTTTACCAGGGTTGATTTTTTATTTAGTCTCACCCTTGGCAACTGGCTTTAGTCATATTTAGCAACTGGCTGGGATGCATCATGGCACAGTGGACTTGGAATCTAGATGACTTTGCTTAAAATCCTGTCTCATATATTGCTTAACTGTGTGACCTTGGGCAAGTCACTGAAACTAAGTCTCAGGTTCCTCATTTGTAAAACTGAAGGGCTGGAGGTTAGATTCAGCTTGGATTAGATGGGCTTGAAGGTTACTTCCAGACGTGAATCATTGAACTGATCCTTTTTATGTTTAGGTGTTTTATAGCCCAAACCACTCAATAGATAGTCTTAAAAATCACAACGTGATTCATATTTCATGGGCATTGTCACTTAGTTTTAATGGATGAGATAGTGTGTAATTAGACCAAGGAGTATTATCACTCACGGAGATATGTAGAGAAACTTAGGGTGGTTGGTTGTTGCCTTTTCTTAAAGAGGACCAAAATGACATTACTATGTAAGATTTGAGGCACAGTGTGTCCAGCTGTGGCTAATCAGACCAAGATGAGCTTGGAATGCCCTCCCACAAGTTGAGCACAAATGGTCCATGTGAACATTTGGGGTGGATTCCCTAAGTTTGCAAATCTCGCATTTCTTTGGGGCTACTTCAACTCTGCTTTGCTCATAGAGCACAGCTCCTTCTCTGATGAGGGCACATTGTGCTGGGTGGCCCTGTCCCACTGTCTCCCATGTCCACGTCAGCTGCTTTGTCACTTGTCCATGGCCTCAGAACACTGAGATAGGTAAAAATGGTAAAATGGTATGGGTGATATCTTTTGATTAATGTGTAAATTGGATTTAAGTGAGGCAGAGTTGCACAAGTCATTGGCCTCACTTTCTCTTCCACAGTCATCATGGTCCAGTGGCAGGACAGAGTCAAGATAACTGGTGATGGCTTGAGATGCATTGGACAACCTTGGCATTTTTGATGTCTAATCAAGCTCTAAGTGCTCCGTAGCACCTTCTTCAGCTGCCTTCATGGCCTTTGGAATAAATTGTTCTCACCCACCCATTCCACCAGGGGAAATCTTCACATGCTTGGGGTAGACACCCCCCTAACTCACCGATGGGTTTGAGACCCCTCCATGACCCTCAACCTGATCTAGCCGATCTACCAAAACAATTTACGAGGGTGTGGCTGCTACAGCTTCTTTGAGCCACAGATAAAAGTCAGGTGGATCAGCTGGACACAGAAGGTGAAAAGCAGCCCTGAAGGGGACCCAGCAGCCCTCACACCAGAGGTATTAATTTTCCTTGAACACTCTAGGGAAATTTAGGTACAGAGAATGTAAACAACATATCCAGGGCTACCAGGAGAACATATCCTAACTCTACTTGAACTCAGTCCATGAGAAATTCTCACCTTTGATCCCTTTCTGCTATATGCTCATTCCTTTTATATACTAGTTGTATGTATGACATGACTATACTCAACTCAACCCGTCAATCCCCTGGGTGGATCTCAATTCGAATTGGCAATGGAAATCTCCAAACTGGGAATTCTTTGTGCTGATGAAATTATAGGTCTGGATTTAAAATACACACACACACACACACACACACACACACACACACATATATATATATATATATATATATATGTATATATATATATATGTATAAATGTCTAAGTGAAGGAGTCTATTATATCACTAGAAAGTTTCTGGTGCCTTAAACTGGAAGCATCCAAGATTTTAAGTATGAAATTTCATTAGCCATACCGGCTTCAGCATGAGCACTGTGTCAGAAATCTCATGAGATTCTGATGCATAAATAAAAATGTGTAGTTGAATTCAAACTGGGGGCAAATGAGCCATATATCTGTGCTGAATTTAGAGAATAAATTAAAATAGAGACTGGCCCAAGGGAATACATAAACTCTCTGGGACTCAGTTTCCTCATCTTTAAAATGAGGGAGTTTTTAGCCTCTGAAGTTCCTCCCAGCTCTACGATCCTATTAATTTTTTGAAAAGTGGGGAGGGGAGAATGTAGAAAGAATAAATAGTGTAAAAGTTGATGGCATAGTGAATAAATCCTTGTACATCTCTTGCTACTTGAGACTGAATAGCAAATATCATCAATCAGGAATCATTCCACCATGGGTGGTGGGAATACACAGCAGAATTCATTTGATGAGATCATAATGTAACTCTTTGTTCCTGGTTTCAGCATTTTCTATCATGAAGGGGATTAGAGAAGCTCCCTCTGGTGGCTATTTTAACAATAGACTATATTCATTGTTCTTTCCTCCAAAGAGAATATGGAATTTTAAGGATTGTTATTCTATTGTAGGAAAAAAGGAAGTAAACACACATTAGTAAGCATGTACAATGTGGTAGGCACTGTGCTAAGCACTTTATAAATATGACCTCATTTAATCCTCACAGCAGCCTTGGGAGGTAGATTCTGTTCTCAGCTGCCTGAACAAGGTCCTTACGGCTAATGATCTCTATCAGATTACCCAGCAGACTTTCATAGTCTTGGGTAAGGATTTTTGCTCAATTTCCAATGCTTCCTCATAGTGATATGGAGGCTGAAATGGCAGTGGTTTTTCCAGGTCACTGATGGGACACATACATAATAATAATAATAATGATAACTCATATTAATACATTTCATAGTCACAAAGTATTTTACACACATTATTCCATTTGAGACTCACAAAAACCTATGGGGCCAGCAGAAGAATAATTGTAATCCTGTTTTACAGTCACAGAAACTGAAGTTCAGAAATTAGAAGTAGTGCCTGATGGTTGAAAGATTGTTGGGGTTTGAACTCAGATGACCTGGGGTCAGATCCTGAGTCTTGAAAAATAGTTTGACCTGGGGAAATTTTCTAAACCTTTCTGTCCCTATATTTCTTCATATATAAGATAAGAGGGCTAGATTACATGGCCTCTGAGGCTTCTTTCATTTTTCAATCAGCACAGTGCCTGGAATGGAAGCCCTGAATAAATGTTTGTTGACTTACTTAACTAAACCTCTGGTACTTTGAAAGTTTCAGTGACTTGACCAAGATCACTTCTGCCCACAGACTGGACTCAAAATCATGTTTTCTGATTTCTGATCTTTCTATCCTTCCACACTGTTACCTACTAGAGAAGCCAGCCATGGGAGCACTTTTCTCAAACTCTGAAGGAACAAGGAGTTGTTATCTGTCCCCAGGTAACCCAGTAGAGCTTTGATATGGGGAGGAGGAGGAACTGACTTCACTTTCAAAGTCTTTACCAGGCTTTAAGCAACAGACATCCTGTTCTAGCAAATTTATTCAGTTCCTGATGACTCCAAAAAAACAACTGTTTGGGGGTAGGGAAGCAAAAAAGATATTGAAAAGCCTTCCTGATAATAATGATGATGATGATGATGATGATGACAACAACAGTGATGATTATTTTGCCCATCTGGACATTGGCATTGATCATGTACTGATTTTTGTAACCAGTAAAACTTATGACTCATTACTTTTTTTAGGGTCTGTTTTTCTATCGTTCTTTGATTCTGTTCTTTGCTTGATGAAACTTCACATCTTCACATTTTCAACCGTACATGCATTTTTTGTATAAAACAAGAAAAGAAAAGGCTTTAAGGAGTAGATTGTTGTAGTGGTAATGAGCTCTCTAATAGAGAAAATGGGCATTAGTCAGCAACAGCAGAGGCCAGCAGCCACACTGCGACAAATAGTGCATATGCTTCATTGATAAGCATTTCTGTGACATTATGGATACAACTACCATCTACCCTGGGAAAGTTCCAACTTTAGGAAAACAAGTATACATATATATACATACATATACATTTACATATACATATATATATATATATATATATATATATATATATACCTATATACAATTTATTTATTTTTAGTTTTCAACATTCACTTCCATAAGATTTTGAGTTTTAAATTTTCTCTCCCTCTCTTGTCTCCTCACTCCCCAAGACAGCATGTAATCTGATATAGGCTCTACTTATACATTCATATGAAGCATATTTTCACATTAGTCATGATGTAAAGAAGAATTAGAACTAAAGGGAGGAACCATGAGAATGAAGAAACAAAACAAAACAAACAACAAAAGAAAAGGAAACCAAGTAGTATGCTTCCATCTACATTCAGACTCCATAGTTCTTTCTCTGGACGTGCATGGCATTTTCCATCATGACTCTTTTGGAGTTGTCTTAGATCTTTGCATTGCTGAGAAGAACTAAGTCTATCAGTCAGTCATTGTACAATGTGGCTGTTACTGTGTACAATGTTCTCCTGTTCTGCTCATTTCATTCAGCATCAGTTCATATAAGTCTTCCCAGGTTTTTCTGAAGTCCACTTGCTCATTATTTCTTATAGCACAATAGTATTCCATTGCATTTATATATCACAACTTGTTCAGCCATTCCCCAATTGATGGGCATCCCCTCAGTTTCCAATTCTTTGCCACCACAAAAACCTATTATAAATATTTTTGTACATGTGGGTCCTTTTTCCATTCTTGTGATCTCTTTGGGATACAGACCTAGAAGTGGTATTGCTAGGTCAAATTGTGTATGCACAATTTTATATCCTTTGGGCATAATTCCAAATTGGTCTTTAGAATGGTTGGATCAGTTCACAACTCCACCAACAATGTATTAGTGTTTCAATTTTCCCACACCTTCTCCAAGATGGATTATTTTCCTGTTTTGTCATGTTAGCCAATCTGATAGGTGTGATGTAGTACCTCAGAGTTGTTTTAATTTTAATTTCTCTAATCAATAGTGATTTAGAGCATTTTTCATATGACTATATATAGCTTTAATTTCTCCCTCTGAAAACTGCCTGTTCATATCCTTTGACCATTTATCAATGGGGGAACAAAAACAAGTATATTTTAAAGGAGGCTTTGCCCAATGAAGATCTTTGGTGTTGTGAGGAGAGCGTTGGGTTTGGAGTCAGACTATATGATCTGGATTCAAATCCTAGCTTTTTCACTTATTTCCCATGGAAATTTGGTGAAATCATTTAACTTCTCTGGACCTTAGTCTCTCCATCTATAAAACAAGGACAATAGACTAGATGCTTTCTATCATTCCTTCCAGCTCTAAAATATGTTATGTTTTCCTGATCATTAGTTAAAAAATAATAATCACCACAATTATGGCATTAGATTGTGCTGAATGATAAGATAAAGAAGCTTCAGAATTTTTAAACAAATGTTACATAAAATAGGTGATAGGGGGATAGAGACTTGATCTGTGATCTCATTGGGATAGAGAACTCCTGATAAGGAAATTCCCTCTGCTAAAGCAGGCCAGTACATTCTCTACAACTAAATAATCTTAAAGGCTACTCGTGGGTGGTGGGGAGGCCACATGTGGCCCTCTAGGTCCTCAAGTGCAGCACTTTGACTGAATCCAAACTTCACAGAACACATCCCCTTAATAAAAAGATTTGTTCATAAAACTTGGACTCAGTCAAAAGGCCCCACTCAAGGACCTAGGAGGCCACATGTGGCCCACCCCTGGACTGTGTTGTAGCCAAGGTTTCACAGTCAGTATGTGTTAGAGGCAGGTGTTGAATCTAGGTCTTCCCAGTTCTAAGGACAATTCTCTATTTATCATACCCCACAGAACCTTTATTTTTGGTCTTGAAAATCTTGAAATGGAAACTACCCAACAAAGGCTGCTTTTAATAATAGTTGTTACTTTGCTGGATCAATTGTCTATAGGGATAATGACTTTTTTGGAAGTCATAGAAGTAAGAAGCCACATTGAAAAATCACCCCAACTCATAGTTATTTCATACATTTCTAGGTAAAATTCCTTTAGGTATATAATAAATGTAGAATTGGGTCAGCTAGGTGGCACAATGGATAGAGCACCAGGCTTAGAGTCTGGAAAATCTGAGTTCAAATGTAGTCTCAGACACTTAGCAGCTAAGTGATCCTGAGCAAGTCATTTAACACTGTTTGCCTCAGTTTCTTCATCTGTAAAATGAGCTGGAGAAGAAAATGGCAAACCCATCCAGTATCTTTGACAAGATGCCAAAGTGGGGTTTCAAAGAGTCAAACATGATTGAAACAACTGAACAACAACCACAAAATGTGGAGTTATTGAAAGTTTAAATTCTTACAGGTATAACCAAGCTTCCAACCAAGCGTAGGGAATTTTGTTTACCAATGCATATATGGAAGGAGATGTAACTTCTAAGTTGTACGGGGAATGCTGAGAAAATGTGATGTTAAGTATTTGTGGAATTGGTGGAATTGGTACCAAGTTTCTTCAGGGACATCATTCGCAACACAGTCTTTGGGAGATACGGCTGGGGAGACAGAAAGACTTTGAAAGCTGCAAACCTGTAGGGGAAGCTGGCTTCTGAATATGTCCCTTACGTACAGCCTGTTTCTCTAAAGACTTCAGAGACTTTCTGCTGGGCAATCTTGGAGTTTCTCTCTTTGGTCTGAGCTGAGAGCTCCTCTCTCAGATAAAGGGGTCATCCACTTTTGTGTATTTTCGGATACATTCTGGTATTTAGAACTTCTTTGATTACTTATTTGCTTGGATAAAAAGTTTCACTTATTATTCACTATTTGTGATAGTCTCATGTAACTAGAATTGGCTAGGAAGGTGCTAAGCTGCTGAGTATGAACTGAAGGCTACTATACTAATAAGAGTGAGCAGGTAAAACATCTTTCTGAAATGTATCCCCATTCCCACCAAATGATATCTGTGTACCAGCAACATTTGAGGGGACACATGTATACAGAAACATATAGTGGAAGTAAGGAAGAAGAAAAAGAAAGAAGGAAAGAAGAAAGGAAACATGCATTTATTAAGTGCTTATCATGTGCCAGGCATTGGACTAAATCCTGAGGATGCAACTGCAAGCAAAAGAAAGTCCTTGACCTCAAAGAGATTAATTTTTTTTTTTTTTGGTGAGGCAACTGGAGGTAAGTGACTTGCCGAGAGTCACACAGTTAGTAAATGTTGTGTCTGAGGCTAGATTTGAACTCAGGTCCTCCTGACTTCAAGGCCAGTACTCTATCCACTGCACCACCTAGCTGCCCCAAGATTAAATTCTAATATAAGATAACACACAAAAGGGAACTGAAAAATTGGAAGGGGGAACAAGTTAAGATATCCAGCACTGGATCTTGGTTTTGAAATCCAAAAAGCCAAAAAGAAGGCTGGGAGGAGAATGAAGGCAGTCTGGCTTGGGCCCTTCCAAAGATTGGAGGCTGCAGGAGGAATGAAAAAATAAGAGAAATGGAGCTGGCCTTGGGAAGGAATATTTTAGGTATATTTATAAAACTGTGGCACTATAAGTATATTTTAAAATGGGAGAGTATGGCTCGTAAAAATCAAACATTTTTTTTCCAGTCAAGTTCATTTTGTGAAAAAACCCTCTGGTTATCTACCTTGACTGCAAAAGTCTCCCACATTGCATTTGCCTTTTATTTTTTCTTAGACTTTCAGTATTAATTATAGTATGTTTGCATCTGAATGCATTTACAGGTAGCCCAGACATAAAAGAGCCCTTGGCACTGTTGGAGCTTACCAATCTATAACAGGCTCCAGGAAGCAAATAGAAACACATGCATGCACAATTTTATTCTTCATTGAAAACTAGAAAGAAGAAAAGTAAATTTGTTGTATTGGAGTTTGTTGTATCCTTTGGAAGAATATCAGGATTTGTTCTCTCCCTGATTTTTGCTTCTTCTGGTGCTTAGATGGTTAGAGGAAAATGGAAGCCAGAGATCAGATAGAGGATTATGATATTAAATAGCTATAGTGTGAAGGACTGGAAATATAATGGAAACCCATCGAATGGGGAAAAAAATTAAAAATTAACAAAAGAACTCTGGAATCAATTGTGAGACTTTGGAGACACTGGCACAGGACTGTTCAGCACTGGCATGCCCACATCAGAGAAGGTACTGTGCTCCATGAGCAAAGCAGAATTGCAGTAGCTCAAAAGAATTATGAGATACACAAATTTAGATGTATCTCCATTCCAAATGTTCAAATAGACTACTTGTGCCTGACCTGTGGTAAAGCCTTCTGAACTCATACTGGCCCAATCGATCATAATTGGACACACTGTACTTTGACCTAATATCGTGATGTCATTTTGGTTCTCTTCAAGAATGTACAATGACTAACTAATAGGTACTTAATAAATACTTGTTGACTTAGCTTTACCTCTCCAATTCCTTCAACCCAACCTCAAATAGTATGTCCTTGAGGTCCAACACTATCCTGGTTTTCCCTCTCTGGCCACTCTTCATGTTTATCAACAATCATTCTACAATGTGGTGTCTAGAACTACTGAACACATACATCAAATGGAGTTTGACTAGGGCAGAGTACATGTTAATGTCACTTCCCTAGTTTTAGAACATATGTCTCTTAAAGCAGTTTAAGACTGAATTATTTTTCTGGGCTAATTCAACCATCATTTCTTTTAAATGTTTTTAAATTTGAGAACTATTTCCAAGCAAACACAAAAACCTTAGAAGAACCAATTTGTTTTTAGCTGATACGGTAATTACAAATTTTCTCATCTATTCACTAAAGCACTTCACCTAAAGACTTCAATTAGGAAACACCACATTTGCTTATTTTCTCTTGTTTTCATTCTTGAAAAGTATCATCTGGGAGTCAAAAAAGGTAATTCCATCTTAGGTTACATTAAATGAAAATAGAAGTATCCAGAATGAGGGAGGCAAGTAAATTAATCAGTAAGCATTATTAAGCACTACTTTGTGCCGGATACTGCGCTAAACATGAGGGACATTATATTCTCTCCTGGTCAGACCATGCCTGTGCTCAGTATTGAGGTCTACACTTCAGGAAGGAATATTGATTTGCTGAAGAATATCCAGGCAGAAGTAAGCAGGGGATTCAAAACTATTCCACACGAGGATCAAATTGAAAGAAGGAAGGAAATTTTGTCTGGAGAAGAGAAAACTCAGATGGAACATGTTGACAGTCTTCAAATCCTGGGAGATGACTGTGGTTTGTGGCAAGAGGGCTGGATGTGGTGATAGATTGTCTGGATTAAAATCCTGGCCCTGCCATTCATAGCTGTGTGATCTTGGGCCAGCCACCGAACTTTTTTGGCCTGACTTTCCTCATCTATAAAATGAGATCAGACTAGATTATTTCTAAGGTTGCTTCATGTTTAAAAGCCTGTGATCCTAAGATTTTCATATGGATATGGGATTCAGTTTGTTCCACTTGGCCTTAGAGGGGAGAATTAGGACGAATTGACAAAAGGTCCAGGGAACCTAATTTTGGCTGAATTCAAGGACAAACTCCCTAAAGATTATAATTGTCCAGAAGAAGAATGGGCCAGAAGCAGTGAACTTCCAGACACTGGAGACCTCTAAGTAAAAGTGAAGTGATCAATTGTGAGTCATGGGCTTTGAATGAATAAAATAAAGGCATTTATTACACACTTATCTCACGGTAAGTTTTTGGCCAGATGTTGGGGATAAATTAAAAAAGTGAGATTATTCGACCCCATGGGAATCTTACATTCCACTGAGGGACATTTCACCTATAAGGATGTGATGGTCAGTAAAGGAGTTTTGGTCTTAAGAGTTATGGGAATAGCAAATGGAGCCAGAGAGGCTGTTAATTGACTGTCTTTCTAGAGATGATCATAGCACTGATTTGATTTCTATTCGCAGAGCTAGAGGTGAAAGGGAGTGGGGAGGGGTAGCAGGATTGATGCTTCACATAGGGGTTGGTTTGGATGGCCGCTGAGTTTTCTTCCAATTCTTGCACTAGGAGACTTATCACTAATTCATATGGTCCTTTGTCTTTCCCTGACAGAAACTACAATTTCCAGTTTATGTCACTTTTTGTGATATACATTCCTGAATATTTATATGTAAATCAAACCCTTTTCTGGTTAAAAAAAATTAGTAACATTTTGGATGCATTAGAGAAAATTACTATTTAAAGGCTTTTATTGTGACTATATAATGAGTAATCTTTCTCTAATGTATCTTTTATTACAAATTTAGATTTTCATTTAACACATATTTACATAGTATTTCATTGTTTACAAAACACTTTCCTAATAAAGTCACTATAAAGTAGATGGTTTAAGCATTTGTATGTTTATCCTTTTTCCATGAAGAAATTGGGGCTCAGAGGTCACACAGCTAGGCTAGAAGTCAGAGCTGGGACTCATCCAATGTTCTTTCCCCAATACTGGACTGCCTTCATATCTTTGCTAAAAGAAAGATTAACTTGTGGTCATAATGAATGAGGTTTTACCGTACACATATATGTAGAATTTGGGCAGAAACTTTCAAATGGAAATGTACCACATGGAAAAAGTATATGCTACTAAGAGGCTTGTAAGTAGAATGAGTGTGACTATAAGACATTTTTTCTCCACAGACATACATTTTTTTTTAAATATAGAAAACATATTTCAAATTACTTTTATAAATTAGGGTTCTTGATATGTTTACTTAACTGAATGTATGTTTGAGTCAGAGTCAAGAAACACATTTT
The DNA here is from genome assembly GCF_003287225.1 of Phascolarctos cinereus. Lineage (NCBI taxonomy): Eukaryota > Metazoa > Chordata > Mammalia > Diprotodontia > Phascolarctidae > Phascolarctos > Phascolarctos cinereus. The sequence continues at coordinate 62,209,167 of NW_027556180.1, forward strand.
ATACCAGCAATATAATTAGTCTCTTTTGCTTTTGCTCTTTTGCCCTATAGACAGTTATATTCACTGGAAATCAAAATATATTCAGCAGAGCTTTTATATACAATATTTAATTGTGTTTGGTAATTTTTCTACATTAGAAAACAACAGGCTTATTAATTTTTTTACCATGACCAAAGAGCATTTATAGGGTGCACCAATCTGAAATACACACACAAAGTCTGGCTTCTTTAGGCATTCCCAGTTCTAACATGAAGTGCCCTTGAAAATGTCCCGTGTCCCCTACCATGTGATTAAGGTAGCTTATTTTGATTGGCTCCCTGTGTCTTTAAAACTGGCAAGACTGCTCTGTTTCCCCTTTATGGTGAGCTCTTTATTTTTGGCTAAGCTTCTCTTCTTACCTGCTGCATTCAATTTGGATACCATCAGCTAAGCAGATGAGAAGAGAAAGACTTGCCTTCCCCTATTTTTACCCTATCTCTGAGAAATGGGCCTGGGAGTGTTTGTTTTGTTCTGCATTGTTTGTCCTAGTTTCAGGTACTGGAGGTGATCCCTATGATTGGGAGTTTAAGCTGTGGTGATCTTGGAACAGGATTTCAAGCTGGATGGTACAGTCAGTCAGCTTGGCATGGAAGCCCTGTGAAGCTACGGTGTCTGGGATTCAAGCCCTTGGGGAGGAAAGGGTTTGGTATTGAAACCAGGATTGTACTCTCTAGGAACTGAACTAAAATATGAACCTAATCCCTTTCCCTTCCCCAGAAACTGAGGTAGTATAGGAGAAGAGGATCATGCCTTCCACATGTTGGGGGACTAATTTTTGTGTGTGTGTGTGTGTGTGTGTGTCTATATATATATATTAATATATATATATATACTATATATAAGTGACATATATATATTATATAATATATATATATTATTATATATATTATATATATTATATATATATGTAGCTGACATTAAGTGACTTGCCCAGGGTCACACAGCTAGTAAGTGTCAAGTGTTTGATTTGAGGCCAGATTTGAACTCAGGTCCTCCTGACTTCAGGGCTGGTACTCTATCCACTGTATCACCTAGCTGCTCCTGAGTTTGTATATTTTTAAAATTATCTTTTGAAATAAATATTCCTTTGTAAAAGCTCTGTGTTACATACATATGGCTAATGTCTAGTGACATTAATTGGCCAGTCTCTAGGTTAATCAGAGCAGCTAGCCATGATTCTCCAAAATACAGCCAGTTAGATGGCATAGTATATAATGCACTGGACTTGGAATCCAGAATGGTCTGAGTTCAAATCCAGCCTTAGATACTTATGTCTATAGCTATGTCACTTACTAGACAAGTTACTTAATGTATGCCTGCCTCAGTTTCCTCATCTGCAAAATTGTGATGATAATAGCATCTACCTCTATATTTATAAAATACTTTGAAAACCTTAAAGTGTTCTATAAATGCTAGCTATGATGGTTAATAGTATGTGGGAAATGATCTATTATAAGCACAAAGTATATAATTGAACACCAGTCAAGTAGATAATTCAACATTATTCTGATAAAGATGTCTTCCTGGACAACAAGTGATAAACCAGAAAATGCAACATTTGCAATTACAGCTTCAGGTTAGAATCAGAGAATAACAAATGCACATGGACTCAGTAGCAATTTGATTGGGGAAAAATGATCACTATTGCTGATTTACTACTTCTAAAGATAATCCCTGCATTGAAGATGATCAGGCCAAAGAAATTGGAAAAGAGGGAAAAGAAGAACACGGTAGAGTATATGTGGGTGTACTTGGTTTCCAAAAGTATTACCTTGGAATATCAAAATGACATGGAATGTTTCCCAGACCTAAAAGAAATATGGAGATAACGCAGTTGGAAGAAATTTTAAAATAAACTAGTCCAATCCCTTTGTTTTAAGATGAAGAAAACTGAAGTCCAGAGAGATTAAGTAACTTGCTTAGGCATATGGCTGGTAGGTATCAGAATCAGAATTCAAACCCAGATCTTTTGGCTCTTAAGTCCAGTGTTTATCTCCACTGCACAATGCAGACTCCTTAACTAAGGTTTAGTCAGTGCAGATGAGCAAGAGTGAATGATAGCCCAATAGATCCAAACTTGTGTAGCACATAAAAGACCTTCACAAGATCTTTGTGAAGTAGGGTAGTGTAAGAATTATCATTCTCATTTTATATATGAAGACAATGACTCTCAGAAAGGTCAACTTGCCAAGGGCCAGACAGCTAATAAATGTTACAAGTGAGACTCAAACTCATGCTTTCTAACCTCAGAACTGGTCAGGGTGGTATCCCTAACACTTGGGGTAGCTACACTTCATTACTACACTTGCAAATCACTCTGGGTCCTAGCTGAATTTTTTCATTTTGAAAACTCATCGATAAATTGACTTCAAGAGAAAAAAAAAATCAGTTAAGTCATTATGTCCCAGGCATTAAATAATATTAATATACCCTGAAAGGAGCAGTCATTTGTGTCTCTCATGAATATTTAAAATTTTTAATTTTCTTGTATTTCTTAAAGGCAAATTTGAATTTAGAGCAGAGGTTCTTAACATGAGGTCTTCTGCCTTTCAAACCACCTTATATTTAACTACTTCTTATTTATTCACTTCCTATACTCATATATGTATTTTTTGTCTTTCTCATAAGAATGTAAGACACTTGCAAGGAGTAGGAGCAGGTGTTTGTTTCTTTCTTAGCATTTATATCCCTGAGGTCTACCACAGTGCCTGGCATAGAGTAGGTTTTCATTCATGCTTATTGAGCAATTGATAAATGTACATATGAACATTCACTAAACTAAACATACATAAATACATTTTTATCCTTTGAAAAACTTTTTAATTAGGCACAAATAATAATTTTGTCCATATTGTGATAGCAAAAAAAAAAAAGCATTAGATCTGAGAGTTAGGCTGCTAGGTCTATTACCAGCTCTGCCATTAATTCTGAATAAGTCATCTAATTTCTCTCAACTTCATCATCCTCATCTGGAAAATGAGGGGATTGAACTGCAGGGTTTTTGGGACCCCTTCTAACTGTAATGTCCTTTAAACAAAGATATCCTTAAAGAAGTATGCATTTTATCAGCCTTAGCCAAGGAAGTTAATAAACATGAATATAGTGAATAGCATAAAAAAAAAAACCTGCCATGATGTTGCTATAGTGACATCAAGGGCACAGATGTAAGGAAATCCACAATCACATCTGTATGAGCAAAATGCTTCAATATCATTAGACTTTACTTTGAAGACATCTAATTAAGTCTGAAGCCTCTTGGAGGAAAAACACAGATAAAGATATCTGGTTACTGGCAGGAGAGCGCAGAATCTCTAATTGTTTCCCATGAAAGATAGAGGGAAAAAAAACCCTAAACATTCCAAATGTTTGTTTCATTGTACAACATTAGGTTATTTTGTGTTATTGTTTTCTACCTCTGCTTATGAAATTAGGCAAAGGAAGATAGAATAATGAAAGTCAAGATGGGGTAAAAGAATTTCAAGGGCAGAAATTGCTCATTCTCATTCTCATTCTAACCAGGTTTTTAAATTTTTTAGGTTTGTTTTTATAGCAAGAAGAAGAATGATTTGCTTGCAAGGTAGTTATTTTCCCAGTAAACTACATGAACAAATTCAGAGGTGGGCAGTTCTTTCAAACTTTTGACCTTTTTGTTTATATTTTTCCTTTCTGTAGCAAACCTTGGATAAATTGAAATGCTTAAGTAAAGGAACTATTCCACCTGACTGAATTATTTGTATAACCAAGGACTAACTAGAAATAGTATTTTATTTCAACCTTTAAAAATTTCTGAACCATATTAAGCTAATTTCCTGCCTTTTGTTTGTATAATAAAGTGATTGTAATTGAATTTGCACTTGAACCTTGGGAATCTTGAATGACAGCATCATCATCATTCTGGGTTGTCAGTTTGGACTATAAATGTAGATTTAGAAATCAAGTCAATAAGCATTTATTGAGGCCTGGTGCTAAGCACTGAAAATACAAACACAAGCAGAAAGAAAGAAAATCCTTGTTCTCAAGGAACTTACATTTAAATGCAAGACAATACCACATAAAAGCAAACCCAAAAGCTTCTGGTGTGGGTCGTGAATGAGCTCTTCTACCTAAATGGAATTGTAGTGGAAAAAGTCCAGGGAGTCAGGAGTACAGTCCAGGAACAAATGAAGACCTGGGAAGTTCTGAGAGGAGCTGACCAATCAGAAGAAGGGATCATAAGGGTGCCATGTACTTTCAGTGTGAGAAGGCTGCTGTGGTATGGTGGAAATAGTCCAGTGAGTAAAGAGTGAAGCTCAAAGAAGACATGACCGAGCTGGGCACGTTCCTTAAAATGTAGGTGCTGATCATAGAATCATAGATGTAGGGTGTGCCTCTTCTGAGAGGAAGTCCCCTCATTTTACAGATGGGGAACCTTAGGCTGAGGAAGGTGAAATGTTTGGTCACACAGGTATAAGCACTGAAGGCACATTTGAACCCAGATCTCATGAGTCCAAATGCAATGCTCTCTCTATTGCACTATGTTGCTTTGATGTCATAACATACCCTGAAAGTTTTACTTGTTTAACTAAACCCTGGATGTCAACTTGCTTTTTTGTCATTTGTTTCTTGAAAGGCATTCTTGAAAATGGAATGCAAAGGGGGGTGGGGCGGAGCCAAGATGGCGAGTGAAAGCAGTGACTTGCTTGAGCTCTCCCCCAAACCCCTCCAAATACTCATAAAAAATGTCTCTAAACAAATTCTGAAGCAGCAGAACCCACAAAAAGACAGAGTGAAACAAATTTCCAGCCCAAGACAACCTGGATGATTGATCAGAAAGGTGTATGCTGGGAGCGCAGCGTGGGTGCACAGGCTGCAGCAAACCTGGAACAGGCCTCAGAGGACTGAATCGTGGGCAGCTATGGAGGTTTCCAGACTCCTCAATCCACGAATGCCAAAGACAATTTAGAAGGTCAGTGGGAAAAGTCTGTTTCTGTCGGTGGTCAGAGAGGAAGGTGGGGTCTCAGCTCCATTCCCCAAGAGCCTGGCCCTGGGGGTGGGCAGCTGCTTCCCAAGCTTCCTGCCCACAGACTGAGGGGGAATCCAGTGGCTGATCAGAGAGGGACTGTAGGGATCTCTTTGCCAGTGCTGAGGCAGGAATTTCTTGCTTTGCCCGTGTGTGGATCTAGGTCACAGTTCTGGGCGGCCGTGTTGGGGTGAGGAGGAGCACTGGCGTGGTGGAGCTTGTAGTGGCTGTTGAGAGGAACCCCTCCTCATAGTTACGAGATAAAAAGGAATACTTGTGGTCACAGGCCAGGAAAGGAGTAAATACCTCTCCCCTTATCATACCACCTTGGAAGAAATGAAAATTTACAGGTCGCTACAAGTATCTCTGAAAACAGCTACACAAACCCCTGAAGCTTGGGACAGTACACTCTCCACATTGGAAGCAGACTCTTACCTTAACAAAGAGTTTAAAACTCAAGTAATTGGCTGGGATCATGAGCAAGCAGTGCAAAAAGAGTCAGACTATATTATCTTACTTTGGTGAAAAAGAAGATAAAAATATACAACCAGAAGAAGACAACAAAGTCAAAGCTCCTACATCCAAAGCCTCCAAAAAAATATGAATCAGTCCCAGGCCTTGGAAGAGCTCAAAAGGGATTTTGAGAAGCAAGTAAGAGAAGTAGAGGAAAAACTGGGAAGAGAAATGAGAGTGATGCAAGAAAATCATGAAAAACAAGTCAACAGCTTGCTAAAGGAGACCCAAAAAAATACTGAAGAAAATAACACCTTAAAAAACAGCTTAACCCAAATGGCAAAAGAGGTCTAAAAAGCCAATGAGGAGAAAAATGTCCTAAAAAGAAAAATTGGCCAAATGGAAAATACTTCCTTAAAAATTAGAATAGAGCAATTGGAAGACAGTGACTTTATGAGAAATCAAGACACTCTAAAACAAATCCAAAAGAACGAAAAATTAGAAAACAATGTGAAATATCTCATTGGAAAAACAACTGACCTGGAAAATAGATCCAGGAGAGAGAATTTAAAAATTATTGGACTATCTGAAAGCCATGATCAGAAAAAGACCCTAGACATCATCTTTCCAGAAATTATCAAGGAAAATATTAGATATAATATATTAGAACCAGAGGGCAAAATAGAAATTGAAAGAATCCACAGATCTCCTCCTGAAAGAGATCCCTAAAGGAAAACTCCTAGGAATATTGTAGCCAAATTCCAGAGTTCCCAGGTCAAGGAGAAAATATTACAAGCTGCCAGAAGGAAACAATTCAAGTACTGTGGAAACACAATCAGGATAACACAAGATTTAGCAGCTTCTACATTAAAGGACCGCAGGGCATGGAATATAATATTCCAGAGGGCAAAGGAGATAGGATTACAACCAAGAATCACCTACCCAGCAAAACTGAGTATAATCCTTCAGAAGAAAAAATAGTCACTCAGTGAAATAGAGGACTTTCAAGCATTCTTGATGAAAAGACCAGAGCTGAACAGAAAATTTGACTTTCAAATACAGGACTCCAGTGGAACATGAAGAGGTAAACAGGAAAGAGAAATCATAAGAGACTTATTAAGATTGAACTGTTTACATTCCTGCATGGAAAGATGATATTTGTAACTCATGAGAACTTTTTCAGTATTAGGGTAGTTGAAGGAAAAAAATTGTATGTATGTATATATAGATAGATAGAGGGCACAGGGTGAGTTGAAGATTAAGGGGTCATATCTGGAGAATAAAATTAAGGGATGAGAGAGGATGATACTCGGAGAAGAAAGGGAGAGGTAGAATGGGGTAAATTATCTCACAAAAAAAAAACAGAAAAGAAAAGTCTCTCACAGTGGAGGGGAAACAGGGGAAGGTGAGAGGGAATGAGGGAATCTTATTCTCATAGGATTTGGCTTAAGGAGAGAATAACATACACATTCAATTGGGTATGGAAATCTGTCTTACCTTACAGGAAAATAGGGGGAGAAGGGGACAAGAGAGCAGGGGGGGAAAGAGAGGAGGGCAGATTGGGAAAGGGGGTAATCAGAAGCAAATACTTTTGAGGAGGGACAGGGTCAAAAGAAAGAATAGAATAAATGGCAGGGGGGGCAGGATAGGATTAAGGGAAATAGAGTTAGTTTTTCACAATATGTCTACTAAGGAAGTGTTTTGCATAACTGCACATGTACAACCTATATTGAGTTGCTTGCCTTTTCAATGAGGGTGGTGGGGAGGGAGGAAGGGAGAAAATTTGGAACTCAAAGTTTTAAAAACACATGTTTTAAAAAAAATGTTTTCACATGCAACTGGGAAATAAGAAATACAGGAAATGAGGTACAGAAGTCTATCCTGCTCTACAGGAAAATAGAAGGGGAAGGGGATAAGAGAAGGGAGGGTGGAGAGATAGAAGAGAAGGCAGACCAGGGGAAGGGGTATTCAGAATGCCTGCCATCTTGGGGTTGGGGGAGGGGTGAGAAATTTGGAACTCAAAAACTTGTGGAAGTGAATATTGAAAACTAAAAATAAATAAATTTATATTTAAAAAAAGTAAAATAAAATCCCACCTTCTGCAAAAAAAGAAAGAAAGAAAACGGAATGCAAAAAAGTTGGGGGTGAACTGAAGCTACCCATGATCCTTTTTGTGATTTTTTTTTCATCTCTGGTGATTTCTGGGAGAGACTCCCTCTAACAACATATTGATATGTGAGGAGATTGTAAGTGAGGCACTGAGAAGGACCCTTAGAACTCAAAGGTTCAGTTTATTACTCACAGGCATGCAAGCATGCTCTTCTTTAGCCCAGCAGTCCCATGGGTGCATGACAGTGGCTCCAGTGCTCATAGGGATGTGTATTTTGGTTGAGAGTCCAGATCTCTGGGTCTCTGCCCTTCTATCTGATTGTTGATGTTGGGAATATTCACAGAGACTGAGTGGGAAGGGGAATTTAGAGATAGTCAATCAGTGAGTTGTCTAGTCTTTCTCACACACATATATGCATACCCCTTGCACCCCCATCCATCTTATTGGCCCAAAAGCCATTGTGATTAGAAAATTTTCTCCTGTCCTTGCAGACAAGAATTAGATGAAGTTTGCTAAACTGATTATGTTCAATAGAATCTTATGTTCCTTTCCTAAATGAGTTGATTAAACCAATATTGAGCATACTGGAACTTCTCGGTACTTGGGTGGGTCAAACACAGAGTTGCTTCTGAAAGTTGGGGCCTAACAATAGGTTAATCCTCATGATATTCTCACTTCTGTTCCCCATCAGAAAGTGAATCATTTGAGAATGCTTCCAATGATAAGCTTGTGAAAATTAACTTCTGCCCAATGGCAAATGGGAAATTTTATTCCAGGAGAAATCAATCTTGTTTTTCACCCCATTCTTTGCTGATTTCTGCAGAAGCATTCTTTCAAGATTGATTAAAGAAAAACACTAAAATAATTTTGTAAATGTAATGCTATAAAAATCATTAGGAGTATACACCTTTTATGTTATATTTTGTTTGTTATTTAGATACAGGATGAGTAATATACAGAGGCACTAAATCACTTATTTTTTGAAGTTATATTGATGGTCTCATCATGTAAATATAAATAACCAACCTCCATTTTCAAGGGCAAATGAATTGTTTTCAGATTGACTTATACCTAGAAAAATAATGATTCAGTGTTTCCTTTCTCACTATATAATGTGCAGTCCATTATTGGTCAGTGTGTAGATCCAGTTACAATGAATTCTTTTGGTGAATAATGTTTTTTTTTCAGTTTTCAGAATGATTATTTGTTGAGTTGGTACTTAAAGAGAATGGTGGAAGACTATAAAGGTATTTCCTCACAAAATAGCAAAAGCCAAGAGCATGGAAAATCAGTCTGTAGAAAGTTTGTCATGAAACTAAGGACATTTATGGACGAAACTGGGAAGGTAACAAGCAGATGAAAAAATGGAACAGTTCTATCAACATTTCTAAAATAAATTATTTTCATCATTGATTTTAGTGGAACCACCACATTTTGACTTTAACACTTCAGTCCCCTTTGTTCCATATGAAGAAGTGAAAGTAACATCAAAGAAGAAGGACAGATACAGCAGCTTAACCAGATCAAATATACACAAAAGAGTCTATACTGTGAAGGCAACATAATTTTTGGAAGTATTGAAGTATTGGGTTCTTAAGATGTTTGAAAAAGGGGAAGTAATTGAATAATATAAAAAAAAACCCCAAGAGTATCATTACCAAAAAAAAAGCCATTAAGAGGACATCAAACACTATTGACTTACATCCTAATTTCTGTTATCTATGAAATCTTTATGCAAATGATCTGCATATGTAACAAAGGTATTATCAATTAAAATGTGAGAAAGAAATAGGCTTGAACAAATGATTTTTCATGATAGAACACATCAGTAAAATCATATATTGATGGAAAGGTACAGTGAATATAAAATATTTCTATATTTATAGTTTATTGATTATTTTTAAAGTCTTTGACTTCAGGTCCACTTTGTCCTGATTAGAGAATGTATGAATTCAAACTCACATGGCCCATTATATCTTGTTGGCTCCTCCATGCTTCACATTCTATGCTGGCCATCTTCTTGTCATCTGCCCTGCTGCAGAAACTTTTAGATTACCAGACACCATGCCCTGGGGAAATTAACACACATAGCTTTGGAATTCTTTCTTCAGGTCTGAGCCATCCTTACCGATGAACATCAGAGCATAAACTCACATGACCCCTTATAATGAGTTGGCTTTAGTCATTATTAACTTCTACTTTAGACACTTTCTTGCCATCTGCACTTTCCTCTAGCTTTCTACCTTTTCCCCTGGGAAAGTTCATCAAATCACTATGTCCATTGAAGACCAAAGGGAAATTCAACATTGTATGGCTCCTTTCAACATCTCTCAAATAAAAAAAAAAACCACCTCTCCATCCTCTTGAGAGTAGGGGTTATTTTGCTTTTTGTATTTGAATCTTAGCTCAGAACTTAGCACAGTGGTTGGCCCATAGTAATCAGTTAATAAATTTCTTTTTGTTTATTCATTCCAGGCATTCATTTATTTGATAGACTAATCTATCTTGGATAGATACTAATGATGGACAGTGAAGTGGGCTTAGATTAGAACAAAAGGAAAAAAACAGACTGGATTGCATCTGGGAATTTGTGCAGTGCTTCCAACAATTCTAATCCACTTCTTGAGGTACATAGAAGCCCACATTTTTAATCCTGATATTCTATGGATACTGTTTTGCTACAAATTATGGAACACTACCATTTCGGAAAAAAAAGTGGAAGATGACCTTATGGACAGTGGCAAGATGTCTGATGGGTGTAAGTGGGTAGTAGCATATTAGCTACAATGACTTTTGTGCTACAAGTGTAAAAGGGATCATCTAGTAAATGTGTAACTGGAAAAAAAAAAAGAGGTAGGCTCCTGAAGTAACCAGAGAGAAGGGTTAGCAGATGGATAGATGGAGTACTACCCTGACGGAATGGTGGCATTAATAGAAGGTTAGACTATCTAGGAGAAAGTCTCTAACACTTTTGGTACACCTTATATAAAGGAGTGATAAGAGGCATGAGCAAACATCACATAGATGGTAATAATATTTATGTAACACTTTAAGGTTTGCAAAACACTTACAAAAGTTGTGTGCTTGATCTGCTTTGATCTACATAATAATTTTGTGAGTTAGGGGTTGTTATCTCCATTTTACAGATGAGGAAAATTAAGTAGTTGCTATTAATATTCCTATTTTATGGATGAGGAAACTGATTCTGAGAGAAGTTAACTCACCCCCAATCTCATAGTTCATAAGGATCTGTAGTTCATGCTTTACTTACTCCAAATCTATCCACTACATTACCCTGCCTTTGATTTGTACCATTTTAGGGAGGATCTACTACCACTGAGATCATGGACCTATTGTGATCATGAAGTCTTTGAGCCTGGTACTTAGGACCACTAATGAAAGCTTTTCCAGGTATCCAGCTCAGTGCTTTGCAATGAGTGTGTCAGGATAGACCAGTACATGTTGCTGGCTTGGGCTCTACCTTCTTTCCTCATGCAGATTACCACTGGATGGTTGCCCCTCTTTTTTCTCTGTATTATTGTCTTTTAAACAAGTAGTGGAAAGAACATTGGAGTCAGAAGACCTGAATTCTACAACCAGCTCTGTCATTGGGTGTACCATTAAATGGCTTTCTGACTTTGGAAAAAAGTATTTAACCTCTCAGGACTCAGTTTCTTCATGTGTTCTAGGATGGTTTTCCCATTTGGAGATGCTATGATTTTTGCCTAACATCCTCCAAATTGAGCTCCAGAATGTCTCTTCTGGAAAGCTACCTCTTTAAAAACCTTGAACTGCTAATACCTTGAAGATCATTGTCCTAGAAGGAAGATCATGGACTTAGATATGGAAGGAACCTTAAAGATCACTTACTCCAACTATTTCACTTAATTTTTTTGAGTGCTATTGCTATCTTTTTCTTTTACATCATCTTCATTTCCCAATATATTCCCGCTCTTTCCCTGAGCTAGAAAGCTGTCTCTTACAACAAACAATTTAAAAAGAAGGGAGAAAACCAGTTCAACAAATATGAGAGACACATTAATCAAATCTGTCTGCATGTTCAGGAATATCAATCTCTCATCATTAGATTACAAGATCATAGATTTAGAACTGGAAAAAAACCATAGAAATAATTGAATCCTACCCTTCATTTTGCAAATGAGAGGTGAAGAGACTTGCCTGTGGCCATGCTTAGCAAGTAATAGAGCTAGGTTTTGAACTCAGGCCCCCTGACTCCCAAACCAGTGCTCTTTCCATTATACAGCACTACCTCCCACACTGACCTCTTCAGATGACTCACTACAAAAGCTCATGTTTTGTAATGATTGTCATGTGGAGACCCTGCAAAAGACATTCTGAATGAGATATCGAAAAGTTTCAAAAACATATATACAAAGACACATACAGTCACATCTAAATTATTTTCAAACTTTACAGATAATTAAATCTGAAGCCCCTTTGAAGGAAAACACAAAACAGAGCTACTGGCAGAGACCTTTATGTCTCTAATTATTCCCCATGAAAGATGGAATGGAGAATACATTTTCATCTTAGCTGAATAAAGATGAAGTGCTGTATGTCAAATATGTGCACACATTCACATGTGTATTCAGAAGAATTTTTTTTTATTTGTGAAAGCACTTTTTATATGACTGGAGGATAGTTAAAAGAGAAGAATGTGACAAATATGATCCTGGGATGTGAAATATTGGTCCCATTCAAAATATCCCAAGGCTTCCACTTAGCAAAACTGTAAGGGGGCTGGTAGAGGGAGTGTGAAGAGATTCTTTTAACAACCACCATAATGCCCCTCATCATCGTGCACATCATCTTCAGCAGGAAGAGTCAGGTGGGGCTGGCCACTTCCTTCCAGTAGCAGCATTGCTGTATTCCCTATAGAAGTACTTAACTTTTTTTTTTAAAGGAGCTCCAATTCTTTGCTTGGATACATAAAATGACAGTAAGAAATGGCATTGCTATCACCAGGATATCTTAGGAAGGAAGAATTTCCAATATAAAAAGCAATCAATTAAAAACAAAAACATAGTTCCTAAAGTGAACCTTTAGCAGAACTATCATATTCAAATGGATCTCAAGTGAAAGAAGCATACATCCAACCGATTTCTTCTCTTATAAGCTTCCCAATCATTCCCTAAGCCTTTCTAAATGTTAGTTTTATGATCCCATTTTATCAAGAGGAATCTTCACAATTAGACTGTTCAGGAAACCAACTTGTCCAAAGAGAAATCCAGTGACCCTATGTTGGTCATTTGCTCTGATTTTATTGGGTCACTAAGGAGAAGAAAATATATGGAGTGGAAAAGTGAATCTCAATTAAGTCATAAACCTGAGCCTCAAGTCATATCTTTATATGTACAGCCATTTCTGGAGAGAGACAGTAGAAAATGATATATGTCCACAAGCAACAGAGAAATTAAACTAACATGACTATGTTAAGGCTCAAGCCAACTTATGTGCTGAGGTATCAGAGCTTGACACTGGGCTGGACAAAGTGAGAAGAAACCAATAACTGTTCTGTAAGACTCAAGGACTTTTTAGACAGTTTCTCTACTTTTGTTTTCCACAAAGCAGAAGACACAGAATGACTGTGACTTGAAGAACATGACAGATTTTCTTACTTTGTAAAGCTCTCATCTGGAACTGAGACAAGTTTATTGGATGTGAGGGCAGGAGCAGTCAAGGTGAAAACAGTGTATGAATGAAGGAATGAGTGAATTAATGAATGAAAAATCATAAAGGGAATTCATATTTGTGGAAACATGCAGCTTTTAGCATGTACTTTTGCACTATAAAAAACACACCTTACAGACTAATAGAATGGAGAGTTTACTAGAAAGTAAGACAATACCAACTAGTAAATGAAGGAAATTAATTTGTTAAGACCCACAAGGTTATTTGTAGGCAAGAGAATGTCACTCAAATAGTACTCAAAGCCTTATATAACAAGAATTTGAATTTTTAAAAAAATATCTTCAATATCTGACATTATTTTTAGATAAGTAATTACAAGAGAATAATAGAAAAACACAAATGCAACAGTGCTCTCTTCCATTTATCCTCTGATGATCACTATTAGATTAGATCCACTATTAGATTAGATCAGTGGCTCTCAAAGCATGGTCTTGGAATCCCTTGAGATCCCTTGGAGTCAGTGGAATCACCAGGTTAAAACTATTTTCATAACAATACTAAGATGTTTTAATTTCTGATATAGTAAATATTAATAAATATAACCCACATAAATAAAAGCTCTTGGGGGGGTGTCTTCAATAATTTCTAAGAGTTTAAAGGGATCCTGAGACCAAAAAATTGGAGAACAACTGGATTAGATGAAGCTTTTATTTAGCACTTACTATGTACCGTGCACAGATAGGAATACAAAGACAAGCAAAAAGAAAAAATAATTTCTGAGCCAGGTTATTCTGATAAACTTTGTCAGCACAATAACAGACAATCATAGCACCTTTAATAAGTGACTGGGGCTGTCAAATGATGGGACTTTTGGTTCACCTTAGTAAGTCAGTCAAATGTTTGCTCTAGAATTGTCTGATTCATCTGGTTATTAATCCTGGCTAGCAGAAAAGCATGCACAATGTTAGAGAATGGGGGTATTTCTTTAACATTATAAAATATTGCAATGTATTCCTAAATACATCTGTGAGATCTCTGTTGTGGGCATTCCCTCCAATGGTGCAAATTGCAACCTAACGGTGCCTGCCTTATCCATGTTGTCCCATCAGTTTACTACAGGGAGTCCACACAAAGTGTTTCAGGGCCTTTCTCAAGAACTCTTTGCAATTAGTGCCTTCCTCTGAGATGACCTTCAATTTATCTAGGATGTATCTTTAAATATAGTTCTTGGAATGTTATCCCTCCCTCCTCCATTAGAATGTGAGCTCCCTGAAGGCAGGGGCTGTTTTTTACTTTCTTTGCATCACTAATATTTAGCAGGGTGCTTGGCATATAATAAACACTTAATGAATGTTTCCTTACTTGATCTGTGGATTGTTGTTCAATCCGTTTCAGTTGTGTCCAATTCTTTGTGACCCCATTTGGAGATTTTCTTGGCAGTGTTTCTGGAGTGGTTTGCCATTTCCTTCTCCAGTTCATTCTACAGATGAGGAACTGAGGCAAACAGGGTAAAGTGACTTGTTCAGGGTCACACAGCTAATAAGCACCTGAGTCTGGATTTGAACTCATGAAGATGAGTCTTCATGGTTCCAAGCCCAGTGCTCTATCTACCACCACCACCACCACCACCACCACCTAGCTGCCCTTTCTTTGAAGACAGGAACTGCCATTATTTCACCTTTTTATCCTAGCACCTAGCACCGGGCTTTTGCTTTTGTATAGTCTAAATCCTCCCCCTGCCCCCATCTTCCTCTTCCTCCTCTTCCTCTTCTCCTATACAACCATCCTATACATATATGTGTATATGTACACACACATACACATATGTGTATGTACACACTTATATACATATGTATACATATATACACATGCACACACACATACACACACACACACACAAATGATGGGGGGATGAGACCTGGACCCCTAAAAGGAAAATACCATGTCTCTGAAAGAAACTCAGCCCCTGAGACTTTCCCATGCAACCCAGCCACTCAACCCAGTCCTTGGAGTTCACCTGAGGCATCCAGTCCATCACAGTCTACCTACATACTCAATAATGCTTTTAACTGTCCTTTCATTGTGGCCCTACTACTTAACTCCTTTCATGGTTTGCCCCTGGCCCACCCAAGGCTACTTATCACTCCTTAATCCCATCAAGATCTTTTCACTGACCTTTTTTCCTTTTTTCTGTAGAAAAGTATCAATCTTACACCCATTAAATTGCATAGATTCTTAGAATCTCACCCTTCTATTGGCATCACAATATTGTACAGATTTACTAGAAATCTTGCCCACCTAACAGTGTTATAATAAAATCTCACTACTCTGAAAGAAGGCTTGAGTGGTCAAATTCTTTCAAGGCAGACCTACCCTGTACCCTTGCATTTCAGGGTTCCTAGAACCCAAACCACAACACACACACACACACACACACACACACACACACACACACACACACACACACAGATGTATACTTTAAAAGACCTGGAGTTAGGAAGAACTGAGTTTGAATCCAGCCTCAGACACTTACCAGTTTTATGACCCTGGGCAAGTCAATTATCCCCTATTTGCCTTAGTTTCCTCACCTGTAAAATAGAGATAATAATAGCAACTATTCCTCAGGGTTGTTGTGAGGATAAAATGAAAGAACATTTATAAGGCACTTTGCAAACCTAAAAGCTATTAATACTAGATAGCTATTATTAAAAGAAAAAGAGAAAGAAAACAAATTCAGCCAAACTGATCAACACATCAAATAGACCTGATGACGTTCCATAGCAAGGATCCCAGACCTCTGCCAAGTAGTGAGGACAAGTTTCTTCTCATATCTCTTTTCTGGGGGCCTTGTGTGTTCTTTGTAATTTGACATCATTCACTTTTGAATGTCTTATAGTGGTTGTTCTTTCCATTTACAAAGTAATAGGTTCTTAATAAAAAAAATGTGCTGACTTTGGCAAAACTGAGGCCAGATAGATAATGCGCCCTGATGATTCTATGGTATTTCATGGAAGATGAGGGATTTTTTTTCAATGATCAAATATGAATTTCCCCCCACCCTCCCACCTCTCTTTTTTTCCACTCCAGATGCTGCTAAATTCTAATCTATCTCTTCTGCTCAAACCTTTTGATAGAGTCATGGATTTTTTTCCCCATTCTCCCACCACCCTTTTTGTTTCTGCCAGACCATTCACTTTTTGCCAGCCTTTTCCCAGATTCAGAAGGCTATGAACCTACAAGAGAGGGCCATGAGCAGCCAGAAGAAATACCTTTATTGGTCTAATGGGTCATGTTTCCAATTGTAATTCAAACTCTTTCTTGCCTCCAGCCAGATTCCTTTCAGACTTATCCAAATGCCTTTCAGGCTTCAGACCCTTGAGCCCATGATAATTAATCCTTAACTTTAACCTTCCATTTCAAATCTGCATGACTGGAAACCCAAGGAGCAGTATTTAAATACTTAAAAGTCCTCTCGCCTCAGGGCATAAACTGCTCTGTGGCAGGAGTCAGCCAGCTGATTCCCCCTAGGTATTAAATGACTAAATAAAAGAAATCAGTGGTCTGAAACTCCCTTAGATTTCTTTCCAGTTTTCAGGTTGAGAAATACAAGTTCAGAACCCACCAGTGAGTGCCCTTTGGAATTGCTCTGCCCCTTATCACTTTCAACCTTAGAATCTAGAGTATGGTATTATGATATGCAAATCAGATTGAGCTCCATTAGATTACATGTAAATGAGGAGGCGAAACACATTTAAGGTGACTGCTCTCCCATAGTTAAGTTGCACTTGCTTCATTAAATAGACCCAAATGGTGAGAAATGATCTGTGTGGCACATAGCTAACCCACGGTGGGCTTTAATAATTGATAATGGATCAAGTTTGATTAAATAAACACAAGATGCCATTTGTCTTCTTGCTAGCCAGCAAGCTGCAGAACCAACTAAGCCTGGGAGTATCAGGGGTGGGGGGTGGGATGAGGAATGGGGGTAGGGAAAGGTGGAGTTGAGAGACAGATGATGTGATTTAGCTTGAAACCCTTTGTTCTCACATTCTCCCATGTTTGGAAAATTGTGTTGGGGACTAAGGGAGATAGTTCAATAATATTAAAATGTTGCCTGGGGAGAAGTCTTGCGCTCTTCTTGTCATTTAAAGCCAGTGGGTGGGAGCATACGATGCACATTTTGCTAGGGATCGAAGACTTGGGGGAGATGACTTTCTTAGTAGATTCCAAGTGTGCAAGAAAAGAATCTTAGCTTTGATCCTTAGGCAGATGCACAGAATGTGCCCAACGGGGATTTCTACCCCCTCCATTAATTTTTTTTGACAAAGCCTATCTAATAATGATGGTCTGACTATAGAACAGAAGTAAAAAAAAAAAAACTATTTCCCCATCCTTCCCTCCCACCTAAGGATATTGTCTTAAAGCTGTTTAAGGGAAGTGGGGAGCCCCACAAGACAGAGACTGCAGAGAGAAAGGAAAACAAGTCAGCTTTATGGAAAAGCTCCAAATAAGAAAGGGACATCAGGGAGGATGGATGCTGATCAGGGCCGCAGGAATCTCTTCGAGAATTGGACACTCAAACTGATAAAAATCCAATGAGCTTTTATAAGGTTCTTATCTAGGTCAAGCAAGACCAGACATTGGGGAGAAAAGAAAGTGGGGAGTGTGGCCTTGGTGTGTGGATCGAGGTTTGGGGACTGGTGCCAGTTCATCCTGGGAGGATGCCTGGGGAATTGGCAGCTGTACTAGTTAATATTCAGATTCTCCCAACTTCAGGCAAAGGGGCTTTTGGCTATTACCACAGGCTTTCCTCTGATAGAGTCACTAAGAGGATTTGAGATTCCTGGAGCTTCTTCATTTATGGGGCAGGTTGGAGGTTACTGAAGTCCTTACAGACATGGAGGCAGTTTGAGTTCCAGCAAAGGGGAGAACAGTTGCCTTTTTAAATCAAATGAATGAGAACTTCTAGGGTGTTGTTTGGGGAATAATAGGATGTGATGGTGGTGCTCACATAAAACTGACTTACTGTTGTCTAGGCTTTTTAAAGCTGATAGTCCACTAATAAGATTTAGACTTATCAATGAAGGCAATTGAATTTTATTGACTACTAAATAATTCAATACCAGACCATCTAGTAACAAACCACCAACCTGATTCCTGAAGATCCCATTAAATTTAAGGTCTCAGGCCATACTCATGACAAAGTTCCCTCTCTGCCCAGCAGGAGGCTGTGTATCTCCCTCTGAGGTGGCATTCTGGCAAGTCTTGTCAATCAGCACTACTCTCAAGAGAAAATGAGTTGTTCACATTTCCAAGTGTGGAGAACACAGGAGTCTGTCCTCATTGTGACCCAGAAGTACCTGATGGTTGGGACCTCTGGGGGACTTTTTATGGTTCTGGATAAGAGTGTTCACAAGTTGCATCTAAGTTCTAACTGACAATTGATTACCTAAGCTAATGATGAAAGGAAACTATTAATCAAAGCTTAAATTTCTTAGTATCATTAGCAGTTTACCGAATGTAAGACATATCATTAGCAGATGTTTATTCATTTTGGGGCTCATATACCAATAATAATTGTTTACTAGGTCTAGGGATGTATGCAGGTCGTTAGTAGTTATTTACCAAGTTTGGGAGTCATGAACATGTCATTAGTAGTTGTTCACCAAGGTTAGGAAACATATAAGTCATTGCCAAACTATGTCACTGACAGGCTTATTACAGAAAAACAACTTATATCACAAGATGGAGGCTTAAGACAAAATAGAGTTGCCCATCCTAAGTTAATATACTTATTTCATTATACATAGCGTGATAGATTTAGAGTTAGAAAGAACTTTCCTGGCAGCCTAGTCCATCCACCTTCATTTTATAGATGAGGAAACAAGAGACCCAGGAAGGTTAAGTTACTTTGTCTAAGGTCACACAGGTAATACAAGTGGAAGACTCTGGATCACCACTCTTTCTACTGCAGCAGACCACCTCCCAAAGATATATTCTTTAAAATGTTCTGAAAGTCCTGAAAATCTAGCAGGACAGTCACTCTCTAAATGTGTAACAGGGGTCAACAAACTATGGCTCAAAGGCCTGGTAAAATCCATTAACTCATTGGTCAACCAAAGACAGGAGGGGAGGGTGGGGGGAGTGGGAGGCATGAGGGTAGGTGGGGGAAGACTGTATTTGGCTCATGGATTATGGTGTGGAGTCCACATAAAGGGGTTCTTAATCTGGGGTTCATCAACTTAAATTGTTTTGATAACCATATATTTCATGTATTTAAAGACATTATTCTGAGAAGGGGTCCACAGGCTTCACCAGATTGCAAAAAGTACTATGCCACAAAAAAAGATTGAGAATCTCTGCTTTTACTCTTCAAGAATTCTTGCATTGCAACAAGAAATAAATTTACAAATGGAACCATGATGAAAAAAAATTCTACTTTTACTTCTTAAGGCAAGCCAGGCTCTGATGAGCCCCATTATGGTATAACGAAAATGGTACTAGAATTGGGATATGAGATCACATCTGGGTTCAAATCCTAATGCTTCTGAGTGTGAATTTGAATGTCAGTTAACTTCTCCAGGCTTCTCCATTTTGTTGGCTATCACCCTCCAGTCCCAAGATCATTCTCAGTTCTTTCTCAAGTAGTTCAATATTTAGCTTATAATTTTTCTCTCTACTTATAGAAGAAGACTTTGATGTGCGTATTGATATTTGTTCCCTCAAACTCCTTTACCTCGCAGTTCCTCTACCTACTCACCTCTCATGATCTATTCCTTCATTCCAGCTGTCCCTTCACCAAGTTGTTGTCCACACATTGACCTCCAGTATGTTCACTTCTCAATACATCCCAGGTGATCACCACTTTGGGGTCTTCATTTTCCTCATTTCTTAATCTCAGATCTTTAATTATCCAGTTCGACTTTCCACCATTCTCTACTCTTGAACCTTCACTTTCTTGTCCTACTATGTTAATTTCTTGTCAAACACCCATTTAAGATCACCCCACCATCCACTTCCATGCTCTCTCTCACACAGGGTATTAGCTCTCCTCTCACATACACACCCTGCCATGCCGGGAGTATTTTCTTTCCCGGACTCTATCTCTTAAAATATCACCATTCTTTAAGACTCAGCTAAAGAGCTACCTTTTACAAGGTCTTTCTTGAAATCCCTCAGCTATTAATGTTGTCCTCTCAAACCATCTTTTCTTTATTTAATATATATTTATATACTACATGGGCAGGTAGGTGGTGCAGTAGATAGAACACTAAGCCTGAAGTGAGGAAGACTTATCTTCATGAATTCAAATCTGGCCTTAGACATTCACTAGCTTCATGACCCTGGGCAAGTCATTTAACCCTGTTTGCCTCAGTTTCCTGATCTGTAGAATGAAATGGAAATGGAAATGGCAAGTCGGTCTAGTATCCTTGTCAAGAAAACTCCAAGTGGGGTCATGAAGACCTGGACATGACTGAAACAACTGAACAACAACAAATATACACACATTTTTGTTGACAGTATAATGTAAACTCCTTAAGGTGAAGATTGACTATTTCCTATTGTCCTTGTATTTTTGTCATTTAGCACAATGCTTGGTACATGGCAGGTATTTAATAAAAACTTGTTGATTTGTTGATTAGATCTCAGTTTCCTTATCTGTAAAATGAAGACATTGGATGAGGTAATCTCTAAAGACCCTTCAGTTTTAAAGTCTTCATAACACCAGTGAATTACCAAAGAGTTTGGAGTTCCACAGATGATTGGCTGCAGATGAGAAATTTATTTTTCTGTAATAAATGGTTAGTTATATTTTATGTGGTTCAATATTCAATATTCTTATTTTTCTAAGCTGCAGAAAATGTCTTTCAGCTTAATTAATGATCCATTCATCAGTCTTTGAACTTTCCCTTTAGATTTTGGTGGGATTTTCCTGGGAGCAGAAGAGGAGGGCCCAGACAGTGTGGTTACATAATTCAGCACTCTGGAGAGTGCTCATCCCTTCTAGACCATTCCCAAAGGACAGGGAATCTACAGGACAGATGTGTTATTGACTTGCAAGAATTTAAAATTATCTCAAAGGCTTAATACCTCTTCATGTTATATCTGGAACAAAACTAGATGAGAGCTTTAAATACAAGTGACAGATTTCAGGGGCCAGGACTTTAGTCTTCTAGAGAGTGCTGGACCCCGACCAAGGCAATAGCAGAGAGTGAAGATGTAGTGGAAAAAGCTCTGGATTTGGAGTCATAGGACCTAGGTCTGAATTCCAGCTATACCACTAACTAGTCATATGACTTTGAGCAAGTCATTGAGCCTTAGTTTCTTAATCTATAAGATGGGGACAGTAATTATTGTACTATCTACCTCACTGGATTGTGGTAAGGATGATATAATGATAATTAAAAATAAAAATGTGTGTGAAGTGCTATTCAAATGTAAACTTTAAAAAAAATCACTTTGTAGTCAGATGTGAAAACTCCATGGATGCAGCTTGGCAATTAACTTGTAACTTAGGATCTTTATTTTGTGTGTGTGTGTGTGCGCGCATGTGCACGCACATGCACGCTCGTGGCGATTGGGGTTAAGTGACTTCCCCAAAGTCACACAGCTAGTAAGTGTTATGTGTCTTAGGCTGGATTTGAACTCAGGTCCTTCTGACTGCAGGGCCGATGCTCTATCCACTGCACCACCTAACTGCCCCCAACTTAGGATCTTTAAAAGCTGCCTAGGACACTAACTTCCCCAGGGAAACACAGCTATTATGTTTCAGAGGTAGGACTTAAAAGCCAGGTCTTCCTGGCTCTCTATCCACTAATCCCACTGTCTGTCCAGCTGCTGTTATGAGCCTAACAGAAAGACCTCCAGTATGTAGACTGTTTCCCCAAGGAAAAGCCTGGATAGTCAAATGCTGTTATGTTGTACATAGTATGTCTTTATACATGAGGAGCTGGACTGAAAGTTTTTTGAGGTTCCTTAGAACTCTGATGTTCTACAAGTTTATAATTCTCCTAAGGGTGTTATAGGAGATATAACACTGCTCCTGGAGTTAAGTTGTATTTCAGCCTACAGTCTCAAACTACAACCTCCCAGGTCTCAGTTTCCTTATGGAGAATAAAATTGAGATAGTCATATTTTCATTACCTACTTCAGGGAGCTATGAAGAAAACACTTTATGAACCATAAAGCCCTATAGACATGTGATGGTGGTTGTTGCTGAGTGACTGTCTTTTAAAATGATTTTCTTTTTTTCAGTTCACAGATTACAACCGAGCAGCAACATGGTAAAGTTATTATAGTTATTGATGCAGACAAACGATTGTTGTTGTTGTTTGTCCTTTGCCTTTGAAAAAGACCAATGACATCATGGGGTAATACCCTGAGTTGCATGTGAATTAGATTTAAGTAAGGCAGAGTTGCACAAAATTGTCAGCCTCACTATCTCTTCCAGAGTCACTGAAGATCAGTGGTAAGACAAAAGTCAAGATGACAGGCGATGGCTTAAGATGTATGGGATTACCTTGGTGTCTTCAATGTCTGACCACACTCCACAGTGCCTGATTTAGCCACCTTCATTACCATTGGAACAAATTGTTTTCATCTGCCCGTTCTGCTGGGAGAAGTCTGCACATGCCAGACTTTATTGGTTTTTCCTTCCTTCCTCATCAAACAGACATGCTGGCACACCACAGATATGGCTGGTGACCATGCTAGCTAGCTAGCTTGTTCAAGCAGCCCCAGCTAGAGTAGTACAGAAGCCCTTCGCAAAAACAGAGACAAAGCGTATTGTTCCTTTCTAACTAGGAAGCAGTGGAAAGAAAATGGTCATGGGCATCAGGAGACCTGGGTTCAAATCTTACGTCTTATGCTTACACTTATCTGGGTGTGGGCAAATCACTTAATCTCCTTGGGTCTCCATTTTCTCATCTTTAAAATTGAGGTGTGGTGTATGGACTAGATGGCCTTTAAGATCCTTTCCGACTCCAATCACAGATCCAAGGTCTGTCTCTCCTTTACATATGATATGCCTAGGTTGTCACCCCACCCCCACAAAGTCCCCTCAGATCCCAGGCACAACATCTTGCGTGGAGTAGGCATTTAATAAACATTTCCTGAATATTTACTGTGGGCTTGGGGATGGGTAATGGGCAAGGCATTGTTTGTTGTGGAGACAACCCTATCCTCACCCCTTACCACACATGTGCATTAAACCTAACAAAATTACCTACTATAATACGCAGAGTAAGTAACTGCAGTCAGTCTCCCTCTGTTTGAGCTAGTTCCTTTTATTTTGTAACTGTAGCTGTAATTCTTTTCCATTATCATCTTTTTTTCAAGGTTCCATTCTCCTGAACTCTTCCTTTGCATCCTTGACTAGGCCAGTCTGCCCTAGTCCCAGATAAGCATTAATTAATCCCTGGAAGAGCATTACATTTTCTACCAAGCAGAGGAGAGAATGAACAAACTGTCCTCACAATTACCCTCCAGCCACCAGGTATATTATCAGACTTTAGATCCTGGAACCTGAGGTAGTTCTTAATGAGATCTAACTCACTTACTGCAGCTGTTCAGTCAGTTTAACACTTTGGCCACCATAACAGTATGGAGGACAAACAGGAAAGAGGATGAAATCTACAATGTTACTGTGATGAAATATAACAGAATCTTAGGCATAGATAAAATGTAAAAAAATTATGCAGCCTATCTTCCTGACCCAAGGCAGGAGCACAGTTTAAGTATTCTGGGTGTTTACATTTCTATCTTATTTCTAAACACTTCAAAGAAGAGATAGTGTGGTGTGGTTGAAGTGGTAGATTGCAAGCTAGTAGGACTAGTTATTAGTTTACTATGAGATCTTTTTTTCTCTTGGTCTCGGTTTACTTATCTAAAACATGAAGAATTTTGGCTAGACCAGTGGTTACCAACCCTTTCAAGAATGAGTATCCTTTTTTAACATTAAATAAGTGTTCAGACCCCCAAGTGGTAGTCTTTCTATCTGTGGTCTGATAAAACACATAATGAGAAATTATAATACTTTGTGTGCACAGAGCCATAACAGGAAATTTTTGTGCCCGGGCCAAGTGGCACAAAGCAGGCCCTCTTGATTAAGATCCGTGAGGAGTTCAATCCAGACAGCCACCTGGTAGCTTTTTATTTTAGCTAATTATTCTTGCCAACTAGGTGCTAAGCTCTGTTGCTTCTATATTGCTGATAGCACTCAAGCTGAGAGCTGAAGGATTCTAAGAAATATCTATGAGGAAACTCATTGCATTCATGGAGAGAGAGCTGTACAAAGGCACAGAGGTGGGAGATTGAATTGGGCTTTGAAGCACAATAATAGTTCACAAATAGATAATCTTTCAAAGTTTACACTGGACTTGGAGTCAGGAAGACTTGAGTTCAAATTCAGTCTTAGGAGCTAGTTAGTTTTGTGACTGTAGGCAAGTCACTGAACCTCTGTTTCTTCATCTGTAAAATGGGGAAAATAATAGCACTATCTCCTTTCGGGGTTGAGAAGAAAACAAATGAGATAATATTTATAAAGCAGTTTGTAAACCTTAAAGTACTATATAAATGCTAGGATGATGATGATGATGATGATGGTATAAGCATTGTGAACCCAAGTGTGGAAAAGGAAAATACAGAATATATTCAAGGAAAAATCAATAAATATGGATTTGCTAAGTACAAACTAGGTACCAGGGATTGTGTCAAGGGCTGGACATAATGAAAAAGCCGTATCTACCCTCATAATGCTTATAAGATGCTTACTGGGGAGATCTTAGGTATGTGAGAGAGAAGCATATAATGTAGGTACAAAGTGGTCAGCTAGGTGGCATAGTGGGTAGAGAGCCAGGCCTGGAGTTAGGAAGACCTGAGTTTGAATCTGGCCTCAGATATTTACTAGCTGTGTGTTCCTGAATAAGTCACTTTACTCTGTTTGTCTCAGTTTCCTCATTTGTAAAATGAGCTGGAGAAGGAAATGGCAAACCACTCCAGTATCTCTGCCAAGAAAACCCCCAAAAAGGGTCACAAAGAGTTGGACGTGATTGAAAATAACTAAACAACAAGAAGATACAAAGCGGGTATGAGAGAGATACATATAGAGTAGATACAAAGTAAACATAGAAGGGAAGACAGTGGCATCTGTGGGACTAAGAAAGTATCAGAAGATTGCACTTCAAGCTGAGTCTTGAAAGAGAGCAAGGATTCTAAGAAACTGACACCAGGAGTGAGAGCATTCCAGTCATAGGGGACCTCCAGGACACAAGAAATGGTATGTTGCGTATGAGGGACAATTAGCAAATAAGTCAGTCTGGTTGGATTGTAGGTGTGTAGAGGGAGAGAAGTGGCCAGATTGACAAATGTTATGGAAATAGACATGCCGAGATTTGGTAGCCGGCTGGTTATGAGTGGTAAGAAGGAGTGAAGAACTGTGAACCAAGGTGACTGGAAGAGTGGTGCAGTACTGCACAGGACTAGGGAAGTTTGGTAGATTTGGGAGAAAGGTAAAGAGTTCTATTTCAGACATGCTGAGTTTGAGATGCCTTTGGAACATTCAGTTTGGAATATCCATTAGGCAATTGGTGATGTGGGACCGCAGCTTGGGAGAGAGATGAGGGTTATACACGCACACGCACACACACACACGTGTACATACACACATAGATGTGGAATTCATGTGCATGGAGCTGATAAGTAGATCCATAGAAGCTAATGAGGCCACTGAAAGGAAGGGTATATAAAGAGAAGGGTGTCCAGGACAGAGCCTAAGGGTATATCCACAGTGAGAGAGCATGGCATGAATTAAGAGGCAGTGAAGGAGACTGAGAAGGATTGATGAGGGTGTCAGGATGAATGAGGAGTGAATAACTTATTCCAGTTCTTTACCCTCATGTCAGTCTGTGATTTTGGGGATTGTTATAAGGCAGCTTTCCACCCTGGTCAGGTCAATACCTTTCCTCATTTCCTTTCTTCTGCTCTTCCTAACATTTATGATGATGTTCTAGAAGCTGTGTTAGACACCGAAGATACAAAGTCAAAAGCTAAACAGAAACCTACTCTGAAAGAACCTACATTCTCCTTATAGGAGGGAGGAAACAAAATGAACACAGGATATGTGTGTGTATATTTATGTGTATATACACATACATATGTGTGTATGTATACATACATATACACATATGTACACACACATATATATTAAACTCAAAGAAATTTCTGTGGGAGACAGCACTAGTTACTGGGGGTAGGGGTGGGTAAGCAAGATAAATCCAGTGGAAAAGGTGATGCCTGAGTTGACTCTTGAAAGCATCCAGGGATTCTATCAGGAGGAGGTGAAGAAAGAGTGCATTCCAGGGAGGGACCTTGATGGAATGTCACGTACAGTGAATGAAAGGCAAATAGGCTAGTGATGCTGCCAGAAACAAGCTGCAAAGTTTTCCTAAGTCTAATTTTTCTGCTCATCAGAATAGTGAATTTTACTTTTGAAGAGAATACCAGTTTCCAACCTCCTTCCCAAGAGAAGGTACTATTTTTGTCTGATGTCTTGAACAGCCTTTGCTATTATCCATGTCAGAGTTCATATTTGCTTAGGGAAAAAATGTTCATTCTGCATGGTTTGATTTGAGCAGATTGCCTTCCTAGCACAGGGTCAGTGCTCAAATTGGAAGCCCAAAGCAGATCATTATATTTGAAAGAAATATGTTACTGTTGCCTTACTGCTTCCCACTGTGCTTTCTAGTAAGAGTGGGAAGAATTTAACTGAAAACAACAGCAGGTTAAGGAGTCATAAATTTGGATGTGATGGTTTATCCTGCTTGGTTTCTTCCTGTATCACTCAGATTCCTGCACTAACTTCCATCTGTTAGGGCTATCTCTGCTTTCCTGCATCTGTGAGATTCAGAGTGCTGGATTTTCAAGGTCATCAATGAAATATCAGGGCAGAATGCTAGGGACCTCAAGGCCTTTAGGTGCCAAGGCTGTCTAAATTTGAGCACAATTGTGCCAATCCATCTCCATCATCTACCACTTGCCAGAGTTTCCAAGATCCCACCCAGGGGCTTTTTTGTTGTGAGCTCTGTTCTTGCTGCCTCTAGACACAGAGCTTTGCCAACTATGCTTGTCTGTGGCCCAGTGCTGGTCATGCTGGGAGACTGCCATCTTCTTTGCCTATGCTGATGTTGGCTTTGCTAGACCACTTCTTATTATCTGTTGGCTTCTGACTCTCTTTCTGTGCAATTTTGGGGTAGAGGAAGTCATTCACTCTAGTTATTCATTGACTTTTTAAAAATCATCATTTGGTCTGGTATAAATTTTAGGCTTTTAGTGGAGATCAGCATGGGACTCAGGTATTCTTTCTCCATTCTCAGTCATCCATATTTGGGATCAGATTGTATCCATGGGTTAAACTGATATCTTGTCTGCCATTTATATAATTTGTCAATTGCTATTAGTATGTCAAATGACAAATATATGTTATTAGCAAAAATCTATCTTGGTTTGCTACTATTTTAAAACATAGAAATACTCTTAGATAGAAGGTATTATTGGAAGGAAAATTTGTCACCTGCTTCTCACAAACTTTCAGGCAAATTTTGGATGGATTTCCACCTCAGTAGTTCCATGGAATATTTTAGCCCTTACATTTGTAGTGACATTTTCTATAGCTTCAACCTAAGAACCCAGAACCTTTGTGACAGTGTTGCATTTTTTTTCCACCATAAATAAGTAGGGTTAAAATCTCACTAGAGTTGGGGCAGCTAGGTGGTGCAGTGGATAGAGCACCAGCCTTGGATTCAGGAGGACCTGAGTTCAAATCCAGCCTCAGACACATAACACTTATTAGCTGTGTGACCCTGAGCAAGTCATTTAACCCCATTGCCTATCCTAAAAAGAAAAATATCTCATTAGAGTGAAGACCATTATGAGCATTCTTCTGTACAATACAACTGTTTATATGTCCTGTTGGATGAACTATAGCTCCTTGGAAACTATACCGTTAGGAAAGATGTAGTAACTGACTATGGGTTGGCAGATCTCAAGGCAAACAGAGTAGTCAGCCTGGTAGGAATGGTTTAGTTTAAAGCTAGTCAAGATACAAAGCAGGCATACTAGGAATGAGAAAGAAAAAAGTATGAGTACTCACATCAGCCTGGATAGCTCAGTAGTATTACTATGATTGGTTTCTCCTAACTGAGGGCTTCTTTTTTTAAGCTTTCTCTGGTTCATCCTATACTGGCTGGAACTCTAGAGCTCAGGAGACCTAACCACTATTCTAACAGATCCTAACTCCTGTTTAGACTTCTCTAGGTGCTAGAGATAGAGGTCCAACCTCATCAGGAAACTTTGTAATCCATGTTAGAAGGTAGGACCATATCTTTTGGTCTAGCTGGGATGTTGTTAGGGATCCTAATGTTCTTTGGAACTTCTGTGGATTCTGGCTTGGGAGAGAAAATGGTACAGATGGCTAGAGATATTTTTCTTTATCCAGATGCTTTTTCCTTAATAGAAAGTTTTGCTATTTTCCCAGATGGTTCTGGTTGGGGCTCATCCCTAATGTGTCATCTTCTATCATATCACATATTTCTCTTGGGCTTACTAATTGCTACGTTAGAGTTGGCAAATAATTATAGCTACCTTTAAGGTCTGCAAAGCATTTTACAACAACAATAACAACAATAATAAGTAACATATAGCACTTACTATGTGCCAAACATTTTGTAAGTGCTTTACATTTGATTCTAACAACAACCCTGGAAGAGAGGTCTACTATTATCCCATTTTATGGCTCAGGAAGCTGAGGTAGTCAGAGATTAAGTGACTTGCCCAGGGTTAAACAACTAGACTTAGGTAGAGTTTGAACTGAGATCTTTCTGACTCCAGGTCTAGTATTCTAGTTGTATCTATAGGTTAACCTATACCTATAGCTTCTTTTTTTCCCCTTTTTTTGGTGGGGCAATTGGGGTTAAATGACTTGTCCAGGGTCACACAGCTAGTAAGTGTCAAGTGTCTGAGGCCAGATTTGAACTCAGGTCCTCCTGACTCCAAGGCTCTAGCTCTATCCACTGTGCCACCTAGCTGCCCCCTATACCTATACTTCTTAAAGGCACTTATTTTGTGCAGTCTCAGAAAATGCATAAATCTCAGTTTTTACTTTAATTAGTCAGACCAAACCTAGAAATTCCTAATTCAAGCCTTGCAGCAAATGCATAAGTGTACTTTGCCTTCCCTCACCCCACACACATGCACACTTCAGCACCCTGACACACCTGCTTTATTACAATTCCAGCTGTGCCAGCAGATATTTCCCAACTAAGTCAAGAGTATGGTATTGGCCAATGTGCAAAAGCAGCAAAAACACTAACAGAGAATATGTTTTAAATTCTCAAATGTAGGGAAAAGAGAAAAAAATTTGCAAAAAGCTTAGTGTTCTACTTTGCAGTTCTTGGGGAATAATCTTGTTGAAAACGGGGAAGTTTGCGATGGAGTCAGTGCTCATCTGAATTGTAAAACAAGGTTTTTGGAAGGACCTAGAGACCCTCATGAGTTCTGGCTTTGCAAACCCAAATTTAAGTTGCACTGGTTTACAGTGGGATATTACGGGAAGAGTGCTAAACTAGAAGTGAGGAAACTTGGATTCGCATAGTGGATTCTCTAACACCAATGAGTAGTGCAACCTTAGGTAAGTTATTCCCTGAGACTCAGTTCCATCACCTGTAAAATGTAAGGGTTAGAAAATGTGAACTTACAGGTCCTTTCCAGTTCTAACATTCTAACATCCTTCCTTCCTTCCTTCCTTCCTTCCTTCCTTCCTTCCTTCCTTCCTTCCTTCCTTCCTTCCTTCCTTCCTTCCTTCCTTCCTTCCTTCCTTCCTTCCTTCCTTTCTTCCTTCTTTCCTTCCTTCCTCTGTCTCTCTTTCTCTCTCTCTCTCGGTAATTGGGGTTAAGTGACCTGCCCAGGGTCATACAGCTAATATGTGTCTGAGGCCTAATTTGAACTGGGGTCCTCCTGACTTCAGGGCCAATGCTCTATCCAGTGTGCCACCTATCTGCCCCAATTTTGAAGATTATAGCATCAACCAAGCATGACAGTCAAACATATTTTTCTCCTAAGGATAGAACTAGAAAGCTAAAGGATATTACTTGGAAGGAGAATACTGTTTACATATTATCATTATTATTATGTTAGATATAACTGAGAGGCAGAATCCCATAGTAAATAGATTTGACCTTAGAGTCAGCAAGACCTGAGTGACAGTTCTGCCTCTGGATGGGTAACTCGGGGTGTCACTTATCCTCTTCCAAGAGGACTCAGACAACTGTCAAAGACTGGAAGATGCAGCCTGGTACACAGTAAGCATTTAATAAGTGCTTGTTGATTGACTAGTTTTCATTGGTAGAGGAAATGTTCTTATGGATGGAATTCCATGTGTGAATGAAAACACATATCTTGTGCAGAAGTGTGTTGTAGCATCTGACATTCAGTGATGTTTCAGGAATAAAACAGGGCTAAATCCTACCAGACAATCATAAAGAAAGACAGCTCAGTCTTTTGCAGAGTCTAAGACTGTTCATAGTAGATTGAATACCACCTTCTTTACGGTTTCCTCCACATCAAACAGCTGACTGGAATAAAGCAAACACTTTTAAAATGTCAGAAACATCCTGGTATCATGACTCCTTGGATCTTGTGTAATTCCTTTTTTTCTGAGACACTTACACAATGTTGTGTATCATAATTATTTGTGTTTGTGGCTCACCCCTCTCTAGACTGAAAGCTCCATGAGGATAGATACTATGTCTTATTTAAATTTTATACTTCCTCCTCCCTAAATAAAAATAAAACAGCTGGGTTATTTGAAAGGACAATTGGTGTGGCATGTTGAAATTGATTAGGAAATGTTATCAACCTTTCAAGAAGGTTCTAAAAATTCCCATCACCCGTGGGCAAACCATTCCAAATTTCTGATACAAATGTGCGTATATGTATACACATACATATACACAGACATACATGTGTGTGTACATGTATATGTATATACAATATAATAATGTAATGCAATATGTTACAGTATAATAAGCAAATCTCTCTATCTATATCTCTCTGATATAGTTTTCTTTTTCTGTCTCTCTGTTTCTCTCTCCCTTCCATGGCAGATGCTGTGTATTTACTGTAGTGGATAGAGAGTTGGGCTTTGTTTTCAAATCCTGCATGTGATAAAAGCTAGCTGTGTGACCATGGGCAAATCCCTTAATCTCTGTGCCTTGAATAATTATCTAGGATTTAATAGAGGAAATCCCCATGCCGATAAAAAAACTCTATAGAGTTTCCATTATAACATCATGCCCTCCGATTCAGTCATCTATATTTGCCTACAGGAAGTCTTTCTGTTGGGATTACATGTCTGTAATGTCTATAATGTCTAAATGCCGGCTGCGAGCAATTGATCCAAACTGTAAGCATCATACTATGAAATTAACAACCTCTCCTATCTAGTCTTAGGAAGTAAAAAACCAAACATCCCACAGTCATGGGATTTTTTTTTACCAGTTTCCCCTCTTTTTTTCCACTTTAATTTACTAATGTCATAGTTCCTAATGATAACTGTGAGCTTCAATATCCTGAAGAACTCTGATCTGCAGATGCCTTTAAGAGTATAGGAGAATTTTTAAAAAAACAAAGAATATAGGAGAATTTCTAGAGACACCAAAACGGTCCCCTTACATCTAAATATCAATTTCACTGATCTACCATGGAGCCTGGAATTTCAAAATTAGGTATTCATTCCTTTTACCTGACCATTGCTTGTTCAATGTGCTTTATATTTCATCGGAAAAACCTTCCTCTATGACAGAAGCAACAATGCAGCATTGAGTTTCTGGATGATATGATGAGAAGGAGGATTAGAGAGGGGGTACTGAGATAGATAAAAGGAAAGTAGTGAATTGAATTAAAAAGGATAAGAAAGAGGAAGTGATATTATAGAAGAGCAACTTTGATAACTTCAAGATTTTGCCGGGGGTAATTCTGAGTTTTACTTTTGTAGGTCACAGTTTCAATTTATATTAAGATTCTAACTTATCCAAAACAGGATTTAGTTCAGGCCCTGAGTCAGGGGGACAACGTTCATTTACATAGCTCAAGGGAGAGGTGGAAAATGAATTGTTTCCAGTTTCATGCAATAAAGGGAAAAGAAAAGAACAAGAATATCATAGAAAAGGCTTTTAAAATATTCATTGTTAACAGACCAAAGGGAAGAAGCTGATAACCATACAAAGCAATGCTGTAATTTACCAAGTCATAAACTTTGGACCAGTAACAACAAATTGCAGCGGAGGGAATAAGTCTACATTATACTGGTTTCAAGTTCAAATTTCCATTTTGAATGATTTTCTTTTTGAAATGTATTGCTTTTTTTTTTAACATTTTTTTTAAAATTTGAGTCCCAGATTTTCTCCCTCCATCCTACGTCATCCCCACCCACTGAGAAGGTAAACAATGTATCAATTATACATGTAAACTAATGCAAAACATATTTACATATTAACCATATTTTTAAAGCAACAAAATTACACTTCAGTTTGTACTCACAATTCATAATTTCTTTCTCTGGAGGTAGATAGCACTTTTCTCATCATGAATTTTTTGAAATTATCTTGAATCATTGTATTAATCAGAGCGACAAAGTTTTTCATAATTAATCATTATTGCAACATTGCTGTTTTGTAAACAATGATCTCCTTGTTCTTTTCATTTCATTTTACCTCAGTTCATATAGGTCTTGCCATGTTTTTTTTTCTCCCTGAAATTACTCCCCTCATCATTTCTTATAACGCCATAGTAATCCATCACAATCATATGTCACAACTTGTTCAGCAGTTCCCCAATTGAAGAGTATCCCTTCAATTTTGAATTGTTTTGCCACCACAATAAGAGCTGCTATAAATAAAAATATGGTCCTTTTCCTTTTTCCTTTGATCTCTTTGGGGTACAGACCTAGTAGGGACATTGCTAGATCAAAAAGTATGCACAGACTGTTTGAGCATAGTTCCAGATTGTTCTACAGAATGGTTGGACCAGTTCATTACTCCACCAATATTTCATTAATGTACCTATTTTCCCTCATCACCTCCAGCATTTGTCATTTCTGATAGGTGTAAGGTGGTACCTCAGAGTTATGTTAATTTGTCTTACTCTAGTGAATAGTGATTCAGGGCATTTTTAAATATTGCTATAGATAGCTTTGATTTCTGCTTCTAAAAACTGCCTATTAAACTATTTATCAATTGGGGAATCACTCTTATTTTTATAAATTTTATTTTGTTTCCTACATATTTGAGAAATGAGGTTTTTATCAGAGAAACTTACTGTAAATTTTTATATTACTTCATTGTCTATGATACTATTTATCAGAATGCAGTTTCCCTGATTTTCTCTTTTCCATGAGGTCTAATTTTGCTTTCGCTTTATTGGATCTTACAATTGCCACCTCTGCCCTCTTCACTTCAGCTAAAGTGTAATAGATTCTGTTCCAGCCCTTCATTTCAACTCTCTCTGTGTTTTTTCTGTTCAAAATGTGTCTCTTGTAAACAACATGTTGTTTGATTCTGGTTTCCAATTCATTATGCTATCGACTTCTGTTCTATGGGTTAGCTGATCTCATTCACAGTCACAGTTATGATCACTCACTGTGCATTTTCCTCCATCCCATTTTCCACCGTTTATCTTTCTTTTTGTGCTGTCCCTCCTCAAAAGTCCATTTTGCTTCTGACCACTACCTCCCCCAATCCACCTTCACTCTTATTACTCCCTGCCCCCATATCTCTTATCCATTTCCCTATTGAGTAAGATAGATTTGTATGCCCAAATCTCTCTCTCTCTCTCTCTCTCTCTCTCTCTCTCTGTATGATATTACATATATTCTTCCCTCTTTGAACCAATTCTGATGAGAATAAGGTTTAAGCATTGCTTAACACTCCCCCATTTTCCCTTCAGTATAAAAGCTCCTTCTTGCACATCTCCTTTATGTGAAAACATTTGCTCCATTTCTCCTTTCTCACTTTCTCCCAGTGGATCCCTCTTCCTCAGCTCAACATTCTTTCTTTGGAGATCATCCCAACATACTCAACTTAAATCCATGCCCTCCATTTTTGCAGACTTTCTAACTATCCTAATAATAATAAAGTTTTCAGGAGTTACATGTATTGTCTTCCCATATCAGAATATAAACAGTTAAACTCCATTGAGTCCCTTATGATTACTCTTTTATGTTTACTTTTTTATGTTTCTCTTGAGTCTTTTGTTTGAATATTAAAATTTTTATTTAGATCTGTCTGGTATTTTCATCAGGAATGCTTGAAAGTCCTCTATTTCATTAAATATCTATTTTCCCCCTTGAAGGATTAAACTCAGTTTTGCTGAGTAGATTATTCTTGGTTGTGATCTTAGCTCCTTTGCCTTCCAGAATATCATATTCCAAGCCCTCCACTCCTTTAGTATGGAAGCTGCTAAATCTTATGTGATCCCAGCTGTGGCTCCATGATATTTGAATTGTTTCTTTATGGCTGTTTACAATATTTTTTTTTCCTTGACCTGGAAGCTCTTGAATTTGGCTATAATATTTCTGAGAGTTTTCATTTTGGTATCACTTTTAGGAGGTGATCAGTGGATTTGTTCAATTTTTTTTCCTCTGGCTGTAAGATACCAGAGTAATTTTCCTTTACACTTTCTTGAAATATGATTACTATGCTCTTATTTTTTTTTTAAATTATGACTTTCAGATAGTCCAATAATTCTTAAATTATCTGTCTTTGATCTATTTTTCAGGTTTGTTGTTTTTCCAATAACACATTTCATATTTTCTACTTTTTCCCCCATTCTTTTGACTTTGTTTTATTGTTTCTTGAAGTCTCAAGGAGTCATTAGTTTTGCCTTGCCCAATTTTAATTTTTAAAGTAAGTTTTTTTGGGGGCTAGGCAATGGGGTTAAGTGACTTGCCCAGAGTCACACAGCTAGTCAGTGTCATGTGTCTGAGGCTGGATTGGAACTCAGGTCCTCCTGTCTTTAGGGCTGGTGCTGTATCCACTGCACTGCCTAGCTGTCCCTAGAACTATTTTCTTTAGTGAGCTTTTGTACCTCTTTTTCCACTTGGTTAATTCTACTTTTTAAGGAGTTCTTTTCTTCAATGAATTTTTGTTCCTCCTTTTCCATTTGTCCTATTCTGTCTTTAAAGGAGTTTTTTTTTAATCAGTGAATTTTTGTGCCCTTTTTTTTTTACCATTAAACTAACTCTGTTTTTTAAGGAGTTATTTTCTTCAGTATTTTTTTGTGCCTCTTTTACTAAGCTGTTAATTCTCTTTTCATGATTTCCTTTCTTCACTCTCATTTCTTTGCCCAATTTTTCCTCTACTACTCTTACCTCTTTTTCTAACTGCTCCAGGAATTCTTGCTGGCCTTGGGTCCAATTAGTATTTTCTTTGAGGCTTTGCTTAAAACTTGTCACACTGTTGTCTTTTTCTAAGTTTATGTCTTGGCCTTTTCTGCCACTACAGTAACTTGTTATGGTCAAGTTCTTTTTCATTTGTTCATTTTCTCAGTTTATTTCTTCATTTTGAACTTTATGTTAAAATTAGGCTTTGCTCACCTGGGGGTGGTGTGGCACTGTGCCAAGCTTCAGGCTTTTTTGTGCCACTGTTTTCAGAACTAGTTCCGGAAGTCCACAAATTTTTGGTGCTGCCAAGTTGGTACCATCCTGGAAGAGGTGTGGTCACTGCTCTTCTGGTCTGTCCTTTGGTCTTTATCCAGGAAAGGCTCCCCATGTAGTCACAAGTGTGAGTGTTCCTCTTCACCTTGGAACTATAGCCACAAGTGCTTGCATTCCTCTTGGCCATGGAACTGCAACTCAAAACTATGTTTGGGTGCTAGAACTTCCAATCAGTTCAATTTGTATCCAATGCCAGCAAAGGGTCCCTTTATTCTCTTTCTTACCAGTTTCCAACCCTATTCCCATCTCTGGGTTTAGAGCTCCCAAAGCTGCTGCTGCTGTTAGAATCACAAGTGCCTCCAAGACTTACTGGTGGTGCTCCTGCTGTGTTCCAGGCCTGGAC
This sequence comes from Phascolarctos cinereus, assembly GCF_003287225.1. Lineage (NCBI taxonomy): Eukaryota > Metazoa > Chordata > Mammalia > Diprotodontia > Phascolarctidae > Phascolarctos > Phascolarctos cinereus. The sequence continues at coordinate 62,245,528 of NW_027556180.1, forward strand.
CCATGCCAGTTTTACAGACCTCTCCTGTGGCCCTCCAAAATCATGGTAGGCTGGAAAAATGTCTCCCTCTGACATTTTGTTGGCCACTCCAAAATTTTATTTGGGATGTTATTTTAAAGTAGTTTGGAGGGGAGTATTGACAGAGTTCAGCTGGGTCCCTACTTTACCATCTTTTCTCTGCCTCCTACTCACTTGAATGGTTTTCTTGCAACCTGTCTGACAATGATAATTCAGGTTTTAATTCAAACAAGATTTACTATGTGGTCTTTCTTAAAGCCAAGAAGTACAGAATAAAAACATGAACTAATTATGAATTCAAGAAATAGACTTGATCAGTTAGCCCCTGTCAAATATAATTTTTTTGGCTCAACAGTAAGAATCCACTGGACCTAGGAATTCAATACCTAGTTCAGAACCTAACTCTGATCCATTGGTCCATCATCTCTAAGGTGTGACCATATCCAGATCACCTAATCAGTGGATCACAGGGACAAGAAAAAAAACATAGAATAAATATAATGGAGCAAAGGGGGAAAATCCTTTAAATTTTCTTCATTTGAACCCACTTTATATAGTCTTTGCAATTTCCTCCCATCTCCTTTACTACTGTCCAAATCATTCCTTTCTTCAGGGCTTAGTTATAATCCTATCTCCCTCATGCTCTACCTTGCTAGTACACACTGTCCATTGTTTATTGGCTATCACATTCCCCACAAAAGCTAATTCCATCTTCTCCCCTGTCTCAGAAGGGAACCTCATTGCCTCTCTTGCTGAGAAGATTGAGTCCATTCTATGTGAACTCCCTCAACTTCTCCTTTCTACTCCTCTAATCCACTCAAGCAGGATAGAACAGAGCATGAGATTTGGAGCCAGAGTATGCATTTGAAACTTTGCTCCACCACTTACTACTGGTAATTTTGGGAAACAGATTTCTGTGTCTCAACTTCCTCATTTTAAAAATGAAGAAATTGAGCTAACCTCTATAGTCACTTTCAGCTTTAAATCTATAGTTCGTTCTATCAGCCCTTTCATCCTATGAATGATACCCCCCCCATCACCACTCAATATCTCTACCAAGGACATATCCTTTAAATACTGCTGCAAAATATAGTTTGGAATGTTCCCTCAATTGACTGACTGATGCCATTTCTGGCGATCATGTTTGGGGACTCTCTCCATGCCCCATGTCCTATTCTTAGAACCCTTGACTCTGAACATTTTAGAGTATTTTTTCCATGCCAGAGTTTGTTATTTGTAAGTCATGCAGTCCCTTCCATGTTCCAGGTTTCCTGAAGACTGGGACATGTACAGATGTTTTGAGAGTATTCATTCACCAGGAGATAGCCATGCCACTGTCACAGATGGTCTTGGCCAACATGAATCTTATGATAAATGGGAGGATAGGCTCTTGAAATTCTTTTAAGTAACGAATTATCACAATTATCCTTATAGCACCTATGAATGGCTCAATAGGGAATACATGCCATGGAAAGTATTGTAAAACTTTATCCTTCATGCCACCCTTCAAACTCATTTTCAAATGATCTTCAGACATGATGTAGGGGAAAGTAACAATGGTTCAGGGAACCCAAATACTAATCAGCTGTGTGGTAATGGGAAGTTACTTTACTTCTTTGACTCCCAGTTTTCTCATCTGCAAAACTACCTCTGCTATCAATTTTGTGAATAAAAACAGACATTCCATGGTATTTATAAGGGTTGTCTTTTGATGTTACATTTCAGAAACATATTTCTAGATGGGCTGACGTCCAGAAAAGAAGATTGGGCTGTCATATAGCAGAAGTGAGATATAGTCATTGAATATTCTAATAATGTTCTTAAAATTGAAAGGTCCAGAGTAGGAGGTTTTTCATTTTTTTCCACATATCATGGGCCCCTTTGGTGGTCAGCCTGGTGAAACCCTTTTCAGACTCATGTTTTTAAATGCATAAAACACATAAGATTACAAAGGATATTAGTTATGCTGAAATAATTAAAATATTTTCAAAATTCCAAGGTTATGGACCTTATTCTCTGGGTCATCAATGGTACACTCATGGAGGACTTATGAGAGGCCATGATCTCTTAAGAGTCAAATAGGATGAGAAGGCATACATACATCATAATCTACACAGTTGATGGGAGTCCCTATGTTGATGAGATTGCAGATCCATAAAAGAAGAGAAACTTTTCTGGACATGTATTACAGTTTTGAATGCATTCACAAATAGAATTTTGTAAACTCTTCTGGCACCATATTTTGTGAGTCCCACAACTAGATTTCAAATACCCTAGCAAGAATTGGAATTGTAGTGGGGAGGGTGGTGAGGAGGAAGGGGGAGAAAAATTTTAAACTCAAAAACATATGGAAGTGATTGTTGATAAATCAAAATAAATTAATAAAATTAAAAGAATTGGAATTATAGGCAAATACTAATAGTATTCTGAAACACCCTAAGGTTTCACAATGAAGAAATATTCCTATGTTTACTCCACATTTACACTTGGTGATGTTTCTGGACTCCATTTATGTGTAACTTTCCCAAATAACTTCTAGCTTCATATTTGAGAATTAAACCATGGCCTTATTTAAAAATCTCAGTGGTGCTATATTTGGAATAACACATGGATTTCAAATCTCCCTGATATCACACCTTATCGCATATCCCATCTCTCTTTTCCCCATTTCCTACACACCCAGGCCATACTCTGAAGCATAGCTTCAAGGCTTGCCTGTGGCTGCATGCTCAAGCATTCATTATATCAACGTTTATTGAGGACTCTAGAAAGCGCTGTGCTAGGGAGGAGGTTGAGGTGAGAAAGAAACAAAAATAAAAGGTAAAAAGCTCTGTCATCAAGGTGTTTATAATCTAGAAACATCCCTCATGTGCCTTGTTAATTTTATCATCATGCAAAGCTGTTAGCAACTCACCAGAGAGCCCCAAACTCACCCTGATAATTTGCACATGCTCCCCTGGGACGGAAGTACTCAGTACTTGTCTATTGCTAACTCTCAGATTCGCCTCTGTCTATGGAACAGCCGCACTTCTTGCCTAGAGTTTGGTGCATTTGTGGATTTACCCAATCAAAATTGACTCTGAGCCCCCACCCACAGGTTGACCTTGGCATGATGGAGCTGGTTCACCACAGCTGCAGATATGCATTGTGGAATGCTGCATACAGCATTTTTACTTTTAGCATAGAATCAATAAGTAAATAAGGAGTACTTAATAACAAGGAAATGATGCCTAATGATAATAAATATCTACACTGTGGCTGCAAATTCATTTTTCTCCTAACCCCAGGAGTTCCCCTAGGGGGTACTCTAGCTGTTTGAAAAGAACAATATGCAACTTCCAACTTACATTAAGTATACACACACACACACATACATACATACATATATACACATATACATATATGTGTATATATGTGTATACACACATATACACACGTACATATATATACATATACATATATGTGTATATATGTGTATACACACATATACACACACGTACATATATACATATACATATATGTGTATATATGTGTATACACACATATACACACACGTACATATATATATATATATATATATATATGAAATGGAAGCAGGTGCATATAATGGAAGATGAATCAAAAAGATTACATAGAGTGGTACAACAGAGTAGCACTGGCTATGAGTTCAAATTCTACTGTGTGACCTTGGGCAAGTCACTTAATTTCCTTGGGCTTCGATTCACTTGTCTTAAAACGAGGGGGAATGGCACATGAAATCTGAGGTCTTTCCTAGCTTTGGATGTGTGAGTAGTGTCAGGAATATCGAGAGAGTTTTTGAGCTATGTTGGCGACAAGAGGAACATGAAACAGGGACTGTGGGGTGCCAATAACGGAGGACAATCAAGACTAGCAGTAAAATTAATAACCTTTGAAAGAATCGTTTCAGGAAGAGGGTGGAAATGGAAGTCAGATCACAAGGAATCATGAAGTCAGTGGATGGCGAGGAAATGGAATCGCTGAGTATCAATGACTGGAGTTTAGCAGTAAAAAGGAGGAGAGATGTAGGATAATACTTTGAGGGAATGTCAGGATCAAGGCAAAGTTTTTAATGACGTAGAAAAGCCAAGCGCTTCCAGTAAGTAATGTCAGGGTGAAGATGAGAGAGAGGTCATGGTCAGTGGTTTAGTCCCCATAGAAATGGGAAGGCATGAGATCAAGGGCATCAATAGAGAAGTTCACTCTAGCAAGGGTTAGGGCCACCTTGTCATCTGAGATTGGTACAAAGGAGGTGGGGGTGGGTGGGAATATTGGAGTTTACAGGCTATGGAATAGTAGCGATAAGGGGGCGTAGTTGGGATTACCACAGTTTTCTCAGTAAAGAGTAGGCCATTTGAAAAGAAAGAAGAAACTGGATTGGCATTTGGGGCTTGAAAAGATAAAAGGTTGGAGACAGCTGCTAAGGAGTGAAGTCTCAGCTGAGATTAGATAAAATAAATCTGTAGCTGACCCAGACAGCATGTTTCAGTGACTATTCCTATCAACACAGGACAATTTGAGAATAGCAAGGCTGTTTTAGCATTGGCAGAATGTGAACAGTGGAAAAACAATGGGGCAAAGATTGTAAGGGTGGAAGAGCAGGTCAAGACTCTGATGGAATAAAGATGAGGATGATGCAGGGGTAATGGATTGGGAACAACACAGGGAGCAGATGATAGACTGGAGTTCATAGGATGAAGAATAGGTTTAGAGTGAATGAGGCAGAAGGAGAGATAGGAGGTCCAGAGACTGTGATCAGGGAGAGGAGTTTCAGAGTTCTAAGGGAGTCTAAAAATGGAAAACACAGAACTGATTATGTAGCACACTATATTCCCTAATGCTGCAAGATTCATTCACGTGTGTGAAATGTCAGAGGCCATTTTCTTTTTCCTGAGTCAAGGAAATTTCTTGAGATGCCTGACTCAAGAGAAGGAGAAGGGAATAACATTGCTCACCGTACTGCTACACTAATGTAGCACTCCTGTGTAGGATCTAAGACAACTAGAACCACTTCTAACTTGACAAGATTGACAGAGTCAGGTGTCAGGGCAAAGCCATTGTGATTTTCTTCCCAATGGGGAAGCCACGCAGTGTTGAAAAGCTACGGTCTGTTTTGATAGGATTTTGAGCTGAAGGGATGTTAGACATTATTTGGTATAACACCCTCATTTTACAGAGGACAAAACTGATTCAGAAAGGAGAAACACTTTGCCCAAAGTATTGTATGTAGGGCCATCTAGGATACTAACCTAGGGACTGACTCCAATTCTCTGCTGCTTTTGTGAAGGCAGAGTTAGTGACATCTCCCAGTGTTTTCCAAATGGGCAGCAACCTCTGAGGTCTTAGATATCATTAGCAGAGTCTGAGTGGAGAGGAGACTTTGGGGTCAGAATAAAGCAAATAAGGGCATTATGAGGTATAACTGAATGTTGGATGTGGATTCAGAGGTCCCAGGGTTGATTTCTGACTGTGCCATTTATTACCTGTGTGGCCTCTGTGGGCATTGGTTTCCTCATCTGAAACAGGAGGGGGTTGGCTTAAAAGAGCACTTTTTAAACTTAAATTTTGAAAATCCATTTTAAAATCTATTATGATTTGAGATACAGCAAGGTGCCATTGGCAGACTGTGATAAACATAATCATGATATAGTAACTACAGAAAACCTTCTGTTTGGGGGTTTCCTGGGAGTTGTATCACCGAATCCTATGCCATTAAAAAAGAATAATGGGAAGTGCACTGGATTTGGGGTCAGAAGATGTAGGTTTGAATCCCAATCTTTCCACATGTGGGATAACTCCATTTCAATGGGCTTCAACTTATTCTTCTCTAAAATTCGGGGGGTTATATTACATGAACCTTGATGTCCTTTCAAGTTCCAAATTCATCCATGAATCTTTGTGCTATAAAGCAAATAAAAGTTATAAATGCAAATGTGGATTTGAGATGCTAATATTATAATTAACCAAAATGAAACATAGTAGGAGAATTGACAACTAGGGACCAGTGTAGTTGGTGGGCATGAGAGTATGAGCAATATAAGAAGTTAGCATGAAAAAGGACAAAAAAAGAATTGAGTGGAGTGGATAGAATTAATCAGTTGGGGGGGGAGGGACTGTAGAGATCAGCTTGAAGTGATCACTTAATTATTCAAGGCTTCAGTTTCTTCATCTGTAGAATTGGGGCATTTATCCCAGATGATAGACTCACAGCTAGATGGGAACTTAGAGCTCAGTCCCCTTAATTTATAGAGGAGGAAACTGAGGCTGAAAGGCTAAGTGGCCTGCCTATCAGCACACAGCTAGTAAATGTCAGAAGCAGGATTTCAATCTGGAAGTCCAACCATCTACCCATTACACTGATCAGTCTTTAAATCAGGGGTCTTTAACTTTTTTTGTGTTATGGAGCCTTTTGGAAATCTGGTAAATCATATGGGCTAAATTTTGGTAATTTTTTTTCCCTAATCAAAGTCCATAGGTCACTGAAAATTAATTCATGGATTCCTTTAGGGTTGGAGGACCCCAGGTCAAGAACTTCTGCAATGACCTCCAAAGCCCCTTCCAACTCTGGACATTTTATGATCCTGTGTTTTTGTGATCTGTGTTTGACATTGAGGAAGAAAGATTTCCAGAGGAAAATGACTAGGTGTGGGAAGTAAGGGAAATAAAGGAAATAGCTCTGAATGTTCCAGGAAAAAGTTTTGTCCTTAACCCAGGGCTTCTGCCTGTCGAATCAACTAGAAAGTACTTTGTTTCCTCAAGGACCAATGGCTTGGGGAGAGTACCTAGCTGACCTAGAAAACAAATCAAGGAAGGAACTAAGAGAACCTAGATTTAGCTGTTAATCTGAGGCCAAGAGGATAATGTAATAATAGTGTGTGCATGGCATTTAGCAACAGTATTCTGAAAGAGTCAATGTAGGGTAATGGATGGAAGGATGGTCTTGGGATCTGGGTTCAAGAGCTGGGATCAAATCGTGCCCATGACACATATTGACAATGTCACCTGGAGCAAGTCATTTCAAATCTCAGTGTACTAGGGAAATGCATGAAGCTATAAGTAGCAAAGAAGGTACTGATCTACATTGGTAGAATCTAGAAGTGCCATTTATCAATGAAATAATAGGTATAATCCCTAGCCCAATTCTCACTCATATCCTAAATTTAGTTAAAGATTTGTACTAAGTGTACTTGGCTGAGAATGGGGTGATTTGCACTTATTAAGGAGGAGGGGTACAGAGGAGAACAAAGGACTTAGAACTTCATTCTCAAGATGGTTGCCACACAAACAAACAAACAACTATATTTCTATCTTTTGGATGATGGCCGCCAGAATGCTCAGCAGTGTATATGGAGTCTTGTCTTGGGGAATTTCCCAATTCCAAGTCACTCAGTGTGTTTGCCATTAGATAATGAATCTAGGGGGTTAAAAATAGAAGGGGAAAAAGGAAGTTGTAGAATAGGAGATAACTTGACTCTTGGCAATACATACAAGGAGTACATGTGCCTTGGGAGGTGGGTGCATGTCTAACTTATAAAAACACACTCAAGCTAAGGAGTGGCATGATACAAACCATCACCTGGTTCATACTTCCTTTGCAAGTGTGTTTCCATGATTCCATGCTTAATTTCTTGGCTTTTTAAAAACAGAATCTAAGCACTTGAGGTCAGAGACTATTTTCATCTTTGTTTTTGTATCCCTAACTCCTCACAATGTAAATGGGATATTCTAGAATATTGTGGGATGTTGTATATGCCATCAGATATGGTTAATGTGTTAGCTGGTTTTATTGACCTGCTTTTTTCTCTTTCTTTTAAAAATAAGTTACACAGCATAGCTCATTGTGTAGGGAAAGGAAAGGGGTATATTTGGAAATGAAGATGATATAAAAACAAAAAGTCTCAATAATGGCCTGACACAGTGTAGATTAGTGGATGGGTAATCTGTTTTGAAGCAAAGAAGACCTAGATTCAACTACCTCTGGAACATACTGACTGTGTGACCTCGTGTACCACACAAGCAAGATAGCCTTTGCCCTCAAAGAAATAACACATATAGCAGACTGATGGCTAGGGAGGAGTGTTTTGGGTAGTTAGAGGAAGGGGGAGTTAGCAGAATGGCTTTTAGAGTGACAGGGTGATTAATTGACATGTCTTTTCCAGATATGGCAGTGTTGATTTGATTATTGTTCTCAAAGCTAGAGCTGGAAACGTGATAGAAGGATGTAGGAAGGGAAGAGGACACATTCTTGGCTGCATAGCATAAAGGTATCTGGGAAGTAACATGATTGAGATTCTGGTCAGAGGTGGAAGCATGACAGTTTGAAGATGGCTAGGATATTAAAATTTAGTTAAGATCTACTTATTGTCTTCCCTTGTTCTTATAAAAAAAAAGTAGTCAGGACTTGTTCTTATTGTGATGAATAAAAAGTTCAAGAGACATAATTTCTAGGTAAATAATAATTTCATCATTTATGGCTAGTGAATAATTAATAAAGGAATGGTCATTTGGCCTTTTTTCCTAACCAAAGACCCCTCCCAGAGGCCTCTTGATGCTTATATACCTTTGGAAGAGTGTGTGTTCTGATAGGTAGCAATCAACTCTGATTGGTTAACAATTAGTTACAGAATAAATATTATAATGAGAGGTGAGCATATTCTAATGATGGGCTGGGGGCTGTGAGTTTGTCATTCTTACTCCCAGACCACCCCCAGCAGTGGCAATCTAGACAAAGGATTTACCACCACCACTCCCCCACCCCAAGTCTGAGTAGAACATAATGGGCCGAAATTCATCTAGATTAGATTCTTTGTAAGGTTTTTCCAATTGGATAGGTAACAATTCTGACCTGGATAAGGCGGGATAAATTTTTGGGCAAGGTCAACAATGTCCTTCAAGATCTTCAAAGACTGTATTAACCTATAAGGGTTTGTTTCTGAATGAAGAAATAGAAAGAAAAAATCTTTATCTTAATATTTGGTTATTAAGAGATAAATAATTATTTCTCACATTATGTAACTATGATTCCTCTTTGTGATCACTGCTTCCCTTTCCAGATGCCAACTAGATTCCTCTTTAATAATATCAGAATAGTTTGAATAATAAGTAGAATTTTGCCTACAATTAATATCAAGCCGTTTGGTCTAGAAGTCATAGGAAGCATTTACAAGGTATATGCCCCAGAATTAGTTTCCATTAACTTTACCCCAGGACTTTGATTCAAGGAAGGCACAGGGCCGGCAGGGGGTTGCGGGGGGGGGGGGGGGAGGTGTTATGATGATGCAAAATGACTGATGTTAATGTTGTTATAGCAGAGCTAGAAATGGGTGTGGCTAGCAACATAAATCCTTTGGCTTGCTCATTTCTGCAAGGAAGAAATTGAAAGACATCAACTGTCAGCTAGCTGATACCTGTGGCCAAGCTATATCTCACTTTTTTCTGTGGCTGCTTCCTGACTTTGGAGGCTGTGTGTCATTACTAATTCTATTTCCCACCTCCTGTCTAGCCTCTTAACTTAGTTACCCTGTGAATTGACTGGACTTTCTGTCACTGTCTCTGTCTCTTTGTCTCTGGTTGTCTCTGTTCACAACTTGGATCCAGGAAGGTTCTCTATTTCTTCCTAGGAAAGCTCTTTCCCCCAGATCCTATTAATTGTCCTTAACCAATGGTGTAATAAGTATCCTATTTCCTTATTCCTTTGGCTTTTCTAAACCTTCTCTGAAATATATTCACCAGACCTATGTTAAGGCAGATTATGCCTTTCAGTTAATCTAGGTTTTTTTTTTTTACTCACAGTCTTAGACTAATATCTAAGGTAAGTGTATGTCATCTCTCTTATCAGGTGCCACCTTTATCTTGAAGTTTTCAAAAAGGTATCTGATTCCTTGCCCAGACAAGGACAGAACTCCATTTTCCCCTCTGATCCATAGTCCTCACTTCCTTTCTAACCATACTCTCTGAAGGGGGCCTTTAGCCCTCCCCACTTTGCACAACAGAAATAGTCAATAAAAATTTATTAATTACCTACTATATGTGAGGCCCTCTGCTAAGCACTGGGGATACAAATATGAAAAAAAAAAAGACATCTCTTACCTAAGGAGCTTATACCCTCAGGAGGGAAGGCAATAAACAAAAGAAAGCTGTAAAGGGTGAGGGGGGAAGTATCTGATGTGGGGGCATGGCGGAGAAGCAAAGAGGACCAAAATTAGTGCTGCTGGAGAGTTCAAAGAGGTCCCAAATAAGTGCTTGCCAGAGACTCCAAGAAATCCACTCTCCTTAAATGGAATTGACCTGTATGTCTTGAGCGCAGTGGATAAGCAGGTTACTATTTCCATTTATTGCTTTTTTTTATTCTCCAATTTAATTTCTTCTCTGTCTCTCCCCCGCCCCCATTCCTCCTGTCTCTCTTACTGTCTCTGATCTCCCCCTCTCATTTCTTTTTTTTCTGTTTCTGTCTGTCCATCTGTTTCTCTTTCCCTTCCCCTCCCTCCTGTTTTTCTTATTGTCTCTGTCTTCCCTTTCTAGTTTTTTTCTCTCTCTTTCTCTCTCTTTCATTCATTCTTATTTTCTTGCTTTGATGTCGGTGGCAGCGAAATGTGTGATAAACTGTAGGGGAAACCTCCATATAGAAAGTTCTTCCTTCCGTATCGGGATGAGGGATATTATAGAATTCTGCCATTGAAGTTTTACAGTGTCAAAATACTTCAATCATCTATTACTGTAAAAAGAGCAGACATAATTCCCACAAAAGGGCAAGAAGGTCCTTCAAACAAGTCCTAAGATTTAGAAAAATTAGGGACGGCTAGGTGGTAAAGTGTATAGAGCACTGGCCCTGAAGTCAGGAGGACCTGAGTTCAAATCCAGCCTTGGCTATGTGAACCTGGGTAAGTAACCAACCCTCTTTACTTCAGTTTTCTTACCTATAAAATGAGCTGGAGAAATAAATGGCAAACCACTCTAGTATCTTTGCCAAGAAAACCCAAAATGGGGTCATAAAGAGTTGAACACAACTGAAACAACTGAATAACAAAAACATTTACTACATGTCAAGGACTGTGTTAAGTGCTGGGGATACACAGAAAAGCAAAACCAGCTATATTTCCTAGATCTTTCTCCACTTTGCACAAGTAATCAAACACCAAGACTGTCCCTGAGAAACTAATTCTCCTTATTGAATGTCCTTAGGAAAAAGGAGCAAACTTTGTAATCTTTTAAGAAGGATAACTATGTTTTTCTCTGGAAACAAAGAAAATATTGGACTGAGCAAACTAAAGGCAGGTGTCTGCTGATAGCCTTAATATATTAGTGCAGCTAGATGTTTTACAGTGCTGGACTTGGACCTGGGCTCAAATCCTGCCTTAGAAACTTACTGTGTGACCCTAGGTAAATCATTTAACTTCTGTTTGCCTCCATTTCCTCATTTATAAAATGGGGATAATAATAGCAACTACCTCCCAGGGTGGGGATCAAATGAGATAATATTTATAAAGCTCTTAGCACAATACCTGGCATGTATTAAATGATATATAAATAATAGCTATTATTATTATATTGTAGATAAAAGCTTATTAACCATCTCAATGCTTATTACAATTATAGGCCCACTTCAGGGGGAACATTAGTACAATTTTACCATATATGTGTGTATGTGTGTATATATACATATATATGACTTACCATATGTATATGTATATATATGCAAATATGACACATAAAGACTTATATACATTGGCAGAAAAGATAATTATGGGGCAGTAATTGATTTTAGAGAAGTTAATAATAAAATATAAAAGTATATTTTATATCTAACGGAAATAATTACTGATTCCCCACTCCACCTCTACATGAAACAGAGAATTTCACTTATTTAGTCCTAATTCTTTTCTCTTGAATATAATAATGATGATAATGTTTCTTAGTCCTAAATAGAAAGAAACTTAGGTAAGAAAAGACTATTCAATTTGGGAAAGGTTTCCATTATTTCACTTTTGTTCAAAATAGTTGCAACTGTTCTTCATGCAGGTTGGAAGATCCAGATCTCAGTGGCCACTGAGTGTAATGATCAAGTGAGAGTCATGCTCATGGTGGCCCCTGTCGCTGACTAGACTTCCAAAGTCTGTTGTCTTTTGGGTGCAGCTTGACATGATATGGTTCAGGGATGTTAAGGTTAATTCATCAGAGCACATGCAGGAAGGAGGGAAAAGGAAGTCATTGGCAAGGTATACCCAATCAGATTCATCTTGATTCTTGTGTGGAGAAAGATCCCTTTCTTTGAGTAGATCCATGATTCATTGATATGGGGAGCCTTTCATATGGAAATCCCCACTACTGATGCAGATAAGTGATTTCTCTTTAACCTTTAAAGCAGGGGTTCCAAACCAGAGGTCTACAGAGATTTTTGTGGATCTTTACATTCGAATGGGAAAAAAACTTTTATCTTCATTTTCTTTTACCTATAATAAATTTAGTATTTCCTTCAGTTGTAAATTTTTATTTTTTTAGGCAATTGGGGTTAAGTGACTTGCCTAGGGTCGTGCAGCTAGTAAGTGTCAAGTGTTTGGTATGAGGCCAGATTTGAAGTCAGGTCCTCCTGACTTCAGGGCCGGTGCTGTATCCATTGTGCCACCTAGCTGCCCTGGTCGCAAACTTTTAAAGAAACAGTTTTATGAGAAAGGGGCCATAGGTTTCACTAGACTACCAAAGGGCTCTACATGACCTGTTTACTTGAAAAGATGGTAATTTTATGATAAAACACTAATAATTATAACTATGCTCAAAGTAAATCATATGGAACAAATGCTATACTAGAAATTGAATTCCTTTGGGGCTAAATTCCAGGGAGAAGATGTCCCCTGTGCCTGTTAAAAGTACTCTACATACATTAAGCCTTCAACCTTTCTGTCAGGAAGGCTGAATGCTTAATCATCCCCTTTATATCCCCAAGACTATATGCTAGAAGCTATTGGCCATCTACTGGTGCCCCTTAATGATTTGTATAACTGAGAGCTTTAAAGTAGGATTGTTATCACTCAAAGAGTACTTGCCCCATAGATCAGCTTCTCTGAAAAGGCCAGTCAGAATCCATTTGTGTTGGAGGCTCAAAAGTGAAATACTCAAGGTGATGAGAAGTGGAGAAATGGCACCAATTCCTGGACCTCCCAGGCCCACACACATATGAACTACTTCAAGCCTGCACATAATTTTCTTATGATGTCACCATACTTACTCAAAGGTGATGCAGTCTGAGGGATACAGAATGGTCTCTTGACCAAAGGAAACTTCAGCAGGCTGCTTGAGATCCTTGGCATTGGAATCTTTTCTTCAGTGTCTTCCTAAGAAGTTGTACATCTTAGCTAGGCTAAAGAATTAGATGGTCTTGGGAGAGCTTGCATATTAGCAAAGATTAGTTGATTATATTAATCTATTATGGTTGCAGAGCTGAGGGTTTTAAGAGAATTGAACCTAGGTCAGATTTTAATGAGAGGGGAAATTAAGTGCAGAGAACACCTGAAAAACCAGCATGAGGGGATTAGTTAGTTATCTGAGGGAGGGAGGCACTGACAGATATTCACACTGAAAGCAAAGGTGGAAGGATGCCAGCTTCACAGTATTATTTACGCAACTCTGGTCCCAAAGTCCATTAATATGGGATTCTCTCCTTAAAAGCAGAGATGAATGTTCTGTCCTTTGTGAGGGCAGGGTGGAGTTGGTGAGAGTGAGAGAACTTTAGTTCTCATCCAGTTTTCTTTAAGCATCAAATTACTTCAGGTGCTTCTGGCTTCTAGCTTTGAGAAAGAAGATGGGAGAAGCCAATCCTACTTAAAGTTGCTAGAGGAAAAGTCTCTGGGAAGGCAGAGGAGCTGACAGTCTCCATCATGTTCCTATCCCTAGCTGGCTACATTAGAGACTACGGAGAGTTTCCCCTTTGAGTGAGACCTGGAATTTTTGGTTGAGCTGAATTGTCTTGCTCCCAATGGAAGAGAGCTCCTTCCCTCTGTATTTTATGGTATGCTGTATATTCTCCTATGTATATCTTCTCTGATTTCTATTTTGTTATGATTTTATAAGTGGATTTCTTTGCTATTCATTATGTTGGTTTATTGTGGAAATGGTATTTGGTGGAAAAGAGGTTAAGCAGGGTTCTTCTTCCCCCCAATAATGACACAGCAATCAGAAGTTAGATTAAATCTGATCATTTCCCCTAGACTAACAATATTTAAGGGATAAGACACATTTAATTGCGGTCCAGTACCCCCTCTCTTTGAGGAGAGCAGAATGGCTTCTAGCCCTCAACCTCCAGTTTTCCTTTCAGGCAGAAATGAAAGAAAAGAAAATCCCTTGGAGAAGATGAGGGCGGGGAGAAAAGGCTAGAGATGTCTATTGTACCTTTCTTCAAGTCACACAACACCCCCATGTTACAGGTGGGGGACAGCCCTTGCTACACATGGGTCCCACACCATATGTGAGCCTTCATTATGTGTGGGGCTCTCTCTACATTTAGGGCTGGCTAACCTTACACATAGGGTTCCATAGAGAAGAGAAGCCATGCTGAAATGTAAGAATAAGGGACCAATTTGAAATTGACCTGCCTAAGATTTCTTTGTATAACTTATCACAGTGTCCACCACTAACATTTCACAGCAAAGAGCTATGATTAGAGACATACAGACCCATATATTTGGGTAGAGCTGGAAGAGTCCTTAAAGCACCTATAAACCAACTCCATTCTAATTATGAGGAAACTGAGGTTCAGAGAGGTGATATGGCTTGTTTAGAGTGCTAAGGAAAGTTTGATTTATTAAAGGAATATGGTGAATCTGTCTGTGAATCTATCTGATACATCATCTTGGTAAGAGGGTGATCCTACTGTTTTAAAGGCTGGGCCCACAGTGCTCCAGCTCTAGTAGGTGTCATTAACTCAGAAACACTTTCAGTGTTCCTGCAATCAACATCTATTAAGCATTTCCTGGTATGGGCTGGTGACTGTGTGTTATCTGAGAATTAGCCTTGCCTACTGAGATCTTCTATATCAGCAGTGATCATTTTTCTGCCACCAGAAGAAGTAATAAAGCCATTCACTAAAGGATACAGAGGGGGTGATGATCTGCATTTATGGAGGGGGCACAAACATCAGGGAAATCACAGATTCTTGAAGTGTGATAATAGCTTGCTTTCCTATAACATTGCACGGTTTACAAACCACTTTCTCTCATCTCTGTGCAGCCAGTAGTTCAGTTAATATTATTGTCTTCATTTTGTAGATAAATAAACTGGATATCAAGGGGATGATGGAGTAGAGAGTTTTATTTATGTTGTGACTGGCCTATAATCACACAGCTGTTAAATTTTAGAGACAAGATTTGAAATCCAAGGCTACGACTTATTCAATGAGCCATGCTGGCTCTATTGAAGAACTGTAATGTTCTCTTTGCATTACCAACCCTCTTGCCCCAATACACAGTCTAGGTCACTCAGTAGGACAACTAACAGCTGTTCAAGGTACTCTGTAGGTCTACACTCCTAAAACCATAGTTCTGAAGTCCCTACCTTTCCATTAACCTTTATTCTCATGAGCTAGCTAACACTATTAACTCAAAGTAAAAAGCATTTTCTTCAGCTGGTATCATAAGGAACAAAACATCTCCCTTATAAACTTTGTACCCACCTTTCCACAAATACATCTGGCATTAACAGGTAGGGCAGGCACACACTGAATTCACAAGTGGAGAGGCACACGAGTGGCCATGGCTTGGGTGTATGATGATGTCTGCTTACATTTCTGGTGCTGCCGGGGTACAGATGTCCTCTAGTGATGTTCTTGCATGTCGTTTTTCATTGAAGACATTGTCTCTGCTCTGTGAGTAGTTCTAAGGTCTCTATCTTGGGGCTGAGCTGGAATCCTGGCCTAGGGTACAGCTATACTTTCAGACTGAAATAGAAATAATACCTTACAAGCAACAGTAACCTCCCTGGTTGTGTTACCTCAGAGTTACAGTTCTTGGACCTGATGAAGGTTCCAGCTCCAAGTTAAGTTCTTTCTCTCCTTCCCTAGGTTTTCTCTCCCTTTCCTGACTCCCTCTTCTCTGTTTTTAAACCTCAAATTCTCTTTTTGCTCAGGTAATTGATGGGGCAGAGATGGATAGTCTAATGTTTTTTACAAGGTACAAATGTCCATACCAAGTACAAAGCGGGCCTCCCACTCAAGGTCTGAAAGGGGTATTGTCCCACACCCTCATATAATAAGTACTGTAGTTCACATACACTGAGCTGGAAGTGAGACATTCTCTTTCACCCAAATGTCTCAAATAACCATGACAACCAATCACTCCTAGGAGCCTTTTCAGTGCTGACAGTGACCAGAAAGAAAATAAAGAACCAGAGGCTCAAAAATAATTTAGACATTGTGAACTGAATTCTCAATTTCAACTCTGTCCTTTCTGACACAGCCAGAAGTTTATTAAACCCATGAATATAGTTGGAGACATGGCAACAGATATAGACTTCCAGATCTGTTCACATGTGCCTTCATACAATTTCTTTGGAGTAGAGAGTTTTATTTATTTTATGAAACCCTTTACATTATGCTTTTAGCATAAGCAACCTTCCCTGCACTGGGTTATTGCTGCAATAGACCTCTGATTCAGCTCAAATTCCACCTTTTGCAAAAAGCTTTTCTCTGGCCTCCCTTATTCCCAACTGCTAATATCTTTCCTCTGAGCTAGCTTCCCGTGTGCCCTGTATATATGTTGAACATACACAATTGTTTACACTCTGTGTCTCCCATTGGACTTCAGGGAGCTACTTGAGGGTGGGAACTGTTTTTGTCTTTATTTGTACCATCAAGTGCTTAGCACAGTGCTTGGCACATAGATGTTTTTGGACTGACTGATTGCAATGAATAAGCATTTATTGTCTTTATATCCTGCCTTTATTACCTGCCAGAAATACCAGAAATAGGGGAAAAAATAAAATAGTCATTGTTCTCCAGGATCTTATATTTTGTAGGGAGAAACAACATGTTAGTATGTAAGCATACATAAAATACAGAAGGTAATTTTCAGGGAAGGCACTAGAAGCTGGATCAATCAGGAAAAGCCTTTCTAGGGAGAAGGCCTTTAGGCTGAACTTTATATCCTGAGGATGAGATTCTTCCTTCCTTAATTATTCCCACACGGAAAGCTTAGCCACTAATGAAATTCCCCCCAATTGAATAATTGCAAAATATCAATAAATTCCTGGCATTTCAAAGGGGAAAAAATAGCTTATGATCCTGGGCAAGTGTTGGAATGATCAGTGCTAAACCCTGCAGCGTACAGTGGTTTTTGCATGGTTGAAGGAGTGGGAGTAGTTAGCAGAGAAATGTGCCTCTGGATCCAAAAATATTTGCAGCTTCCACAGTGAGGTCAGAGCTCGAGCAAAATTCACCATATCTAAACCTCAGATAAAGATGTCTTCTGTTCCAGTAGGCTCTTCCCCCTGCCTGGAATGCTCACTCCTCAATTCTATCTCTTAGTATCCCTGGCTTCCTTCAAGGCTAAGCTTATGTACCACCCTTCTACAGTATGCATTTCCTCATTCCCTTACCTGTTAGTATTCTCTTCCTCCCCTAAATATCATATACATGCTTATGTATTTACATGGTTAACCCCCCAGCATAATGGAAGGTTTTTGAGGGTAGGAAGCAAATAGTTTTCTTTTTGTCTTTATGTCTTAAGCACTTAGCACAGTGTCTTGCACACAGTAGGAACTTAATGCATGATGGATTGGATCGAATGAGGCATATGCGGACAACCTTGATCTGGAATACCTGCAAGAAGTCACCTAGGTTCTAGGACTGATTCAGAAGTCTACTTTTGGTGAGACTCTCTGGGGATTCTCTATGTCCCTACTGGGTGAACAGGAACTTCCTAGAGTATAACCCGAATTAACATTATCATTTAGTTCTAAAATAACCCTAAAGCAAGGAGTTAGTTCTGTACCCATAGTGTTATAAACAGAAGGCAGCCAGAATTCCAACAGTATAAAAATTAGTTCTTACAGAGATTTCAGAGTAAAGGGCAAGATCAGTTTGGATGTGTTGAGAGACCAGAAGTATGAAGACCAGAGTAATTAATTAATCAATTAATTAACAAGCATTTATCATGTACCAAGTACTATTCTGGGTACCTAAGGGTAATTGGGAGTCTAAAGTTTATTGAACAAGGTAGCTGTTGACATAGTCAGACCTAAGCTTTAGGAGTATAATTTTGGCAGCTGAGTAGAGATAGGTTGGGGCAGGGAAGAGATTTGAGGCAAAAAGACCAATTCAGAGGTTGTGGCAAAAAATGATTAGTCTTTACTAGTGGTAACATGTGAGTGTAAAGAATGGCTTCGATATAGAGATGTTGTGGGGATAAAACCGATAAAATTTTATACCTGACTAGACATAGGAGTAGAGGTAGAAAGAGAGTGAAGAGTCAAGGATAACTCCAAGGGTCTCAGACCTGGGAGGATGGCAGTATACTTGACAGAAATAGAGACGTTCAGGGGAAAAGATAAAAAGTTAGTAATGATGCACCATATCAGCAGAGGGCCTCTGAGATTTATAACTAATAGCTAGGAGGAGCAGAGGGCACAGAAGGAGCTCGCCAGATAACTAAATACAAAAAATTCCATCATATCCTGGAAAGGAAGAGAGGATAACACTTTCTCAGAAATCCCCTAGCTTCCAGTTTAAGATCTAGTTAGAGGAATTTGAAGGTTGATTTGAAAAACAAAATGAAAACAAAAAAATTATCACCCACATCTAAGAAGAATGAAATTCTCCTCTTAAAGGGTCTGTGCAATGGAAAAGCACTAAGCCTGGGTGGAACCTGTGGATCGGGGAAGGTAATTGATTAGAAGTGGAATGTGAGGTTTCAAGAAACTCTAATCTCCCCTCTTCAAGAGACTAAATGAGTAGAGCAATGGAGGGGATAGTGTTATTGAACTTTTAGAGCCTGTGTTAATTTCATTTGCCCTCAAAAGCCTTCATTTCTATTTTCTTTTTCTCAGAGTTCCAGAAGCAGCAGATAGAGTTGCTGTAACTCAATGCTTCTCCGTTGTGAATAGTGCTGCAACCAATATCTTCCTTGGAATTTTGACCTGGACCTATAAACCGGGTGTTGTTACGGTTTAGAATCTTTTCTCATTATTTTTCCAAAATTACTTCAGCTTTTTCAAATTTATGGTAGATTTAAATATGATGCATTCATGACATTGTTGTTGATTACAGGCAACATTATGCAAAATACACATATTTATTCTCTAGCCTAGGGTGGAGAGGAACTTGGAACCCATCAACTTGTTTTTAAAAATTGAAATGGTTTCCCTGGTAATCCTATGTGTTTTAGGTTAAATATAGAATATAGAATATGGTTAAAAACCACATTCTAAGAAGGAATCCATAGGTTTCACCATATTGCCTAAAAAGAGTTAAGAACCCATGTTCTGGATTGAATTGAAGAGCCTGGGGCTGCTCCAGAACCTTTGTTCTAACCTGAATTGAAGTACTTGGAGCTGCTCCAGACAGGATGGACTGATTCTTAAGGGTCAGGCTGTAGCATTACTGACCATCAGAAATAGGTCAATAGCACTTCTCTTTATTATTCCCATTCTGTCAGGTTTTAATACTTTCTCAGATACCATTTTCACTAAGTTCAGTAGTAGCTTTAGGTTACTTTTGAACAGAGCCACATAAAATATGTTGCTCATGACAAATGCTGGGGTACAGGAGAGACGGTGAGTAACAGTAAAAAAAAAAAAGCAAACATGAGTAGATAATGAAGCTAAGACAACCCCTCACATAGGGATGTACATGACAACCAGAAACAAAGAAATCATATTATTGGAATCATTAGGGGGGAAAAAGCCCTTCCCTTCCCTCCACACTGATAAATATGGGGGAAGGAGTTAATGTTATCAGCAAAATAAAAACAGCTTTGTGGACTAAAGTGGAGGGGTCCTAATGTTAGTGACAACAATAACCACACTCACGTTAATGCAAATGCTTCCTAACATCCTCCCACTATCTCCTGGTATCCTTGGGAAATGGATAGATGACAATGCTAATTAACTCTAAATAAGGCAAAGCAAGGGTAATGTTCTTGTCCAAGGTCCCTGAGCCACTTGCAGTCTAAACATCCATGGGAATGGTTAAGAGAAGGAAAAATGATCAAGGGACACAGGTCAGTAATATTAAAGGATTTTCTTGAGATAATTCCCCTAAGGGTTTTTTTTTAAATCTCAGATCAATCATTCTTTATCCCACCACTTTCTCCTTACCACTATCAAAGTAACAGGATGAGCATTTCTTGTCAAGAAAAGATTAATTTTCCCTTGTGACCTGTTTCAGAAATTAGGTTCTCATGGAGTTTTAGTCATAGGATCATGGGATCATAGATTTAAAGCTGGAAGAGACCTCAGAGGCCCAGAGAGTTTATGTGATCTGGTTATGGTCACACAGCTAGTAAGTATCTGATTCTAGCTCTTTGTGATTCTGAAGCAAATATTCTATCCATTATAGCATGCTGCCTCAACATGCATCTAAAGACAGATTTTATGGACAGAAGGGATGATGGGTATAGGGTGGCTATAGGGCCAAGGATTTTGTCGAAGGGAGGAGATAGTACTAATGAGTCTCACTTTGCTCAAACCCCTTAGAATTTCCCTTTATTCCCCATTAATAAAGTATTGGTTTGGTCCAGTAACACAAGTCAAAGACTTGTTATTCTATAATTGCTCAAAATTATACACAGTAATATGGATGTATATATTTGCAAACTGCACATCAGCTTTAAATCATTCATTTCTTTTCCTAAGATAGCACTTATTAAATGTTTGAAGGAGAGTCTACAGCAGAAAAAAGAAGGGAGCAAGGATAGAGGAAGAAAGGGAGGAAGGAAAGAAAAGTGGAAAGGAGGAGAGAAGCTGAAAATTTTGGATGTGGATGGTTCACCAACCAAACTACTATCATTGTGCCAAAGCAAAAAAAAAAATAACCAGTTCTTTAGGCCATGCTGCCATGCATTCTCCCTCACCTCTAAGCTCTAGTCCCTATTGGGAGCCCTTGAAGAAAGAAAAGTGTTCTTCAGTCTTCCACTGAACAGAAACCCAAGGGAATTTGATAACAGTGTCAGATATGGGCAGATTTGGTCATCTTCCCCATTGGGTCACTAACAAATTCATGCAACCCAGCAGTCCTTCCTTTATTTTTTATTAACTAATAGTTTTCACTATGATTATCACCTCAGGGGTCCTGTCTAATCCTGTCAATGCCCATCTGATTACATATAATGCATGGAAGATAATAAAACCAACCAAATTACCCCCTAGTAGGATTGAGAGGACATAGAGGGGAATATGTTCATGAAGGTTGTTGAAATGCCTTCAGTGTGATTGATTTCATTCATTTCAGTCTTATTCCCAGGGTTAGGTGGGCCTGATGTGTACCAATGCAGAATTTAATAGAATTTGTGATGCAGCAGCTCCATCTATAAATATTATGGTTGGGAACATTTGTCTACTGCGGATTACCTGGAATTGGTTTGAAATAAGCGATTAATCCATGAACCAGCATTTGCTAAGCACCTACAATGGGGCAGGGCTGGACAAAGGCATTGCCTGTAGACAAGTAGAAAGCAGATCTGAATTATAAGCCCACCACTGAAGAAAAATTCTTATTTTTTAAGAAATGAAACAATAAACATGTTTTAGTTTCAGAGAATCCTTGTCAGAAATGTGAAGGGAAAAAATGACCATAGACAGAATTTAATTGTGTTACATTCTCAAGAAAGGAAAAACTCTTCAGGCACAATTGTCAATTCAAACTGTTAGCAGAGGAGGTCATTTGAAGTGGTTAATTTGAAATGAAATGTTAAAATAAAGCAAGAACTTTAAAGACCAGACAGCAAATTAAAGTGTCTTTACTGAATATTCAACAAAGAAGTAACACAAAATAGTAGAATAAAGACTGGAATAACAAGACCTGCCTTCTTGTCTCAGCTCTGCCAGCAACTAGCTAAGTGACCGTGGATACATCACTGACTTCATTGAGCTTCTATTTCCTCATCCATAAATTAACTTATTCCAACAAACACTTACTTTGCACCTACAATATGTAAGGAATGCCTTCAAAACAAAAAAGTTGTACTAGTTCATCTCTAAAGTCCCTTTCATCTTTAAAATTATAGTCCTTACAATTGTAGGGTAACACATTTTTAAAACCCCTATACCAAACAGTTTATAATAGAAAGTTACTTTATTAAATGATGATATTTAAAACATAACAAAGGAAATATTGCCTATTTAAGCTCTGTGTCAAAGATTCTACTGTTGTCAATGGTCCAGACAATTTTTAGGGGGTATTTGTATTTCTCTTGTCTCCAGTCTCCACCTAGAGGGAAATCTCTCCACTAGACAACCTTGTGCCTGGCTCCCACTCTCCCCTTAGAAGCACACTAATCAAATTATACCCTAAAGAGAGTTTATTTAAAAGTCAAGGACAATCCAGTAGCACTGTATGTCACATGAAAAACAAAATTGAATGCCCCAGAGTCCCTTAAGGGTCCACACTGTGTATTTTGTGATCATGTACAGTTAGAACCTTGTTGTGACTCCCTGTTTGTCCCTAATGGTGTGGTTGGAACAACATTTACTAATTTAGATGGGACATATGACATGAGCAAAGTAAGGTCCCTAGTTTTCCCAAAAAAGGAAAAACAAGACTTAATTGGTCCAGAGGACAGATTATAACTGTTGACATAGCTTCCAGGTTACCTAAGGCATAAAAGCACAGCCCACAAATAGTTGGCACATTACTCAGACTTAATGGATATCCCACTACCATGTAAATTAATATACTTTTTTCACTAGGTGCAACACCTTGGCAATGTGGCAGTGAGGGAAGCTGTACCTCACTGAACCAACACTATATCTTTGGAAAATACATTTTTTATGCCATTGTTGATCAAACTTTCTTTTGTTAAAGGTTACGTGGTCTACAGTTATCTCATTTCTTTCCACTTCCAAGCTTGAATCACCAGACCAACCTAAGTCAGACCTGACTTAGTCAATCAGTAATTTTCCAGCTTGTTTTCTGATGATCTTCTAATGTGAAAGAGACTCTTCTTCTGTCTTCATCACTGTCTACTGCCCTTAATTTGACATTCCAGTCCTGAGGATGTCCCTTCTTGTTGCCCTAACACCATTAGATACTTAACTGGAGCTAAAGGTCATGTGGCAACAGAAGCCACATTTCTCGTTCCCCTATAGAAATGCATCTCCAAACCTTTATCCCCTCATGGATAGGACCACTGAAGTCATCTTGGGTGAAGCATGGCTCTCCAGCCAATAAAAAGGCATCACACTGCAATTATGTCAGCTTAAAGAGGTACGATTATAGGATCACAGTATCTGGAACTGGAAGGGAATTTGGAGAACACCTTGTCCATTCCCTTATTTTGGATGGGAAAACAGAATTTTGGAGAAGTGAAAAGACTTGTCCAA
Source organism: Phascolarctos cinereus (assembly GCF_003287225.1). Classification (NCBI taxonomy): domain Eukaryota; kingdom Metazoa; phylum Chordata; class Mammalia; order Diprotodontia; family Phascolarctidae; genus Phascolarctos; species Phascolarctos cinereus. The sequence continues at coordinate 62,269,084 of NW_027556180.1, forward strand.
GATCACATAGGGCATTTGCAGAAAAAGTGACATTTAGAGTTTAAACAGCAACTAGTAGTCCAGTTTTGCTAAAACGTTTATAGTGAAGGAGATTGGAATGAATTAAGAGTAGAAAGATAGGGTGGGAGTGTCTTCTAGAGTCCCAGAAACCTTTATTTTACCCTGTAGCAAAATCCTTTTTTTAGGACTGTCTCAAGGGAAATGAGCTGTATTTGAGATCATGAATTCCTCAAAACTGGATATCAAATGGAGGTAAGAAAACCAGTTGTTGGGGGAAAATTGTAGAGGGAATTGTTGCTCAACAAATCAATTAAGAGGCATTTATTTAACCCCTGCTATTTGCCAGGCTCTGGAGATACAGGTATAATTTGAGCCATATGACCTCTTGAGACCCCTTTCCAACTTTCAGACTCTATGACCATCAACATAATTTTCTCCATTATAAAATCCTGTATAATAAGACCAGATTTCTTTCACAAAAAGTAAAATGATATGTTTCTAATTGTAAGATCTATAGGTCTGGGGAATGAATGAATGAAGGATGTATTGAATGTCTACTATGCTCTAGGTGTTAAGAGTCCAAATTCAAAAAGTCAGATATTCATCTCCTCAAAAAAGATTGTCATAATATAAAGATTCAACACTTATAGGGGAGCACTGGTCATGAGAAGGTGAAGAGAACTCTTGGACAGTTGATTATCACATTATTTCCAGAAGCTTTGATAGGTAGTATTGCTTTGATTACTATACCCAGACTTGGGGGTAGAAATATGACATAAGGCAAGAGGCATAGGTGCATGGCTGGGCAGAATATGAAACAACCTCTGGGTTGGGCAAGATACATTGACTAATTAAGACAGCTCACCCTAGAGCTAAGTCAGTTACCTCCTACAGAGGGATTATGAGCTCTGGAGGTTTGCTGCAGGTAGAGAGAAGAGTGTAGCATCAGGACAGATGACAAAGGCCTGAGATCAGCTAATAAACCATCAAGCCCTGACCAGTTTTGAGAAATGCCACTAGAGGCCCAGAAAGAGTTCAGAAGCAGTAGTGAGAATTCATATATAGCCCCTCCATGCAGTAGGCACTCTCTAAATATTTGTTGAATTGTGCTGGATCACATTATTATGCTTTTGACATTTGGGAATAAACATTTGAGCCTGGCTAATCCATTCCACCCATCCAGTTCAAACACCTGTGACAACAGTGCATCCACATCCAGATGGTGTTCTCATACTGTGTACTCTCACCTTTGCTCTTCAGACTGTCTCAATTAGAATGTCCCTTCAAGAAGTATGGTGTGTTCTTTCAGTCTTGCCTGGCCTATTTTGAGCATCATTTGTCAAGGAAAAACTGTTGAATTGCCCATATGTCTTGTAATCATTTAGTTGCTTTTGGTTTAACTTACTGAGTCATTTTTCAGTTGCTCCTTACCTGAAGCAGATGCTGTGGGGAAGGGGTCAGAAGCCTAGAGGTAATAACAGTATACTAGGAGAGGTATACAAATGAGCTCAATTACCTACTTGCTAGAAGGGACAGAGAGGATTTATAAGGCCAAAGTTGGTTTGTGCAAACTTTAATGTGATCCCAAGGACACTGGACCTATTCTATGCAGGAGAATTTATGTTTATTGAGTGTAGGTGTTGTTTTATGTTTGTCTTTGTATCTTCAGTACCTAGTACTTAAAAATACCTAGGACTTATTTCACTGATGTGGAGAAATAATGCAGAAATTTCTAGCGCTGATGGAGATCAATGACCCTTTTGGAACCTATAGTCTTAGAGAGTTGCCTTGAATACTGAAAGGGTAGCTGATTTTCCCACAGTCACATAATTCACATGTGTCAGGAGTAGGACATGAGCCCAGGTACTCTGTCAATCCTCTATGCACTATGCTAAGCTGCTTGTTACCTGTTGCCTACTTGGTGATTCAGTCATTGCTTTTTGAATTGAATTGGTATATCTAGATAGCCATAAATCATACCCTTCTTTAGTTATTTCTTAGACCATGATACACAATAAGTTATGGTGAAAGATTTTGGATTCTTCAAGGTGAAGCATAAGTGATGAAGGTGGGTTTTCATTTCTCATAGATGTTATTTATTTATGAATCATACAGGTTGAGAAAATGCTGATGGATTGAGTTTTGCACTGATGGAGGGAAAACCCACACCTTTGAAATCATGGAAGCATCAAAGCCTTGTCAATGAAGTATTTTCATTACAAATTGTAATATTTTCTCATTATTGTATTAATATATTATTACAAATATATAGTCATATTGTTTCTACAGAATAACACCGCCAACATTTTGTACAAATATTAAATTCACTTTAATTATTCAATCTCCTGTTACTTACACATCTCAAGGTGATATGATCTGATCCCTCCACTAGTACAGCTTAGAAGATGATCTTTGTGAGTTCCTGGTAGACAGCCTTCTAGTGATGAACTTCTCTGAACATGACTAGGGTGAACCTTGAACAGCTAACATATAGACTGTTGGTTACCAGGCCTATACTTCTCAAAACCTTTACTTTTTGGCAAATCTAAAAGAAGTTTATATTCTGTTCTGATTAACCCTCAGGAACCCAAGGTCACTTTCATATCACACGAACTATCAGAGTAGAACATGAATAGATACTACTACTATATCTACAAATTACCATTACTACTATATACTCCCACAGTTGATTTGTCAATATAAATGAAAGTGGTTTACTTCTGGATGGAGTCCATGAAAAAGCTAAGATGCAAGAATGTTATCAAAAGGCCCTCATTGGAAAACATTCATAAGTATTCAGCCAAAAATACATCAACAAAGAAACAATGAATAAATGGCTGAGTCATACAGCCCGATGTAAATGGACAATGATTTACAATGGCAATTTAGGACTGGGTCATCATCATCATCATCATCATCATCATCATCAATTATAGACAGGTTACCCATAAAGAACAAAGACAATGCTCAAGGTACATTATACAAGTAAATGATAGAAATTACACAACATATCATTGAAGGCTGCAAAAAAAATCAATACCCAACCAAATACCCAGTAAAATGTGACTTTTGGGCTAGAATTATATCAGAAGCTTGCTATCTTTCATGGATGACAGATGATAAAGCCTCATTCTCTAAACACAGAATTTAAAATGTTCTGGACAACTTGATCAATAAACTGTATTGGAATCAAAGCATTGTCACAGACCAAACTATTGCCCTCAATTACTTGGATATAACATTGATTCATTAGAAAAACAACCAACCAACCAGCCCCTAAGAGCAGTGGTTTTTTTTTTAATGGATGTCTCTATATCTCTAAGCTCTAAAGAATGAAAAGCTTCTTAAAGCACAGAGCAGATCAAAATCAGTTGAGGCATATATCACCCTTGTTGTCCTGCCTGCTGCTGGGGTTGTACTGTGAATGTTTTGAGCAAGCCGAGGGGGAATGAACGCATATCCCAAAACTTTTATTCAATTAAAAAGAGCTGTTATTTTATCCACCTGTATCATAGTTCAGAGAACATAAAAGAATCACAGGAGGAGATTGTCCTACAACTATTTTTAGCTAAGCCTCATTAAAAAGTATGAGAAGAAAGAGATGATGATGATGGTAATGATGACGATGATATTGATATTACATGATTATTGAATAATAACTGTCTTACAATGTTGTTGCAGCACTTTTTAATATGCCTTCACATCCTTTAGCTTACTTGATGAAAGAGAAATCCCTGTAATATTCCATGGTACTCACCAAGAGTTGTGAGCTTTGATTAAAGGAGTGCTGAGCTCCTGAGGAATGAATGGTATAAGTTAGAGAGTTATTGAAACAGCATATTTAAAATCTTTCATTTCTTTCTTCATTTTGTAGCTTTTGCTCACTGACTAAATATTTCTTCAGCTGTTAAAGGTTATGCAGAAGGTTTATCCAGCCCTTGCTCTAAAAAAACAGCAACAGACAAAAAACATTAATGAAGCTATTTTGTTATTGCTATAGGCAGCTGTTGTTGGGTGACATTTTAAATGAATCTTTGTCAGAAGTCTGATTAATGATGGACTAAAAATGATATGTATTGTTATCTACTATGACCAGAATAATGTTGTCATAGTGTGCTTGCCTGTGAATTTAGCAGTGAAAGGAAAATAATTTTTGACTTCCTGACCCTTAAGAGAGAAAAAAGAAAAGTATGTCACATTTAGCAATAAGACTTTTTAAGCGAGATATATTAACCTTTGATTTTACCTATCTGGGAGTTCATGCTGCTTTGTCCTCTGGACTCATAGGATATTAATAGACAAGTTGAATGATAGATACTTGTTACAGCACCATTCACTGAATATTTTCCACCTCCTCTACCATCCGGTTCTGTTGATGTGGATTTCTATTCCTAGCAGTTCTCAAATAAAGGTAGCTTAGATCTCTCTAAGTAGAGATCTAGTAGGTGCAGTAGTCAGTTCTAAGGAAGGTCTCTATTGGAGTACTCCAGGGATTTATACTTGGTTCTATGCTAGTTAATATTTTAATTACCAGATCAAAGCATAGGCTTCAATATTACTTGTTTTGTAGATGACACAAAGTGAATAAATACAATTGATAAAGGAGTCTGGTCTTCATGGGCTAGAATTTAGATGAAGTTGACTGAGAGTAGCTATAAAATGATGGGATCACAGAATTATAACTTTCAAGCTGGAAGAGAAGTTAGAATCTTTTTCTTTTAGCTCAATCCTCTCATTTTACAGTTGAGAAGACTGAGGTCTAAAAAGATGAAATCACTTTCCCAAGGTCGCACAGAGAGTAGCAGTTCCTCTGCACCCATTTGGACTAGTTCCTCTGATTCTGAATCCAGAATTTTATTGACAAGCCACCCATGCTGCCTCATTTGAGCTCAGTAAATGAATTTCATGGATGCAGAATGGGGGCAACATGACTCAATAACAGTTTGTGGGGAAATTATTTCATGGAAGCTCAACATAACTCATTAGTGTGAGACGGCAGCCAAAAACCCCAAAAGGGCTTAAGCTATTTTGAGATGCTTGCTATACAGAATGAGGGAATTAATTGGTCTCAGTATTCTGTCCTGACTAGACCAAATCTGGAGTACTGTTTTCATTTGAGGGCATCATAGTAGGACACTGACAAACTACAAGATGTCCAAAGGAAGGCAACTGAGATGGTGAGGAAACTAGACGCCATGTCATATGACAGCTAAGTGAAAGAACTGGAGATATTTAGCTTCCAGAAGGGAAGCAAGTGAGACCTTTGAGCTTTCATCAAGGATCTGTTGGCGGGTCATATGAGAGAAGAATGTAACTTGTTCTTCTTGGTTGCTGAAAGCAGAAGGAACAGAATTAGCATGGAAGTGGCAGAGGGGGAAAGTTAAGTTTGAGGTAGGGAAAAACTTCTTAATGATTTGAGCTATTCACAAGTGAAAAAAGATGCTTTAGGAGACAGTAAATGTCCCATCATGGGGAAGTCTTCAAACAAAAGCTGAATGACAAGTTTTCAGGATGTGGGATCGCTGTTGCAAAGGGCAGCAAAAGATAGTAGACTATGAAGACTGTGTGGAAGTCATAGCAAGTAATCCATACTTTCTAATTTTATAGGCATCTTTCATTAAGCAGGCAGCTAAGTGGTGTAGTGGATAGGGCATTGGACCTGGAGTCAGGAAGATTAGTTTTCCTGAGTTCAAATCTGGCTTTAGACTCTTATTAACTGTGTGATCCTGGGCAAGTCACTTAACTCTGTTTGCCTCACTTTCCTCATCTGTAAAATGAGCTGGAGAAGGAAATGGCAAACCACTCTAGTATCTTTACCAAGAAAACCACAAGTGGGGTCACAAAGAGTCAGACATGACCGAACAACAACAACAATGCCATCAAGGCAAGCATGTGGCACAGCAGATAGAGCACTAGGCCAGGAGTCAGGAAGACTTCAGACTTCAAATGCAGCCTCAGACGCTGACTAGCTTTGTGACCCTAGGCAAGTCACTTACCCTTTGTTTGCCTCAGTTTCCTCACCTGTAAAATGGGAATGATAGCACTAGCACATAGTAGATGTTATATAAATAATTATTTTATTCCTTTCCCCTCCCCATTTGCCTCCAGTCTCTACAGATCCTTCACAAAAAGTTATCACATCCCTCATGCCATGAGTTTCTCTAAGTGCCCTTCTCTCCCAGGGTTACCTCACAAAGACAGTCCCAGGAGGTAAATCATAAAGACACTGCTTGTATTCAGTCTTCCTTTGAGACATTAAGTCCTCTTCTTTGATGGTGTCTGTGGGCTGGTCCAGTTTTGTGGAGGTGTCCTGCCTGTTGCTGTAAACATTTGAAAATGCTACAATATCATGGAAATGGAAGTTTTCTTTGGGAACAAATAGATGTGTCTCTGCCCAAGCAGTCTGTTTAGTAAAGTCACACCCATCTCCAGGGTGTGTAGTAGATATGACAAATATATTCATACTGGAAGGGATCTTAGAAATCATCTAGTTCACTTGTCATTCATTTTAAAATTAGAACTTTAAGATCCAGGAAAGTGAAGCTAAAGGAGCCAGAAAGGGCTTTAGAAATTTTCCTTGGAGAAAAATACATGCTTTGACCACAAATGGGAGAAATGAAATCCCAAATACAGGTAAAGTGGTAACATATGACACCAGGGGCATTTATAAAGAGATAAGTAGACCATGATACTAGACTCCAGGGGCACTTATAAAGAGATAAGTAGACCATGATACTAGACTGTAGAAATACAGAGGAAAATCCCTTTTCACTCGCAGGAAGATTACAGTCTAGTGGGGACTACAGAACAAAGAAACAACAAAAACCCGCTAAGAAACACATACAAGGAAAATGAATGTTAAGGAGCCATAATAGATTTGGTTGAAATGAGGAAAAACAGCTTAATCATTTCATCAATTTCTTCATAATTACCTCAACAAACAGTAATTGAGTATCTCCAGTGTACAGAGCACAGTGCTTGGCTCATTCTGTGTCTGGAGAGTACTTCTGGTTGGTTGTACTTCAAAGAAGGACCAATTCTGTGTTGGAAATTTCTATTTTGCCTTCTGATTTCTGTGGGACCAGTCTATAACCTATCTATATTCAGGGGGCTCCCATTATGCCATATCCATTAGGGTTTCTCATTCCTCTTTGATCTCCATGCTGCTTATGCCTTAATCATGTGGCAGAGGAACAAACTTCACCAAACTCAATCTGGTGAACATTAGCACAAAACCTTCTCAGTTTTGATAGGAAAACACATTCAACTTCTTACTTCCTCAAGCATATACAATGAACCTCCTTCTCTTTGGGACAGAAAAGGTGGGTGGGGAAGCACATACAAGCTATATCTGCACTTTAAGGAACCATTAAGAAAGGAAAAAAAGAGAAAGGAATGAAACTTTTCAGAAGGAGCCTAAATATAGTTAGAAGCCAAATAACCAGCACAAGAAAAATTGGCCCCAATGTCCTATTTAACATATGGAGGAGTTTAGAATTTTCAGGATCCAACAGTTCATAGGATTAGAGTTAGCAGGAACCTTAGAAATCATCTTGTAAAACTCCCTCATTTTATGGATTGGGAAACTGAGGCCCAGAGAAATGAAGTGATGCCCAAAGTCACAACAGGTAGTCAGAGGCAGAAGTGGGAGTCAAACTTACATCCTCTTATACCAAATCCAGTGCCCTTCCTACTATGCCAGACTAGAGCAGGAAGAAAAAAACAAAGCAAAGCAGAAGCAAGGTGAGGTTAGTGTAGGACAGACTCAATATGATTTAATAGGGTGACATGGCAGTCTCAAATGCCAAAATAACTAGCTTAAGAGATAGATCATTAAGAGAGGCCAGAACAAGGAAGGTGATATTTCCAATGTACTCTGACAACATCAGAAATATTGTGCTCACTTCTGGGTGCCACATTTTCAGAAAGATTTGAATAAGCTACATTGTCTGCAGAGTAGAGAGACCTGAATGGCTTGGGACCTTAAGGCCATGCCTTAAAAAAATAGGCTTAAAAAGAACTAGATATTTTTAGTCTGGCGAAAAGAGAAAAGGGAGATATAATAACTGTATTCAAGTGTTTGAAGGCTTGTTTTGTACAGGAGGGATTGATCTTGGTCCTGGGAGGATAGAACCAGTAGGATCAAGTGGAAGTTGCAGAGAGATTGGATCTAGTGTCATGTAAGAGAAAACTTTGCTAAGAATGAGAACTGTCCAAAAGTATAATGCACTGCTCCAAGGAATCAGTGGGCTCACCCTAAGTAAAGATTTTTAACTTATTGCTGGCTGGATGACTATTTGTTATATATGTCGTAGGGTGGATTTTTGTTAAGATATGGGTTGGACAGGAAGACTATTGAGTTTGCTTTCAATGTTGACATTCTGTGATTCTGTAAAGATGGAAGAATACAAGTGGGAGTAAGGATAGGAAGAGGTTTGCCAAATAGTGACAAGAACTAAGGAGACGAGGCTTCCTATTGTATATGTTATGTATGTGAGAGGGGATTGGAGTTGTGATTGCAGCACCTCTTCTGGGCTACTTCCCCAATTCCTGCACACATGAGTGGTCTGGGTCCCAGAGGGCAGTTGATTATTTTTCCCTCTCCAGTTCTGAAGACCTGACTTATTCTAGCATTGTTGCTTATGAGTCACCATCTAATATGCTTTCCAATATTGATGGACCAGTTCATATCACTTAGCCTTTAGAAGAAGACATTTGCTGAGAAAGTACAGCAAGGAGAGAAGTTATAAAAATATCCCCTAAACTAAGGACATGCTATATTGCTTCTTCATAATCATAGTTCCTGAATAGGGCAGTGGGCTTAACTTTAAAGCAGAAAAGTAAGGTAGGAAATACATGGAACTGAAAAGTATCTCCTGTCCCTGGTCCTGGGAGTCCATTTCTCCCTTCACAGGGTCCCCACAAAGTTTGTTTAGGGGAAGGACCCACCTTTGCTCAGCTGGTCTGGCTCCTTGCAGAGTGTGGCATATATCAGCTAATCAACCAACCCACTGTTGAGCTAGATCAAGCAGGTTGCTCAATGCTACTCTAGCTCTTCATACATCTCAGCTACTGTGGCTATGGCCTACGGTTGCTGCTGGAAGACTCCTATGACTTTGATGGATTTTCTCATCTTCCTATCTCTCAGGTCACCAGGTTCCTCCTATCTCAGGGCACTCATTCACTTAAGATTAGGAAAGAGTAAACATGAAAGAGAAGAAGTACCATTAATTCATGAACTCATGGTGGCTGCATAGAGGAGCTTGCCATTACTTCTTCCTGACCCAGAGGCTTAAAGTCAGCAAGGAAGAGAGACAGAGATCACCTGCTCAAACCTTTTGTATAGATACTCAGTCCTGGCTCAGTCTCTCCTCAATCATTAGTACTTCTGTCTCCTCAGTAAATCAAGAGTCTTCATCACTCACATGGAGTCATTAGTTTCCATTTGCCCAATTCTAAGTTTTAAGGAATTATTTTCTTTTGTGAGCTTTTGTACCTCCTTTTCCATTTGGCCAATTCTACTTTTTAAGGAGTTCTTTTCTTCAATTAATTTTTGTTTCTCCTTTTCAACTTGGCCTATTTTGTCTTTAAAGGAGATCTTATCTTCAGTGAATTTTTGTGCCTTTTTAAAAACCATTAGAACAATTTTATTTTTTAAAGTGTCATTTTCTTCAATATTTTTGGTGCCTCTTCAATATAGCATAGGGAAGCTTGGTGAGCCTTCTTCCAACCATGAGTAACTGAGAGTGCCTCTTTTACCAAGCTGTTAATTCTCTTTTTATAATTTTCTTGCATCAATGTCATGTCTTTTCCCAGTTTTTCCTCTACCCTCATCTCTTTCTTTAATTCTTCTAGGGATTCTTGTTGGCCTGGGGTTTAATTAGCATTTTTCTTTGAGACTTTGTTTGAAAACCTCTAACAAAAAGGAATCCATCATCTCCTCAGATAACCCATTTCACATTTGTATAGCTTTAATTAAGAGGAGGAAATGTCAAATCACTCCAGGATCTTTGCCAAGAAAACTCCATTGACAATATTTGTGTACTATGGTCCATGGGGTCATGAAGAGTTGAACATGACTCAACAACAGCAATTGTCAGGAAGGTTTTGTTTTGTTTTGTTATCCTGGACGATAAGGGTGACTTTGTTTTTTGTCCTTCCCCACAATCTCATCCTTTTTAGTAGATCCACCCAACCTACTGAAGATATTGCTTTAATTCTTATGATGTCTCAGGAGCTCCAATGTAGTATTTAAGCTGACCACTTATTAATCAAGAAGGAAAAATTAAACCATAAAGGGGGGAAAGTTAATGAGGAAAATGTGGTAAAGGCCTGAATTCCTGTAGGTTTAATGTCTTATTCTGGTCTACATAATACCACTGATTTTTTTTCCCCCTAGGGCATGCTGGCTCTGACTAATACTCATGGCTGATTGAAGGATAAATCTATTGTCATTTTCTGTTTTCACTACATTTTCAAAGAGTACAAAAGTTCATCTTTTTCAAAAGGCCAAAAGCAGTGCACAATAAATGTCCATAAAACAATAATGGAAAGGACAAATCAGGAATATTTTTGAAACAGAGAAAAACTAAGTTAACAAGGATTTTAAATTGCTCTATTAAAACTCCAGGACATCTGCTTGTCAGTTAATAGAAGCACTGAAAACTGACCTCCTTCCATCACCCTCTCCATTCCTAGAGCAAGAAGCTTGTGGCAGCAGTCAGGTTGCCAACACAAGAGGAAAGAAAAACTAATGGAAAAGGAGAGAGGACATGGAGAGTACATAAAAAATGGAGCGACTGCTGAGAAAGAGAAAAGATGTTTTTATAGAGGATTTCATACAGAGGGAACTTACAGATAGAACTTACGTAGAAAACCCAATATGCCCCTGTTTCTTCCACCAGAGACTCTTTTGTTTTTCCTGAAGGGTCCCAACACAAGTTATCCTGGAATTGCTTTCTGTTTCCTCTCTGTCTCCCTGTCTCTGTCTCTCTCTGTCTCCCTGTCTGTCTCTGTCTCTGTCTCTGCCTGTCTTTCTCTTGTCTCTGTAAGCTGATATGTAACCAGAGATTCTGCAACCTGAGGCAAAAACCTTTGAATGGGGGAAAAAAGAAAGGGAACCAAGGAATCAGTGATGACGACACAGAAGATAGTCCAACTCTGATGGTCTTTATACTAAGAGAATGGCTGCATTGCATATTGAAAGTGAAGCAAAAGCTAAGAGATATCATGGTAATGAAACTCTGGAATGGAATGGCAAGTGAGGGTGAAGAGGTCAAGGCCATGCCAGGTGGCATAGGCCAGCCAAGAACCACATAGAAATGAACAATAGTGCCAAGATTGCCACAGGAAGGAAATATGAACCTTCCCAACATTTCCATGCTGGCACTCTGGGGCATAATTCTTATCACTTCACCTTTTTTACGGCTTTACTTTTTTTTTTGTAATTTATTATTTTATTTTCTCTAATTACACATAAAAACAATTTTAACATACTTTTTTTCTTTCAAATTTTGAGTTCCACATTCTCTCCTTTCCTTCCCCCCCCATTAGAAGGCAAGTAATTTGACATAGGTTGTACATGTGTAGTCATGTAAAATACATATCCATATAAGTCATTCTGTGGAAGAAAACATAGACCAAAAGAAAACCCAAGAAAAAATAAGGAAAGTAAAGAAAAAGTACCTTCAGTCTGAATTCAGTCTCTACCAATTCTTTCTCTGGAGATGTACAGCACCTTCCATCATAAGTCCTTCAGAACTGTCTTAGATCATTGTATTGCTGAGAATAGTTAACTTATTCATAGTACATCATCAAACAATATTGTTGTTATCATGTACAACGTTCTCCTGGCTCTGCTCATTTCACTTTGCCTCAGTTTGTATAAGTCTTTCCAGGTTTTTCTGAGAGCATTCTGCTCACCATTTCTTAAACTTATGCTTTACTTATAATCTTTTCAAAGGCAGAGAGAAGAAAGTGTGGAGGGGAAATTGGCTCACTCCCTTCTAAGTTCTCATAGCCTAGTAATAGTTGCTCAGTTCCTGAAGGGTCCCAAGGGTCTCTCTGAATTGTTGAGTTACATTTATCTAATTCTTGCTTCCAAGGTAGAGAAATCAATCAACCAATAAGCATTTAGTAAGTACTTACACTGTTCCAGTCACTATACTAATGCTGGAGTTACAAATACAAAGAATGGCACATTCTAAATGAGCTTATATTTTTATGCAGGACACAAGAAGGGGGCTTGCAAGTATATATGGCATCAATCTAAAGATAATTATTACAAATAAACATAAAGTGGTCAATTACACAGTGTTTGGGAAGGAGGATCTAATAGTTGGGAAGAATTAGAAAAGACTTTTTATAGAAGGTGGCACCTCAGATAAGAGGGATTCTATAAGTGCATTCCAGGGAGAGGGATATGATCAATGCTAAGGCATAGACAGAAGATGTGGAGGAAGACAGAGATGGATGATTTGGTTGGACTGAAAGGTCCAAGAGGGAGACTAGTATCCAATTAAGAAAGAACGATGATTTGATGCCAAGTTCTGAAGGGCTTTAAAAGCTAAAAAGAGACATTTATATTTGATCCTAGGGGCAATAGGGAGCCACCAGAATTGATGGAAGTCACATGTTCAGAAAGGGCTTAATGAAAATCATTTTGGCAGTAGTGAGTAAGCTGTACTGGAGTGAGTAGTGTGAGATTCAAGCAGGGAAAGGAAATAGAATAACCACCTCATTGTACCACAACTATGCACAAGGGCTATAGTCCTTCCCAAGGACTTTGAAGAAGTGAAATATTAACTCAGTTCAGATGTATTTGCTCAGGAGTATTTAAGGATATGTTTGGTTCTAGTTTGATCTAGATTTAAGCCTTTCTAAGATCTACTGTGTGCATTCAATGAAAAAAAATATGAAATCCCATCCAAAGATATATTTCTCAAGTTGTTTTCCTTTTGTCACTTTAAAAATGTGTGCAATGGGGGCAGCTATGTGGCACAGTAAAGAGAGCACCGGCCCTGAAGTCAGGAGGACATGAGTTCAAATCTGGCCTCAGACCAAACACTTGACCCTTACTAGCTGTGTGACTCTGGACAAGTCATTTAACCCCAGTCGCCTTAAAAAATGTGTGGAATGAGAATAGAAGAGGAAGAAGAGAAGAGGGTTTCCAATTAGGCTAGAATTTAGTGTTCTTAACTCCACTTTAAATATGGTAAATTCCAGTCCAATTTGAAACCCTCTTCCATCCTCTCCCCATCTCTTCTGCTCTCCATTTCCACACTATTTTTTTTAAAAAAAGAAAACTAAAGTAAAAAGCATTCCTGCCTTCAAGGAGTTTATACTTAAGTTAAAATTAAGTTGTTGCAGACAGATTTTGTCCCTTTCTTCTCCTTCATTTTCTGCCACTCTTGACCCAACCCCATCTACCCTGCCTCCCCATTTCCCCCCAATTCTTTGGGCTTATAGCATACTCCCACTTCAGGCTTTATTGTAACTATTTCATTTTTGTTTTTAACTTGCTTGACTATCAGGCAGAGCAGAAGCTATCAAGGGAAATAGGAAGCAGTGTGATTAAAAAACTAAAATCATCTTGCCTTTCTATAGTTTCTTTACCATGTAATAAGTACTATCCCAGGTGGCACTGAAACCTCTTTTATACTCAGCATTATTTATAGACTGTGTTGTGGATGTAGGGACAGTCAGCCAATAGCTGTTCAAGGTCCTGACTGAGGACAAAGAGAGAAAAGGTATTGCCTGAAGCGCTGGACTCTGAAATCGGACTAACACCAAAAGCAGCAGCTGTTCCAAAGACGCTGCAGAACCCCAGGTGATATAAAATGGGACAGCCCAGTCCAAAGCAGAGCCCTTTTTAATTCTAAATTACTAGTCAAGGATAATAAAGGAAGTAAACCATGTAAGAGAAGTGGTCATATAAGAAAATTGGGAGCAATTGTGATCACAGCATGTTGAAGTAGAAAAAGACTGTTAGTCTAAGAATCAGGGAAATTATGGGACTGAAAGGTACTAATTCAAGGTGAACCTGGGAAAGTTTTAGGATCAGAATATGAGAGATTTAGAGCTTCAAGGGACCAAGCTCAGTCAGCCCCCCCCTTATTTTACAGATGAGGAAACCGAGTCCCAGAGAGGTTAAGTCATTTGTTATAGTTGAACAGGTTTGTAAGTGGCAGAGCCAGAATTTGAACCCATGTTCTCTGATTTTAAACCTAGCACTCTTTCCATTGTGGTGTTGTTGTGTCATTTCAGTCCCATCCAATTCTTTGTGAAACCTCTTGGAGTTTTATTAGCAAAGATACTTGGAGTGGTTTGCCATTTCCTTCTCCAGCTCATTTTATAAATGAAGCAACTGAGGCAAACAGGGTTAAATGACTTTCCCAGAGTCACATAGCTATTAAATGTCTGAGGCCAGATTTGAACTCATGAAGGCTTGATTCCTGATTCCAACCCAGTGTTCTATGCACTACTGCCCCTCTTTCCACTGTAACATATAGTAACTGAGCCACAGTTTTCTCAACTGTAAAAAAATATTTTTTAAATTGGGATGACTGATTAATACCCAAAAGGAAACCATTAGATGACCCAGAAACATGCAACATTTAAATATTTTACCACATAACTACATGAATATGCCATATAACTATATGAGTTAACATATAACTATAGATGAGCCAAGCATACACTTGCTTGCAAAATCTCCATTCCACATTATGAAATTATGAAAGTCTTCCTAACTGTTCCTTCTCAGTCTTCTTTGCTGGATCTTCATCCAGGTTACACCCACCAACCATGCATATTCCTCAGGGCTCTGTCCTGGGCTGCCTTCTCTTCTGTCTCTATTGTGGGTGATATTATTGGCTCCCCCAAATCCAATGATCACCTTTATGTAGATGATTTCCAGTCCTAACCCTCTATCTTGAGCTCTAATCTTGTATTGACAACTGTCTTTTGGGCATCTCAAACTCAGCATGTCCAAAATTGAATTATCCCTTCCCCCTCTCTCCCTAACTTTTGCCTCTTCCTAACTTCCCTATTACTGTCAAAGTCACCAGTCATCTAGGCTCACAACCTTGGTGTCATCCTCACCTCCTTACTCTCTCTTACCTACAATACATAATTTATTGTCAAATTCTATTAATTTTATCTTCATAACATCTCTTGAATAAAATCCCTTCTCTCCTCTGACACTTCCCCCACCCTGGTGCAGGCCCTCATCACCTCATGCCTCCACTATTGTAATAGCCTTCTGGTCAGTCTCAAAAGTTTCTTCTCATTACATTCCATCCTCCACCCAGATGTCAAATTGATTTTCCTAAAGTTCAGGTCTGACCATGTCATCCATTCAATAAACTCCAAACTTCACAACCTCTCTTCTATTTTCTTAGTCTACTTACACGTTACCCTTCTCCATTTACTCTGTCATCCAGTGACATTGGACTTGATCTTCCTTGCCAAAAATGGTTCCCTCCTGACTCCATCTTAACTCTATCCTTTCTCATCTCTACCTTCATTCAACTATTCATCTGAAATTCCAAGTTCTGCATGAAGTTTTTCTCAATGCCCCTTAAATCTAGTGCCTTTCCCCTGAGATTATTATAAATTTATATTGTATATTTCTTGTTTGCACACAGTTGTTTGCATGTTGTTTCCCCATAAGACTGTTGTCTTGTTGAAAGCAGGGATTACCTTTTCCCTTTCTTTGGATCCCCAGCACTTAATGCTTTGCATACAGTATGCTCTTACTATGTAAGTGTTGACTTGACTGAAAGAGCAAATTACCAGTTTAGGGAGTTTGTAAAATCTGTGTATATATCTGTCAAGCTTTTCCTTGCTTGACACTGTTCTAGATGTATGTCTGAAAGGGTCCTGTCCTTCATCTGCATAAGAAAAAAGTTTTGCCAAGGCCATATAAGCCTAATATGTATGCCAAGG
This sequence comes from Phascolarctos cinereus, assembly GCF_003287225.1. Lineage (NCBI taxonomy): Eukaryota > Metazoa > Chordata > Mammalia > Diprotodontia > Phascolarctidae > Phascolarctos > Phascolarctos cinereus. The sequence continues at coordinate 62,285,032 of NW_027556180.1, forward strand.
GACTGTCCTGCATGCAAGGAAGTGAATGTGTAAAAGGCTGAAAGATACCCAAACTAAGATCTAGAAGGAGGAAATAAGATATGATAACTTGTCCTGTCCCCAGAAAGTCCAAAGAAGGAAATGGGAAGTGCAGGTCACAGATGGCACCCCAATAAGGAAGTATGAAAGAATTTAGATGAACAATTAGAACTTTATTGCCTTCATCCATAGGTGAGGGGCCACATACCTATAGGTAACTTCATAGTTCTGGTACACATGTTCCCTGGGGAACTGAATTGACCCCAGTTATGAGGGCCAAAGAAAGCTACATCTTGACCTTACCACGATTGGCTGACTGTGCAACATATATCATTGTGAGTATCAGGTCCTTGCAAATGGGATTGTTTCATTCTTTGTACTTATACCTCCAGCACCTAGCACAATGCTGAACACATAGTAAGTCTTAATGCTGGTTGAGTAACTATTAAAAATGGAACCAAGGATACATAAGTGTGTGTGTGTGTGTGTGTGTGTGTGGTACCAATGCTTTGCCAAAGGTAGCACAATATTTCACTAGTGAGCAGATCTCAGAAAAGGGTAGGAGGGGAAATGACCCCTACTCATCTTGGAAGAGCTACTTCCCAGGTACCATGAATTAAACCCAAATATGTGTGTATGTGTGTGTGTTAATATATACACATATGTATATGTATGTATATGTGTCCATATGTGTGTGTATATATCTATATCTATATCTACATCTATATCTATATCTATATCTATATCTATATCTATATCTATATCTATATCTATATCTATATCTATATCTATATCTATATCTATATCTATATCTATATCTATATCTATATCTATATGTGTGTGTGCATGTGTGTGTGAATTATTGTGGCAGAAGAGGAAACATGATGCTCTTAAATATATTCCTATCATACTTCCTCTCCTTTCTATTTTTGTTGATTCTCAGAAAACCTAAGAATTGCAGACAATTCTTGGAAAGGTCAAATTTTTTGTTGAAAAATGGTTAAACGAATATCCAAGTTTTACCTACCAGAAGCCAGAATAGTCTGTATTTCTATATAAATACATATCGTGCCAAGTTTGAAAGCATACAGAATAGCTTAGAAAATACAAGAGCATTATGTAAGAAGTCAGGTAGCATCCCAATAAAGTCTTCAGTCTGCTCGAACCAGAGGTGGATAGGCTAGGTCTTCCTCAAAAGAACATCCCAAGAGCTCTAGATGGAAGACGAATGATAGGATGAAAGCTTGTAATGATGATGGTGGTGGTGTTGATGATAATATGATGATGATAACAGGTCCATGGTGTCATCTATAAGTGGAGGGGTCCAAATGCTGAGGCCTATGAGATGAGTTAAAACCACCAGAAATTGGGGGTGGGGCAATAAGGGAGAGCTTCAAGGAACAGGAACTGTTCGGTAATGTTCACTAAAAAAGTGCCCACCCTAGACTCCCTTCCCTTTTTTGATTTTTTAAGTAAAATCAGGTATAAATCTCATCAGGACTGCTATGCATAGGAAGAGGGAAAAGAACTGGGGTAAAAATTGGGGCCCAGAGTGAAGCCTTTGATAGAAGATGCTAGTTCATTCAACAACAACAATAACAATAACAATAACAACAAAGAGGACAAACACCTGGGAAATGTATACTTGTGTGCCAAGCGATGTCACCTCAGACTACCCCTCTGATCTTCGACGAATCACTTTGTCTGAGCCTCAGGTTCCTCACCTGTAAAATTATGCCGGTAATACCTTAATACTACTTCCACGGGTAGTTGTGATGATAAATTAACAAATGTAAAGGGCCTTGCAAAAGTTATAGCACTATATGAATGCTTTCATTATTATTACTACTATTATTTAGGAAAAGGATATCTTTGCAGGCCCAGATCATTGTTAACTTTATTTCTAATTTTTAAAAAATGTGTCCTTTATGTAAATGATCTAAGTATCCGGCAATGAGTCCTCACATTTTGGTGGGCTTGCCTCCTTTCTAAGGATATTTCACAAAGTAAAGGTTTTCTCATTCACCAGTCTGGCCACACCCTAATGGCCACCACCCTGGAAATAATGAGAACTGTTAGTGAAGAGTTTTCCAACTGATTTGAAGGAGCCCAGCTAAGAGAGAGAGAGTGTCAAAATAAGCCCATGTGAGCATGTGATGTGGATGGAGGAATTGTACTAATGGGAAGATTTTCTTCAGACACTTGTTTCTGCAAAATAACTTTTTCTGATTTAAAGAGTTCTATTTGTGTTATTTAATTATCCAACTCATGTTCCCTCTTGCTTCTAGCAGCACATGGTCTCCTACACGCTTTTCCAATTAGTCTTTCTGTCTTCCTCAATGAATAAAATTCCATTTGACAGCTCAGAATTGAACCAAACCACAGCAGGGTGGGGACAGGGGGTGGTCCTCAGTTACATTTTTAATTGGATTTCTTCTATGATGTGATCTTTTATTGAAATAACTGCCTCCAGCATTTGCCACATCTAGAGAACAAATATGATAAATGTTCTCTTTGAAATGTCTCCACTCAATCTAGTATCCCCAGAACTGTCTATAAGTCTTGCTGCTGGTAAGGGATAATTTTTTGTGTGTGCTATCTTTTCTCCCTGGGGAAGTCAGTAAGTATAGTTTTAGGTAAATTGAATTTATTTCCCCTACAGCCTCCCACCCCGGGAGAATATACGAATTAATCTTCATCGACTTTCATGCAACCCATTTCAAATGAAAAGCACTAGCAATTAAATATAGACTCCTCCCCAAACAAAACACCACAAAAAATAATAAAGCAGACACCAAGGCTAACTACATTAAGTTACTTTTCAGCCTTTCTTGAAATAATATATTTAAGGATAACCGCAGTGTTAATACAGTAAGGCATTGTCTGAAATCAAACATATCAGATTTCAAATTTGGGGGAGCTTGGTTGGTGGAGAGGTGGGGAGAGAAGGCTTTGCTTTAGATTTAGAATGAGAAAATTGAGTTCTAGGAGATTCTTGGGGATTCTTTTGTTGAAACCACCCAAGGCATGATGGGGTAAGAGTGACCACAACAGATTGGAAATGTACCACGGCCCCCACACCTATTAGCCGACTATGGGACAGTATCCCAGCATCCCTCCTGATTCAGATTGACCTCCTCTGTCACTTAATTCAAAGCACAGGCTGTTTGATAGGAATGATGACATTATTGTGGATTAATCTTGAACACTGACTTGCAAAGGGCATAAGCCACAGGTATTAAGGACACCTTCTCACAATCACTCCCATTCATGGATAACGGTCTAGCTGACATTTATATACCACTTTGAGGTTTTCAAAAACTTTGAGCTTCACAAACACTCTCTGTAAGATATTAGGAGCCTCATTTTAGAGATAAAGAACTGAGGCTCACAAAAGTTAAGTGACTTGCCTATGGTCACACAGCTAGTAAGTGTCAGAGGTAGGATTTTAACCCAGGTCATTCTAACTCCAAGTCCCTTTCTCTGTCCACTACACCATGCCACCTTCAAAGCCTAGGAAAGACCTCCTCATTAAAGAACTCTTGGAAATCAATCATAGCTAAGACAGAAGTTATAAAATTTTTTCTTCTAACCTCTATGAACCTCAGTTTCCTCATCTGAAAAATGGAAATACTTTTTTTCTCAACTATGTTTTTTTTTAAAATTAGCAATATTAAATGAGTGTTAGGATGTCTATCATTTTGGTATCATGAAAATGCCTATAGTAGAGCTTTCTAGTGAACAGGGAGATCCCCAGGGTAGACCATGTTCACATGAGTGATTTCATAGTCTCCCCTAAACATTGCTGATCTCTGAAATTAACTTTGATCAGTTCGGCCCTGGGCTTTAAAGGATTACTAGCATTAGAATAGATGGAGAAGTAGAAAAAATTCTTGGATATTGGCACAAGAAAACCAAGGCAGAAATATGAACTTCTTTAATTCCATGGGGGAAGCAAGAAGAGAGAGGGGAGACTGATAATAGGCAGATAAAGAAAGGACCAAGAAAGGGCAAATACAGAGGGGTGTCTATCTCTCTGGTAGAAATAAAGAAATGACTTGATTTTATGGACTATCCAGAAATGAAGTAGCCAGGGTCACTGGAATGAAATCTGGAACCAGAAGTACACATGACCTGAGTCTGACTCTTAATTATGCTGCTTCCTACCTACTGTGTGATCTGAGAAATTCATCTGATCTCTCAGGGCCTGAGATATGCCATCTATAAAATGTGTAGGTTCAACTAGATTTTCTCTAAAGCCCCTTCTTGTAATTCCTATAAAGCGTGTCGCCATACAGTTTTCAGTAACAGCTAGTTGACTTTTCAGGAGTTTTCTTGGTCATGCAATAAATTGTCAGCCTCTTTACACCAGAGTCCTAGGAGAAGAGTGACAAAAATTTAAACATGATTCATTAAACACTTATGAATCACTCCCAGACCCTCTGAATCGAGAATTCCATTCTATAGCTTTGCAGGAAAAAAAAAATTACATTTGAATAGCTTCACTAATAAAACATTATTTGTCCTGGGTATTGAACTTCTTTAAAAGGAAATAAACAAAAAAAATCTCATATGTATTTGTGTGCACCTTGTTAATGCAAAAGCATTAGTTCATTTTTCTTTCCCTTCCTTACTCCCAGTTCTGGTCTTAAATGACAAATGCTTTGAGTGTATATAAACCACACCAGCTTTAAGTGATCCTGGAAGGGATGGTAATAGAGAGGGAGAACATTTTATTTCATAGAATTTTAAGGATAAAATGACATTCGATGGAGGAAAGAGGCCATATCAGACAATAACTCTATATCCCAAGGTGAAGTTCCCCTGGAGAGCAGTGGGTCTTAGTATAGAAGGTTACAGAACATTTTGATCTTATTTAGTCCTCCAATACTACTAATAATAGCAGCTCACTTTCTTTTTAAAATAGATTTTATTGATATCTTTTGCTTTTACATGACCTAGATTTCTGCCTATAGCCTTCCCTGTCCTCCTCCCAGATAGCCATCTGTTATAACAAAAAATTTTAAAAGGAAAAAAGAAAAGGAGGTAGAAGATAAATAAACCAGTTAAAGCAATTAGCAATAACAATAACACCATAGTGCTTACTATGTGCTGAACTTTACAATTATTAATGTAGTTGTAAATTTTGAATATTAATATATTTTTAAAAATATGACATTATGCCCAATGTTCTACATTCACGGTCTCCTCACTTCTGTATAATGAGATGTCTTCTTATTTTTCTTCTTTAGGGCCATACCTGTTCTTTGTAATTTCACAATATTAATTTTCACTTTTTTGTACAGTTCTTTCTGATTATATTGCTGTAGTCATTGTATATATGGTTTTCCTGTTTAACATACTTCATTTTGCATCAGTTTACTTAAGTCTTTTCTTGTTTCTCCATACTCATCACATTTGTTGTTTCTTATAGCACAGTAATATCCTCTTACATTCATATACCACCATTCGTTTATCCATCCCCTAATTTCTTTGCTGCCACAGAAAGTGAACAGTCCACATTATTCTATTCTATTACTAAACACCTTCCTTACAACAACTCCATGATGTAGGCATGTCATAGAATTATTATTATTCCTATTTTATAGATGAGTAAACTGAGGCACAGACAGACTAAGCAACTTATCCATGGTTATATGGCTGATTGTACCAAAACAGGGACTCAAGCCCATCTTTTGTTCCTAAGAGAATTCTACTGCACTTCATTGTTTTTCTAGTAAAGCAACAAATCTTTATGTAGATCTAACATCAACTCTTTGTTACATGTACAAGAGTACAAAGAAGCCTGTTTTGTGTCTCCATCAGGTAGCTTAGCACCTATTTGAAGCAATTGGCCTATACACACATAGAAGGATAATTAGCAACATCAACCTGTGAGTGAAAAGTGTCAAATAAATGGTAGGACAATAAGTATCCTACAAATCCAACAGAAAGGGAGATGACTTCTTTCTAAAGTTCACAAGAAAGTCTTCAAGTGAGAATATGAGCTTTGAACTGGGCTTGGAAGGATAAGGGGGATTGGGAGAGGTGAAAAAGGAAAAGAAAGTTGTGTTTGAGGATGGGTGGTATGAAAGGGAGGACAAGAGCACAGCAAAGACTGAAATGTAAGTGGTGTTTTTGAAGTGATAGCAAATGTAGTTGTAGCAGTGTAAAAGGGATAGTGTGGTGATCTGGGTTGTTCAATCTCTCCTCTTTTTCCCTTGTACTACTACTGACTCATTGACCAAGTGGGTTTGCCAGTGTAAATACCGCATTTCCATTCGGGGAGATAGTTATCAAATGATCTGTAACCCTCATTATTTTGCAGCTAGTTCTAAGACTCTAGCCACAGATAGTATTTCTGGCAAAACACCTAAGAGTTAGATCTACCTCTTTTTCTCTTCTAGGGATATTTCCTCCTCAACTACTTCTTCCCAACTACATTTCTAACAAGTATACCTCATTAGCAGATGTTGGGTGCTTACCCATTGTTTATAAAAGACAAAATACACATTTGGAACAAAGGAAGTTGCATTAAGATCTGCCCCTCTCCTCTATCCCAATGCTCAGAGGAAGAGGCTTCAAATTCCCATGAAGGAGAGGGGAGAAAGGAGATACAGAACTACCACATTGAGATCTGTTGTCCAGGAGTCATGCTTCAACAAGACAACTACTCTCCTAACACACCTTATTCCCTATTGACCTATAATCCTATAATCCTGGCCCCTTTGTGGCAGCTGTCTTTTTCTCCTCTACATGTCTTTGTAAAGCTTCTCTTTCCCTCATTCAATATAGCTTCCTAGAGCTTTCCTTTCTACAGTTCCATATTTCTTCTGCTCATCCTGTTATGAATTGGTATCTTTTGGAGGCTGTCACCTGTATTCATTGAACTGATTTTTTAAAGATTATCCCAAGTCATGATCTGTCATTCTTCATTCTATAGTGTTGGTTTATTTCTGATTCATTCAGTGGATTAATTTGTACTTCTTTTTAAAAATTAATTAGTTAATTTTTAGTTTCCAACATTCACTTTTATACGACTTTGAGTTCTAAATTTTCTCACTCTCCTTCCCCTCCCCCATCCCAAAGATGGCACACAACCTAATACAGGTTATACATGTGCAATCATATTAAACATATTTCCACAGTAGTCCTGTTGTGAAAGAAGAATCAGAACAAAAGGAAAAAATGACAAGAAAGAAAAAAACAACAAAAAAGGAAAATAGTATGCTTCGATCTGCATTCTGACTCCATAGTTCTTTCTCTGGATGTGGACAGCATTTTCCATCACGAATCTTTTGGACTCATTTTAGATCATTGCATTGCTAAGAAGAGCTAAGTCTATCAAAGTTGGTCATCTCACAATGTTGTTGTTACTGTGTACAATGTTCTCCTAGTTCTGCTCACTTCACTCAGCATCAGTTTATGGAAGTCTTTCCAGGTTTTTTCTAAAGTCTGCCTGCTCATTGTTTCTTATGGAACAATAGTATCCCATTACATTCATATACCACAACTTGTTCACCATTCCCCAATTGATGGGCATCCCCTCAATTTCTAATTCTTTGTCACCACAAAAAGAGGAACTATAAATATTTATGTACATATGTGTCCTTTACCCCTTTTTTATGATCTCTTTAGGATATAGACCTAATAGTGGTATTTCTGGATGAAAGGTTGTGAACAGTTTTATGGCCCTTTAAGCATAGTCCCAAACTGATCTCCAGAATGGTTGGATCAATTCACAACTCCACTAACAATGCATTAGTGTTCCAATTTTCTCACATCTCCAACATTTATCATTTTTCTGTTTTTTCATGTTATCCAATCTGACAGGTGTGATGTGGTACCTCAGAGTTGCTTTAATTTGTATTTCTCTAATCAATAGTGATTTAGAGCATTTTTCATATGAGCTTTGATTTCTTCATCTGAGAACTGCTTGTTCATATTCTTTGACCATTTGTCAATTGGGGAATGACTTGTATTCTTATAAATCTGACTCAGTTCTCTATATATTTTAGAAATTAGGAATTGACCAGAAACACTGGCTATAAAAATTGCTTCCCAGCTTCCTGTTTCCTTTCTAATCTTAGTTGCATTGGCTCTGTTCATGCAAAACCTTTTCAATTTAATGTAATCAAAATCATCCATTTTTCATTTCATAATGTTCTCTCTTGTTTGGTCATAAATTCTTCTGTCCTCCATAGATATGATAGGTAAACTATTCCTTGCTGTCCTAATTTGCTTATAGTATCACTCTTTATGTCTAAACTGTGTACCCATTTTGACCTTATCTTGGAAGTCAGTGTAAAATATTGGTCTATGCCTAGTTTCTACCATACTATTTTCCAGTTTTCCCAGTAGTTTTTGTCAAAGAGCGAGTTCTTATGCTAGTAGCTGTGGTCTTTGGGTTTATCAAGCAGTAGATTACTATAGTCATTGACTGCTCTGTCTTGCGTACCTAACCTATTCCACCTATCCACCATTCTATTTCTTAGCCAGCTCCAAGTAGTTTTGATGATTGCTGCTTTATAATACAGTTTTAGACCTGTTACAATTGGTACTTCTTAAAGAGATCACCTGGTGTGGATTCATATTTTTTTAGTTTATTTAGCATCCTATTGTTGGTCCCTTTTCTGTGATTAGGTTCAGGGTTTTCAAAGATTGCTATCTTTTACAGGTTTCAAGTTGAAAAGTAGTGGAAGGTAAATCTAGAAAGGTAGATTGGGGTCGAACCATAGAGAAGCTTGAAACAAGCTTGAGCAAACTTTCATTTTGCTCGAAAGATAGATGCTACAATAGGAATTTTGGTCCCTTCTATTAGGTACTGACCAAGTTTTAACTCTCAGGGTCTCAGCTGCCTGCACTAGTATTAGGAACACCACACTCTCTTCTTATATATGTAGCTGATCATGGCTTTCTCCATCATTGTAAGACTGGAATAGATTTTACTAATGCTGAAGGGTATACGCATCCCTACGAGTGTAAGGAAGTTGATGCCTTCACTTGTGTTCTGAGGAAGAAGACTGGCTTTAAATATAATCAAAAATAGGCTTTCCTCATTTGACAGATGGGAAGAAAGCCCTTTGGTCTTCTCTTCTTCTACTAGCCTCACCATTCTACCATATTCTCTTTTTTAAAAAATTAAATTTATTTTATTTTTAATTTATGGAATAGGACAAGAATTTCCACAACTTAGCATAGTAAAAAAGATAATTGCACATGAAATTCCAAATCTATTGTATACAACTTGCTATTTCTTTTAAACATATAATAAAGTTATCTTGTAAATTTCTTTTTTTTTCTTTTTTCCTCCCTCCTCCATTCCTGCCCTAGAGATGGCTACCATTAGGCACAAATAGGCATCTATCTATCCATCTATCTATCTATCTATCTATCTATCTATCTATCTATCTATCTAGATGTGTGTGTATGTATATATATGTATGTATGTATAGGTATAGGTATATGTGTATGTATAAAATCATTTTATATATATATATATATGTCTATTTATCAGTTCTTTCACTGGATGCAGATAGTGGTTTCCTTCATATGTCCTTTGTAGTTAATTTGGGTATTTATGACAGTAAAAATGATTATTCACTCAAAGTTTTCTTTAAAATTATTTTACTTTTTAATTTATGGAATAAAACAATAATTTCTATAACACAGTATAATAAAAAATTGATTGTACACAAAACTGCAAATTTATTATGTACAACTTGCTATTCCTTTTAACTATATGATAAAAATGTCATGTAAATTTCTTTTTTTCCTTCCCTCTCCCCCACCCTAGAGATGGCTATCATTAGAATACAAATAGGTGTGTATATATGTAAAATACATACCTCTATTTATCAATTCTTTCTCTGTATGCAGATACCATCTTTCTTCATATGTGTTTATTGTTAATTTGGGTATTTATAATAGTCAAAATGACTTATTCATTCGAAGTCATTCTTAAAATAGCATTGCTGTTACTGTATACAATGTTCTCTTGGTTCCGCCAATTTTGTTCTTCATTATTTCATGCAAGTCTTTCCATATTTTTTCTAAGACCACTGAGCTCATCATTTCTTATGACATCGCAATCATATACCACAACTTGTTTCAGCCATTCTGTAATTAATATACTCAAATAATTCTATTTTAGACCAGGTGGGAAAAGCACTTGTGACTCGGTAGCCCTGGTTCTAGTTCCTGCTTTGTGTTTCATAAGCTGTGTGACTTAATCAAATCACTTAACATATTTGAAATTCAATTTACTCATCTCGAGAAATGAAGGGGGTATCTAAGATCCCTTCTAGCTCCATTGTTCCAGGAAATTCTTGCCACCAGAGCTTTGGTTTTTGGATTAAGATAATGACTTCTTTTGACAATGAATCAATTTAATAAACAGCATGCATTTATTAACCACCTACTATGTTCCAGACACTGTGAAGGAGCTGGAAATGCAAATATAGAAGTGAGATAACATTTGTCTTAAGGAGTTTACATTCTGTTAGATTAAAATACAGGAACTTCTAAGTTAATATATGAAGCCATTAGTTAAGAAGATTTCTAAGGAGGGAATAAAACACAAGATAGGTAACATAGGAGAAGAGATAAGGTAAAAAAGTCTTGAGCATAGTTGTGCAGCCATGGGCCAACATAAGGGGATTGGTTACCTGGTATGGGAGAGATGTGGTGAGTAGATAATGGGGACCGAAAGATAAATCTTATCTCCTTCACAATTTTTTCTAGTTAGCTGTTCCTGAAACTCTACCCTAAAATGTAGGGAAGTCACTATCACTGGGTGGTCAGGGGTGTGTGAGTTCAGAATCTTCTTTATTTAGGGGGAGAAAGATAATTTCTTAACTCTCTAGTGTCCAGTCCTACATTCATCAAGGAATCTGGGAAATATAGTGATGACAACTCATATTTCTATATCCTTATAAGATCTGCAAGGCATTTTTCCTCATTAAAACTTTGTGAAGTGGGTAGTATAAACATTATTATTTCTATTTTTCAAATGAACAAAATCAAGGCTCACAGGGAGAATGTAATTTACCAACAAAATTAAAACTCAGCTTTTGAGAATTAAAAGCAAACAAACAAACAACCTAGTGCTTTTTCCATTATAGTAAAATTTTCTTACAAAATCTCTCCCCGATCTGGTTCCCTCTCTTCCTTAGAAGGTTCTTCTTGGGGGAGGGGGATATTCATTTATATAACTTTCAATCACTGCATTCATTCATTCATTCATTCATTCAGTTCAATCATTCACCATTTCTTGAGAATATAGGGGGCTGGAATGGATATCTCTTAACTTTCTTCCTGATCTAAATAATATCCTGCTACTACATACAGAACATTGCATTCATGCAGGGACATACACATTGTAGGGGGCACAGAGGCATATTCCACATACCCAGTAGATTACAAGTTCCTTGAATACAGTGATTATTTCATTTTTTTAAATTACTGATCCCAGCACTAACACAGTGCCTTGCATGAAGTTGGCATTTAACAAATGTTTGTCATATTTAATCAAATGGCTGTGGTCTTTTGCACATATTTACGCTGTGTCATGCCAATAAAGTTGGCCCCAATGTCAAAACATGTCAATGTGTTGTGCTTGATTTTTTAAAAATTCTGTGTAATTTAGTTCCTTTCAAAAATGTGATATCACTATAGATAATTAGTTATACAGTATACCCAGATCCTGTAGTGTTATTTTTTGATCACTCTTGGTGTGTCTTCTTTATCTTACCTCCAGTGATCACAAAACAGGAATTTCAGAAATTCTTCCTTTGAGCTGTTGAGGAAGAGACCTGGAGGACAAGGAAAAGGGGGGGAAAAAGCATCCAGACAGACCCCTGGTTCATCTCTGTGTCCCCCATGTAGTGCACAGTGTTTTGTGCAATGTGTCTGCTTAATAGATGGTTGCCATTGAATTGTCAGGAGTAAAAAAAAACAAACCTGTGGCAAAGAGCCTACTCCTAGTTATTCTTCTTTCTTCAAGTCTAACCTCTCTATCCACCTGTTAGAAGTTGTCAAGTTAAGAACAAATGATCTTTGGGTGGCATTTTCTAGTTGGGTCTGTCTGATGTTGGGTCCTCGAAAATGGCAAATTGGTTCACGATATGTATTCTGAAATAGCCTTTAAAATGTCAAATTTAGTTCAAGACATGGTGAGGTGACTGATACACGAGAAGGATGAGTTGGTCAGAGTGAATATCTGATGCTTCCTTGCTGAGAATCCTGGTTTGGAGGAGGGGCAAAGGGAAGTGGTACTGGAATCCAAAGACTGCAGGGGTTAGGATCTAAGTACCTAAGTAACTCTTAATTAGCTGCAATTTAAGTATACTTCTAAGAAATTGACAAGGTCATGTGGTAACTTTCTTTTTCTTTTCTTTTCTTTTTTTTTGGCTAGGCAATGGGATTAAATGACTGGCCCAGGGTCACACAGCTAGTAAGTGTTTTGTGTCTGAGGCCAGATTTGAACTCAGGTCCCAAAGCCAGGGCTGGTGCTCTATCCACTGTGCCACCTTGCTGCCCCCAATGTGGTAACTTTCAAAAACTACTTTTACATGCCACATGAAAGAATGCTCCTAATCACTAATAATAATAATAATAATAATACAAATCAAAACGACACTGGAGCTGTATCTAAATACCATCAAATGGTCAAAGATAACAAAAGATCAAAATAAATTCATAATGGAGGGGGCTGTGGAAAGACATTGTTGGTGTACTTTGAATAAATACAATCATTCTAGAAAGTAATTTGGAATAATTCCAATAAAGTGGCTAAAACATCTTTGACTGTCAGACTGAAGGGGTTAGGAAGGAAATTTTCCTCTAGACTAGACAAATGTAGAGGTTCAGGTTTGGAATTGGAATGCAGTGAAATTTATGAACTATAAACACTTAACAGAAAAATTTACTCAACCGTAAAAGAATCAGTAAAGCTATAACATTGATCAAGGCACAAGTTGGCTTCTTTGCTTCTTTTTTTTTAAAATTTATTTATTTTTGGCTAGGTAATGGGGTTAAGTGACTTATTCAGGGTCATGCAGTTAGTAAGTGTCAAGTGCCTGAGGCTATATTTGAACTCAAGTCCATCTGACTTCAGGGGGATGCTCTATCCACTGTGCTACCTAACTGCCCCTCCTCCTTGCTTCTTTAAAGACAATTCAGTCTAACTTATAGGAGGATCAAACAGCTGGTCAGAAAGAAATTACAAGTGACTCTTTGTTGGCACTGGGTGCAGCTGGCACTGATTGGCAACTTTATAGCTTGTAAGCAGTTCTGAATATCAGTTCCAGGGTGTAGAGGACCATTTGTGACTGGTCACAAGAGAGCAGAGGTCCTAGTCACAGTTCCAGGGAAAAGAGGAGTACTAGGACTTACAGAGCAGGGGCCCTTCTTAGGTGAAGACCAGAAGCAGACCAGAAGAGCAGTGTCCACATCTCTCCCTGGATCACAACACTTTGGAAGCGTTGAAAACTTGCAAACCACTAGAACTAGCTCTGAAAACAGCAGCCTGAAAAAGTCAGAAGCTTGGTACAGTTCCTCTCCAGCCCCAGGTGAGCAAAACCCAACTTTAAGATAAAGTTCAACATGAAAAAATAGGCTAGAAAAATAAGCAAACAATAAAAAAAGAACTTGACCATAAAAGGCTTCTGTGGTGTCAGGGAATACCAAGACATAAACTTAGAAGAAAATAACGTGGAAACAGCTAAAAACAAAATCTCAAATAAAAATGCTACTTGGGCCCAAGCCAAACAAGAATTCCTAAAAGAGTTAAAGAAAGATGTAAGAGTGGCAGAGGAAAAATTGGGAAAAGAAATGAGAGTGATGCAAGAAAATTATGAAAACGACTAACAGCTTGGTTTAGAAAAAGAGGCATGGGGCACCTCTCCATCTCCTGGTGCACCCAGACAGAGGAGGCGGCAGCAACAGCAGCTGCCCGATAAGTGGCTCTAGGGAGCAGCCTTGAGATGGGGGTAATACAGAGGCCACCAGCAGAGAGCAGATCATGACAACTTGGGCATGCTGCTGCAGGGGTTCATCCAGGACCTCACAAGCCAGGTGGCCAGGGGTGCCCCCAAGCTGGGTTCCATGGGAGACTCGGCCCCACTGCCCTTGGACCCTCGGACCAAGTGGCTGACCAAGTGGCTGCACAGGATCAGGGACAAGCTGGACAGCAACTTGGAGCTGCAGAGGATGATCGCAGCCATGGAGACTGACTCTACCCGGGAGGTCTTCTTCTGAGTGGCCACCGAGATGTTCTCCAACAGAAACTTCAACTAGGGTGGGGTCATGGCCCTATTCTACTTTGCCAGTAAGCTTGTGCTCAAGGCTTTCTGCACCAAGGTCCCGGAACTGATCTGAACCATCATGGGCTGGACCCTAGACTTCCTGTGAAAACGGCTGCTCACCTGGATCCAGGAGCAAGGTGGCTGGGACGGCCTCCTCTCTTACTTTGGGACACCAACCTAACAGACAGTTATCATCTTGGTGGCTGGCATCCTTACAGCTTCACTTACCATCTGGAAGATGTCATGGGGGGGGGTTGGGGGCCTGGCTGCCCCCACTCTCATTCCAGCTCTGCTTGGACTGTTTTTAGGATAAATTATGGGTTTTCCATTATGAGGGAGGGAAACATATTTTTCTTACTTTTGTAATTATTTGGGGGAGTATCTCAGTGACTCTGGCAATGCCCCAAAGCTGGATGTTCTCAGGCTATTGGCTATGGGGTGGTGGGGTGAATGGTAGCTTTGGCCAATAAACACCAACTCTTGAGCAGGAAAAAAAAAAGAGGCATGACAAATAGTGAAGAAAAACCTTAAAAAGCAGAATTGGCCAAATGGAAAAGGAAATACAAAAGCTCACTGAAAAAAAAATAATTCCTTAGAAATTAGAATTGGGCAAGTGGAAGGTAATGACTCTGAAACTTCAAGAAACAAACAAACAAAAAAACAAAGTTAAAAGAATTTAAAAAGAAGAAAATGTGAATTATCTCATTGAAAAACAACTGACCTGAAAAAATGGATCAAGGAGAGATAATTTTAAAATTATTGGCATACCTGAAAGCCATGATAAAAAAAAAAGAGACTGATTTCAAGAAATTGTCAAAGAAAACTGCCCTGAAATCTTAGATTCAGAGGGCAAAATAGAAATTGAAAGAGTCCACCAATCACCTTCTGAAAGAGATCCCAAAATGAAAACTCCCATAAATATTACAACCAAATTCCAGAGCTCCCAGGTCAAGGAAAAAATATTGCAAATAGTCAGAAAAAAATAATTCAAATATCGTGGAGACACAGTCAGGATCATACAAGATTTAGCAGCTTCCACATTAAAGGAATGGAGGGCTTGGAATACGATATTCTGGAAGACAAAGGAGCTAGGATTACAATCTAGAATAACCTGTCTAGCAAAACTAAGTATAATCCTTCAGGGGGAAAAATGGATATTTAATGAAATAGAGGACTTCCAACTAGTCCTCAAGAAAAGCCCAGAGCCGAACAGAAAATGTGACATTCAAACACAAGACTCATGAAAATCATAGAAAGGTAAACATGAAAAAGAAATTATAAAGAACTCAATGAGGTTAAACTGTTTACATTCCTGCATGGGAAGATGTTTCATGTAACTTGTAAGAACTTCCTCCATCCTCATGACTGAAGTCTTTTAGAAAGGTACTCTTATTGTCTCTGAGACATCAGATGCAGGGATATAGCCAACCACTTCTGTCTTCTCTAACCAAGGTCCTACAAGTGTGACCAAGATTCTACCTATGTGGGACCTATCTTCTGTGGCTGCTCAGTGTGACTTCTTGATTCTTCTCAAACACAACTCTAGTCCAAATTCTGAAACCTTTGATGTCTCCATTTGTATCTTTTTATCCCTTCATTCAGGCAACCAGTGTCTCCCTGGTGTCTGGGAGTGTTCCCCCTGTAAAAATCAGCAAAAAGAAAGAAACTGGGATCACTTCACTTTAGTTTGAATTTAAGTCAGTGTTTCACCTCTCCCAGGAATATTTGCATTTGCTTCATTTCTAGGAGAGAAATGAAAGATTTATTTCTCCTCATCAAAGTAATTTCATGGATCATTGAAGGAAACAAGCATTTATCAAGGGTTTGTTTTGTGCCAGGCACTTTACAAATATTATCTCATTTGATCCTCACAATAACCCTGGGAAATAGGGGCTATCATGACTCCCAATTTACAGTTGAAGACTATGAGACAAACAGAGGTGAAATGACTTGTTCAGGAACTCACAGCTAGTAAGTGTCAGAGGTCAGATTTGAATTGAGGCCTTCCTGACTCAAGACACAGTGTTCTATCCACTGTGCCACCTAGCTAAGTGAATCAAGGAACTTTGAAGGATGGTGTCAGTCTTTCCAGATGTCTTTGACATCTACTCTGATTGCCCCAGGCACAATTTGACTTATTATGTTGATATACAAGAGCTGGCTGTCATACTATACATAAGAAGAATCCATCTTGAAGGAGAAAATCCTGGCATTTTTAATATTAGAAGCCCAATTAGGTAAAACCAGTTGTGAGCTACTCCAAAGGGAATGGGGGAGGTGAGGCTCAATATTAAATAAGCAATTACTCTGCAAATTTTCTAGTTATAATCAACTTGGCTGGATTTCATCACATAGCTCTTTCTTTTGGTGCCCAAAGTCTATCCTGACAAATAGAGCAGAGTCATCTCATCATCTGCCAAGGTAGTGGGCACCAAAGATTGTGACTCTTTGTCAGCAAATTAAAGAACACAAGGAAGCAAAGTAAGGACAAGAGAAAATATGCTTAATGGAGGTGAAAATGGGCTTTGAATAGACCACAGGTAATTTTCCACTTAAACAGGCTCCTTTTGAAAAGGGAGGGAGGTAAACACATATTTTAGTAGTTTAGCAGGCATCTTGGATACAAATAGGTGTCTTCCCTTCATACCAGTTTATCATGCTCCTGGCAAAGAAGGCTTCTAGAGAGGACTTTTGTTACTGACACTGAGACAAATTTGATGGCAACACCTTTAAACAGCCTTAAGGCTATTGATAAATAAAAAGACCAAAAAAAATCTGTGTCTTTGTTCCCTGTGACTGACATAACTGTCATTCCCTGTGACAGACATTAGTATCACTTGAGCTAGGATTTTTCTCCATGGTGGACATAGTGATAAACACAATCACAAAGGAAGACACAGGTATTTTTAATCCTCCAATATTAAAATGAAAATCTGGAAAAAAAATCTGAAAAGACATATAAAAAATTAGTAGTCTGGAGGTGGGTTGGGAAGGAAGAAGAAGTGGAAGTAGCCTTACACCTGCTAAATTGGAAATTAATAATAATGTTGGTAAGTATATATATATATATATATATATATATATATATATATATATATATATATATATATATATATATATATATATATATATATATATACACACACATACATCACATTAAGGTTTGTGATACACTTGATGAATCATTGAAAGAAACAAGCTTTTATTAAGTGTTTGATACTTAAGATGCAAAAAATATTATCTCATTTGATCCTCCCAGCTAGATGACTCAGTGGACAATGCAGTAGGCACAAAGTCATGGTAATTTGAGATTATTGTTGTTGTTCAGTTGTTTTGGTTGTGTCTGATTCTTCATGACCCCATTTGGGGATTTCTTGGCAAAGATACTGATATGGTTTGCCATTTCCTTCTCCAGCTCATTTTACAAATGAGGAAATTGAGGAAATGGTGAAGTGACTTGACCAGGTCACTCACCTAGTAAGTGTCTGAGGCCAAATTTCAACTTCAGAAGATGGGTCTTGCTGATCCCAGGTCCTAGCTCTATCCACTGTTCCACCTAGCTGCCCCTGACTTGAGTTTGAATCCTGCCTTAAAGGTTTTCTTAGCTGTATGACCCTTGGTAAAACACTTCACCTTTCTCAGCCTCAGTTTCTTCATCTGTAAAATAGAGGTAATAACAGCCCTTAACTCACAGGGGGATTTGAGGATCAAATGATATAACAGGTATAAAGTACTTTGAAAACTTCAAAGCAGCACAGAAATACTAGCTCCCAATAACCTTGTGAGGTAGAAGCTAGTATGATTTCCATTTGACAGATGAGGGAAGTTAAGTGATTTGCTTAGGGCCACACAGCTAGCAAATGTCTGAGGCGAGATTCAGATAGAGTTCATGCTGTCTCCAGCACCAGCATTCTGTCCTCAAAGCCACACAGAATGAGCCAAGGTAGAGAAAGAAGAGAGGTTCTAAATCTGGAAATGTCACAAGAGGCCAGAAAAATTCATGCCATGGAAGAAAATTCTTCTCATTGTTCCTTGTAATTCTGAAAGAACATAGCAGAGTAATTAAGGAGAAACTAGGTGGCCCAAAATATCAACTTAAGTCTGATGTGAGGGAATGGCAAAGGAGGAACAGGGCCATACCACAGAAAATCATTAAATGGGCAAAATTGGCTCATTTCTCTCCTTTTGTTGCCTATTATTGTTACTAACCTCGATCTCCTCACTTTGCTTTTCTTTGCAGTCCCTCAGATTAGTTGTATATACAACTTAGTAGATACAGATACACATATGTATACATACATATACACACACACATGTGTATGTGTGTGTGTCTATATAATTTAGGCTGTGGTGGGGTTTTTTTTTGTTGTTGTTGTTATTTAGGCCATGGTGGGGTGTGAGTCAGGGATGCAGTTGAACCCAATTCATTGTAAATATGATTTCTCGAAGGAATCAATTAATCAACAAACATTTAAAGGCTTACTGATTACATGTCAGACACTGTGCTAAGCATGAGAGATACAAAGACCACATGAAACTGTTCCTGACCTTGGGGAGCATCCATTCTAATGGGAAAGATAATACATATATAACTAAAAACACAAAATATCAATATCAATGTAATCAATACAAAATAGTTTGGGGATAAAGGGTATACCAGCAACTGTGGGACCAGGAAAGTCTTTAGAACATCATATTTTCAACCTTACCTTCTCTTTAATTATTGTCTTTTCAAACTTTACCTATCTTGGGTTCCTTTCTTTCAAAATTTTGGTAGGTAATAGTGATAATGATTTTGGATTGGTGTGCTAGTGGGAGCTAATAGTCTAGTTTACTGCTCCTTATAGAATATACTTTTTTTCATGATAGCTTTCCCCAAAAGAAGTCATTTTAATGATGGGCACCTAGCTGTCAAAAAGCATCAGGCCAGTCTGCAGTTGTTTTCATTGGTTGTCACATTGATTTTGGTTGACCTAATGCCTATTGACAGCTTATTCAGCCTGTGACAAGGTGTTTGACATTGAAGATGCCATGGGGCCATTCTTTAGATCAGGAATAGTTGTACATCCATGGTTTCAGGAGCACACAGCTGAGCAAGATTTACCATCCATAAAGGCATCAGGAAGTGGCCCAAGGGCTTATATTTTGGTCATCAAGTGGAGGGAAAATAGTCTGGGAAAGAAAGATTATAGACTTAAGAGTTAGTGTTATACTAAGGAGCATTTGATTTGAGAGAATTCAATAAAGGAAGCTCAGAAAAAAATAATTAGGGAAGAGTTATGGTTAAGAAGGGGGCAGCTAGGCGGCATAGTAGATAGAGTGCCAACCTGGAATCAGGAAGACTCATCTTACTAGTTGTGTGACTCTGGGCAAGTCACTTTACTCTGTTGGTCTCAGTTTCCTCATCTGTAAAGCAAGCTGGAGAGGGAAATGGCAACCCAGTCCAGTATCTTTGCCAAGAAAACCTCAAGTTGGGTCACAAAGAGCCAGACATGACTGGAAAACAATAACAAACGTTTAAGAAAATTCAGTGTTTGGAAGAGAAGTTATGAATAGCAGGATCAGGTAGGTGCTGGTAAACCCTGGTTATGTGTTGAAACTTAATCTGTGAGAAACCATGACTGGGTCCAAGTGCTTCCCTGACTCACACCCCCCCCACAGCCCAAATTATAGATATAGATACACATATATGCACATATGTATGTATGTATACCTATGGGCATATATCTATATATATGCATCTATCTATCAGTATAAAGAGAAATGGTAAGAGTTTGTTAATTTGTCTAATATAAATTATTTGAATTGGTTACTTACTGAACTTCTTGTCAGAGATGGGAAAAGAGTTGGGGCCTGGATACATTAGGGGGAAGTGACATTTTGACCAAGGGCACTGGACATACAAGATCTTGGATGACAGTAGTAGGACATAGGAGATGCAGAATGCTGGAAAATGTTGAATGTGTCTTTCCCTTGACTGATGCGGCGTCAGAAAAATACACACAAATGCTAAAAATGTAGTATCAATTTCCTTTGCTGCTCAAACATTTATGGACACTGCCCAATTCTTCATATTATCTCCCTCTATTTGCTGTTCCGTTGTATCCAACTCTTCACGACCCCATTTGGGATTTTCTTTGCAAAGATACTGAAGTGATTTGCCATTTTCTTCTCAAGCTACAGATGAGGAAACTGAGGCAAATAGGATTAAGTGATTTGCCCAGGGTCACACAGCTAGCACGTATCTGAGGCTGCATTTGAACTCAGCAAGAGGAGTCTTCCTGATTCCAAGTCCACTGCTCTATCCCCTTCACCACCTGGCTGACCCTATCTCCCTCTATATTTCAAAGTATTTGAGGTTGAGGAAAGGAACTTCCACATTGGAGCTCAGATATTTCCAGTTAGAGAAATGTTCTTGTGGTTTTGATACATGTCCTTGAAGTCAGAGATCCTATCTTACTGTGCCCTGTAGTCTCGCAGCCTAACATTCAATCAATAGACATCAGTAGAAAAGAGGAATTGTTTTATTTAAGTGCTTTTATAATATTTACATATGTAAAAACTCTATTTAACAATGTACTTCAAGCCCAGCATTGTAAAACATGCTGAATGATCTTTCATGCATATTTTTCAAAATTTAGATATTGTTTTGGATTTGTATACATACATTTTGTTTCTACACAACTGAAGTTTGTCAACAAACATCGGGACAGTCTCATTGCAAAATAGTTTTCTAAGAACTGCTCAGAAAAAACGATGGTATTTAAATCACATTTTTACCCAGATACCTCTGGTTGCTGGTTTTTCATGATTATTATGAGTAGATTAAAGAGATTGAATGGAGTTCATCTGGGATTCTCATTTCCCCATTTTATCACTATAGAACTTCGAAAACCAAACAGTGAAAAGCAGAGAGACATTATGCTCTGGAGAAGCTGGCAATGAATTTTAAAATTATTTTTCCATACTCACAAACTGTGAAATACTAATTGATAAGGAGAAGCTCAGATGTAACTCGCCATTAAACATTTGCAGCACATTTATGGCCAAGAGAATGTCTTTAGGAGGCTGAATCAGATGAGAAATTGTTTAATTCACTAACTTAACCAATAAGGTACAATAGCTCCAGGATAAATCTCACACTGCAGAGTAGCAAGACAGTGATTAAAAAAAAAATTAAATAGGTTTTGTTTGGAAAAAAAAAGCATGAAATCAATTCAAGCTAAAGTTTTTTAGCCAAGACGTTTTGATTGGATCACATGAATTACTTGTTTATTATTGAATTTTTTGGTGACACAAAATGCTACCTCTATTTGAGGAGAAAAATGCTAGATCATCCAATTAGATTAATCCCCCTCCCTAACAATCCAGACTGATTGAAAATACGATAGAATTCAAGCTTCTTGAGGGCAGGCATGACTTTTCATTTTGTCTCTGTATTCCTACACTTAATACAATGCTTCACTCGTAGTAAGCTCTTCACAAACACTTATCGAATTAAATTTGTTAGTATTATTAGAAAACCTCTCTCACCTGTTAATAAGTAATACACGTTAACAACCACCCATCTTCCTTTGGCTGCTGAAATAGAAAAGAGAGAGACAGAGACACAGAGACAGAGAGACAGAGACATACACACACAGAGGGAGAAGATGAGAGAGAGACAGAGACAGAGAGAAAGAGAGAGACAGAAAGAGAGAGACAGAGAGAGACAAACACAGACACAGAGACAGAGAGACAGAGACACACACAGAGGGAGAAGATGAGAGAGAGAGAGAGACAGAGATATGGAAAGAAAGAAGAGAAACAGAGAGTCAGAGAAAAAGTGAAAGGAGACAGACAGAGAGAGAGAGAGAGAGAGAGAGAGAGAGAGAGAGAGAGAGAGAGAGAGAGACTCCCAGGCTGGCCACATTTTGACAATTTGTGGCTTCTACAAATACAAAAACTACAGCCATCATAATTTGAAAGCCACCCAAGTTTATTATACAAAAACAAATACAACCAGAGTTCTGCATCTCTTTATCGTCAGTCAGGATAGTTTCTCCATTCATTATTCCCATACTGTTCTTTTAACACCAACATTTGCTTTTGCTTTGTTGTTGTTATTTTTTAGTTGTTTCAGTCTGGTCTGACTCTTAGTGACCCTGTATGAGGTTTTCTTGTCAAAGATACTGGAGTGATTTGCCATTTCCTTCTCCCACTCATTGTTACAGATGAGGAAACTGAGGCAAATAGAATGAAGTAACTTGCCCGGGTTCCCCCAGCTAGTAAGTGTCTGAGGTCAAATTTGAACATAGGCCTTCCTGACTCCAGGCCTGGTGCTCTATCCGCTGCACCATTTAGTTGTCTTATTTGCTTTACCACTGGGCAAATACCAGTCTGAGTGACAAATATTCAGGCTCTCATTAGTGTGTCAGTGTTTTAATGGTAGTCGGACCAATGATTAAACTTGGAAATCAGATTTTGAGCTTCTTGGATAAGGACATCTTACCAACTTTGCTGTTACCAGACATGAAACACCAATGAAAGAGAAGTTCCTTGCTGTTCAACTGTTGCGGATAGTTAATATCACAGCATCAGATATCAGAGTATTGCTATGTTGGCCAAGAGGTGATGAACTGTTTGGCCACAGGAGTTAACAAAGATGTTCAACTCAGTCACAGAGAGGCTGAGAATACGCCCACTAATGGAGTCACTGATCTTTGGAGTATCAAAGATACCAAAATAAAATTTGCTCTTTAAAAGAGATATTGTAGAGACCTTGGGGGGGGGGTGTTACATGTCTCAGAATCATATACCTGCAATATTCAATTTCTAAGCAGGTGGTCCTACCATCCACAGGTAAAGCAATAATTATAGTTGAAGATCGTGAATCAGGACAGAGACAAAAGATTATTCATATCACTATCATCATTCACTTACTGTTTCACAAAAAGTGTGACTACAATGCTTAGAGAAGGTAGAGAGATAACCTTTGGTCCTTAAAGGCTATTGCAATTGGACACAAACTTGGGAAGGCCCTACCAGGCTTTTAAAACTTAAAATACTGCCCTAGTGATGAACCACATATGTCCGATGACTAGGCCAGCTGAATTCATCATCCGAAAGGGAGACAACAGGCGATTTGTGTGTGCGAAGATGGGGGACATAGGATCTCATGAAGATATTCTATAAAGGTATGGTGGGCTTGCATTCTATTTCTGTGGAAAAAAACATCCATATTAACAAAATCGTGGCTCTTTAAGAGTGTTGCAATCATTATAATAAAAACTAGCATTTAGCTAGGGCTTTGGTGTTATCTGTGATGCTACAATCACTTCCACTTTATGGATGAGGAAACAGTGTCTGAGAAAGGCTAAATGAATTGGCCAAGGTCACATAGCTAATGCATGTCTGAGGAAGGACTCAACCTCAGGTCTTCCTGATTCCAAGACAGGCACTCTCTTAATTAATCCTTTTAGTTGTTTCATCATGATGATTATTGAGATTTCAGAGTTCTATTTTGTCCTTTGCTCAACATCATAGCAAATGCAAATAAGGTATTTTAACATCGGTGGGGGAATGTTGGGCTACATGTGGTCACCACCAATTTAATTATGACAACCTCCTCAGTAACTACACTCAATTAGAATCATAACAAGAGTCAGATGGAAGCATTAATGTCTCTTTGGCCACGTGTGTGAGTCACCAGCCCAATAATTACGGCAAATAAAATGAACTTTCCATCAGGACTGTCTTAACTGGATCCAATTGACACAAGTCCTTTGGATAGTTCTCCAAATGAGCCACAGAAATTAAATGAAACAAGTGTTGTAAGTGCCATTTCTACCCCAAGAGGAATTAGAAAATTATGGCAGCTTCCTTTGTAGTTTCCCAGTGGAGAGTCATTCCAATATGAGAACTGAGAGGCCAGGTTTTTAACTAGAAAAGCAGAGGAAGGGGTAATTTTCCAGATTATGTAGGCAAAATACTTTCGACTGAATTATTCAGCTAGTTTCTTCAACATCCTACTTCACTAAGTGAAGCAATCACCTCATTGGGAAGTACTCAGTAAGGAATTAGGGATTCATGAAAATGAAAATGAAATCCACAATTCCCTAAAGCAAGAAACCTTATATTTCAATATTCTTCTCTCATATATGTAGATATAAGGAAAGGTTAGGGACAAGGGAAAAACTAGAGAGAGAAAATGAGGAAGATAGGCAAAGACAGATACAGAAACAGACAAGTAGAGACAGACATAGAGATGGAGAAGACACAGAGGTAAAAACAATGGAAAGGAAAGGAAAGGAAAGGAAAGGAAAGGAAAGGAAAGGAAAGGAAAGGAAAGGAAAGGAAAGGAAAGGAAAGGAAAAAGATAGGAAAAGAGGAAGAAGAGAAATAAAGGCAAGAAAGAGAGAAGGAAAGAGAGAGAAGCAGCATTTATACAGTCAACTAAAATTGGAGATGTATATATATATATATATATATATATATTTCTATCTTCCATCTAAAATATTTACAAATATATGTATATGCATACAAACGTACACATATGTGTGTATAATAGGGAAGAAGAGAAGTAAAAGCGATTATATTGAAGAACAACTAGATATGGTCATATCTTTCTAATTTAGAGAGTTTGAGCTTCCCTGAGGAAGATTACCTTCAAAAACTGGCAATCATGATTTCCTCTATTTCTTGTATTTCTCCCTTCCAATTCTGAGATCACAAGAATTCTCGAGATTTAACACTGCCAAAGAATGTGCTACCAGAATAGAGCCTTGTGAAATAGGAATATTATCATTTTATTTAGTCCCAATTGAAGAAAAGGCCTTTCATACCACAGTGAAATCTCTAAAATGTGATTTGTGTCCAAGGAATAGAGAGATATCTTCAATCCAGGCCCAATTTGCCATTCCCTCAGTAATCAGCCTTATCTAGCCATAAAGACAATTCTTCATCCAACTCTGCCTCCTAAATCATTTCATCAGCTCTCATCTTCCCTTTCCAAAGCAAGGAATCATTCATCAGCCCCTTGATATCCATTACTATGCTGGCCATGCTAGAGACTTTGCAGGTGCTGACTGAATTCAACAACTGAATTATTTCTTAGATATTTTCTCCTTAAGAACAAAATATTATTTATTTTTGTTCTTTAAAAAAACAATTTGTAGTGTTTTATTTGCTATTTATCTGTGAGGTGTTATTGATGAAGTATCATCATGTCTATGGCCCAGCACCTTTAATAGCATCTCTAGTTTGTCTCAGATATTATTAGCATTTGTCCTAAAAGTGACATCTATTCATTTCAACATGTTGAAAATTCGATGTCTAACACTGCTTCCCAGGCAAATTCATGTCATTTTCTCTGTTTAGAAGGAGATATATGGTTTGGGGAGGCAATGTTATTGATGAAAAAAGAATTATCAGATTGGGGATCAGGAAAGCCACATCTAAGACCTAGTTCTACTTCTGATAAGACATAGAAATTGAAGACAAATCTGCACTCTTTTAGCCCTCAGTTCTGAGCCATTTGTATAAAATATGAATAATAGATATCATTCCCCAGTGATTCCGTAAGTATTTGCTTGATTTATCTTAATCATATTATAATTTGCTTCATTTGCATGTAAATAATAGCCTTGCATAAACTCCTGATAATATTGATTTTATACCTAGGTTATAAAGATGGGATAAAGATTTTATACTCTTTTCTTTACCATGCCCAAATTCTCTTCTTGTTGTTTAGTCGTGTCCAAATCTTCATGACCCCATTCAGGGTTTTCTTAGCATGGAATACTGGAATGGTTTTCCATTTCCTTCTTCCATTCTACAGATGAGGAATTGAGGCAAAAAGGGTTAAGTAACTAGCCCAGGGTCACACAGCTAGTAAGTGTCTGAGGCTGAATTTGAACTAAGGTCTTCCTGACTCCAGGCTTGGCCTTGATCCACTAGGCCAATTAGTCCATTCTGAAAATAATTGAGGAACTAAGTCATTATTCCATTATTCCATTCCTCTTGGTCTCCTCTTTTGAGAAATCAATGAGGATTCTTCCAGAGATCTTTACTGAGAATCTAAACTGAATAGGAGGAACTTCTTTTCAATGGAAGAGAGCGCTTACCTTGGGTGAGTCGGAATCCAATCACTTGAAGGGTGGGAAAGGCAGTGATGTACACAAGACTGGAGTTAAGTTTGGTTATCACCCTTAATCCATTCCCCTAAGGAAAGCTTTTTTTGTCTTTGACTTCTCCAAAGGAATTTAGAAGAAAATACAATTTCTTAATAGTTTCAGTTTTATTAAAAAGGTGATTTTTAATATGCTTCCACAACTTCTTTCCCTAAATAACTACTTCTTGCTGTTGTCCCTTCTGGAACAAATTCTCCAACTGCAATCACTTCCTTTAACTTCTGGCCCCTGCACTTTCTCTTTTGTTATTATTACTCTCCATGTTATGTGTTTTACCCTCATACCAATTGTTTACCTGCAGCGCAGAACTGTAACTGTGGCCTCCCTGGATGCCTAGGTATTAGACCTTTTGCAATGCTATGTGCAGCTACAAGAAAGGAGAAAGCTACAGGCTCCTTACCCACCCACCCCTCGTTATTCCATGCACCCACCTGACCTCAGCAAGGGTTCTCATGGAAATGAACACTCTTCTGTTCTTCTATGCTTGAATTTCTTCTAACCATACACCTTGTTCATTTCCAACTCCATCGGTTCAAGCACCCCGATGGTGTTTTCTGAACACTCTCTGGACTCTCACTCAGTGTCAAGTACAGTAAAAGTAATGATTCTGAATAGTAAGGGGAATGTCATACTATGATCAAGACCCTGCCTTGTAAGAAGTATTATCTCTGTGGGAAGCACTTGGAATTTTTCTCTTCCTTAGAAACATCATGTTGGTTGATGTTGAGTAATCAGAGAAAGTCAAGTCTCTAAAGGACCTGACATTCTTTAACATCATTTCTTTACCCCTAACTGACTGAAAGAGGAAAGTTTTTAACTGAGCTCAATTACCACATAATTGAGCGAGGCAGAGTAGCATGGGTTTGAATCACCCGGCACTGACTCTTACTTTCTCTGTGACCTTGGGCAACTCACTTGACCTCTCTCTCTCTCTCTCTCTCTCTCTCTCTCTCTCTCTCTCTCTCTCTCTCTCTCTCTCTCTCCCCTCCCTCTCTCTCTCTCTCCCCCTCCCTCTCTCTCTTTGGATTTTTGGTGAGGCAATGTGGGTAAAGTGACTTGCCCAGGGTCACACAACTAATAAGTGTCAAGTGTCTGAGGCTGGATTTGAACTCAGGTCCTCCTGACTCCAAGGCTGGAGCTCTATCCATGGTGCCACCTAGCTGCCCCCTGACCTCTCTTTCAACTTCTTAATCTAGAAAAAAGAGGAGGTTGGACTAGACAATGATCTCTAAGTTCCCTCTTAGCTATAAATCTGGTGCCATAATTCATTTTGGAAAGCAGATGCCAACCCTTGCAGCTCCCCATTCCTTTACCACACGGTCTTAGTTTCAAAAACAATCCCTTTGGTGAGAAAGTTTTAGACATGATGAACTGTTTCACGAGAACTCTAAATTAAGCATTATCCCTGGACCTTGAGTCATGAGATTGGATGGGGGTTCTCACAGTGGGGCAAGCCATTAGGAAATTGAGTCTGTTCCATTTCCCTTCTAGAATGATTAACCTTCCCCCTAGGTAGCTTCGGTTCTCAATTAACATGCTGTCTGCATACCTCATTTATCACTTACAGAAGTGTATAAACTTTTAAAAGTTGGCTTTAGGGGATTTCTGAAAGGTAGTCAGCAGCTAGATAGCCTTCTTTCTGACCCCCATTCCTTTCCCTTAAAAATAAGGGGGAAAATACTTTCAGTAGGATAGACAGCTTTTTAAAAAGTTCACAAGACCCAGTGAGCCAATTTTCACTTGCTTAGGAAGTATTGACTGATGATTTAATAGTGCTTGACTGAAACTTGAGAAATTCCCATATTTCCCAAGTCCTGTACAGAAAATAATTGAGACACCATCTTGAGAGTGCAGTTTAGTGCTCTGCCTAAGGACAAAATTTGTCTCACTTGTCACCATTGAGGGGATAAATAAATTTATCATGAAGATAGAGGCAGCCTAGCATAAAGGAGGGCAGCTGGGTGGTGCGGTAGATAGCACCTAACCTGGAGTCAGGAAGACGTGAGTTCGAATCCGACCTCAAACATTTACTAGCCGTATGACCCTGGACAAGTCACTTCACCCTGTTTGACTCAGTTTCCTCATCTGTAAAATGAGCTGGAGAAGGCAATGGCAAACCACTCCAGTATCTCTGCCAAGAATCCAAATAGAGTCACAAAGAGTTAAGCACAACTAAACACCACTAAAGAATAATAACAACGGCATAAAGCAGCCTGGAAAAGCTGGGTTCAAGTCCTCTGCAGCTGCTTGCTAGCTTTGTGACTCTGGAAAAGTCACTTTATCTCTCAATTTTTGTATCAACTTTCTAGGATTCATTTAATCTAAGGCATGGATAGTTTGGATCTGCTGATCTGGGAAGAAGCTGCCTATGATAATCCCTCCTGTATTTGAATATAGTTTAAAGTAACATATGTTGTAAAACAATGCTGTCAAACTCAAATAGAAAGACAAGCCATTAAACTGTATGCAAGGATCCCTGTGGGCTGCTTCTTGACTTAGAAAACCACTTATTAATATTATCTCAATTCTGTTGTATTTTTATTTGTTTTGTTAAATATTTCCCAGTTACATTTAATCTGGTTGGGGCATACATGGGAGTGGGGTGGGCAGCACGTGGCTGAGTGACACCTCGGTCATAGAAGACATTGCTTTGAATTTTTTTTAAGTGGTGAAGGGGAGGAGGAAATTGGAATTTTGATTTAATCAATGTACAGAATTTCCAGTGTGGAAACTATATCCGCTGATGTAAATCAGCAACCCTTCTGTTTGTCTCTGATTGTCTCAGAGAGTTACTTGGAATGAGTAAATGACTTGTCCAGAGTCAAAACAACTAGTTTTGATCAGAGGCAGGATTTTAATTCAGCTTTTTTTTTTTTTAAAGATTCCTTTAAAGCCCAAGTTAGGTGTTTACTTCTTCATGAAGCCTGCCCTGAATCCTTTAGCCATTAATGACCTTTCTTGTCCTTGGGTTTCCCATAGTCCTCTACTTGTATCTCCCTGTGTAGTTCTATGTTTTTTTGTGGTTGTCATTGTTCATACTTGTGATTTCATCAGTGTAAGTGTGGAAACTTGTTCACTAAGGGAATAACTTTTAACTAGAGTCCTAGAGATTACATTTGATAGACATATGATAGAGTTTGTATCTTATCTAAACACTATCTCACCCAGTATACATGGTAGAAGCATGGAGTAAGTACCTTCATTAATAAAGTGGGTTTTTAAAAAATATAATTTAGTTTTAAAAAATATAATTAAATGTTTGGATTTGTAATATGAATTCATTTCAACTTTATTAATGACATGATTAAGTAGAGTAAGCCTGAGATGGAGACACAGAAGATTTGAGTGTACTCCTAATTCTGCTGCTAACTTGCTGTGCTCCCTCGGACAAGTCACTTTACTGTTTTTGGCCTCCATTTCCTCATTTATAAAAAGAGGATCCTGGGCTACATCAATTCTTGGTCCCTTTCAGCTATAAATCTATACCTTGATGGCCTTTCTAACTCAAAAATTGTGTGATTCCAACTACATTCAGTATCTGGAAGAAGGCTAACTAACAATTGCCTAGTGGGACCTTAAGGGACTTATTTGTAAGTGGTACTAATATCTAATATTTGTATAGCAGTTAAAGGTTTACACTTGCTTTATCTCACCCTTTATCTCATTTTATGCTCTCAACAGCCCTGGGAGGTAATTCTGCTTTCTGTGGGAGAAGGGAGAAAGGAGAAAGGAGCAAAATGGAAAAAGAGAAAATGCCTTGAGTATAATAAGGAGAAATAAGTCATGAAAATTATTCACAGTAGAAGTGGGTGCATTTCAGCTGTAATCCTCCCTAATAACTGAACCAGATTAAAATGTAATTGGGAAATATTTAACATAATAACTAAAAATACAACAGAACACAGGTAATGTTAACATGGGGTGGAGAAATTTGAGAAAAGTTTTTTTAATTATTTTTAAAATTCATTTAAACAAAAATACAAAACAAGAAAAGAAAAAAGGAGAACATTTCTATATATATAGCAGAACTTAAGAGAAGATTCAATATAAAACAATAAATTTCCATTTCATGAAAACATTTGTAGTAAATCCTACTCATTGTTTTCAAAGCAACCTAGCTTTTCTGTGCTTCCTTCTAGGTTTTCTTTTGTTTTCTGTTGTGTACTTTTTATTTTATTTTTTTCTCCCTCCCTCCCCTTCCCATTCTAGAGAAGAGTACAATTAAACACAAATATGTATATATGTATATATGTGTGTGTGCGTGTATGTGTGTGAGTGTACATATAACATACATATACATACACATTTGTAAGCACACACACACACATATATAGTACACACATATACATATGGGTAAGACCATACTATGTATATTTCTATTTGTTAGTGCTTTCTCTAGAGATGGATAGCATCTTCCTTCATAGATCCAAGTCTTTCTATGTTTTTCTAAACCAGCCAGCTCATCATTTCTTGTATCACAGCAGTATTCCATCCCGATCCTATCCTGTCTGAGAGATTGTCTATGAAAGTCTTTTTCTCCCCATTTTTTGCTTTCCTTCCAATTTTGGCCACGTTGGTTTTTTTGTACAAGAAAAGTTGAATTTAAAATAATTCAAATTATCCACTTCACACTTCAACAATGGTCTGGCACTGCTGAATCTCCTTCCTTTACATTTTTTTGAAATTTTAGAAAAGTTGGGTCTAGGTTGAAGGTGTAGACAAAGACCAATCCCAATATGGAATGGGAAGGTTAGCCAATGATTACTTTATCTTATTTCTTCCTTCGTTTCTATTAGCCAGTCTAGAAGACCTTGCTCTTGTATAAGACCAGCCTATTTGCTCCTAAGATAATCTTTCCTTACTTTGGTCCCTTGCTTAACATAATGCCCTGTGAACAAGGAGGGAACTGGTATTCTACAGTCCCCAAATGGCTTTGGTAAGCTCAAAACTTTAATAGTATATCAATACTCCTGTACCTGCCCCATGTACCAGGAGCAGGTTAGTAAACTAAGCCAGTAGAGCAGCATACATAGTGGATTGTTTTTCTTTTGTTAACTTATGTTCAGTTGTTTTGTTATTGTTGTTCAGTTGTGTCTGACTCTTTGTGACCCCATTTTGGGATTTCTTGGCAAAGATACTGGAGTGAATTGCCATTTCATTCTCCAGCTCATTTTACATATGAGGAAACTGAGGCAAACAGAGTTAAGTGACTTGCCCAGGGTCACCCAGCTAGTAAATGTCTGAGGAAAGATTTGAAGTCATAAAGATGTGTCTTCCTGTCTGCTCACATATTCCATTGTAAACAAATATTTGCATCTATGGAAGAGGAAACAAGAGAATAAGGTGACTGTGATAGTGGCCTTATCTCCTATCCTAAAGAAGTAGGTGTCCCACTCTAGAACAGATATTATGCCTTATGGTATTTGTTAGGGAGTATATACTGGCATACAATATTCCTATTAGACTAATGTACAAATTGTTACATTGTATGACCATATCATTCTTTACAATCATATCATTGCATTTTGGAAGAGAATAGATATAGCCACTGTCCCTAATATGGATTGTCTTATTGGAATAGGGCCATCTGCCTGTCTTATTATAGAATCAAAAATTTGGAAATAATAGCAATGGAGATAGTTGTCAATGCAGTGTTCAATGCTCTATTAAAATCTTTTGTTTCCCTCTCATTCTCATCCAAGAGGACAAATAACTGAGTGGCACCACTTAGACCAGTATCTAAATATCCTTACTGCCTAAGAGATAATGGGAATTTAATTGGACACTTTTGGGATAACTGTCCCTATGATAGGCACCTAACTGAATCAGCTCCAGTGAGAGTTCCATATCATTGCAGGCTTTTTTCCTAGTCAAACAGGATGAGATACTCCAGTGGTAACAGATCATTTTCTGAGGTCTAGAATTTCTTGAAGGACCAGTTGTAGGCCATATGAGATAATCTCACTAATCAATGGTGACCTGACATTTTAAAATGAAGAACCAAAAATCCTTTCCTACTTTTTAACCCCATATCAGAGAGTTCTGTCTATTCCTAAATTTATATTAAGGGACTCTGGGCCATGACACAAAGATCTTGGCAAGGATGTATGTGGGATTGGGTGAGATGTGTATGAGATCCAGTCACCAAGAGAGCCCAATCAATTTATAAGTGCTTCTGAAATTATGTCAGATATTTGGTGTAGCATACATCATGGGAATCATATTGCTTACCTTCTCTGTGGGTGGGGAAGGGGTTAGAGGGAGGGAGAAAATTTGGAATTTAAAAGTAAATGTTAAAAAAGAGAAAAAAGAAAAAAGAGAAAAAATTTGTTGTAGAATGAGGAATTCGTGGATTTACTGACCTTTATAATTATTCTGTCACAGTGTGCTTAAA
The DNA here is from genome assembly GCF_003287225.1 of Phascolarctos cinereus. NCBI lineage: Eukaryota > Metazoa > Chordata > Mammalia > Diprotodontia > Phascolarctidae > Phascolarctos > Phascolarctos cinereus. The sequence continues at coordinate 62,317,920 of NW_027556180.1, forward strand.
AATTTGAGACAAAGATATAATTGCAGCACATGGTAAGATTTATTGGGTTAAATAAAGACTAGGAAGCATTTTTCTCCCCGTTACAGCTATATTGGAAAAAGTCATTATATAAATTTGGAATATCTATTTTAATACTCTTTCCTAAGAGGATCAAATGTTCTGCTAGTCGGCTGGCCAATAGAACAATGCTACTTCTAAGTTCCAAATACCTTTAAGTTGGACAACCTTGAGCTCAGATAACTCTAATAACATTTATTGCCTTCTGCTAGCATTCAGGAGATTAAGAGGCTAGAGATTCAAGTAAATTTGAACACTACACTTTTGTCTCCACTCATTATATTGCTTTCTCTACCTCAAATGATGAAACCTGCTTCATAGTCAAGACAATGCCTTCAACCCTTTTATGTATGCCATTTAATATACTGTTATCACATCAGGAACAGTTCTATTCATTTCATTATTTTGCTGTATTATCTTCATTAAAGTAAGGTGCAGAATGTTCTGTGTTTATAATGGACCACCCAAAATAATTTTATCTTATTACTTGTTACAGATACAAAAAGAGATCTCGAGAGTAATGAATATAGATGGTGTTTCAGATTGTCTTGAGCTGGGAACAAAGAAGGGAGATGTGGAAGCATAGCAGCCTTCCCAACATACTACAAAATAATATTACAGCAATATTTTTATCTGAGGTCTTTCATAACACCTGAATTAGAAACTGTTATCAGTCTTTAACTATCAATTCTCAAAGTGTCCCTGCCCTGAAATCTTTTATACAAAGGTCTGGCCATTTTCTGAGAGAAAACTGGGTCAAAGTTTAAGAAGAAACTCTATTCTCTGCAAAATGGATTAGAATGGTAATCACATTTATTAAAGCAAGAACATCTTTCTCTAATTAAGGTTGTGACCTATTTCTACTCCTGACCATATTGAATAGTTCAGAAAAATGATTCTCTAGGATATGCTGGAATTTTAAATGACTATTATTCTGTTGAATCAAAACTGTTAACTGCTTTCACTTGAACTCCATAATGTTTTACCTTTTTGTGGAACTTTGTCTTTGTTTGGGAATGCTATAAATTATTATTTCTAAATGACTTGTTACAGGGAGAGATTTTTAGAGGCATAGAAGAATTGTCTTTCCAATTTCTCTCTAAGCAGAAATTCTTAGAATTAGAATAACAATTAATAAATTTTCTCTAGTCAGAATGTGCCCCAAATGTGGGATAAGCATATTGATTTTTTTTCTTCCATAAAGGAAAGCAAACTCTGGGTCTAGATTCTACTTCTGACTTCTAAGTGAGAAAGTTACAGGAGATAAAAAGAATTGGATCTGCATAAAAAGGAGAAAGAAATTATGAAGGTAATTTTTATAAACTGACGTCCTTCTCCCTTCTCTGATTGGTGAGTTCCTTCCGGAGCCTCCATTTTAGGGAAGGGCCTAGGCCAGCCAACTTTCATTCTCCCTATGTTTGACTATGCCATTGGCTAGAAGTACACACACACACACACACACACAAAACACTCCTTTACATCTCTCTTTTGTGTGTTATCTTTCTACATTAAAATATAATCTTATTGAGGGTAAGAACGGTCTTTCTTTTTGCTTGTATTTCTATCCCCAGTACTTAGCATATAGTAAATGCTTAAATGCTTATTGCCTTCCCTTACCTTTTTTGGGGGGGAATGGGGGACTGGATTTATGAAAAAAATCAAGAATTGAATTCGATCGAGGGGAAATCTGGGAGAACTTGAGCATTAACTGAAGAAAAATAACAGGAGATAAATGAGTTGACAGACTTAATCTGAAGTAGGACTCAATGTGAAGAAAGAAAAGGACTGAGAAGTAAAAACTCAAAGAAAAAGATTCATGAAGAAGATAGTGGGCAAAGCAAGGTTGGCAAAAAAAAACACAAAAGGCAGGTAAAACAAATTGTCAAATAAAACAAATTGGTGAAATATACAAGAGCTATCAAGTTAAAAGAAATAAAGTAGCATATGACTGTGTTTTAGTTGAAGAATAAGAAAGGAAGTTGGATGTGGTTGTCAGTGTGTAGAGGCCTTAATAGGTTATTGAGGTCTTTACTTAGCAAGTAAGGTCTAAACACATAGAAGAAGTTCCAAAAAACAAGGCTGAGAAAACATGAGAAATGGTACTTCCCTCCCTTCATTGTGGAGCTGGGGAACTCTGAATGTGCAACACTGCATTTACTGTCATATGTGATTGATAGGTTTCTTTACTGAACTTTTTCTTTTTTGTTTTCCTGTTTTTTCCTTTGTTACAAAAGATAGTCTCTGTGCTGGGCGTAGAGAAGAGGCAGGATCTATCCCTGACTGAAGGTTTAGGCTTAGAATCTCAATCAATTTTGCAGTGCCTTGCACTGAGTTTATGATGCTTGTATTTCTACCACAGCCAAGTAATTACTATCGATATTCTAAGTGTAGCTTGGCTTCCCTCCTAGAAAAGAAGGTGAAGGGACTTGAAAAATGTCTTTACATACTACAGGTTATAAGGCCAGATTACTGAGTGTTCCTTTTGAAAAATGGAAGCAAGGCTTCAATGGAGGCTATGGAGAGGGAAGGAGAAGGGAGGAACTTAAGTGGCAGAAGGAAGCTATGACCTTTACCAAGAGATTAGAAAGAAAAAGAATGTCATAGGAGGAATAGAAGAAAAAAGATAACTGAAAAGTAAGGCTCTTTGTTGAGAGGATGGAACCAGAGGCTCCAGGGAGGATAGAAGAATGAAAGGGAGCCATGGAGGCTGTCACATGGAAGATCGTCCAGAAAGGTAAAAGAAAGAACAGAAGAGTAGTGATAATTGATGATACCCTGACAGGGCATACTCAAACCAGTTATTTGTTGACTTGATACAAACAATAGGGAACTCTGCTGTCTTCCTTGGAAATATATGTGAGACATAAAGGATACTTGTCTCCCAATACTTGTTCCAAATGGATAATTTATACCCACTTCTGCTAATTCACATGGGCACACATGATACTGAAAGAAGAAACCTAAAATGTATTGCCAAAGATTATAAAGTCTTGGGCAAGAAACTAAAGGCCATAGGAGTATGGGTTATGTTTCCTTTACTGTTATTTATTGAAGACTAGAGATATAGAAAAGAAAAAAAAATTGATTTGGTACCTGAACAGCTAGCTAGCACAATGATGCCTAAGTGAGGAATTTAGATTTTTTGGAACAAAGCTTAACCCACAGTAATGACAGCTTCTTGGCAACTACTCAAGGGCACCTAACAAAGTCTGTTAAGATTGTTTTTGCATGGTGTTTTACAAATCTAATAAAAAGGGCTTTAAAATAAAAAGTATGGGGAAGGGAAGAAATTGTTTATGCATATGCTCAAGCTATGTACCGTGTAGAGCAGCTATTACTCAGTGGTGCAAAAGCCCATCTCTTTCCCCTATAGATTACTGGTCAAAGAATATATGCAGTTTTCAAATGAAGAAATTCAAGCTATCAAGAAGTAAATTTTAAAAAAAAACTCCAAATTACTAATAACATGCAAAATGCAAATGAAAATAATTCAGAGATTCCACCTCACACTTACTAGTTTAGCAAAGATGAGAAAAATGAAAATAGCAATTGTTAGAGTTTCTGAGGAAGCACAGGCATAGTTATGCACTGTTGATAATGTGAAATGGTCCATGCATTCTGGAAAGCAGTTTGGAAATAACCCACCAAAGCCACTAAACTATGCAGACATTTGACACATCAATACTACTATTAGGCATATATAACCCAAGGAGAGCAAATGCAGAGGGAAAGGACTGGTAGCTATAAATATTTATAACTTCACTTTTTGATGCAGCAAGAAACTGAAAACAAAGTGAGTACCCATTATTTTGTGAATGGCTGATTAAGTTGCAGTATATGAATGTAATGGAATATTACTGTGCCATAAGAAATGATGAATATAATAGATTTATAGAAACCTGGGAAGACTTGTACAAACTGATAACAGAATGACATGAGGAGAGTCAGTAGAATAATTTACACAATGACCACAATTACATAATGGAAAACAACTTTAAAAGACCATTGGACTCTGATAAACACAATGAAAAATCATGACTTCAGAAGGATGAAGAACAAATACCACCTGCTGGAGGGGTGATGGACTACACATGGAAACTGAGACAAACATTTTTCTTACATGGACAGTGTATTGATTTGTACTATTTAATGACACCTACAGTATTTGTTACAAGGGAATATTTCTATGGGGTATAGGAGAATTATTGGGAGGTGACAAAGATACAAAAAAAGGAAAATAAATTAATAAAATGTTAAAGGATATACAGCAGAAAAGAAAAAGAAGTTCACAAAGGAACACAAACAGAAATTTTGATTCTACTATATCAAATGTAATGTACACTTTAAAAATGAACCATACATTGCAAAAATTCATGGTTTAATACATAGCCTTTCTTATTCTTTGTATATTGAACTGTTGATGTTTTGGGATGATTTTTTTTTAGTTCACAATAGAAAAATAAAATTAAGAAAAGTATCCCATTAATACTAAGTGATGCCTAATGGCTATAAATCATGGAACACCAGTATCTCAGAAGAATCAGAATCACAGGAGATACAAAGGTCAATGGAAAAAATTCATGGTGGAGATAATTAGATGTATAATTATGACTTGTACATAAGAAATGGTATAGAAACATCAAGGACAAGCCTGGACAGAGAAGGAGTTGGGCTGATCATACAGTGAGAATAACAGATTATAGGCAGACAGCTGGGTTGCACTTTAATTACATAGGGACCTAGAGGAGGTTTTTTAACATGTTGGATGGATCCTCTGTGTTGTTGTTGTCATTTCAGTCATGCCTATGATTCATGGCACCATTTAGGATTTTCTTGACAAAGATACTGGAGCGATTTGCCATTTCCTTCTCCAGTTCATTTTACAGATGAAGAAACTGAGGCAAACAGGGTTAAGTGACAGGGTCACAGAACTAGTGTGTGATGACAGAATTGAACTCAGGAAAAGGAGTCTTCCTGACTCCAGGCCACTTAGCTGCCTGATGACTTCTCTATGGAGAATTCAAGAAAGGACTTGGAAGCAAATTGGCAGGGAGGAGAAGATGGGATGTGGTCGTTAGCTGTACTGATAGAGAAAGGATCCATGCTGATAAGATGGCATCAGAGTATCAGAGAATGAGTAATCTATGGATTCAAAGTAGATTTATTAGATGTAAACACTAAAAAAAGTACCATTTACTTGTGTGTGTGTGTGTGTGTGTGTGTGTGTGTTTCTAAAGGAAAGGGAGTGAGTGATTAGATAGATTAAAATGAAATAAATTTTTCTCAATTTCCTTATGTGATATAGGATATAAAGGAATAAAGAAGTTTTCTTAAAAGCAAAATATTTCAGGAATCTAATGCAGTTGATAAATCAACTAAATGTACAGTACAAGACAAAGGGGAAGGATCCTTAAATATTTCTATTTTAATCATAGAAACTCAAGGGCATGTTTAATAACATTTGCAGGAAGCTACTGGGAAAGGATCTAGCACAAAAACTCATAAAGAAAAATCAATCTGGAAACCAATAAACCTGAGGACAAAGGGCAAAAAGAAAAGGCAATTGGAAATGGAAAGTTATTTCCCCTCCCCCCAATTTGGAAAGGTGAGCTAAAGATAGATACCAAAAAGTTAATTTGATTCTTTGTGGATTGAAAGTCTCCTTACCTCCAATAAGAAATACACCATCACTCTTTACGGATCATGGCACCTTACAGCCCTAGTCAATCTGGAATTTCAAAATGTATCTTAGGTTCCAATTAAGGATCATTGGTTTTCCATATCTGACATTTCCATCTCAAGTTTAAAAATTTCAGAAATTTCTCACGTGAAGAGTCACAGAAATAATTTTATTTCACTTTGATTCCACTTTGGTGGGGTCACTAAGGAATTGCCACTAAAGCCCTCAATGGAAGTGAAATGGGGAAAACTGAGATGGAATGGGACTAGGACCAGGAAGGGAAAATGTCAGAGAAGCCTGGAGCACAGTCTAAGGTAGGACATGCAGCAATAGCTCAAGGAGTTGTATGTAAGGATGCATGTGACGGACACATAGTATTTCAGTGATGATTTAGTTCTGCCCATTTTCCCTCCAGCACACATACTGCCCTCTCGGAAAATCTACTAAAACATTGGAAAAGTAGTCATCTTGCCTTTTCTGGAAGTTCCACAAAAAGGGGGAAAACATTACCCCTCAAGGCAGTTCATTCCATTTTTTGATAGCTCTAATTAGGAAGTTTTCCTTATACTCAAGTGTATATTTGCTTCTTTTCAACTTCCTTACTTTGTTCCTTGTTCTGTCCTCTGAGATCAAGCAGAAAAAAAGAAAATACAGTTTTTCTTTGTCATATGGAAATCACTTGGAAGCCTTTCATTTTTTGAAAATAGCTATTATGTCGACACCTTCCCTTTCACTTCTCTCCCTTTTCTAGGCTAAACATCCCTAATTCCTTCAATTTATCCTTCCATGGCATGAACCAGTGGCATTTCACTTCTTTAGTTGGCCTCTTCTGGATGGTCCCCAGCTTATCATGGCTCTTGTTAAAATCTGGTGCCCCAGTTGGAATATAACATATTGGTTCTGATCTAACCAGAGCAGAGCACAGTAGGACTTTTTATTACTGGAGTCCATGGTTCTTCTCATGCAGCCCAAGATTGAATTAGGTTTTTTGACTGCTATTTCATAATGCTCACTCATAGTAATGTTTTCACTAAAACCCCAAGATCTTTTTCAGATGAATTGCTGTGTTACCAAGTTTAAAAGTCTCATTCCAGGACTCCCCAGGTAGTGCCTTGGTATATATGTACTACCTCATGCCTAAGGAGACCAAGAGGTAAGGCACAGGGTCAGGTTGCACTGGAGAAGAAGCAGCCACCTCATCCCTCTCTGCCCTCCCCCACCCCATATCAGTGCTTAGAGAAAAGCCAGGTTCATCCCCTTCAATTTAGTCCCCTCATTTCAAAGTGCCTTGATAGCTCATCCTGAGATTTTAAGCCATCCTCACAGCCTAATAGAAGCTAGAGCAGCCATTCCCAAACGCTTTGGATTTGTGTCACCCTGTCATTATTTGTTTGATTTTGCCAACCCACTCTCACCCGCAGAACACCTCCTATTCTCTAAAAATATGCAACATCTCACACACACACACGCGCACACACACACACACACACACACACGAGAACCTATCCGATTGTTCCTCTAGTAATTTCATGTCTTTTCTTGTCTTAGCTCCTCTGCTTCTGCTTCTCCCATAGCTTGGATGCTTTCCCCATTCCTTTCAGTCAAAATCTTACTCATCTTTCAAGGTCCATCTCAACTCCCACCTTTTCAGTTGTGGGGTTCAGCTCAAATGAGAGGGTGGCAGGATGCTGTTGACTTTTCCTAATGTGGCAAAAGGATGAAGTTCATAAAGGTTACCCTCCAATCTCTGGACATTGCTGCTGGACCTTCAACTACCCTGCTTCTGAGGCTTCAAAAACCCCAGGTGTTGTTTTCTTCCCTGTCCCTGTACCCTAGGAACCCATAGACCTTGCCATTGGTCCTCTAGATGTATCCTCCATATTATTTTCTATTTGTACGTAAACTTCTTGAGAGGATGTGTAGATTTGGTTTTCTATTTGTACCCCCCAGCACTTAGTATAATGTGTGGGACATAAGCATTTAATAGATGATTTTCATTCATTTATTCAATTATTCATTCATTTTATGAGTCTTTCTCTGACTATACCAGCAGGCAGATCTTTCACTAAACTTCTTTAAGATTTATTGTTTAAATCATGGCTCTTATCATCTACAGTCTTCCTTCTCTTTCTCTCTGTCTCTCTGTCTCTGTTTCTCCCCACCCCCCGTGTTTGGGTGTGTGTATATATATGTGTGTGTAGCCCCTGAGGGTAAGGACATGGGCACAATTGTTGCCAACTTACCCCAACCCACCCTAATGTCAGCAAGTCTGGGATTTATAGAAAGGGACCGCAACCACATGACTATGACTAAAATTTGGTGTCCTCATGATAACCCTGCTTGGGTAGGGGGATGGGGTAGAAAGACAGAATTTTACCAGTAGCTCCTGAATCCCTACCAGTGTGTTTCCCATTTACATAAAATCAGCAACCATGATACCATTAGCTCTTACATGCAAAACATTGACAAATAAGACAAAATTAAGACAAAAACAAAAATAATTATTACATCACAGTTCCTCAATATAGGTCAAATGAAAGAGTAATAAAAACATCACAATTTACCTGGGTCATACTCTCTCATGAAGTGTCTATGGGGGAAAGTGGGGACATGCTTTTAGAAATATAGCAAAGAAACACGTAAGTGGGGAAACCCATCTGTTCTATTCACAACTCTTTACTACAGGCCTTGATGTCCTTGGTCCCTTGACAACTAATCTGTACTACATGGCAGTACTAGCTTCTCTGTTAGACAGTCTGCTTCTGGTCTTTACTGCTTTCCTGATAAGCAAATACTATTTCAAATATGAAAAAATTCTGCTGTTGAATTGATAAAATAGCAATGAATTTTTTTTTCTCCTTTAAACTCACAATAATCCTTAAAGGAACATTGAGAAAGCATTTTGTTATTATAATGAAAACAATTATCCTAAACCAGAGAATTCCAATGCTATTCTGGTTGCCTCCCTGGACAATGCAAACAAAGACAGTCAGCTCTTCAGTTACCATGATTCTGCACTGTCCAATCAGTTCTCAGCTAATCAAGCCAATTCTCACAGACAAACAGTTGCAAAGCCTCTACCCCTTTGTTTTCACTTTTAAAGCCAGAGGGGAAAATAAAGAGCAATAACTCAAGATGAGGCAGAGTCCAGCTTTCTTCCAGTCACCAGACTCTCAGCCTTTTTTCCCCAACCAATCCAGAAAGCAACACTTCTTTTTCAATCAAGAGGCTCCCAGCAAACAGTGGAAGTCTTGCTATCAGCTTACCCTCCTGATACCTTCTTAATTTAGCTCCACCACAGCTGGCTTCTCCATTCATTTCAAAGCCTCTGGGTGGATAGTGACTCATGTTTCCCTTCTAAGGTAAAACATAATAAATTTAGCTATATGTTTGTCATGAAGTCAACAATCCTTTTAAAAATCTTTCAATAGTCTCCAAACAGTTATTTGATTCGCCACTTTGTGAGGTTTAAGTTTTGAGGCTCTAAAAACCCACAAATGAAAGTGAGCTGAGGGACCACAATGTCCTGAAGCCATTTTTCCTCTGCCTTCAAACAGGTCATCTCAGTCCAAGCATCTGAGGATCCATTCTTTATCCAGTCCTCCTAATTGTTGATTTCTCTTCACATTTTATCCAAGGAACTATTTCTTCATTTATAGATTTTTATCAAATTTTGGTGCACAGAACTTCTTTTTTTGTTCCTTTTCATAACCAAGCTGTCCACATATTAAAAGGACTTATGTCACATCCTTCATATATTGATTCTATTCTTTATCTTTACACAAAAACTATTTTTTCCTGCTCCTTCCAGTAACAAACCTTCTCATGTACAAAAGACCTAGTAACTTATAGCTATGTCTTAGCTCTTCAGCTACACAGATTTCAAGTTCCTTAAGGGCTATATCCATGACCTATATGTGTTACAGTGCTTCCTATAGTGCCCTGTTTATAGTAGTCTCTCTTTTATAAATACTGATTTAATATGATGTGTATGTATACACACATAGAAAATTACTTCAAATGTATTTCTTTTCAGATTCTCTAGAGAATTTCTCAAATATTCTTTGAGATAATTAGCAATAAGCTTGAGAACCAGAAAACTGAGTTGGAATCAGTGTTGGAGAGATATGGATGAAACCCATAGAGCGAGGAATTTCAGGCAATGTTAACTCTCCAGAACTCATATTAACATCAAAGTAAGTCACTCATCTGAAGCTCTTATCTTGCCTATGGTGAACTTGTCTGGCCATTTCTGCAATTAAAAGGATTTTTCTATTTTAAAACAATCTCCAATGGCCCTTGCTGGGTAATGAAAGGCAAATAGACAAATATGAGAAATACCTTTCCAGCCAAGGCCCCAGATGTAACTGCAATTATTTAGTAATAGAATGTTATTGACCCAGCTTGCATGTACTGGCATCAATGAGAGTTTTTGGATTGCGTTTTTAAAGAGCCTGGTTAACAAAGGTGTTTGAAGATGTACATTAAACTGGGAAGAATAGAGTTCAGGTCTAGCATAGCAGTGTCTCTTCAGTAGCCATTTGGTATAGTGGAATGAATGCTGGATTTGGAGTCAACGGTCTTGGGTTCAAATTAAGGCTCTGTCTCTTATTACCTGTGTGATATTGGACAAGACACTTCCCTCTGGTTCAGTTTCCTTACTTGCAAAATGAAACAGCTGAACCATATGACCTTGGCCCTTCTGGCTTTAAGACAGACAGATAAAAGCATTTATTATGAGTGCATAATGTGCTAGCACTGTGCTAAATGCTGGGAATGCAAATATAAGCACAAAGAAAAAGAGTCCCTGCCCTCAAGGAGCTTACATTTTAGCAGGGGAAGATGACACACAAAAGAGAGCAGAAAACAGGGGAGGGAAGGTATCCTTATGGGAAGCAAGGAAGAGAAGTAGTCTGAGCAGTCATGGGTTGATGGGGTTTAAAGAAAGCATAGCTGATGGTAAAAAGGTGCTTCTTCAAATGGCGATTCAGGGAGGAGTGGTCCAAAAAGTTAAATGCTACTGAGAGATCAAGGAATATAAAGACAGAAAAAAGTCATTGGGTTTGGCCAAAGGGACTAAAATTAGTGACCTTCAAGAGATATATTTCAACAGAGTGGTGGGAACAGAAGCCAGATTGCAACGCATTTAGAGGGAGGTGAGTGGAGTCAGAGGCCTGGATTGGTTCTTTTTAGGGGTTTGGCAATGAAAGGTGATAGTGTGACAAATTGAGGGGATGGTGAGGCCAAGGTGAAGTCTTTTGTTTGTGTTAGATTGGAGATGACCTGAGTATGTTTATAAACTGACAGAAAGGAATCAATCAAGAGTAACAGACTAACGGTATATGAAAAATGGTAGATTGATGGAGCAAAGTCACAGAAGAGAGAGAGAGAGAAAAGAATGAGACCAAGGGGACAGGACAAGGAGAAAGATCAGCTCTTTGCCTTAAATTAAGGGCAAGGGAGAGAGCAGGTGTTTAGAGGGGTGGAAGAAAGGAATCAATTCATGCTGAATAACTGCACTTTCAGTAGAGGAAAACCCAAGTCTGCTGAGCATTACAGAGAGGAACTGGCTTTGATGAATTGATTGCTGTAAAGAGTATGCTAGCCGGTCAATTAGAAATGAATATAATGATGACTGGCAGCAGTGAGGTCCCAGCAGGGATTAGATGACATACATTTGTAATGGACTCAGCCAACCTTGTCATAGGATTTCCTCCAGCAGCCCTTCCCAGTTCTGGATAAGCAATGGAGGTGATGAATGTTGGGACTTCCTTAAAACTGAATGTTAGCGGGGAATGAATGATGGAAGGTTAAGGTTGAGGAGGTGGCATGACTTGACTACAGAGCCAAGACAGTCCAGGGAGGGAAGTGAGATCAGCACAGGTCATATGATCCCAAATCTAGAGCCAGAAGTCACCTTAGAGGCCAACTCCCCTCAATTTACAGATGAGGCTACTGAGGCAGAGAAGTTAAATGACTTGTCCAAGGTCATGTAGGTAGTTTGCACCAGAGACAGGATTTGAACATGAAAAGTTAGGGGACTTTCCCAAGGACATATAATATCAGAGGTGAGATTTGAAACCCAATCCTCTCATTTCTAGAGGTACTAACTCTTTCCAAACACCGCTGGAAAGTGCCTGACTAATTAATCTAACCAACAAATGCGAGCTGAAGTATTAGTGATTGCTAATGATTTAATCTATTTCCTCTCTCAAGTCTAAAAATTGAGGGAAGTTTTCAGTGATTGAACCCAAAGGAGTGAAAGTATAGGAATGTCAGGCATTGCAGGAAAATTATTTTTGGAAAGAGGAGGCTTTGGGAAGGGGGCCCTTCAAATACAGTATTAGTAAATGGGTGTGAGAACAGTTACTTTGCTGTAGGTTTGAATTCAGTCTCCAAGGTTATTCTAATCCATTCTAATAACTCTTACCAAAGACAAGCAGTAAGTGACACGTGGAAAAATTTGGGAGATAAAGAATACCCAGACCAAACTATTCGTCTCAACATATCAGAGATGAATGAGAAAGTATATTATCCCAATTCTTTATCCCTGCTTTGAAAGTCATCTTAGTTCAAAGTTGTATGCAAAGGCCTGGAAGACTTTGAGAATCGATTTTTGGTGGGAATTTTTAACTAAAGTAGTTTTCCAGATTTACCAGACTTAGAAGTTTTATTACTATATATGCAATGGGAAACACAAATTCCAAACAATCAGAAGGCCATGATGATGAAGTAATTTTTTATTCTTATACCCCAAAGGTGCCTGTGAGGTCTCTTCACTTTATAAGCTTGGGTTTTCCAGGCAATTCATCAAGATTGTTTTTTTCTCCTAAGTACTTTTCTGGCAATTCAGATATGCTACCCTCAGGTGAACAGTGGACCTTGCTTGGGTTCTTAATTCCTTCTGCCCAGACTATGTTCCTGAATTCTGACCAGTGTTCCTTTAACAATGATACCTTGATTCTTGCCTTGATCTGTGCGCTGCCTGACCACCTACAATCTTTACTGAATTAATCTTAAAAAAAAAAACAACAACCCTAAAGCGCCAAATGAACTGAAAGGGCCTTCCATGCTATAGCAGGCTTCTTTAAATATGAAGAACAAGACAGAAAAAATTTAAAATAACTGCTAACTTTGCCATGAAGGAAAAAAATGTTTAGATTGTAAAGATCAGAATACCAAACATCAGAATAGGTAATTTTTACTGATTCCTGTTTTCACTCAAGGCTAAACCAAAACTGTTGTCAGAAGTCTAGATGAGGGCAGCTAGGTGGCACAGTAGATAGAGCTCCGGCCTTGGAGTCAGGAGGACCTGAGTTCAAATCCGAACTCAGACACATGACATTTACTAGCTGTGTGACCCTGGGCAAGTCACTTAACCCCAATTGCCTCATCAAAAAGCAAAAAAAAAAAAAAAGAAGAAGAAGAATTCCAGATGAGCCTGTATAAAGTCTGGGCATCTTTATTAGACTACAAAAAAAATCCATCTCCCACCTCCCCCCCCCCAAAAAAAAACAGCTTTGCCTGTTTCTTATTTTAACAGGCCTGGGACATCTCATCTCCACTGATGGCATAATAAAGTTTGAGAAATGTATTGCTATATTGTGAAACAAGTTTTCAACATTTCACAGCAATGTTGTGTCATTTCTTAGTATTGGGTTTTTGTTTGTTTTCAACTGCTCTTTTTTTGGTGTTCATTGGTTGGACTGATCCCATTTCCCTAAGTAGAGGTAGGAAAACTGGGTTCCATGTGGTTTCATCTGATCAAGGCCAGGCATTCTGAGCTAGCCCAGCGGCAGTATCAGCACAACTCCAATGACTATTGATGTCACAAAAGAAAGCCTGACCCAGATTATTGTTTGTCCCCTGTGGTTGGTACACCTCCTGCCACTTGTTGCAGCTAGCGCCTGGAGTGGGACTGGTGCATAAGGAAAAATAGAGCACCCAAGGGAAGGTCTACCTGCTTCCCAATTTTGTGTCTGGAATACCATTAATTTAACTCCTCCCACCGAGGCATCTTCATCATACATGTTTATATCCCAGACAGCTAGGTAGAACACCAAATAGAGGGCTAGACCTGGAGTAAAAAAGAGCTGAAATCAAATCCTGCCTCAGGTATTTAGATGTGTGACCCTGAACAATTTGCTTAACCTCTTGCAGCCTCAGTTTTCTCAAATGTAAAATGGGGGTAATAATAGCACTTATATCATCGGATTTTTTTGAGGAACAAATAAGATTGTGTGTGTGTGTGTGTGTGTGTGTGTGTGCGCACTTTGTAAATCTTAAAGCATTATATACATGTCAATTACTATTATAATCACATTCATTATTCCATAGCAAATCTGGCCAGGGAGATGCACTTTTCCTCCCAATGATCTGATGAGTATCATCCTTAATCAAATCATTAAACATCTATGGTTCCTGCAGCTGTTTGTCAGAGCCATGGAAAATGTCCTGAGTAAAATCCAAATAGAAGAGAGATTTTTTTAAATAAAAGACTAGTTTGTCCCAAATCTTCTGTTTGCAGATGACATTTTCTTTGCACGAAGCCTTAGGATCACATACGAATCCTTCAGTGAAATGCATGACAACTTAAAAAAACAACACTGGCTTAGCCTTTCACATACAGGAAGCATACTCTTCAGTCCAAACAAACCAACCTTTGGGCTATTCATCATCTACTATACTCTATCTCCCATCTCTGTGCCTATGCTTGAAATATCTCCCTCCTCTCCTTTGCCTCTTGGTATTTTGGCTTTCAAGGGCTACCTTCTTCATAATACTTCACTGGTGCTAGCGCCTTATTCTTCAAAATTACTTTGTATCTGTTTGATTTATACTTTCTATATACCTAAATATATACATTTTGTCTCTCCATTGGAAGTTAAGCTTCTTCAGGACAGGGACTATTTTGCTTATGCCTTTGTTTTATCTCCAGTGTCCTGCACAGGGTGTGGTATATAATGGGTATTTGATAAATGCTTGTTGATTGATTTCAAGTGATGAAAAACCATAGAAGATCATTAAGATGATAGAGTTAGAATCCAAAAAGCTCTCCCAAGGCTACTTCATTGCACAGAATCTAATAGAATGAAATTTAAGGCCAGATTCAAGAAGACAACTTTACAATATGGTGGTGGCAAGGATAGAAAACCGATTGTCTGAAAAAGTCCTGGGTGATTTATTGGACTGTAAGCTCAATATAAATCAATAATGGGATGCAGCAGTCAAAAAAAAGAAACAGAACAAAACAAAACAAAAAACCCAAATGCGATATCAGGCTAAATACAGAAGCAAATTGTCCAGCACTGGGGAGTTCATAGTGCCACTGTACCTTGCCCAGGTCGAACCATACCTAAAATATTATGTTCCATTATGGGCACCACAATTCAGAAAGGTCACTGCTAAGCTAGAAAATATCCAAAGGAGGATGGAGAAGGCACTGGAGGCCATATTATATGAGGGCTGGTTGAAGGAACTGGAGTTTTTAACCTGGCAATAAGAAAACACAGGGAAATTTGCCATGATTTGCAAATGAATTGGATTTCAGTGAGGGAGGGCTGTGCAAAGTCACCAACTTCATTTTCTCTTCTGGAGCCATCTTAATTCAGTGACAGTCATTAAATCAGGATGACTGGAGATGGCCCTGTGCTGGTTGGACTGGAAGGCCTTTCAGGACCCTTTAACTCTGAGATTCCATAAGTTTGAATTCAGTCAGACTGCATTGATCGTACTCATTATCATTATTATATAAGTATTGATTAGAAAATGTAATTATATATTAACGATAGTCATAATTACACTTGGTTAATATATGTCGATTGTTATACAGCATGATAGGAATTAATATCTGGGTTCAGAGGCCCTTGAAGAAGAAGAAATTGGAGTTTTGGGGAGAAGAAAAACAGTGGTAATGTGGAAGGGATTTTGTGAGAGTTTATTCTTTCCTATATCTCCTTCTCTGTTCCTAAATATTATGACGTGCTGTACTCCTAGGCAGACCCCAGGAGATTGTGTCTGAAATGAAAAATTCTGGCTATGAAGTTACAGAAGTTGGTCACTGCCACAAAACGTCTCAGTTTGCATTTGTAAAAGGTCTGATTACTCACATCGATCTTAGCTGTGCTTTAAAAAAATATTAGTATGAATATTTACTTAAGAGGAACAAAGAATCTGGGAAATGACTGGGGCTGACCTGGAGTTTACCTTTCAGCCATCTGAGCTAAGAGTATAATTTTCAAAATTGGCTCTCACTGCTTTTATTTTTCAGGTGTGTTGATTATTTCATTCTGTCAAGAATCTTTATACATTATACAATCACATAGTCAGCCAGAGAAGAGGACAAATGGGAAGGACCACTTGAGCAGAGAGCTAGGGTTCTTACTGCCTCTTTCTGATTTTGTGTAATAAACTCTGAAGGGACAAACTAGGTGGCTCAATGGATAGAGGGCCAGGAGTCAGGAAGACCTGAGTTCAAATCCAGCCTCAGGTGTTTATTAGCTGTGTGATCCTGGGCAAGTCACTTAACTCTGTTTGCCTCAGTTTCCTCATCTTAAAATGAACTGGATAACCAAATGTCAAACCACTCCAGTACTTTGCCAAGAAAACTCCAAATGGGGTCATGAAGAGTTGAACATGACTGAACAACAATCACCTCTATGTAGGAGTTCTTAATTGCTTTAAAGAGGCAGCTAGGTGGCTTAATGTATAGAGTGCTGGGCCTGGAGTCATGGAAAACTGATCTTTATGAGTTCAAATCCAGTCTCAGCCACTTATCAGTTGTGTGACTCAGGGCAAGTCACTTAACCTTGTTTGCCTCAGTTTCTCCATCTATAAAATGAGCTGGAAAAGGAAATGGCAAATCACTCCAGTATTTTTGCCAAAAAAACTCCAAATGGGGTCACGAATTAGATATGCCTGAAATGACTGAACAACAACAAAAAGAAAAAACAAAGCTACCTAGCAATTAGTTATCCAAAAGTAGAATGGTTTCCCAATCACTGAAGATGTTCAAGTGAAAGTTAGATAATCACCTATTGGTATGGTATAGACAGGATCAGATATGTGTTGGACTAGATGTCCACTTAGGTTCCTTCCAATTATGAGATAATGTGATTATATGATATCTGAAGGAAAAAGACATCTTTAGCAACACGATATTACTAAAAACTCGCTTAACAAAACAGAAATCAATGTTTGCCCATTTTTCCCCTATAGATTTAATTGAAACTCCATTCAAATGATGGAGTAAAATACCCACATAATTTAAGTTTCAATCTTTTCCCTTAACACTAACATACATATAATTGACATCAGATACTACAGCATAATACTTATTGACAAGAGAATATCTTTTTTCTTTTTGTGGTTACATTCATAAGAATTTACGTTAGCTGAAAAATAAAAGTGGAAACATTTCTACTGTGTAACAAACAGAACTCAAAGGTCTTTTCCTGTTCTGTTTTGTTGTAAGATCATAGGATTATAGATTTAGAATGAGAAAGGACAATAGAATCCATTTATTCCAATCACTTCATTTTACAGATGAAAAAACTAAGGTCCTCAGAGTTGACTCGACCAGGGTCATTGGGGTAGTAAGCATCAGAGAGGAGGTGAACCCAGGTCCTCTGATGCATGAGTCAGCACAGATCTCATATTGCTCCAAGTAAAACAAAGGACTTGTTTGGATTCTAAATGTTTTTTTTCCACCCCAATGATTGACAAAAACATTGCTTTTCCATTGCCAGACTAATAAAACAGAATCAATAAAATATATTGCTTCAGCACACAGTGAGTTCTCCAAGGCTTTCGGCTGCCCTTTACCTAGCTCATTCTGATTCATTTCAAATTAACTAAGTCAGGTGAAATTTTCAGACTCTACATACTAAATGTGGGAATTCAAGGAAGGGAAAATGATCTAGGTCAGTGAAGCTGAACTATTCTGGAGTTTTATCGCCATATCTTGTATTGTAGAACCCTTCCCCTCTTTGAGCCTTCTCTCCAACCAATCCCACGCCCTGCCTGACTGAAAACGTATTCTAGCAGCACAGTTCAAGTTTCCTGACTGTTTTAAGGCTTTTGAAAGGCTTTCCTTACAACAAGCCCATGAAGAAAAGAGTTTGTTGTTTTTATGTAAATGTGTTTGCATAGACTTTTTGTGTTGAATTTTTTAATGTGATATCAGTGTGGTTGAAATTATCTTTCCCAATGCAGATCAGCCCCATCTCTTCAACTGAGGGTCTTAGAGGGTTGCCTCGGGTACCAAGAGGTTAAATGATTTGCCCAGGGTCATATAGGTTGGATGTGCTAAAGTTGGGATTTCCTGATTCTGAAATCTGTTTTCTGTCTACTATACCATAATGTGTGTGCACATAGATGTTGAAAGGCGTAGTGTCTGGATTGTCTGTGTGTTTATATACATACATAAATTTTATTTACATAAATATAAAATGATGTGCCATATACACACATGAATATATTCATATTCATTTACAGTATATATTTTAAATAAACTTGTATTACCAAATCAAATAAGCAAGTACTTATTTTGTGCCAGGCACTGTGATAAGTCAGTACTTGGGGTACAAATACACGCCAAAAGAAAGATGGTTCCTGCCCTCAAAGTTACATTCTAATGAGGGGAAGACAATATAAAAGGGAGCTGAAAAAATTGGGGGTTTGGAGGATGAGGGTGGGTACCTAGTGCTGTGAGTGTTGTAGAGAAAGTCCAGGAGAATTAGGAGTGAAGTCTGGAGAGGAATGAAGACATGAATGGCTTGGGGTTCTCCTTCAAATGGAGCTTCTGAGAGGAAACAGGTGATTGGAGAGAAGCTGCAGAGGTAGAAAGTAAAGGCACATAGGAATTGCTCATTGAATGACTTGTTGATCTTACAGATCAAAGTTCATGTTTCAGGAAAAAAATGAAGACATTCTAAGGAACAGTCTATAATCATAAAACTATATAATCCAGCAGGATCAAGGAATGCCATCTTTAGTTTTCTTCAAGTGCTTAGCTGACTGACAATTATCTTAATTAAGGACTTGTCTTATACTCTGATGGCCAGCTAGACAATGAAGAGGATAGAACATTGGACTTGGAATCAGGAAGACTCAACTTCATGAGTTCAAATCTGGTCCCAGACGCTTCCTAGCTGTGTGGCCCTGGGCAAATCATTTAACTGTGTTTGCCTAAGTTTCCTCATCTGTAAAATGGGCTGGAGAATGAAATGGTATCTTTGCTAAGAACATGTCAAATGGTGTCATGAAGAGTCAACATGACTGACTCAACAACAACAATTCACACCTCTGGAAACCTAATGACAAATAAAACTTAGAATTGACAATACAGCAAATTATCTTTATCTAAATTTTTTGTGTTGTGTGTGTGTATATATATATATATACACACATATATATATATATATATACACACATATACACACACATGTGTGTGTGTATGTATAGGCATACATTTATATAGGTGTATATATATGGGCTATATGTATATATGTGTGTGTATATGTAAGTATATGTATATGTATGTATGTATGTGTGTATATGTGTACATATGTGTATGTGTAGGTAGGTATTTATATAAGTATATATAGGTATATATGTATGTGCATCGATATGTATGTATGTATGTATAGGTGCATGTGTATATATATGCCTGTCTATATAAATATATATGTATATGTATGTGTAAAGGTGTATATGTATGTATAGATATGTGTATATATACATACATCTATATGTGTGTATATGTATGTAGGTATATATGTAAACATGTCCATATGTGCATGTATATGTACAAGTATATGTAGATATGTGTGTATATATGTATGGGTACATATGTATAAGCATATACACATATATGTATAGATATAGGTATAGGTATATATATGTACAAGTTTATATGTGTGTATATACACATATGAAATATATTGTATGTATACATATATATTTCCAAAATCTGAATCATTCTATGTTAGTGGTAGATCTTATCAAATACCCCAAGGTCTTCATTCTAAATATAAATTCCCAATATTCATTAAAATATTCTAATTACAGGGCTGGGAATGACTTTAGAAATTACCTAGTGAAATCTCCTTTTTCATTAGAGGAAACTCCAGATCAAGAGTTGAAATGATTTGCCCAAAGTCGTCACCTGTCTAGTACAGTGGCAGAGCTGATTCTAGAACCTTGGTATCTAGATTCTTGGTGAAGCATTCTTTTCAGGGTACCAGGCTGATATACTATCCGGGTTTCATGGAATCTCCAATTTAGAATGGAATACAAAGACCCATCTAGACTAGTACTTCTTCAACTGTGGATCATGAGTGGAAAAAATTTGAAAAGTCCTGACTAGCCCGAAACACGGCTAGTCTAATCCTCTCTACGACAAACCCAACAAGGCATTATTTATCTTTTGCTGAAAGACCTCTGGTAAGGGGAACCCACTACCTCCTAAAGCAATTCATTCCACCTTTGGATAGTTCTAATTTTTAGGAAGTTTTCCCTTTTATTGAGTCAGAATATGCCTCTTTCAATTTCTACCTTTCATTCCTCATTCTGTGTCCTAGCGATAAGCACGAGTCTAATCTGTCTTCAGAGTGACAGGTCTTCAAATACTTGAATACACCTATCATTTCCCCTTCCTTTCCCCCACCTCCAGGCTAAACATCCTCAGTTCCTTCAATTAATCCTTTATGAAATTCTCTGGAGACCTTTCATATCCTGGATACCTCCTCTGGTCACTCTGCAGCATATCAATATCTTTCCTAAAATGTAGTGCTCAGAACTGAACACAGTGCTCTGGATTTTGTCTCACCAGGGAGGAGCACAGGAGAATAGCCATAATATCCTCCCATATAGATGCATAGTTATGCCTTCCACACTACAGGGGTTAGGGAAACAGCACCCCCATGATCTGGAAAATCTGTGTAAAATGTTTTGGCCCTCCCTTCACACCAGAGAAGAAGTCTGAATTTTTTATTTTCCTTTTATGAGGTATTTATGGTACCTTATAGTAAAATTTGGATTAAGTGTTTGGTCATAGGCTCTGTGTCAGCTGCTGAACTTTGCTTGTCATCTGAAGCTTCTGCAAAACTCTCTCCAAATTCCCATTTAATTTCTTATGCCGATCTATGATGTATCGAACTAGTGATGGGGAAAGTCATGACGTAGAAGTTCTGGGATAACTGTATTAGGCAGAGCAATTTGACCTGAATCTGTACTGACCCCAGGACATATACCAAAGAAGCAGCTTGTTTTCTTTTAAATCAGTCCTCCACATGAGCTTCTTTTGCTTAAGGATGACCCTTGGAATGTTGCATGGGCCCCCTTTGTTGGCTTTATAGAAGGCCACAGGCAAGAGTTACGCAGGATGGAGAGGCATGGATGAGTTAGGCTCTGTCTCTTTGGAGGGAGCAGCCCCATTGAGGAGAACATATATCCATTTATATGGAAGACCCTATGATAATCTGGGCATATGAAAACAAAAATGAAAAAAAAAATTCTGCCCACAAGTGATAATAATGGCTAGCATTTATATAGTACTTTAAAGTTCACAAAGTACTTTACAAATATTATCTCATTTGATCCTCATAACCATCCTAGGAAGTAGGCATTATTATTACCCCCATTTTGCAGATAAGAAAACTGAGGCAGTCAGGGGTTAAGTGACTTGCCCAGGGTCACAAAGATCATAAATATCTGAGGCTGGATTTGAATTCATGTCTATCTTGACCTGAGGTCCAATGCTCCATTTACTACACCACCCAGCTACATCTAGGCAAGCCCACCAGAGGCTTCGTTCCACTGATGAGATAGACTATATACACAGATGAGTGAAAACACTGCATTCACAAAGCTTTCCAAGAAGGAAAGTACGTAAGAGATGTGTCCTGAGCTCTGCTTTAGAGAAAGCTGGAGGACCAGTGAGACAGAAGTGAGGAGGAACACGTACCAGACATGAGGAGCCACCTATTCAAAACCATAGAAACAGAGAGTGCAATGTCCATTGGAGGGCTAGCAAGGAGGTCCAACGGTAACAGCATGTATTTAAGGAGGATAATTTAAAATATGATTGGAAATATGATTTGGTAGAAGCCAAACTGAGGAAGATTATATGCTTTAAAATAAAAGGGAAAAAAATGAAATTCTAGCTAATTGGAACTTAGTTTTTAGTTAAGTTTTTTTTACTGTATTTAGCCTATTTCTTGAATAGTCTGTAGACATATAATATAAACTACAATTTATGACCAGGATAAAGAGCAATTGGGCCTCTAGCTAAAACAATCATTAACTGTGAAGCCATAAAATGTTGACATCTTTCATAAGGTGGAAGGTCAGCAATGAAAATTGTTCACGAGAAAAGTGTATATGTGTTTTGCAATTCTGAAAATTACTGCATGCCATTTGGAGGGTCAGGAGGTCTGTTTGTCATATTCCATATGGGATTCACATCCCTACAGCAAGAACTAAGTGCACAAAATAAAAATATGGAGAGAAAGACAGAGAGACAGAGACTGAGACAGAGACACAGAGAGAGATCAAGAGACATAGAGATAGAGAGAAATAACTAAAGTGATTTGAAATACCTGGTCACATCAGCCTATCATATAAGCTTGTAACCTTCCTCACTCAAGGGGGGGGGGGAAATTAGCATCATGTCCTAGTGGAGTATTTGTAATCGAACATTATGCCTTTCCTCCAATATCCAGCAACTGCTGAGAAATCCCCCCAGCTGCATCTTTGCTTTATTCTCAGCACTGTAATTTTGCCAGCTGGAGCAACCCTGCCAGCATTCTTGAAGACCTGCAAGTGGCTTCTTCCCCCTGTGGGGACACTGGCTATTTAAGGGTCTGCTAGTACACCATGATCTTGTTTCTTGTAAAAGTTCTCTCGTTAGGATCCCTTTCCCACCAACTGCTGCTGTCTAGGCCGTGCCTGGCGTGTCAGGGAGGCCGGCGTTATTACAATGACAGAGCAGGCAAGCTGCCCAGCAGCCCCAAAGCCATGTCCTGCTCCAGTCTATAAAACCAATTCCATTCTCCTTTCCCAGACTCCAGTGACAGTGTTGTACAGCACATCAGGGGCAGTGTGGAATATGAGCACTTGCCTGTGATGATTCCCCCCCCCCCGCCACTCCCGGCCAGGACCAAAAATGCTGCAAAGACAGATTTCTATCCTGTGGTATTTCATCCAAAGCAGGAATAGAGAGCCAGCCAATTCCCTGCATGGGGGGAGGGGAGGGGTGGGAGGTGAGAGAGCCAGAGAGAGAGGAGAAACACTGCAGAACTTAAAATTGACTTATTCTGAATCCTCAGAATGTACCCACAAATATACATTTATAGCATTTTTGTGTATGTGTTTTTAAACACTGGTTGCTCTGTATTTAATGATAATTAATGTAATCTATATTTGACAGTAACTTACATTTCTATAGCACCATATGAATCCAAAGACTTTTATATTCATTGGGAGGCAGCAAGATAAAGGGGCAAAAGCATAAGTCCTGAAGTCCAGGGATCTCAGTGTTCAAATCTCACCTCTGATGCTTACTACCTGTGTGATCCTACACATGGTACTAATCCTCCCTATCTGTAAAATAAGGGGGTAGACTAGGTGTCCCCTGGGTCTCTCCCATCTCTAGAGTGATGATCCTATGATCTCACTTGATCCTCCCCATACAAAGCCCTACCATGATATCTCATCGTGGCCTGGAGGGAATCTTAGTTCTCAAAAGGCTATGGCAGTGGTCCCCGAGTTCTAAGTTATCTCATGCTGGAAAGGTTTCAAGTACAATCCTAGCAACAGACATACGCTTTCCAAGGATCAGTCGACTGAAGTTCAAAGAAGCTTATCACCACTTGATGATGAATTCTTTGGCCATAGAAAAATGAAAACACAAAATGATTGCTAGTTCTTTAAATTCCCCTCTCTGCTCCTGCAGTGATGATGGCAGCATGAAAGAAAATGGGCAGAGGATTCTAAGCATCCATTCTAAGCACACAAATTTGGAACCGTGTATAAATTTTATCTTGACTGTTAGTACTTTAAATGTTAGAACTTTGCAGTGACCAACAATGATATAGCCCTTGACATTTTTATAATAAGTGAAACCAGAAAACAAGTGGCTATTGCAGCTAAATTGAAAAAAAAAAGACTCAGAGGTTCTCAGAGAATGAAGCAGAGTTCAGGACACATCTCTTATACACTTTCCTTCTTGAAAAAATTTTGTAAATGCAGTGTTTTTACTCATCTTTGTGTATATTGTATCTCCTCAGTGGAACAAAGCCTCTTGTGGCCTTGCCTAGAAAAACAGGATTGATAGACTTGGTTTTATCACATGTCCAAAGATAAGAAACATCATTTAATGCAAGAGTTCTTAACCTGGGGTTCATGGACCCCTGAGGGGCATGCATTTAGATTTCAAGGGGTGTGTGAATTTTGGGGGAAAATCCCATCTTTAGTTTCACTAACCCCTTTGGTGAAAGTGTGAAAGAAATTTAGCATTTTTTTTCAATTATGAATGGCAATAAACCACAGTAATAAGATTTCACTAGATTGACAAGAGTCCATGACAAATACACACAAATATTAAGCACCTCTAATGTAATGGTATATTTGGACATCTTATATCACAATGCTCATGTTTACCATTTTCAAAAGGCCCATCATGAAAATAATTACAACTTATGTGATCTCTATTGTGCAGGATAAGTAGGAAGAGAAACTCTCCAAATATCCTCCAAATTAATTCAACTGGTATATTGGGTGACATCATTACAAAGATGAACATAAGATGGTGAAAATGTAAGAAGACATTCAGGAGAAAGAAATGAGAGAGAGAAAGACAGAAAGAGAGAGAGAGAGCAAAGCCTTGCAGATTACATCTTCAAGAAGTGTAGGAAAGCTCTAGACATGTCTAGAATCACAGAATATCATACACACATACACACAAGAAATGGATTGTATTTTTACAGACAGAAAATAATGTGGGAGTCATTTCAGAATCAGTTGTCTATATATGGTCAGACCATCAATTTGTTAGACTAGTCTTCTTATACCTTACCCACCCTCATGTATATACTCTTGCCATTGGCTATTCTTCATGCAAAATATTCTGTCTCCCAACTCTAGATATTCTTTTTTTTTTAAATTTAGAAATGTCTTTATTTGTGTGAGAAGCATTTTGTAATTGTGTACATGTAGTTCCTGGGTAGCTAATGCTTTTTTTAAAAAAAAAATTTTATTTTTAATTTATGGAATAAGACAAGCATTTCTATAACATACTATAATAAAAAAGATGATTGCACATAAAATTTCAAATATACTATGTACAACTTGCTATTCCTTTTAAATATACAACTAAGTTATGTAAATTTCTTTTTTTCCCCTGTATTTTCTTCCCATTCTCCTCACCCTAGAGATGGCCACCATTTGACACAAATAGGTGTATATATGTTAAATCATTCTATATGTACTTACATTTGTCAATTCTTTGGATGCAAAAGCATCTGTCTTCATGTGTCCTTTATAGTTAATGTGAGTATTTATAATAGTCAAAATAACTTATTCACTCGAAGTCATTCTTAAAACAATATTGCTGCTATCGTATACAATGTTTTCTTGGTTCTGCTCATTTCACTCTTCATTATTTCATGCAAGTCTTTCTATGTTTTTCTAAGACCATTGAGCTTATCATTTCTTATGTCACAATCATATACCACATCTTGTTCAGCCATTCTCCAGTTGATAGACATCCCTACAATTTCCAGTTCTTTGTTAGCACAAAGAAAACAGCTGTAAATATTTTAGAACATGAAGGTTCTTTTAGAACTCTAGATATTCTTAACGGCTGTCTCTTTACTAGTTGTGCATATTTGGGAAAGTTTCTGTATCTATTAAATAAAGGGTTTG
The DNA here is from genome assembly GCF_003287225.1 of Phascolarctos cinereus. NCBI lineage: Eukaryota > Metazoa > Chordata > Mammalia > Diprotodontia > Phascolarctidae > Phascolarctos > Phascolarctos cinereus. The sequence continues at coordinate 62,343,583 of NW_027556180.1, forward strand.
GACCAGATGACCTCTCAGCTTTCTTCCAGTCTAAATCTATGATCCTATGTTATGTGACCTTTCCAAGACTGAGTTTCCTCATCTGGAATATGCAGTGGCTGCACTAAAATATTTCTAAGGCCCTTTCCCATCCTAAAGCCTATGAGCAAAAGGATTGTAAAAGCTAATAACTCACATAACTTAAATTAATCACTCTTTGATATTTTTACTGTGCAAGGCCTTCTTAAACTCATCATGGCATTAAAGCCTTCCCCAGTTCCTGAAATGCACTCCCTCTAGATTTATAATTAATCTGTTTGGTGTTTTCTATCCACACACTAGAATTCATCTGAGTATGTGTTTTGTCTGGGGTTTTTACTGATTAATCCATAAAAATGAATTAATGTAGCCCACCTAACGAAAAGAGTTGTTAAATTTTGCTTTCTTTGCTGACAGCACGAGTAAAGGATTCTTCCCAATTACTTGGCAAGAGACCAAAATGGTCAACAATATTGTGCAAATGCAAAGAGTAGATGGCTTTTAACTAGAAAATATTTTTTTGAGAAAAATAAGGCACTGGTTTACCCTGAGTGATTTCCATCATTTAAATAGTAGTAAGTTTTACCAGCCCTAAGAGGGGAATTTATAAATGCCATGTGTAAAAGGGACAAAACTAGGAGATGACATGATTTATTTTGTTTCTCTAAATGTAAATAATTAATTTTGCCATTAATTAATTAGTTAATTAACTTCCTGGAAAGACTTTTCCCTCCCTTGTCAACTCTTGAAGTCTCTATCCCACCCCTCTCTTCCACTTCTCTTGATGCTGAGCTTTTCATTTATTAATATGGCTTTTAATTTTAGGGCTATGAGAGAGAAGGGAAAGGGCTTAAGAAAAGATAGGAAAGGGTAAGGAAAAGAGAAGTAAAAGTACCACAGAGAGGAGAAGAAAGCAGGGAGATAATGAATAGCATTTCTCTTATTGGCTCAGTGGATAGAGGACTGGGTTTGGAATCAGGAAGACTCATTTTCATCAGTTCAAATTCACCCTCAGACACTTAGCTGTGTGATCCTGGGCAAGTCACTTAACCCTGTTTGCCACAGTTCCTCATCTTTAAAATGAACTGGAAAAGGAAATGGCAAATGACTCTAGTATCTTTGTCTGAAAAAAACCCCCAAAAACAAACCACTCAGTGGGGTCACAAAGAGTCAGACACAACTGAAAAATGACTCAACAACAAAACATACAAGACGCTATCCTTAGTATTAAAGATTCTAAGAAAAAAAAAACAGGTCCCTGGAGTTATGGAGGAAAGGTATTACAGGCATGCCAAAAAGCTTTAACGTTATATTGCCCTAAATAAATTCCATATATCTAATTTATTCTTTTTCATCTGCTTCTTTCTCAGTGGCCCTGAAAAATGGGAAATGAACAAAAGCAATGGCTGCTGCCATGGGAGTCAACTATTGCCATGGAAAATAAAGGGAGCATCTCTCCAGCTGAAGGGAATTCCAAGGAAGCTAGAAGGGTAGGGACATTCCTACACAATGATTACATGCAGGAAATTAAGAGACCTCTTTGTCAAGCTCACAACCTTGCTGCTTGCTTCTCTATGGGATTAATACCATCTGACCCCAGACCTAGCTTCTCTCTGGTGCTTGATAATGGTTTGTTAAATTAATGGTAACTATTTCCAGCAACTACTTAAGTTATATCTTCACCAACTTATTTTACTTTAATTATAACAATTCTGTTGAATTCAATAATCCTTTACTAAGCGCCTACTGCACGCAAGCCTTTGTGCTAGGTGTGAGGGGTAATAATAATAATAACTACATTTATATAGTATGGTAAGCTCTTTATAAACATTTTCTCATTTGATCCTCACAACAACCCTGGGAAGTAGGTTCTATTACTATCCCCATTTTACAAGAAACTGAGGCAGTCAGAGGTTAAGTGATTTATCCAGGGACACAACTAGTAAGTGTATGAGGCAATATTTGAACTCAGGTCCTCCTGACTCCAGGCCCTCTATCCATTGCAGCTATATATAAAAATTAGCGATGGGAAAGCTAGGTGGCACAGTGGATAGAGCACCGGCCCTGAAGTCAGGAGGACCTGAGTTCAAATCCGGCCTCAGACACATAACATTCACTAGCTGTGTGACTCTGGGCAAGTCACTTAACCCCATTGCCTAACCAAAAAAAAAAAAAACAATAAAAAATAGCAATGACACAGAGCTGTGTTAGCCTAGGCAAGTCACTTAACCTCTATCAGCCTCAATTTATGGTCAAATGAGAAGGAACATGTAAACAAATAAGGATGTAAGAAATCTGGAGGCAATGGATATACCTTGCAAGGGAGAAATAGAAGAAATTCTTTTTACAGTTTGAATTCCAGTTATCATCACATCTGTGAAAATATATATTACATATTGTTGGTTAGAATATGAAGAATTTCTCATATTGGCAAATGCCATATTTTGGGTAAGTCATTTTTAAGAGCTGGAAAAAATATTAAAATAAGCCTTCAAACAAAATGCAGGCCTTTTGACTGTCCCCAAAACAAAATTTATCAGCTGAAATTGGGCAGCATTTGAAACAATCTTGTAGTGGTCCAATTTGGATCACCACAAAGATCATTCTTATAGTGTAGCCAATTCTAATCATAAAGCATAGAATATCTCTAAAGTAGCCAACAACTGAAGTGCAATTTGAGCTGATGGTATTTTTTTTTTTGTAAAACTATGTGGTGAAATAACAAGACAACCCATCTGATTTAGAAATGATTCTATTTTGTAAGAATTTAGACTGTGGAACAACACCAGGGAAGAGAATATTCCTGTAATTTATTATCTTCAAACAGTTATGAACAAATCTAGAAGAAATAAAATAGGCTCAAATACAGTTCATTTGGGGTCTATCTGGTTCTTCTTTTCAAATAAGCAGAAATACAATAGGATGCCTACCCTCTCCCAAAGAAAAGAAAGAAATTTACTCCTCTCCCCCAGTTGTGCCCAGATTTGAGGCTAATTCCATCTGGCTGCGGGAGTTGTAATGATAACATGAATTGGATTTACAAAACTCTGATGTTTTGTATTAACTTTGAAAAGGGCAGAGTCAGAGCCTCATTGGTGACTTGTGCAGCAGGGGTTAGAGGTTATAAGTTAAAGGAAATTTGAAAAACTTTGTAGAGATGCTAGAAGTCAGTAAAGGGTGTGTAGTAAAGAACTGCATCTAGTTTATTTAGAAAAGGTGAGGTAAGAGAATATTTTGATATTGCTGAATGACCTTTTTTGTGTTAATTTTGGCAAAAACATGTATTCCTAGGGATTCAACCCTGGGGAGGTCAATAGAGGGATTGGTTCAAGTTTGGGCCGTGATTCATCAAACTATGATGGGAAAGAAATGGAGCCAGGAGTGAAGAACAAAGACAGATGTCCAATATTTATCAGCTCTGGCATCTATCTATCAGCTATATTCCTCAGTAAACAGGGAAAACTAATGAAAGATTAAGCCTAGGAAAAGAAGCCTGGCCAGAAGCTACCTACAGCAGGAAGCCATGTGAAGGAGCTGTGGGGCTTACTGACCTTGCAGGTAGAAATAGCTAATTTATTATCAGAATAATAGCTGACTAGAGGCTCCAGATAGTATAATCAGTGTCAGGTAACCCAGAGAGAAATTAGGAAAATGGGTCAAGTCTAGAATATGAAATATCAAGGGGTCAGAATACAAAAATTTCCAAAGGATCTGGAAAGCATTAGGCCAGAAACCTTGAGGAAATATTACAGAATGCTAATTAGAGAAGAATTTTCCAACCTGGAGCATATGCTTTAGAGTTAGAAGTGACCTTAGAGATACCCCAGTCCAAATCCCAGGCTAAGTAACTTGCTGAAGGTCATACAGAAAGTCAAGGAGATATGGCCTTTCACAGACCACAGTTCATTGGTCTAGGGGGAGATATCACCTGAAAATGATTCAGCTAGAGGGACCATAGGAGAGATGTTTGTGTCCAGAACTCTAGATTTGCATGTCTATATTTTAAGGATTAGCAAAGCATATTAAAGAAAGTTGAAACAGCACAGCCTCACTCATCAAATTCATGGCAAAAGAGTTGAAGCTGAGCTAGTAAGAGCAAGAACTAAAACAAGAGTTCATGGCACTGCTAAAGTGGTTCATGATACATGCACACACACACGCACACACACACATTAAAAACTACTCCTCTAATCCATTATTCCTCTGCCAAAAAGTGGAAAGCATGCTTCATCATCAGTCTTACAAATTCATGATTGATCATTGCATTAATCAAAGCTCTTTTATCTTTGAAAATTGTTTTCTTTCATGTTATTGTGTCATTGCATAAATTGTTATCTTGGTTCTCTTCATTTCATTCAGCATTAGTTCATACAAATCTTTCCCAGTTTCTATAAAGCTATCATGTTCATTATTTCTTAAGTTGAAACAGTATTCTATTACATTCATATGCCATAATTTGTCCAGCCATCCCCCAACTGACGGGCATCTGCTTTGTTTCTAATTCTTTGCAATGACAAAAAAGTGCTTATATAAATATTTTTTGTGTATATATGTCCTTTTTTCTATCTTTGACTTCACTGGGGTTGAGAGTGAGCATAATATATTCTTAGCAGTCATAAAGCTGATCAAAGGGTATGCACACTTTATTGTCCTTTAGGGTCTAGTTTCAAGTTGCTTTCAGAATGTTTAGATCAAGTCATAGCACCTTGTTGAATGGTTTCCATTCCTCCTTGCTTACCCAGGTCAATATTTAGTGTCTGATTCTTTCTTGACACTTCACATCTGTAATCTTTATCACCCCTTCCCCCAACCCCAAACAACATGCTATATGAACTGGCAAATTGATTCCTAGTTAGAGAACTATACTTTAAACTTGGAAAAGTTTCTTATTTTGCTTCTTCTGTGGTACTTCTCACTCATGTTCACCCTTTGGACAATTTTGGAAGGATTATGTAGCCAGACCCCTCCCCCTGTCCCTGAATTACTGCTTTGTGATGGTAGAGGAGCTTATATAGCTCAATGAAATTAGGAGCTATATCATGTAGGGTTACCCAAGACATACAGGTCATAGTGGAAAGTTCTGAGAAAAGGTGATCCACTGGAGAAGAAAATGGCAAACTGTTCCAGTATCTTTGCCAAGAAAACCCCAGGGACAACATTAAAATTATAAAAGGTGACCTTGGAAGATGAGCCCCTCAGGGTACAGTGTCCAATATGCTACTAGGGAAGAGTGAAGAACAACTACCAGTAGCTCCAGTACTAATGAAGGGACTGAGCCAAAGCCAAAAGGAAACCCAGCTGCATCTGGTGACAAAAAGAAAGTCTGATGCTGTAAAGATCAATATTGCATTGGAACCTGGAATGTAGGACCTATGAACCAAGGCAAGCTGGATGTGGTCAAACAGGAAATGGAAAGATTTAACGTTGGCATATTGGGTGTCAGTGAATTCAAATGGTTGGGAATGGATGAATTCAATTCAGATGCTCACTACATAAACTATTGTGGGGCAAGAATCCCTTAGGAAAAAAAAATGGAATAGCTCTTATAGTCAATAAAAGGGTGAGAAAAGCAGTGGGGTAGAATCTCAAAAATGGCCAAATGATTGATATCTGTTTGAATCCAAGGCAAAACATTCAACATCACAGTAGTACAAATCTATGCTCCAAACACTGATGCCAAAGAGACCAAAATTGATCATTTCTATGAAGACCTACAACATCTTCTAGAAATAACACGAAAAAAGATATCATATTTATCATAAAGGATTGAAATGCTAAAGTAGGAAATCAAAAGATAATTGGAATAACATTTGGCCTTGGAGTATAACATGAAGCAGGACAGATACTAATAGAGTTTTGTCAAGATAATTCTCTGGTCATAACACTTTTTCAACAGCCCAAAAGGTGACTCTACATATGAATATCACCAGATGGTCAATGCAGAAATCAGATCAGTTATATACTTTGCAGCCAAAGGTGGAGAAGCCCTATACAGTCAGTTAAAACAAGACCTGGAGCTGACTGTGGCTCAGATCATGAGCTTCTTATTACAAAATTCAGACTTAAACTGAAAAAAGTAGGGAAAACCATCAGACCATAAAGGTACGACCTAAATAACCTTCCTTATGAATATGAAGTGGAGGTGATGAATAGATTTAAGGGATTGGATCTCATTAGTGGAGTGCCTGAAGAACTGGAGGCAGCAACAAAAGACATTTCAAAGAAAAAGAAGAGCAAGAAAGCAAAATTGCTGTCTGATGAGGCTTTTCAAATAGCTGAGGAAAGAAGGAAAGTGAAAGGTAAAAGAGAAAGAGAAAGATATACCCAATTGAATGCAGAATTCCAGAGAAAAGCAAGGAGAGATAAGACGGCTTTCTTAAATGAGCAATGCAAAGAAATAGAAGACAACAATAGAATGAGAAAGAAAAATTTCAAAAAAAAAATTAGAGATATCAAAGGAAAGTTTCACGCAAAAATGGGCATGATAAAACACAAAAATGGTAGGGATTTAATGGAAGAAGAAGAGATTAAGAAGAGGAAGCAAGAACATATAAAATATGCAAGAACTATACAAGAAAGATCTTCGTATCACTGATAATCAAAATGGTATTGTTATTGATCTAGAGCCAGACATCCTAGAAAATGAAGTCGTGGGCCTTAGGAAGCATTGCTAACAATAAGGATAGTAGAAGTAATGGAATTCCAACTGAGCTATTTAAAATCCTAAAAGATTAAAGTGCTACACTCAATATGCCCACAAATTTGGAAAACACAGCAGTGGCCCAATCCTAAAAAAGGGCAATGCCAAGGAATGTTCAACTTACTGAAAAACTGCATTCATTTCATGTCAGCAAAGTTATGTTTAAGTTTCTGCAAACTAGGCTTCAGCAATATGTGAATTGGGAATTACCAAAAGAACAGGCTGGTTTTCAAAGAGGCAGAAGAACTAGAGACCAAATTGCCAACATTCACTGGATTATGGAGAAAGCATAGGAGTTTTAGAAAAACATCTACTTCTGCTTCACTGACTTCACTAAAGCCTTTGAGAGTGTGGATAACAAGAAAATGTAGCAAGTGCTCAAAGAGAAGTGAGTACCAGATCATCTTACTTGTTTCCTCAGGAACCTGTGTGCAGGTCAACAAACAACACTTAGAACTGAATATGGAACTGATTAATGACTTGAAAAGGACCATGACAAGGATGTATATTGCCACCTTACTTATTTAACTTATATGCTCAGTACATTATGTGAAATGCCAGCATGGGTGAATTAAAAGCTAGAATTAAGTTTGCTGAGAGAAACATCAACAATCTCAGATATGCAGATGATACCACTCTGGTAGCAAAAAGGGAAGAGGAATTAAGAAGCCTCTTGGAAGGAGGAAAGAGGAGACCATAAAAGCTGGTTTGAAGCTTACTGATCCCATCACTTCCTGGCAAATGGAGGGAGAAGAAATGGGAGCAATGTCAGATTTAATATTCTAGGTCTCAAAGATCACTGCAGATAGCAACTATAGCCACAAAATTAAAATATGCTTGCTCCTTGGAAGGAGAGCTACAGGCAAATCTGCACAGAATACTAAAGAGACATTACCTTGCCAACAAAGGTCCATATAGTGAAAGCTATGGTTTTTGCAGTAGCAATGTATGGCTGTGAGAGTTGGACTATAAAGAAAACTGAGCACCACTGAATTGATGGTTTTGAATTATGGTGCTACAAAAAACTTTTGAGAGTCCCTTGGGCACCAAGGAGGTCAAATCAGTCAAAAATTAAGGAAATTAATTCACGGTATTCACTGGAAGGTCAAATACTGAAGCTGAGGCTTAAATATTTTGGCAACATAGTTAGAAGACAGGACTCATTGGAAAAGACCCTAATGTTAGGAAAGGTTGAAAGCAAAAGAAAAATGGGACAGAGCAGGATGAAATGGATAGATAGTGTCATGGAAACAATGAACATGAAACTGGACAGACTTTGAGACTGTGAGTGAGATCTGAAAAAAACAGCAAAAATCAGAACAGGAAAAATTCTGCAGGATTGGAGAAGGGTAAATGCTAGTACATTATTCCACTTTTCTTCTCAGAAAAGTTTAGAGAGAAAAGAACGGGAGGTGACTAAAGATTGAGGAGGGGGAGAGTAAAGTATGATTTTACATATGTAAATCCATATATAAGGGTCAATAGAAAAAAGCAGGCAATGTCTATTTTAACTAGAGTTTTGCAAAAAGTGACAATACTCTCCAAATATATTTTCCTCCTATCGATCCTTTATAAAAACTAAGGACATAATATTTAAATTTTAACTTGATGAAGATATTTCTATGGGAACTTAGGTAACATTATCTAGGCATACATAGCATTTTGCTGATTTAACTGAATCTAAGAATGGTTCTTGGGAAACCTAGAGGAATAAGTAGTGAATTTGTCTCTTAGATGCTCTCTCTTTGTCTCTGTCTGTCTCTGTCTCTCTGTCTCCTCTCTCTCTATTTCTCTCTGTCTCTCTTTGTCTCTGTCTGTCTCTGTCTCTCTCTCTCTCTCTCTCTCTTTCTCTCTCTCTCTATTTCTCTCTGTCTCTCTTTGTCTCTGTCTGTCTCTCTCTCTCTCTCTTTCTCTCTCTCTCTATTTCTCTCTCTCTCTCTCCCTCCCTCTCTCTCTCTCTCTCTCTCGCTCTCTCTCTCCCTCTATTTCTCTCTCTCTCTATTTCTCTCTCTCTCTATTTCTCTCTCTATTTCTCTCTCTCTCTATTTCTCTCTCTCTCTCTCTCCCTCTCTCTCTCTCCCTCTCTCTTTCTCTCTCTCTCTATTTCTCTCTGTCTCTCTTTGTCTCTGTCTGTCTCTGTCTCTCTGTCTCCTCTCTCTCTCTTTCTCTCTCTCTCTCTCTCTCGCTCTCTCTCTCTCCCTCTATTTCTCTCTCTCTCTATTTCTCTCTCTCTATTTCTCTCTCTCTCTCGCTCTCTCTCTCTATTTCTCTCTCTCTCTATTTCTCTCTCTCTCTCTCTCTCTCTCTCTCTCTCTCTCTCTATTTCTCTCTCTCTCTATTTCTCTCTGTCTCTCTCTGTCTCTGTCTCTCTCAAGTCTTTGGCAAATGTTAGATTACAGTTTTTTTTCCATGATTGAATTCTGGGTATCCAAAACATAGCCCACCCGTGTTGCTGATTAAAAAGAATTAGATACAAAAGGAGCAGGAGGCAGAGCTGTCATTCCTCTGTGAAAATTCAGGAGTGTTAACTGAACTCTTGCCTAGATGAAGGGAGATCTCATCTTTTTTACGAAGTTGGTGTGTTTGAGGGTCTGGCTGGCGTTGAACATGCTCAAGTACTTGGGCAAGTAGTCAGCTGAGATCTAAGAATTCTGCACCACGAGATATGGACTAAATGCTTTGGATCTGAAATATTTGAAAGAGCGAGCGTTAGTAATTGGCTGCCTTTATCACAAACGTCTCGGCATGGCTGATTTTGAATAGATCGTTTGAATTTGAATTGATGACAAGTTACCTGCAAAACTTACCTAACCTAAGGAACTAAATATACTTCCCTAAGGAATGAAATTGTCTACTACTGTCCATTCAAAGATTGGAGAATATCTTCCCAATATCAGGATTTTAGTTATATCACAATCACTGGTAACTTGCTTTTTTTTCTGATAATACCGAAACAATTACTTTGGCTACATTTAAAGCCATTTCAAATTTGAGATGATTAAACCATATTATTAACACAGAGATTTTTTTTTTATTCCTATAGGCTATGGCTAGAAGGTGTGTATCAGTCAACCAGTCAATCATTCTGCAAGCATTTGTTGAGAACCTACTATGTTCCAAACATAATGGAAGGTGCTGGAGAGACAAATACAAAGAATGAAACAATCCCTGGCCTCAAGGAGTTTATGTTCTAATAGAGGTATACAACATACAGAGGGGATTGGTGATCTTGGAATGCAATGTTGATGTAGGCATACCTTTTCTGTCATACCTTTTCCTGTAGCAACAGCAATACGAATTTGATTATTGTTCCTACAGCAAAAACAAAACAAAAAAAAGTTGAAAGCAGGGTTGGAGCTTAGAGAAAGTACATGTTCCAGGCCAATGGCAAGATGTTCAAACTGAGTAAGCAACAAATCTAAGAACCGTATCCATTTTTTTTAAGAAAAATTAAGACAGAAAGAAGCAGAAGTGGAGGAAAAGAATTAGTATGTGACCATATTTCCTACTTCTTAAAATTGGCATTTAATCTGTCAAAGTGCCATTCCTGGATGTTGTGATTCTGACAGTAGTGTTAGGATTCAGACTGGATAGTGTGATTTAATAGAAAGGATACTGAATTTTTAAGGCAGAGGACCACAGTTCAAAATGTGTGTCTTCTACTTGCTACCTCTATAACTTTTGCTAGATCACTTAGCTTCTCTAAGGCTCAGTTTCACTGAGTATCAAAGGAGGATTGGACTACATGTTCCTCCAAGCTGCAAAGATTCTGTACTAGTGTGTAGAAGCAGCTAGGTGGGGCAGTGGATAGAGCACTGAACCTGGAGTCAAGAAGACCTGAGTTCAAATCTGGCCTCAGGCATTTATTAGTTGTATAACCTGTGAAAATCATTTAACCCCCATTTACCTCAATTTCCTCATCTGTAAAATGGGGATAATAATAGGACCTGTCTCTCAGGATTGTTGTAAGGATCAAATGAGATAATAATTGTAAAGTCCTTAGCTTAGCAAAAAGTTCTTAGTAAAGTGCTTGATAAATGATTCTTCCCTTCCCCTAATGTGGGATTTATGCTGAGGTGGTACAGTTTTGTCCATTTCCTATCTATGAAATCCATGATTGGTGAGAAATAGATGAGAAATTCAAAATATCTTATATTCTTTTTTTTTTCTTGTTGAGACAAGACAAAGTGTGACAATGACCAGTGGTATGACAATTGAGCAGTGGTCATCGGTGCCTTCGCTTATGGCCAGCATTCAATCAATATTTGTTGACTTCAAGTATGTCTAAATAAATCTTATTTTTTATCCATGATATTAGATCTAATTCAAAAAGCATTTACTAAATACCTACTATGTTTAATGTAGAGGTCCAGAAACAAAATTTCAAATATTCCCTGCCCTTAAGGAGTTTGCATTCTACTTGGAAAGACTAAGAGGCCCAGTTCCATAATTTCTTAAGAAGAAAGCTGACATGGAGTTTTGAAGATATATTCAGCAGACCTGTTCATCTTTAAGTTTAAGGTAATGTAAGATTTCCATTTCTTAAGATAGACTCTACTTTGACACCATCATATAAGGAACTGTACTTCTTGGATTTAATAAAGGGAAAATAATTTGCTAAGAATTGGAATCCATTGTTCAGGAGAGTACCTCAAGAATTTTGGTAGCTAAAGATCTTCTGGAGGCACTTTTCAATTTCAGGTAATTAAAAAGAAGGATTGAAATGTAACCAATTACTGGAATCCCAATGGATTTGCTTACTGGATCCCAGCAGGAAGAACCATGGAGTCTAGAAAATGTGGAGTGACGGGGGGTGGGAGGGGGGAGAGAATTACTCTAGAACTATAAAACTCACTGAAATAACTTGCCAAGTCATGAAGAAGGATTTATGCTTCTACAAACTCCTCTTACAGAAACCATGCCACAGGCAAGAATGTCCCTAGATTCATATCTGCTATTTGCCCTGATGCCGAACCCAAAGCCTCCCACTGGGAGCTATTATGCCAAAATTTTTGAGAGGATAAATTGCTTGCAAAAAGTAAGACTTTATCTGAGTTCTGTTTAAGATGTTATCTTGATAACTTTACCAATAATTTTTCAGTGTTCCCATAATTATTTGTACAAGAAAGTGAAGATATGGCTACTCTGATGGCCCACACACAGTGATAAAAAATGATTTTAACTTTTGTGTGACCTATTAGAATACATATAGTTACCAGTAGGTACAAGAGGGTGTTTGTCATTATCATGGAGACTTTCCCACATAAAATCCAAACTAAAAAGAGATTCCCAATCAATAATGAGGTTTACCTATTCCTATTCAAATATGATATTGTACCGATTGCATCAAGACCCTGAATCTTAGAGCATTTCTTCGATGAGATATATGATTTCTCAGAGATCAGTCTAACCATTCGCATGAAATGGATAAAAAGCTTATATTTCCCAGGTGTATGGATATTTCACCTAGTCTATTAGTGTGCCTATGTACATGTATGTATCCTGGATGAGCACGCACTACAGGTAGATAATAAGCAGAATCCAGAAGGAAATAGGAGAGTGGGCTAGATAACATAAGAAAAAATTATATAGCATTTATAATGATCCTAAGTTGTCATAAGGATAAGCTATCTGTATTTTCCTAGTAATCTGTAGAGTCAAAATTGTAGGGCCCAGAAGATAATAGAAAAACCCACAGAAGGGGTAGGTGTGCTAAAGCATGCAATCAGTTAAATTTTTATGTAAGAAATGAATTTTAAAAAGCATTTTCAAGGGCTCGTATGTCCCCCAAAAGAGATGGAGTAGTCATGTAGCAAGAATGAAGGACACCAGATAGCTGACATATATATAGCAATGTTAGCAATGTGCTTTGCATACACAATCTCATTTGACCCTCAATTGGGAGGTGGATGTCACACTGTTTCTATAGCTGCTGTTATCTACATTTTGTTGTTGTTGTTCAGTTGTTTCAGTTGTGTCCAACTCTTCATGACTCCATTTGGGGTTTTCTTGGCAAAGATGCTGCAGTGGTTTGCCACTTCCTTCTCAGGCTTATTTTACAGATGAGGAAACTGAGGCAAACAGAGTTGTGACCTGCCTAGGGTCACATAACTAGTAAGTATCTGAGGCCAGATTTGAACTCATGCAGATGAGTCTTCCTGACTGCAGGTCCAGTGCTCTATCCACTGCACCACTTAGCTGGCCTATCTATATTTTGCTGACAATTATAGACTCATAGGATCTCAGATTTCTAGCTAGGGAAGATCATAGGCACTGCCTAGCTCAACCTATCATTTCACAGATGAGAAAACTGAGGTCTGGGGAGATTAAATTACTTGCCCAAGATCACAAAGGTAGTGGCTGAGGTAGAATTTGAACCACAGACTTACTGGGGCTCAACTACATTCAGTACTGTACCCACCACTCTGGATTGTCTTACTGATATCCATGAAATATTCAAATAACCTGGGTAGACTTCCAGCATATTGAAGAGCTTCTCTCCAGAGGGTGTATAGGAAGACATGAAGAAGAAACTCCTAGTGGAGAAGGTATAGGTGGGTTACATTATACATCAGTGAAGAAACTACTTAAAGAGATGAGATCATGGATTTACAGAAATATAGTGAAAATATCTCCCAGAAGACATTGTGAGCAAATGCTACAAATTCTTTAGACTTCAGATTTCTCACAAAACTAGACCCTGACACTGCTTTAACCTTTACTCCCATAAATTCATCTCTTTTTTTGTGTTTTCTATACCTATATCTCTATGAATAAATACCTGTATTTATACCTTTCTCTATCATTTATTTATATCTATCTAGTCTCTTGTAGTATCCCTCTGTCTGTCTCTGTCTCTCTGTCTTTGTCTCTCTGTCTCTGTTTCTGTGTCTCTGTATCTCTGTGTCTGTGTCTGTATCTGTGTTTATCTGTCTGTCTGTCTCTCTCTTCCTCCCTCCCTCCCTCCCTCCCTTGTGTAAAATCTCCCTCAGTAGATTGTAAGCTTCTTGAGGGCAGGGACTATTTTTATCTTTACATCCCCAGTGCCTAGCACAGTGAATGAAACCTAGTAGGCCCTTATTGACTGATGTTCATGGTGAGATTCAGGTTCAAAAACATCAAGGGCTGGAATACATTTAAACAAGAAACAATGGCTTTTGAGCCAAATTCAAATGTAAATCTGAGGGATGGAAATAAAATATTGCTAATTAAATAATCCACAAAATCTGGTTCCTTAACTAACAAGGTAAATAGCTCTTCCCCTGGCCTCATCCCACAAGCAGTTATGCTTATATATTATTCTTTAGTAGTGTTAATTAGTAATGACATATTGCTTTGATAAGGTCTTTTTCTCTTTGTTTCAGGTGACTAAAACTGAAGAAAGAGCCTATTTAGAAATAATGTTCCTAGTCCAGATTTCTTAAGCAGAATCATTGTCAATCATGGCACCCAAGTCTCCCAAAATGATGTTAGCTAATGAATAGGAAGAGAACATACAAGTCAGAAGGCTCACACATTGGTTCTATTCATCTTAAAGGTCTGCAACTATTGATTGCTAAAGGGCTTAGCAAGCCAAGCTTCATGGATAGGAAAGCTTTGCAATTGGGTGAGTACTCAAGAGAGGATAGGGACAAGGGAACAGATTGATTCTGGAAGTCTGGCAAAAATGTGATCATATGAGGTTCAAAGTCAAGAGAATTTAAAATGAGACCCAAGCCTGTATAGTAGACAGCTTCTCCTGAAGTATCTTAGGCCTACCTATATGATAGGCCCCTTTTGTGAGATGTGAGATTAATTCAAGAAAGTCTCCTCAACTTGGTCTTAGTATTTAAAAGTCTCCTTCATAGAAGGCATAGTCTTTCACAGTAGGTTCCTGATTCCCTGATCTTGAGGAGCTCTGTAATGCTTATTGGATTAAGGGGGCTGACATATTTAGTAAAAGCAAAGACTTGCAAATGGCACTTCTATGGTGTGTCTTCCAAGGCTCTGCCTTTCTTCCCAATAATCCCAGAGTGGCTAATAATAACTGATAATAATAGCTAACCTTTGTATAGCGCTATAATGTTTGCAAAGCACTTCATAAATATTATCTCTGGGGGCAGCTGGGTGGTGCAGTGGATAGAGCACTGGCCCTGGAGTCAGGAGGACCTCAGTTCAAATCTGGCCTCAGACCAAACACTTGACACTTAATAGCTGTGTGACCCTGGGCAAGTCACTTAACCCCAATTGTCTAAAAAAGAAAAAAGATAAATAAATGAATGAATGAATGAATGAATGAAAGAATGAATGAATATTATCTCATTGGATCCTCATAATAACTCTGGGAGGTAGATGACATTATTATCCCTATTTTCCATGTGAAGAAACTGAGGTAGATAGAGGTTTAGTGACTTGCTCAAGGTCAGATAGCCAGTAAGTATCTGAAGCTAGATTTGAGATCAGTTCTTCCTAACTCAAGGTCCAGTACCTGGGAGACAGCTAGATGTAGCAACTGATGGAGTGCTGGGCCTCGGGTCAAGAAGACTTGAGTTCCAATCCAACCATAGACACTAGCTGTGTGACCCTGTGTCACTTAACCTCTATTTGCCTCAGTTTCCTCAAATGCAAAATGGGATTAAAAACAATACCTTCTTCACAGGGTTGTTGTAAGGATCAAATGACTTGATATTTATAAAGTCCTCAGCACAGTACCTGGTACATAATAAGTGCTATATAAATGCTTATTCCCTTTTCTCTCTGACCCCCCCTTCCATCCACTGTGCCATCATTTTGTCCTTGAGAACATCTGAGAGCCACTGCTATAAACAGTCAGGTTTCCCCAACCACGTACATCAGGTTAGATATTCAGATTGGATCTGTGCAGCTAGCTCCAAAACTCTTTGGCCCTAATCAGGCCTTTGAGTACCAACCACTGTCTTTGCTATCGCATGCAGAAGGAATTAGGTCATATTCTATAATTAGCAGCTTCCACAGCTCTCCTGGATGTATTTTTGTAATTCTGTTTATATAAGAAATTGATTTACTTTTGATTCTTTTAAATACTGAATGAGTTCAACAGCAAAGGCATGCTACAGAGGATGGCTAAACCGTTGTTACAACTTAACTATATTGACATACATTTGTGGCATGTGCAAATACCATGTTAGTAAGAAAAATAGTACTTCATTTATAATAAATTGTTAATAAGTTCACTGTCATGTGTATTTATCAACATGAAAACACTGGTCAGAAAACCATTCTAATCCTCCCCAAATAGAGCATTAATTTTTCTCGGAAAATCTGAAAAACGTAATGACAGGTCTTCAAGCAAAGACTAGGAGATCATTCATTGGGTTATGTTGTAGAGGACAGTCTTGTTCAAGGCCAGATAGCACTAGGTACTACCCTCTGAAGTCCCTTCCAGTTCTGAGATTCTATGATTCTGCAAACATAATCAATGGGACAAAACCACAAAAAATCGACAAAAGTCTTCCTTTGGTGCCTCTTTGTGATGTTGAAGCAAACCTTGGATCTCCAAGGAAAACACAGACTCAGCAGATCCTCCCAAGCTAAAAAGACTTTGAGTTCAATCCTGGTGATAGGTTATATACTTAAGAGCAGAGAGAATCAGCACCAGGTAGGCTACTGGGGGAAATCTTTTTTTCACAATTGAAACAGTCAAAATCTGTCTATTAAAATTATAGAAGCTGTAATCCATGCTGATGGTGGTAGTATCTATACTGAGAATCACCATCATCATCATCTAAAATACATAATGCTTTTCACACATTATTACATTTGATCCTCACAACAACCCCTTGATGTAGGTATCATTACTATCTCCATTTTGCAGGTGAGGAAACTGAGACTTTACCCCTACCTTTCTTAGAAGAATATAAGTAATATTTTTGCTTCCCAAATCTACTTCCCTTGGATAAATTTCCCACCTGGAACAAAACCCTTAGCTTGGCTTCTACCACTCAGTGGGAACCGAATGATGCTGTCATGACTCCAAATGACTCTGCACTTCAGCCTGGGGCTTCTGACCTGAGAGATCAGACACGACAATTAAAGCTTGTATATTCTTTCTAGAACTGGCCATATTATTCTGCAGGTTGCAGTGAGCTTACACTGAAAAAGAAAAAAAAGGAGAGGATTTATGGAGGGTTTGTGAGAGTATCTGAGCAGCAAATACCCAGCAGTGCAAGCCCCAGGGGAACATCCCTAATGTGTAATTTATGGGCTCTGCTTATTGCTGTCCTTTCCAAATGGGATCACAGGAGTTGTGACATCTGTGTGCTTGAAGTATCATGGATATATTCCCCTGTCTAGGCTATCCACTGTCTGGAGGAGAAACTATATTGGAAATATTTGCCCACAGCCAGCAGATGCTGCATCCCTGAGAACAGTCTCTTGGAGCACCACAACCCTGCTGTAAGGGTTTGCCTTTGCCAAAGTCAGCCCCAGCCATCAGAGTTTGCAGAACCATGGACAGAATCGACAAGAAATTTCAGATCAACAACATAAACACTGACAAAGAATTTACAGTAGGCAGTGTGGGCTGTTTAGGATGACCTCAAAATGAGAGCATTTCTATGAAATCATGCTTTTCTTTCATATACGTATTCTTTTAGCCTTTTCAACAGGCTGGCAATGTCCCCTTTCAGGCTCTTGTCTGAAAGAGCTCCTTCATTCTTTTGTTACATAATTTATATTGTGCCTTTATTCTGAAGACTTGAAGGTGCTGTAATTTTAGGTTGCACAAATAACTTGTAGGCAGTGATTGGCTTAAAATTTGGTAATTGTTTTTAAAACTCACACCCATAATAACAGAAATGAGGACAATAGGGACAAGGTCAGGAGAGTGAAATAGGAAGAGGGACAACAGGACTGGCCTGATTCTAACCAAAATTCTCAAGTGAGCAGCGTTTGTCTCTGGGGATTACTTGGATCCATTTCTATGCTTCTTCTTCTCATTCTGGGAGCTACAGCTTCTTCTGTGCCTGCCATGAATCCAGTATTGTTAGGCTAACTACCAGTTGTCCAGAGGTCCCCACTGAGCATCCAAATATCTCAAACAGTCTACCCAAGCCTAAACTTCTCGATCTCCTCCCCAGAAACTAAGATATCCCACTCCCCTATCAATACTCTGTTGATTCCCTCAGGGGGTCTTGGGTCACCTAATTATTAAGAGGAGAGCAATCTGATTAAACTAATTCCAGTTAAGAGGTGGAAGACTAGAGGCTGTCTTCATATGTTAACTCTCCCAGGGGCATCTGTATTCTAAAAACTAAGCTTATTTATCCGAACAGTTTAGACAGGGCATTGTGGCACATCCCTATATCTCCTGCTACTGGGGGAGGCTGAGACAAGTATATTAACTGAGTTCAGAAAATCAGAGCTGCTATAGAGCTAAGATGATTATGTGTCCACACAGTGCCTGCCACAAATGTAGCAAAGGAGGGCCACGAGGCTACCTAGGGTGAGGCAAACCAGCCTGTTTTGGGGGGGAAACAGAGCAAATTAAAGCTTTTGTACTGATCAGTACTTCTATCAGGACATGAGTGGCTTCTATGCTTCCAGGCTGGGTGAGATGGGGAGAGCCAGTCTTAACCTCCTCTCAAAAAAAAAAATGCCTCTCTAAAGTAGAAGTTATTAACCTGAAATTCATGAACTTATTTTTAAGAAATTTATTTGTTAACCATATTTCAGTAAGATTGGTTTCTTTTATAACCCCATGTATTTTATTTTATGCACTTACATTATTCTGAGAAAGAACCATAGGCTTCATCAGACTGCCAAAAGAGATTATGACCAAAAAAAAAAAAAGTGAAGGGTCCCTATCCCAGGAAGAACTTCGTCAAAGGTACTTTAGGGATTAGTGGGGGCTTCCCGGTGTCCCTCAAATTGCATCTCAACAAAATACTTTCTCTTCCAAGTAAGGTCCACCCAGTGAGAAGGTGGGCATGCTAAAGAGAAGGAGGGGGAAATGGTGACTTCAGCTATCAATAGGCAAACCTACAAATTCTGAGATGCACAGACAGGCGGAGATTTTTATTCCTTTAGATTCAGTCTTTGGAAGTTAAAAAAACAATGCTTCAGTGCCTCTGGCTGTATTCACAATATGACCCTAATAATGATGATAATGATACTTTGTATTTATACATCACTTTACAATTTACAGAGATAGAATATATTTCATATATTCTATTTCCATTGAGCCCTGCAATGAACCTGTTTGTTATGCAGGCAAAATTGTATTGTATCCATAGATGAGAAAAATGAAGCTTATAGAAGGTTAAATGAACTAGTGTAAGTGATATAGCTCAGAATAGTAGGTCCAGGACTAGAATTCAGATCTCCTGCACCCCCACAAAAAAAAACCCAAAAAACTAGAGCTTTCTTTTTCCACCACACACAAAAATTTTTGAGCAAGAAGATGTCTGTGCTGTGGAAAAACTTGTTGCAGCAACAAACACAGAAATGTTATATTATATCTCATGTGATACATCTATAGAACCTAGGCCATCCCTACATGTCATATGTGACCCCTATCTGAATGCAACTCCAGATTTGGGGAATTTCGTGGGTATGAGTCAGCATCCAATAAAATCATATATCACAAGCCCCCACTAAGGTGTTTCTTTAACAGACCACATTAGTTAAAAGCAAAAGACATTTAAGTCATTAGCAAAACAAGCTAAATGACAAGAAAGATTCACCCCATACTTATTGGAATATACTCTCTCATGAGCCAACACACCACCAGTTGGGAAGGGACATAAGGAACATGAATGAACAAGGAACACACATATTGCAATCCAAGTGTTGGACATTTGTAAGGCTTGGGCAACTTCATGCAGCACTACAAAGATTCTAATTTCCTCTGGTGAAAATACCAGGAAATTTGCCTTCCCAGCTGAACTAAAATGCTGTTTGGGTCTCTTCTCTGCTGTACTTTTCACTTGTGGATATTTCAAATGAGAGGTTCTGCTGTTCCATCTTTCCTGGGAGTTCCCCTGCCCAACTCAAGCTCTTTACTCTCTGCTACCAATTGCTAAGCTTCAGCTATTATATGTTCTTTTTTTCAGTGAAAAGGATCTGTAGACTCTTTAGACTTATGGGCCATTTAAGCTTTTTTGTGTTATAAACTCTAGACGATTGTACTCAACAGGCAAACTAAAGGACCCTGGAGGTATCTTTATACCTGTCACCTGAATATACTTTTCTCCTGATCTTCTCTCTTTTCCCCTCAGTCTAATTCTAATCTGATTTATGTTCAGAAATTTGATTTTAATTGCTATCATACCCCTGGCCTAGGTACATCATTCCTTGTTTCCAGTTTCATTTCCAGTTTCATTTAGGAAAACCGATCCAGATCTGCGAACAGGAAGTTCTTAACTCTATTCCCCAGCATCATAATAGTAACAGTATAATGCTTCAAAGGTTTACAAAACACTTTACATAATCTAATTTCATCCTTACCACAAGTTTGAAAAGCAGATCATGGTATTTGCTATTATCACTTACTAGCTATGTGATCCTGAGCAAGCCACTGTGACCCAGATCTTCCTGGCTCCATGTCTACTGCTCTATCCACTATGCTGGGATGTGCTCCATGAAAATCACAGGCTCTGGGCTAAGTGGAGGAAACTAATAGGGCTAGCCTAGGGGTGGGGAACCTGTGGCCTTCTAGGTCCTCAAGTGCAGCCCTTTGACTGAATCCAAACTTCACAGAACCTCCTTAATAAAAGGATTTGTTCTGTGAAGTTTGAATTCAGTCAAAGGGTCACATTTGAGGACCAAGAGGGCCACATGTGGCCTCAAAGCCACAGGTTCTCCAACCTTGGACTAGCCCTTTGTTCCACTTCTCACCAACAACCACAATTATTATGCTCCCTACACATCAAAATTTCTTATACAGTGTGGAGCCAAGATGGCAGAGTGAAAGCAGTGACTTGCTTGAGGTCTCCCCTAAACTCTTCAAATACCAGTAAAAAAAAATGGCTCTAAACAAATTCTAAAGCAGCAGAACCCACAAAAAGACAGTGTGAAGAAAATTTCCAGCCCAAGACAGCCTGGATGGTTGATCAGAAAGGTATATCACGCCATGATGGGAGAGGAGGGCAGCACAGCATGGGCACACAGGCCACAGCGAACCTGGAGCAGGCCTCAGAGGATTGAATCACAGGCAGCTGTGGCAGATTCCAGACTTCTCAACCCGGAATGCCAAAGACAACTTCGAAGGTCAGTGGGAAAAGTCTGTTTCTGTGGTGAGAGAAGAGCTAGGTCTCAGAGCCAGTTCCAGAGCACAGAGCTCAGAGCGCAGGCCCTGGGGTGGTGGCTGCGTCCTGAGCTTTGGGCTCACAAACTGAGGGGGAATTGAGTGGCTGATCAGAGGGGGATTGCAGGGATCTTTTTGCCAGTGCTGAGGCAAGAATCTCTCGCTTTGCCCATGCTTGGGTCTGGGTCACAGTTCTGGGTGGTGGTCCTGGGGCGAGGAGGAATGCTGGCGTGGTGGAACTTGTAGTGGCTGTGAAGAGGAAACCTTCTTCACAGTTCCAAGACAGAAAAGACCCTAGTCTTTGCCCTCATTGTGACTTCTACTCCCTTGACCCCTTAATTCTCTCTGAGGCCATCTCCCTTACACTAGCGACTCTCCTGTTTTCCCCCATTTTGAAGCCTTGGTGAACCAATTTAATTCCACATTTTTTTTCCTGTCTTGAATCTCTAGCCACCTTATCATTTTGCCTATTATTCCCTGCCAAGCCTTAGCCCCCACCATTCATTCCTTCACTCCTACACATTTGCTTTTGAACAAGTGTGGAGAAAATCATGCAACTATTCTGACTGGGTCCACTACAAATTTGTGTTGCACAACCTCAACTGGTCACTCACTGCTGCTAAGCAATCCTCCTATACCTGCCTTATCAACTCACTATCCCACTTTCTACAACATCTCTTCAAATCTTTTCATCCTTCCTCATGTCTCCTCCCACCCTCAGCTGAGGAGCTTGTTTAATATTTGATAGAAAAAATTGAGGCCATTCACTATGAGCCCTCTCTTCTCTCTTCTTTCCTATCTCATATGCCTGGTACCATTAGTTCTTCTTTCACCAGTCTGATTTGATAAGGTGGCATTACTTATCAAGGCTAACCCCTCTACCTGCTGACGCAATCTCATTTCATCCCATCTCCTCCAACAGATTACTCCTTTTCTCATCTACGCTTCTTCACTTATTCCCAATCTCTCCCTGTCTACTGGATCATTCCATACTGCCCACAAATATGCCTATTCCCCCTACCCCACCCTGAAAAAAACCCCTCATTTGAGCCATTATCACACCAAATCTCTTCTTCCTTTTGTAGATATACTCCTTTGAAAAGGCCATCTATAATAGGTATCTCCATTTTATTTCCTCCCACTCTCTTCTTAACCCTTTACAATCCAGATTCCAATCTCATCACTCTTCTAAAACTGTTCTTTCCAAAGTTACCAAATCAACTCACTATTTTTGGCAACTGTCTGTTGCCTTTTCTCAGTTCTCATTCTCCACAAACTCAGAATTGCCTAGGATCATTGTATTGATCAAAATAGCTAAGTGACTCAGAGTTGATCATCATACAATATTGCTGTTACTGTTTACAGTGTTCTTCTGGTTCTGTTCACTTGACTTTGCATCAGTTCAAATAAGGTTTCCCAGGTTTTTCTGAAAGCATCCTGCTTGTCTAATAGTATTCCATTACAATAATACACCACAACTTGTTCAACCATTCCGCAATTGTTGGGCATCCCTCAATTTCCAATTCTTTGCTGCCACAGGGAAAAAAAAACACTTTAATTATTTTTGTATATATAGGTCCTTTTCCTTTTTTAACCTCTTTGGGATATAGACCTAGTAATGGTGTTTCTGGGTCAAAGGATATACAAGGTTTTATAGCCCTTTAAGCATAGTTTCGAATTGTTCTCCAGAATGGTTGGATCACTTCATGACTCCACCAACAGTGTATTAGTATTCCAATTTTTCCGCAACCCTACCAGCATTTATGATTTTCTTTTTCTCACTTATTGGCCAATCCAAAAAGTGTGAGGTGATGCCTCAGAGTTCTCTTAATTTGTATTTCTCTAATCATAGTGATTTTGAGCATTTTTTGCCATATGAATACAGATAGCTTTGATTTCTTCATCTGAAAACTGTCTATTTATATTCTTTGACCATTTTTCAATTGGAGAAGGACTCATTTTTAAAATAAATTTGACTCAGTTCTCTACATATTTGAGAAATGAGTCTTTTATCAGAAAAGCTTGCTGTAAAAAAATTTCCCCCAGTTTCTTGTTTTCCTTCTAATCTTGACTGCATTGATTTTATTTATGTGAAACCTTTTTAATTTAATGTAACCAAAATTATCCTTTTTACTTCCCATGATCCTCTCTATCTCATATGTGGTCATACCCGGCTTTTTAAAATCCCAATTAAAATTCTATCTTTTACAGGAAGCCTTTTCCAACCCATCCTAATTCTAGTTCATTCCCCCTGTTAATTACTTCCTATGTGTCCTATATATGGCTTGTTTGTATATATCCATTTGCATGCTGTCTTCCCCATTAGATTATAAGCTCCTTGAAGGCAGGGACTGTCTTTTGCCTCTTTTTGCATCCTCAATCTTTAGCATAGTGCCAGGTGAATAGTAGGTAGCGCTTAACAAATGCTTACTAATTAATTGACTCTAAAAATGGAATGAAGGTAATTTTCTAATTTCCCCTAGTAGAGAAAAGAGATGTAAGCAAGAATTCATAACAGCTAAAGTCTAACAAGAGAAAGAACTTAACTTATGAGTTGGTGGTTGCATGTCATTTCATTCTGATCAAGATTGCATTCTTAGTTGATGCATCTGTCATAGTGTCTGGCTAAATAATTTATGCTGCTTATAATAAAAACTCTATTTGAATCAAAAAAGCAATATTTACTAAACTGTAAGCTAAATGCTCTCATACTCAGCCAGCAATGTCTAGCAGGCCCTTGACCATTTGGTCTGTCTTTCCCAAACCCACATTATTACAATTTGCCTGGGTGAAGCTACCTGTATGACAGATACAGGGCTTAGAAAATTCATAGATTGTAAAACCAAATTGAACTGATACCCAGTGTTTCTGCACCACTTCTGCAACTGGCCCTTTGAAGTTGCATTATCACTCTAGCCCAGTTTTACTAGGGAAATCTTACACAAGAGAAATTTAAAAGCTTGCTACGTATGGCACAGAGTGTGTGTCAGAAACAGGATTAGAATCCTTCTCTTTTGACTTTGTAGTCCTTACGGTAGCCCAATAAATTATGTCAACTGTCTCAAGAAACAGTTGATACAGCTTGAAATTTCATGTCTTGATAGAACCTAGCTATCTACTCTGTGGCTATTCTTAATGAACATGAAAGTCATTCTTTCAAATGGCCTTGCCTCACATGGTGTTGCATTGTACTGTCTCCTGATACAGATTTCCTATTATAGCCAAGTTTTGAAAGAAAATGTGCAATAAAAAGTTTAATTAAATTTCAGTTCTTCGTGTTTATCCTTCCAAAGTGTGTGTACTACATAGCTTCAATTGGCTGATTTAAGCTGAGCTTTTAAAAATAGAATCTGTTTTAGTCTATTAGGACTGTTTATAACATGTATATCTAATCAGCTATAGAACCATATAAGGCATAAAAATCATGGCTTTGTTGCCATATTGAGGGAGGTAACTTTAACTCTCATGTAACAATTTTAGAATATGTCTTGATTGAAATAGATTTATTTTAAACATTAATCTCACAAAGATTTTTCATCAATTAAGAATATAATTACATTTAAATGAGCATAGACTATGATTCTGACTTGTTTTGAATTATATATTCAACTGTTTCCAAGAGAAGGTTATTCTATATAATGAAAGTTACATGGAATTTAAACTGAATGTCAAGGACTTAGAAAAGATTTCTTTAAGTAGAGGGTAAATTGAAAGCTGTGTAATTGTAATGACCAAGCTTGACCCAGGAGAAAATTGAGAAAATGTACATCCTTCCCTGATTTGCAGAGGTGGGAAATTATACACTTGGAACATTATATACTTTCAGACTTAGTTAATGCCTTGCTTAGTTTTGCTGAAATGCTTGTCCCTCTTTCTTTTGTATTCTTTGTTATAAGGGATGAATAAGAGAGAAGGAAGGGATATATTAAAAAATGAAGGTAAAACAAAAATGAAAAACATAAATAATTTTAAATTGAATTAGAGGGAGTATATAGAAAGAAGGAGGTAGAATTATTTAACATTGGTGGAAAAATTGGAGATTATAACTGGGACTAGATAAAGTGACTGGGTGCATGCTGAATTAATCAAGCTGGTCCCATTTTCAAAACCTTCTGGCCATGGGACTTAAATTTACCAGGGAGGGACAGATAGGGGGTGAAAATGTTCTATACTGCTTTGACGTGTAACTCAGCATAGACACATCTATGACCACAAAGCCCTCATCTTGACCTAGAAGTCATAGATCAATTTGAGTGGGACTTAGAGTCTACTGAAGCTGCTCTAGCACCCTTGAGGTAGCGTTACGGTACCTAAAGTAATACCTAGGAATGAGTAACCTGGAGTCTGAGAGGGGATTGGTCTCTCAATCCTTTTTTTTTTTCAGAATGCTATGTGGTAAATCAATAGCTATGCCATGGAAGGTAAAAGAATAATGACCTTAGGCATAATTCAAATAGTCTGATAAACTTTATTCAAAGATTTTTGTACAGTCCACTGAATCCTGAGATGAATTAAATGCAGAGAAATGCCACTGTCTAATGGCCCCTGATTTGTCTTGCTTCCTTCCTCTCTCCATGAGGGGAACAGTCTATCTAGGTATGTCTTATCTTGACAACTCAGACAAAGCAATGTCTAATACCAATGAACTTTAAGCAATGTAAAACTTAGTTGTCTATTTCTATTATTTTATGCTCTCTTTTAGAAGGCTGTTCCTGAACATTAGTTCCCAGGCTACGCAATGGACTTTCTAACATTTTAATTGGTGGGGAGATGAGGTGCCATCTTTTGCCTCAGTTACTGATCTCTGCTTTGCAATTTTGGGGCATTACAGTTGGTGAAGGAGTGAAAAGGGAGGTGAGCATAGTTCATGGCTGGCCTCAAAGACTTATCTTATTTCTCACATTCTGGAGCCCTGCTTATGTGACATTGTATACGGATTTTATCTCAATGAGATCTCTAATGGTAGTCAGGAATGTAAAAATAAACAGAAAGTGTAATATATAGTTCTAGATGTGTATTCATAATCTATCAATCTTTCCTTGAATTCTCCTATATATTCTTGCAGTCACATTACACGAATGTGATCAGAACTCATGACTGATTTAACAGTTACTCATTCGCCCTTCCCCCAGTACAGACAGATCTCTAGATCATTTTCTGGCCATTTTAAAACCTGCTGCTTGGACCCTGCCCAACCTCCTTATCTTTTTTTTTCCACTCAAACCTTGGACAAGTTATTTAATTTATCAGGTTTATGGAACAGCACCTTCCTGAGATGATAAACTACAGACTAGTTTCTAGGCTACATCAGTATAGGAATTTTCTGTACTCTGGTGGGAGTTCCTCACACCAATGAAATCACAGGTCTAGACCAAAACAAAGAGAATTAGAAAGAGACACACAGATACACACACACACACACAGAGAAAGGCAGAGACAGAAAAACACATATATAAGATA
Organism: Phascolarctos cinereus; assembly: GCF_003287225.1. NCBI lineage: Eukaryota > Metazoa > Chordata > Mammalia > Diprotodontia > Phascolarctidae > Phascolarctos > Phascolarctos cinereus. The sequence goes on from NW_027556180.1 coordinate 62,370,024, forward strand.
ATAAGTTTAGTTAATATATAAGGTTTCATTTGTACATAATAATGCAATGCACAAAATTCTAGTGCCTCCTTTCTGGTGATTGTCTCCTGTCTATATCTTGTTCACATACATTTGTTTGCATGTTGTCTCCTCCGTTAGACTGTGAACTCCTTGAAAACAGAACTGTCTTTTTATTTTCTTTGTATTACCAGTGCATAGCATATTGCCTGGCACATAGTAGGTGCTTAATAAATGTTTATTTACTAACATGTAACTGACAGGGAAGACATATACACATAAACATATGCATATACATGGCATAAAGGGCAGCTAGGTGGGTCAGTGGATAGAGTGTGAGGTCTGGAACCAGGAAGACTCATCTTTGTGAGCTCAGATCCAGCCTCAGACACTTACTAGCTGTGTGACTCTGGACAAATCCCTTAACCCTATTTGCCTCAATTCCTCATCTGTAAAATGAGCTGGAGAAGGAAATGGCAAATCACTCCAGTATCTTTGCCAAGAAAATGTCAAATGGGGTCACGAAGAGTGAGACATGACAGAAATGATTGAATAATAACAACAATAGTAACTGGCATTTATATAGTACTTCAAGGTTTGCAAAGCACACACATTGTCTCATGCTGTTACTGTAGGTATACAGCTTGGCATAGTGTCAGACTTGAAGTCAAAAAGACCTTGATTTCCAATCTTGCCTCAAATACTAGTTAAGTCAACACTCTTTCTGTCCTCAGTTTCCTCATCTACAAAATAAGAGTGATAATAACTAAATGCTCAATGCTACCTCACAGAGTTTTGAGAATATCAAATGAAATAACATATGAAAAACACTTTGTAGGTCTTAAAGAGCTATGTAAATATTAGCTATTATTACTCCTACTAAACTTAACTGTAAATGAAGGGTTTAGAGGGCAAATCTATCTCTATCTCTTATTATTCATCAGTGGTTTACTCCAAAGTGCTCAAAGAGTATGATCTAATCTGTTTAGTGATTATGTGAACTTCAGAAGTAAAGAGGGAAGAAACACTCAGGAACAGCCTAGTATGTAGGGTAAGCAAATACTTGTCTACTGCTTGGGGTGATTTGAAGACATTTATTCTCCTTTTGTCAAGTTTTACAAGCAGAAATGCATTCCTTTGAGTTTCCAAGGCTTTATTTTTCCTACTGAAATATAAATATGCCTGGAATGGGTAGTAAGTTAATTCCTTAGCAATCAGTTTAAGTGGATCATAGGTCCACAAAATTGAAAGAGACCTCAGCAGCGGTTTAGTCTAAACCATACACAAAAGGACCCTTTTCCCTTCATTCCCATCCTCCACCTCTAGTATAACAAGGGTGTCAAACTCACGGATAAGTGGGGCCCAATCCAGATTAAAATGTAATTGGGAAGTGTTTAACAAAACAAAGAAAAATGCAGTACAGCATAAGTAATGTTAATTTGTGGTTTTCTAAGTCAATATTGGCTGGCAGAAAGCCAGTTCTATTTAATTTTGACGACTACACTATAACATGCCCAACATCTATAGCTACTCAAGACTCATCCAGATGAATATGAAGGAACAGCTTCTGGGACTCTTGTAAGGCTGGGAATTTCCTGAGAGAATGTCCCACTTGGATACTTCCCTAACATATCAAAGGGAAGGAACCCCAATCAATAGATCACAAACACGTAGTTGCTTCTTCTGTTTGTTGGTTTTCTGGCTGTTGTTTGCAACAGTGAGGAGGCCTTAGGATGGAGGTGGAATGCTCAGAGAAAAAGTAGAAAACTTCATAGTTTCACTGGCCTGAGACTGATCTTTTAGAAAAATAATGCAGCATGGATCCCATGCAAATTTGGAACCCCTACCTAACTTATTTTCAGCATAGCTCTTTTGGGTAATCCAGTTATGCATGTTATAGCTGGAATCACCATCAGTGCAAGGCTATTTTCTGAGCCTAAAGAAAAACATAAATCGAAAAGCAAAAGCATTTAATTAATACATGATTGAAGTAGAGATCTCATGAAAGAAGTCAAGCAATAGAATCATTGTCTAAGGAATCAGATAAAAGCTTTCTAGGTAAGATCTGTAAGAGTATGAAAAAATTGTCCCTTATATGTAGTCAGATGGGTGTGAGGACACTGTTGATTAGTCCCAGGGTTTTCCAGATTCTGCCATGACTCCTTTTCGTGTTGTTCACTCCAATGGCTTACCTTCATCTACAAGTTCAGCCCTCTGCTCACAGATGTTCAGGAACATCATGAGTTTTCTTTAATGCCAAATTCACTTGTTTTTCCATCTCTTCTCCTCACGTGGCTCTTCTTTCTTTTCCAGCTTTAAGCAAGATGTTACAGGAGTCCCATATCCTGAAGCTTTTCTCCAGTGAACAGTAGCTTTCCTGTCTTGCAATTGTGGGCAACTGAAACCGTGTTGGAAAGGTTCCACTAAGAGCAGGGACAATCCTTACTCACATTAAAATCTCTTCCTCCTCCTTTTCTTCCTTCTCCTCTTCCTCTTCTTCCTCCTCTTCCTCCTCCTCCTCCTCCTTCACTTTGGCTCCTCACTTTGAAGTTATTACTTATAATGGTAGGTACTTGTTGCTAATAGCAATGAAGATGATGATAACTGACATTTCTAGAGCACCTTACCGTGACAAAATGTTTTTCATCTATTATTTTATTTGATTCTTGTAATAGCCTTGCAAAGTAGTTAGTACAAATATTATTATTCTCACTTTACAAATGGAGAAACTACAACACAGACAGGTTGTGACTTGTCCAAGGTCACAAAACTAGTATGAAGCAGAGCAGAGATTTGAACATAGATACGCTGCATTATGTATATATACGTATATATGTTTTAAAATTTGCAAAATGCTAAGTACAAAATGTACTCCATATGTCTTGTAAGTTTTTTTAAAAGAAAGAAGAGGGAAAGAAAGAGAAAGAAGTAAATAAAAAGGATAAGTATTATTTTTTCAGGAGAAAAACAAAGGTGGGTAGACAAGTTATTGGACTTGTCACAAAAACACACAGTGAATCTACTAAAATTGGCAGTCGTATTTGAACCACTGCCCCCAGTCCAATGCTTTCACATTTTATTTTTCTAGACCCAACCTCCAAAATGAAATCACCCAATAATTCCTGTGTGAAGGGAAGGTCATTTCTAAGATTTTTCTCCACCTTCAGTTCTAGGACTCCCCCCCCCCTTAAAAAGGCCCAGATCTCTTTATTTTGCTAAATGAAGCAACAACAGAATAGCTGTTCACCAGGCACCTTCTGCCTGATTCTTCTAGTGCCAAGAGCTACAGTGTGGTATGGGTAATCTCTTGATTAAGTAGTTAGTTAAGTTTATAAAAAATAAGAATTCACATTTATAAGGTGCTTTCCATGCCATCCTATGAAATAGGCAGTGTTGAGATTATTATTCCCATTTTACAGAAGAGGAAATTGAGGTTAGGTGAGATAAAGTAACTATATTTCCTAATTAATGCAAGACAGAACTTGGACATGATCCTAGGTCTTCTGGGTAGGCTTGGTAACAAGTACAGTGTGGTCTCCGCTGCAGTCCCTGGCCTCTCAAACAATGGCCCTGGGATCAATAAGCTTTCATTAGAGTTGGAAAGAAGAGAAATTATACACAAATCAATGCAAGACTCTAATGCAAGAGATGTCACAGGGTACTTCAAGATTAATTGCCAAATCAGTGGCACGTCTTCATGCAGAAGGAGAAACTTCATCTTCACATAGATGAATAAATAGGATTTAAGTAGTGGTTTAAGATGGGATTCAATTCAGCAAAGATTTATTAAGTATCTATTATCTGGAAGGAACCAGGAACCAGGCTAGGTATTGAGGAGAGAGACAAAGAGAGAAAAAGGGGGAGGGAGGGAGAGAGGAAGGGAGAGACAGAGACAGAAAGAGACAGATGGAAAGGGGGGGGAAAGAGAGAGAGAGAGAGAGAGAGACAGAGCAGCAAGGGAGACAGAGAAAGAAGGGGAAAGAGGGAGAAACAGAAAAGAGACAGAGAGGGACAGATGGGGGTAAGAGGGAAAGAGGAAGGGGGGAGAGAGAGACAGAGAGAGAGAGAGAGAGAGAGAGAGAGAGAGAGAGAGAGAGAGAGAGAGAGAGAGAGAGAGATGGAGAAGTGGGAAAGAGGGAGAGAGGTAAGGGGGGAAGAGAGACAGAGACAGAAAGACAAAGACAGAGAGAGAAAGAGAGAGAAACAGAGAGAGATGGAGAGGGGGGAAAGGGGAAGAAAGGGAGGGGGACAGGGGAAGAGAGACAGAGACAGACAAAGAGAGACAGAGACAGCTGGAGAGGTGGAAAAGAAGGAGACAGGGAGGGGGAAAGGGAGGGAAGAGAGAGATGGAGACAAAGAGAGACAGAGAAAGCGTCAAAAGATAGTAGATTTAGAGTTAGAAGGGACCTTAGAGGTCATCTATCCTGAGCCCTCCATTTTACAGGAGAGGAAACTTAAGCCTAGGAAGTTTAAGTGACATGCCCCAAGACCTAGTGAGCAGTGGAGCTAGGCACACAGAGCGTTTGGGCTGATTCCAAGCCTAGCGTGCTTTCCACTGCACCAAACTCCCTGCCATCTTAGAACTTGCATTCTGCTGAAGGGAGAAAACTGACGCATAGGCAGAGGCGGATTGGTGATTTCACTGGTGTAGGGAACTTGCGAGGGAAACTCCTGATCCGCCCCTTTGCTGCAAAGTGGAGTCCGAGAGAATTGCCTGGGGGTGCCAAAAGGGGCCCTCGGTGCTAGGCGGGTCAGGATGGAACGAGCCCTGCCTGGCCTGGAGGCTGACTCTGTCCATCTACTCTCCTCAAATTAACAACTGTGGGGATGGTGGGAAAGCAGACTTAAACTTCTCGTTAAATAATTTCATTTTCCTCTAACGAGCTAGACTGTGCCAAGAACAAAGAAATCACAAAACAGAGGAAGAGAGAAATGTTTCTTTTACGGTTTAAAAGACCCTGGGGAGATTAGGAAAGTCTTGCCCTAGGAGGTGGCACCTGAAATGTGCCTTCAAGGAAGCTAGAGGTTCTAAAAGCCCTTGTAAAGAGTTCCCATAGGAAAGTCTGGGGAAGCGGGAGGGGTGGAGATAAGACAGGAAAGAGGCTTTGAGTGTCAGCTTAAGGTGGTTTATGAGGCATCCCTCTTGCTGCTGCCATAAAGGCACACGCACACGCGGGAGCCGTTGGCTCTCAGTGGGAAGCAAGGTCCATCAATCGGAATCAGTTGAAATGAATGCTCTGAAATTCCCATGGTTTGTGTGGGCAGACGCTGCTCAGCACCTTCCTCCGCAGCAGCCACCGGGGACCCAGAAGCTCCCAAACTTTCTTGCAGTTTATGTTCTGCTCACGAGGAGCTGGAACGTTTTCAAAATGACTAAGAACCTGCAGCTGCCTGACTCATAGATTCCTGGAACTTCTCAACTGGACAGAAAGGATGGTGCTGTATTTCATCAGAATGTGGCCACTAGGTCCAATATTTTATTTGAATGAGAGAAATCCTCTGAGGAGAGTTCTATGAAGCATATCAAACATGCTGATGGAGGAAAATAATTACATTAAGCCTAGCACCAAGAAGTCCTATATCATAAATCCTTGGACCGTGAAATATCTTTTCATCAAAATTGTTCTTTGAGGAAGCGGAGTATGTGCTTCGAAATTAAGCCACCACCATCATGAGGCTGTTTCGTGTTGTGAATAGAAATGTATAGAATCTCATCTCCCCAAAACTAATTGTTCTTATGGGCCATAAATGTCACCACAGGCGCTGAAATTTATTCGAGCAAGCTCTCAGTGGGTATGCACCAAGTTATTGACATTAATGAAGGCTAACCTAATCAAGGGACTCTTTGAGAATGCCACATTCATGGGGATAGAGGCAGAGAGGTCAAATATGACCTCCGAGACCTGTGTGACCCTGAGCAAGCCACTTAGTCTCTGTCAGCCTCAGTTTCCTTATCAGTAACACAAGAATACTTACCTCCCAGGATTATCTGTAACACAATATTTACCTCCCAGGATTGTTAGTAAGATAAATTAAGATAGCATTTATAAAGTGTTTTGCAAACCTTAAAGCATTATATAAATGTTTATCATCATCATCATCATCATCTTGAAAAAAACAAAAGCAAGAGAAATTCTTCCTGTCAAATGTAGTCACAATAATGTGGGCAAACCCAGGAAAAAAAAATGTTGTGGTTGGAAGGCAGCATCATGTAGTAAGAAAAAAACCCAGGGGACCTGGGTTCTAGTCCTGATTCTTTTACAACTGACCTGTATGACCTCAGCCAAGCCATTTCATATTCTGGGTTTTGTTTCCTCATTTTACAAATGAGGAAGTTTGACTAGAATTCAGAGATTCTTCATCTTTTTTTTTTTGCATCATGGATCTTTTTGGCAGTTGGGTGAAGCCTATGGATCCCCTTCTGAGAATCATGTTTTTAATGCATAAAATAAAATACATAGGATTTCAAAAGAAAACGATTATACTGAAATACAATTACTGAACTCCTTCTTGGAGGCAGCTAGGTGGTGCAGTGGATAGAGCATCAGCCCTCGAATCAGAATGACCTGAGTTCAAATTTGGCCTCAGACACTTGACACTTCCTAGTTTTGTGACCCTGGACAAGTCACTTAACCCTCTCCCCCCCTCCATTACCTCACCAAAGAAAAAAAAGGGAGGGGAAAGAAATCTCTCTCTTCCTTCAAAGTCTACCTTTTTCACATGTTTTCCCCTCCTTTCTCCCAATTTCTTAGGTCGTTTTGTCAGGGAATCTTATTTTTTGTTTTCAGCATCTTCTCTTCAACCACCACTCCCATTCTACCTTTTATTTGTGTTTGTTGTTGTGGTTGTTGTTATTGTGGAGTCATTTCAGTTGTGTCTGACTCTTCGTGACCCCGTGTTTGGGGTTTTCTTGGCAAAGATACTGAAGTGGTTTGCCATTTCCTTCTCCAGCTCATTTTACAGATGAAGAAACTGAGGTAAACAGGGTTAAATGACTTGCCCAGGGTCACACAGCTTGTAAGTGTCTGGGGCCAGATTGGAACTCAGTTCTTCCTGACTCCAAGTCCAGCACTCAAGTATTTGACAAGCAAAATAACAGGAAAATCTCTCTGTCTCTCTCTGTCTCTGTCTCTCTCTCTCTCTCTCTCTCTCTCTCTCTCTCTCTCTCTCTCTCTCTCTCTCTCTGTCACATACACACACACACACACACACACACACACACATTCCTCAATGAGTATAAACTCTTCCCTTTTCCCCAGAGTATTTGCCAAATAAGATCCTCCAAGACTTACAGTGCAGGATTAGGAGCGGTTCAAACTATCAGGGCAGACAGCTTTGCTGGTCTGATTTGGACCTGCTACCCATTGGACTCTCTGACCTCATTTCAGGTTCCCAAGAACTTGTCAGCTTAGTTGATCTCTAACATTACTCACCTTGGTCATTGTCAATGCTTTGCCATCTTGGTTTATCTCCATATTCTGATAAATACAATCTGCCCCTGCCCAGTTGTGGCTGCCACCTTCTTTTAAAGGGAAGGGGGGAAGGTGGGAAATGATACATGTAAAGCTTTAAGAAGATATATTTATCAAAATTACCCACTTAGGAACTCAGGAATGCTAATGAAAAGTGTTAAGATGTAATTATTTTCCCATTTTAAGATTCAATTTTGCCAAGATATTAGGAGATACCATTTTCTAGAGCTAAGGCCCAACACGTAGACTGTGCCCTGTGCTTGGCATAACAATAATCCTTTGTGTTCTCCCTCTGGATGATCTCACCCTCTGGCAAAAATCACATAATTATTGTATTGCTTTGACCAGCACCAGGTGTTTTCTGAGCTGAGAGGTCATATCTCCTTGCTGTTATCCCTCTATTGTCAGGGCTACAGTTCACTGCATAGCCACAAGTATATAAATCAAGGTTCAGCCACGCTAAAGTGGGTCCCCTCCACTAGGAGTGGGGCTCTGGCACATGTGTCCTTATTTGCAAGCTATTTCCTTCACGTTGAAATCAAACTTCTGTTTGATTCCTGACTCTTCCGTTTCTAGCCTGCTTCGTTCAGCTCTAGCCACCCACAAATCAGAGGCCAGTTTGGCCCAGTTGACACTTTCTTGGCCTACCTTGTTTTAAAATAACTTGATTAAATAAAATCTTGCCCACACACTTTATTTGTTCACATGCCTGATGTGAATACTGAAGATACTATATTCAAATAACCCTGAACATAATGTGCAAAAGATCATTATTTGGGGGGGGGGGGCAAGAATCACCTACCCAGAAAAAAAAAAGATTATTTCTGCAATAAAAGTAAAATGGATTTTTTTAAATGATGGATGCCAAATAAATGAATTGCAAATAGACTGAAAACACCTGTAATGACTCTGAAATGGCAAATGGGGCTACATAACACCACCAAAATGTCCAGAAGAAAGAATTTAAAACTCCAGAAATCTAGATGTTTCTGAATACCTAGATGATAAGGCATCTTGAAACAAGATATAGTGTCTTATGCTGAGTTTTAACCTCATATTCCTAGGCTATTTGTCACTCTGTAGGTGCTATGGCTTACAGACATTAGGAGAGGGGCCATCAGTATCCAGGATCAGTGCAAGTGGAGCTCAGCTTGTGTCTGACTCTTAAAAGTTCTCGAACTAAAGGCTGTTCATTCCATGTAAGGACTGTAAGGATGCTGCCTTAGTCAGGGCCTCTTCGTACATCAAAGTCTGTCAAGCTGACAGATGAATTAGCTTTTGTTTACTCTTTTGTTTCCAATTGTAATATCCTTTATTTTTTCCCCCAGCATTCTTTCCCAACAACTGAAGAAGTCCTTTTTTTTTAACAACTGTCATCAATACGAGCCCTGATTTTTTAATTATTGGTTGACTTTAGCCTTGACTTAGATTTAACTGAGTACCAGTATCTTGCATTATCTCCTTTTGGAATAAATATTTCATATTTGTATGAAATGTTTTTAGGGGGCCATCTCCAGTTGCCCTGATCTGTATTTGTTACTAGACCCTCCTCTCCAGAGGGGAAAGTGAGGTTGATGATTTTTCACTGCTCTCTCTCACTTAAATCCAATTCACTTTCAAATCATGGCTTTACCTTTGTGACATCATAGTCCTCTTCAAGAATGAAGACCAAACAACATTTCATGTTTATGTTTGTAGAGGAAAGGATAAAAATTTTTAACTGACATTCACATGGCAGATATTTGTAAAGGACTTGACTCAGATTATCACATTTGGGCCTAGAAGTGAGATAACACCCTGAGTCAGATGTTATAGGTATTATCATGAGCATTATGCGAATATAGAAACTGACGCTTAGGAAAATGAAATGGTTTACCCATAGCACACAAGCAAGTACCAGAGAGAACCTAGATCTTCCAGTCACCAGGGCTAATAGTCTGCCACCGTATAACCATACTTTTCATAGTGGAGACAAAAGATTCTTTTGGGGGGGAGGGGGAATTGTCTTTTTTTTTTTAACCTCTTGTCCTTTTGTCACTACCCCAACAATCTTCCCAGTTCAGATCTCAGCCCAACTCCTGCTCCCAGCCCAACTGCCCCATGGGTCCTCATAGCTCACTCACCTTCAGAACTTCTCAGACATCCTTGCCTCAGCTATGTTTTACGTAGTCAGAGAAAATACATACATTTATGTATTCTGGGACTGGAGGACTTCTTAAATAACAAAAGAAACATTTCCTCTGATTCTGTTTTGTGATTTCTTTGCTCTTGGCAAAGTCTGGCTCATCAGAGAAAAATGAAGTCACTTAACCAGCGAGTTCTTTTCTGTTTCCTGCCAGGTAGAGATTGTATCATCCATCTTGGGGTTATTCTGTCCACGAAGACTTCTTATTTTAATGAAACTAATTTGAACGGGCCTATTATGTTCCAGGTTTCCAAATCACACATGCTCCCTTCCTCATGCGTATTCTCCAAAGATATTATTTCTATCACTCACGTAGTTTTTAATCCCTGCAACAAATCTAGGATTGGTCAAGTTATGTTTTAAATCATATATCTTTGGTAAATGTTGATGCCACTGACACATGACAAATACCAGTTCCCCTAGTCACTAAAATAGATTAAAAAAAAAAACACCCTGTCATGGCATGACCACTAATTCAGCAAAACCAAAACAAATAAGACAAATGGAGTAGTAGCAATATCTGGGAACATGTCTTGGAGAGTAAAATCTTTATTGCCTGTTTTTAGGTGGAATTTTTCCTAACTCCACCACTTGTCATTTCCAAATAAGTCTCTCATGCCAAGTCATGCTGATTTAGACATAGATTTAAGCAGCAAGGGACCTTTGAGGCAAAATCCAACCCATTCATTTTACAGACGGGAAAATGGAGATGCAAAAGTTCAGTGTTTGACCTAGAGTCATACCCTACTAAGTGTCAGAGGCAGGATTTAAATCTAGTTCTTTCTGATGCCCTATTCACCATACCATGGCTCAGCCTTCCTGAGGACAAAAAGAGTATGTGGACTTTCCTTATGTGCAGGGGCCTTCCTAAATTTGGTGGGAGTTTCTACAAGTCAACTATGAGAATCAGAAGGGTGTATAGAGGAAAGAGAACATGGAGAGAATGAGCTTGTTGGGATCATTCTTAATACCCAAAATGGAAAATAACCAGAAACAACTCAGGGACGAACTATGTAGTCCTTACTCTGGAAATCCCTCAGGATTGGCCACAGTTCTGACCCTTTATATTTAGAAGCCTCAATTCAAAAAGTTTCCAATTTATGAAGCTTCTGTAGAAGAAGGGAAAGACTGGCCATAAGGCAGCCCCAGATGAGGACACAGGGAAACTTTGCCTTTGGTGTGCTCAGCAAGACTGTCTACACCATTCCCACCTGCCTTAGTGTCATAACTCCTCTTTCACTTACTCAGGGTCCCAAGTCTTTCTCACTAATTCCTCTATAAAGCATGCTCTCAGGAACATTAAAATCATTAACTCTAAGGTAAACATAACCTTTTTCCTTTCCTTCCTTTCCTTCTTTCCTTCCTCCCTCCTTTCCTTCTTCCTTCTTTTCTTCTCTCATTTCTTCCTTCCTTTCTTTCTTTCCCATTCTTCCTTTCTGTTACCCTTTCTTTCTTCCTTCCTTTGTTTCTTTCTCTCTTTTTCTTTCTTTCTTTCTTTCTTTCTTTCTTTCTTTCTTTCTTTCTTTCTTTCTTTCTTTCCTTCCTTCCTTCCTCTCTTCTTTTCTTTCTTTCTTGACTTGGATCTCCTTATTTCATCAAGGCCAGGAGTACAATGGTACAGTAGATACCCATGGGCACAATACCAAGCCTGGGCAGCATAGTTTTGACAATTTTTTTTTCTGACCTGGACCAGTTTGCTTCTCCTTAGGCAGCCTGGCATCCTTCTGCTCACTCCCATATGCTTAACATATTCACGTGGGACTTAGTGTAGATACCCAATCACTCTCCAGAACTCAAGCAATCCACCGCCTCAGCCTTCCCACTGGCAGGGACTAAAGGCCAGTACTATCTCACTGGGCTAAGTTGCCTAACTTGAATCTTAATGTTTCTTTTTCTCTTAACTGTATTTTAATAGGGGACAAAACCTGAAGCCAAAGAGATGAGGCTCTAAGAGATGGCATTTCAGACATCAGTAAGTTTTGTAGATATGTTTTTGGTCAGATAACAGTATTCTGGGGAAGGGATGAGAAGGGAACCATCCCTTTGCTTATGACATAATAAGCATAATAGAATGCAAATTCTTTGAGAACTGAATTATTTAATTTGTTTTATTCTGAGTAACTAGAAGAGTGCTTGATATCCAGTAGGCATTTAATAAATGCTTATAGATTGATACAAAACTAGTAGATAGCTATCTAGTCTACCTAACTCGTAGGTTCAGTGTTATATAGACTAACATTATTGCATATGACAATTTTTTTTTTTTGCTGTTGTAGTTGGGGAGGGAGCAGGAGGATTAGACCTATAATTACATTGGTTCAGGGAACTCCCAGAGAAGCAGAATTCTTCTAGGAATAGAGATCTGTTTCCCCTCTGCAATTTGTAATCTTAAGAGAGTTGCTCGAGGCCTTCAGAAGTTAAGTTAAGAGTCATATGTCTGGTATGTGTCAGAGACAAAATTCGAACCCAGATCTTCATGAATCCAGGGCCAACTTTCTATCTACTATACCAGGCTCACTCAAGCAAACTTTGATTGTCTTCTATGCAACAGACTTTTACTGTCTACTAAAGTACAGTTATAAGAGGATGATTTATATGAGAAATTGCTTTCATTAAGTTATAGTCATGTCTTCCACAGTAGAATTTGAGGAAGAAAGTAGCAAAAAAAAAATCAAAACCCAAACAAACCAAAAAACAAAGAAGAACGTGACATTTTGGGTTGTTCCTTATCAATCTTCTATATCATTAGTGTTTCCTCAGAAACTACTACCTGGGTGGCCCTGGGTAAATGACTTCACTTACCTGAATCTCAGTTCCTCGTGTGCAAAATTATAGGTGGGAGTTGGGGATTGAACTACCTGGTCTTTCAAGTCTCTTTAAGCTTTAGATTAAGGTCCTAAGGCTGTTATGGAAGGAGGGATGTGTGTTTGGGGCAGAAGGGGTGGGGTTAGAGTTGGGAAGGCAAGGAGAAAGATCAGAAGGAGGATTCCATTTTCAAAATGACCAGACATCTGTCCTCTATTCTGGAAAAACAAAAACAAAACAAACAAAAATCCACTCTCCTGTCCCTATTCCAGGTGTCAGGACAGCCATTAACTCAGTTGGCTTCCGTTGTTAGTGAAAAGATTTCCTCCAAAGTAAATAATACACTTAAAACAAACAAAAATAAAAACAAAACCCCACCCACAAGCTCTGGGTATGTGTGCCCCACTCTCCTTATCAAGAAAGTCAGCAAAATGTAGAGCATCCTCTCAGCTCTAGCTAAGAGAAATGTCACTTGAAAATGGAACAATATTTGGCAGTTCATTTCCGTACGTGGACAAAACAGGCCTGAGGCTTCAGGAGGGTGTCTGAGTTTCACCAATTCAGCCAAATTGGAAGCATTCTCTCAGAGATGCTCCTTTACATTTTTCTACATTCCCTCCAAGTGCTAACTGCTTGGCAACAAAGAGCTCTAGGACATCCAATATTGATGACCCCTGGCTTCCAAAAGGAAAGACTGATGAGAGATAGGGAAGTTTTGAAGACAGTTCTAACTGTATTTTGAAAGAAAGCACGCTGATAAAAGGGTGGAGGTTGGTCCTTAATATTGAGCAGCTAAGCCTTGGAGTGAGAGCTGTTTTGTGATCCTCCAAAGGTGTACTTTTATAGGGGTGGGAATGAGACCTGTGATTCCATCCATATAGGGACCTCCACGGACTCCCTCTACAAATGAAAGACACCACCTTCTCTATGTCTTATGCTTTTCAGAAATCCCCTAGAAAACCAAGACATTAAACGTCCTGCCCAGGATTACAGAGCAAGGTATAAGTCAGAAGCAAGACCTGAACCCAGATCTTTTTGGTTTCAAGGATATGTCTCTACTGAACCACACTATTTCTCACTAAAGTCCTCTTAAAGGCCTCCCACTCTGTCACCCCCATTAGCTAGGACATTTGGGCAAGGTGCTTAGGAAACAAGGCTAAAGGTGGGGGTGGAGTGGGAATGCAGTGGGAGCAACTGGAAATAAAGGATGACGGGACCTTAGGTAAGCCTTGCATACCCTATGCAATAGCCATTTTGGGAAACTCTATGCTTATCATAGTATAATAGTATTTAGAGCTGTAAGGGGCACTCATAGTTATTTAGTACAACTCCCTCATTTCACAGAGAAGGAAAGTGAGGCACATTAACACCACCGCCACCCCTTGTATAACAAAGGCCATGTAAGTGTTAAGTAGCAGGGCAGAATTTGAACCCACATCCAATGAATCAATATAAAGCTTCTTTCCCCTTCTCACCACTTACACAACTACGAACTTAGCTCAGGCTATCAGTCATCACCACTTACTTTGTCTTGTACTAGACAACTTGTAACTTTTCTCTCTGCCTCAAGTCTCCCCTCATTGTAATCTCAGCTGCCAAGGTGATTTTTCTAAGGCATAGACCACACCACACCACTCCCTGCTCAGTGAGCTCCGGTGGTCCCCCAACACTCCAAAATCAAATATAAACGCCATTGTTTGGCATTTCAGGCTGTTCCCAACCTAACCTCTTCCTACCTTTCTAGTCTGATCTTTACTCTACAAGGTCTATATTCCAGTAATGCTGGCCTACTTGCACTTACCAAACACTCAATCTCCTATCTCTGAACCTTTGTACTAACTGTCATACCACTTCTGGAAAGGTCTAGCTCTCCCCTCAGCCTCTTGGTTTCTCTGACTTCCTTCAAAGATCAGTTCAAATCCTACCTACTCCAACCAGCCTTTCTTGGTGGTCCCAGACCGTAATGTCTTCCATTGTCAGAGTCTATGGGGCCATCTCCAGTCGTCCTGATCTTTATCTTGCCACCGGACCCAGATAAATCCAGAGGAGAAAGTGAGGCTGGTGACTTTGCACAGCCTTCCCTCATTTCAATCCAATTCATTTGCAAGTCATGGCATCACCTCCCTCATGTCGTGGTCCTCTTCCAGAACAAGGGATAAACAACAACAGTGTTCTATCTCTTCTGCATACATCTCATCTACTTAGTTATTTCCATGTTGTCTCCCATATTAAAATATGAGCTTCTTGAAGACAAAGACCTTTTTTTTCACCTTTGTTTATATCCCCAATCCTTGTCACAGTGCCTGGGAAATGGTTAGGGCTTAATAAATGCTTGACTAACTCACCGACTTATATGACATTGCTCTATTTCAAGGATTGTTCATATAATCTACATAGGCATTCCCTTTACCCATGTAGATCAAAACCCTAGTGTGCCTTATTAACACATTTTTAAGTTGTCATGGCCAAAAATCTTCATTACCTCATGGCCACACCCTTGGGCAATGGACCTCTCTACACTTACTACATTGGTACTCTGATAAGAGAGAAATAACAATTACATCCAGTCTATATTCAAAGACTACAGGGCCTACTGTCAGCCTTTATTAACTGGTCATATGAGCTGGTTGGCTGACTTCTGTCCTCTTGAAAGTAGAGAGGGCAAAAATCTTAACTAAATATGTACTGGACCTAGATAGACAGATACAGATAGACAAATAGATTGTTAGATAAAAAGATCTATAGACTGATAGATAGATTGATAGATGATAGAAAGATTGATAGAGAGCACATAGATAGACCTATACAGAGATAGATAGATAGATACATAGATAGATACATAGATAGATAGATAGTAGACAGATAAATGATAGATAGCTAACTAGCTAGGTAGATGGAATGAGAGAGAGACAGAGAGACAAAGACAGAGATAGAGAGACAGAGACAGAGAGAACACTACAGTGCTGAGAATACAAATACAAGTTGAATGGAAGTCCTTACTTTCAAAAAGCTCCTATTCTAAAGGGAGAAGATGAAACATAAAAAAAGAACTTGAAAGGGCTGAGAGGGGAGTAACACATCAGGGCAAAGCTGCTAGGGAGGAGAAAGAAAGTTGTAGTAGAAAGGTAGTTATTTTATAGGGAAGGAAGGAACAGAGTGGGAAAGAAGAACAGAGACCTTAGGAATTTAAGCGATATCCATTAGCTTTCTCCCCCCCCAAAAAATCTTCATTCTGAATAATGATATATTCTCTTCTGCCTTGCAGATTCACTCAGAGTTCTATTATGTATCCTCCTAAGACATTGTCTCTTGGCTCCCAAAGTAACCGCCTGTGAAAAATGGCTTTTATACGTCCTTTCCCTGTGGTCTTGCTTACATAACATGTCATTCATTTAAGGCATTCATGATTCCCAGATTCCAGGACCCAGCAGGATACTGTGTGAAATGTACTGCCCAAGGAAGCAGGGATTCAGAGCAGGATACTGTTGGCCTGCAGGGAGTTTCGAACTGTTAATGACCTGGACTGAACCATTTATACAGGCAAGTTCCTACGGTAACTTACTCCAGGGTACTCTCAGAGGCAGAGAGAAGAATAGGTTCTTCCATAGATTGTGGCATCACAAGATCAAGAGCTAGCAGGCTCCTTGGGCCATCTTGCTCACCTCCCTCATTTTACAGAGAACTGAGGCCAAGAGGCAGTGACCTATCCATGGACATATTGGTATTAAGCGTCCAAGTTAGAATTTAAACCCAAGTTCCCTGACTCCATAGCCAAGGCTCTCTCCACTGCACCATGCTGCCTCTCCTAAATCAATAATGGATAGTTATTAAGTGCCTGCTGTGTACAGAACATCGTATTATTCTCAGGGGAGAGGCAAAGATGAATATGATTTGGTCCCCTGCCTTCATTGAGCTTTTTTTCTATTAGGAGGATGAAAAAGCAAATGCATATGATACTGTGCATAAGAATGATAAAAGAATGAACGTCCAGTCAACAAGCATTTATTATGTGCCTATCGTGAGTGCCAGGCAGTGAAGTAAGTACCTGGCATACAATGAAAGGTAAAAAACAGTTCCTGCCCTCCAGGAGCTCACAATCGAATTACAAAAAATGAGTGGAAACAAAGCGTCATAGAGGGTAAAGTCTTGTTCATGAAGTTAATGAATTATATAATATGTAAATAAATGTTCTTTTATTCATTTGAAATGCAGCAAAAATGCAGGTATCTGAAACTCTTGGGAAATAAATTATTCTGGCAAGTCAATTTTTCTGGATAGTGGAGAAATACCCTTTTTATCATCTAATCAAATTCTCTTCATCATTTTACCTAAATTTAGTCTTTTTTAGCTTTGATTTATTAAACAAATTTTTCATTTTGTATAGAAATCTTGCTTAAATTTTTATATACTTTCCTGTTTTCATAAATAATTTAATAATTTAACATTTTGCTGATTCTAGAAAATAAATTCTGGTCTTTGAGACTATTTGCTTTTGAGGGGATTTTCTTTGTCCCTTTTCTTGCTATCAGATGTTGCTTCTTGCTGTGGCCAGTGTAACTTTCCATGGTAGCTTCACTCTCTTTTTGATATGCTATTTTTAATCTTCTAAAAGCTTGAAAATTAGGTATTATTCAGTCATGTCCAACTCTGTGACCCCATTTGAGGTTTTCTTGGCAAAGACACCAGAGTAATTTGCCATTTCCTTCTCCAATTCATTTTATAGATGAGGAAACTGAGGCAATCAGGGTTAAGTAACACATAGTGTTTAGAGCCAGATTTGAACTCAGGTCTTCCTGAATCCAGGCTCAGAGCTCTATCTACTGTGTCACCTTGCTGACCCAGAAAATTAGATAAGCAAGCCTGCTAGAATTAACCATAAAATAAGAGTAAATAGACTCTTTGTGAGGGCCTCAGGGGCTTTCCTAAGGGTCAAATACATGAGGTCTAAGTACAAAATTTTCAACTTTTATTTTGGCTTTTCACAGTTCTTTTTAGATAATAGTAACCAATATTTATATTGTACTTTCAAGTTTATGATGTGATTTTTATACATCAACTATTTGAACCAGATTTGATATTTGTTTTATAAGAATTTCATATTTAGTTATTTCACCCCTGCGGCTGCAGTACAGGGGAAAGAGGACAAGCTCTAGACTTAGATGACCTGGGTTCAAATTGTGCTTCTGAGACTTCCTTCTTCTATGACCTTGACCAAATAATTTTTTCTGCGTTTGTTTCATCATCCATAAAATGATGGCATTGAACTAGACAGCACCTTAAGTCTTTTCCATCTTGCCAGCCATGATCCTCCTTTATTTATGATTCTGGAAGACGGGTATGCTCCTGGGAGGCAGGATTGTTTCATTCATTGTCCTTGTCTCCTCAAGGGCCTGGCCCGCAGTAGGTCTTTAATAATTGCTGACTGATTTTGTTCTTGTATCTCCAGCGCCAGACACATATGATACTTAATCACTGCTTGTGTACTGATTGATTTTGTCTTTGCATTATCTTTTTCCCATCCCAGTGCCTTGAATAGTGCCCAATGCATAGCAGGTGTTTAATGAATGCTGTTGAATAAAGTCACCTAGAACAACCAAAGGTTTCCACAATCCCAGATAAAGAACATTCCTACAAAATGGAACTAACCCACTGGAAGATGATCCAGAAGGAAAATTTCCCATGACCAGTCATGCTTGTAAGCAATGGCAGAATTTAAAGGAGAGTGATTGAGAAATAAAATATCTAGGACTTCCTAGACCTTTCAAGTATGGTAATCAGCTAACAACATTAAAAAATTCACTTAGGGTTCCCCCAGTAAATAACATCCAATTCTACATTCAAGTCACATTGCTTGTGTGTGACTGATTTAATTTGTGATGTCAGTATCCATAAATGAGCCGCTAGGAGGGCAGGGTCAGACTATGGCAAAGACCAACTGGGCAGTTGTCCAGTGGTCTGTAAGATTCCTTGATTCCCTCCATCCATGTAGCCCCAAACACACACACACACACACACACACACACACACACACACACACACGTAACAATCTTTCCCACCTCCAATCTCAAATACCACTTTGCTGGTACATCTCTTAAGCACTTCACATAAGGAACGGGGAATGTTTTCACTTTTTCTTTATATCTGCGGGACTTAGCACAGTGCCTGACATATAGTAAGCACTTAATAAATGCTTGTCAAATGATTATCATGTGCTATTTCACATTATACTTACTTATCTGTGTCTGTCACCCCTTTCCCTTCTCACTAAATTATAAACACTTTGAGAACTGGAACGATATGTTTCTTAATCTTTGATTTCCCGTCACCCACTGGCAGAGAAATCTGCATATAGTAAGTACTTTATAATATTGAATTGATTTGGATTTTACCAAGGGTCATGATAGTGACAGCTTGGTGTCACGGCAGTTTAGCTGGTTGATTTTGTGAAGATCATTCAACCTTGTTATTGAGATGGCCAAAACAGCCTGACATTTGACTTAGTTCCAATCCAGATAAAAATCAGATCATTTTCTAAAGTTACCTTCCCATTATCCGTGAAAATTCTCCTAACAGTTGGGAATTTGAAGTTAGAAAACACTGTTTGCACCTACGTACTTAGTATTTGTTAGCAAGTTTTCTCATTCATACAACTGGGCCTTAGGCACAGACTGGAAGATTTCTTTGGTTACTTCCAATTCTAATAGTCTATGACTCTATGAACTCTAGTCACGATCAGAGTTGAGGTACAACATTTGTGTCCCTTGGGAAAAAATTCTTTTGAAGTGCACTTCTTCTGTGTTCCTATTTACTGAAGACGTTACATCTTCATTGGCTACAAGTAAGTATCTATATAACATGGAGAGTAGAATTTTCTGAATTAAAAATAGAAAGATTTATTATTTTTTTAAAAGATAATATTAAAGAGTATTCTTTGTTACATCCTCTGTTGGTTGTACCTGAGGCAGCTGGCTTCCTTGCTTACTCCTACTCCCAACTCAGTTCACAACTTCCTACCTCTTAGAAGTTTGGACTGGAAAGCCAAAAGCTAGTAGAATGTCACAGATGAAAGGGACCTTAGAAATTAACCAGACCAACCTAATTTTATAGAGTAGGCAACCTGAGTCCCAGAGAATTGGTGTAATGATTTGCCTAAGGTTATTATTTAGCAGTAGAATATGAACTTTCTAGTTTTACTACATATTACTACACATTACTACTTTTCTGCCATTCTTTGTTCCAGATAATTGTATTGGAATTTATGTATCTGTTTATCTATCTACCTATTTAACAATCATCTATATATAGAAACATATATACACATATATTTGCACACACATGTATTCATACACAGATATGTACATTATAGACATACCTATCATTCACATGTATACTACTTGCACCCAACATATACTATATTCCATATGTATATGGACATGGACATGTGTATGCGTGTATATAATACATACATATTGAGTTCATAAACTCCAGGTTGAGAACCTCTGCGCTAGGGAAAACCTTTCCTATTTCTTTTAAGAATTAGTACTTCCTCTCCTATCTTAACATTGTTATTGTTGTTGTTCAGTCATTTTTCAGTCTTGTCCAATTCTTTGTGACCCTATTTGGGGTTTTCTTGGCAAAGATACTGGAGCTGTTTGCCATTTCCTTCCCCAGCTAATTTGACAGATAAGGAAACTGAGGAAAACAGTTAAGCGACCCGCCCAGGGTCACACAGCTAGTAAGTGTCTGAGGCCAGATTTGAACTCACAAAGAGGAGTCTTCCTGGTTCCAGGCCTGGCACTCTATCCACTGCACCACCTAGCTGCCTTCTTCACATTATAATGTATATATTTGTCTGTTTACATGTTGTATCCCCCAGTAAAAGGTAAGTTCTTTGAAGGAAAGGGTTAATTTTTTTTTAAAGAATATGCTTACTGTAAGCTCAGTGCTTGGCTCTCTCCCTTCCATGTAGTAGATGCTTAATAAAAGGTTGTTTAATTATATTATTAGATTAGATTGGATCAGATTAGGCTAGCTAGAAGTCAGATTTCCAATGCTGTTTCCACTACGCCACTCTGGCAGCAGCGGGCTCGCTGAGAGAGAAGGCAGAGCCAAAGAGAGCTTTTGTAAACAACGTCAACTTGTGTATCTTTTCCTTCCAAGTTTCTCCATGTGAGCTCCCAGGGGCCAACACTTATAAAGACCTAAACAAGCATCAGCCCATATCAGGACAAGCTTTAGTGACACTCCACCCATCACACACAGCTCCCCTTGTCCCACCTCATCAGGACCATCCCAGAAATAGCTGGAAAGAAACAGTTCATTAATCAGAGGTGCCTCTGAATTCACCTTAAAAACATCAAAGCAGCTACTGACACTCCTGCATTTTTAATATAGATAAGTTTCATAGAAGATGAGCAATTTCTCTCAATTCCAAGCAGAAATAAAATCAGCTAGAGATTGTAAGAAAAACAAACCTGCCTGAATCTCTTTACTGACGAACATATACAATTATGAGAGAGATGTCATTTCAATGAGTTTCATCACAGAGTGTTAGTTCAGAAGTGACTGCCAGTGAAGCAATTAGCATAAATAGCATTTTATTTTTTATAATTTGGAGTGCGTTATTGGGAGGAGTAAACAAAACATCTTCTGAGACTAAAAGAAAGCTAAGACAGAAATGCAGCTAGGAAATAATTAAAAAGCCAATAGATATTGGCATAAATTTAAAATTTTCCATCCTCTCTACTGCTGCGTGCACCATACACATATAAGATTGAGACTAGGAAGGACATAGGGAAGGAAGAAAACAGAGTTCTCCGTGTGTCCCAGAAGTAACTCTGAGGTATAGGATATGGCCAAGGGGAAGGGGAGAAGGAGGAGATGGCATTTTCAATTTGCTGTTCAGTAATCCCAAGGCAAAATGTATATACCAATCAGTCAACAAACATTTATTAAGTACTGCCTGTGTTCCAAGCACTGGAGATATAAAAACATCTTGCCCTCAAGGAGCTTCCATTCTACATGATGTCTGCTAAAGGTGCACCACTTTGGTTACTCAAAGTGTCTTGGGAACATAAGATCACATACTGAGGATGGAAAGAGACATTTTCCAGCCCCTCATTTTTACAGACATGGAAATTGAGCTTCACGGAGATCAGGAAACTTGCTCAAGATCACATGGGTAGTAAGCTTCAGAGATTTAAACACAGGTCCTTACTCCAGAGTCCATGTTCTTCTTATGCCTCTTACCATCTATTTTCTTTTCGCAGCAGCATCTGTGTTCAGGGAGGAGGGCAGGAATGGTATCTACTTCATAAATGGTATCTGTCCTCTAAAGATTCAAAGAATGAACAACAGGTGGTATTTCCTTATTTGTTTGAGGTCCTGACTTATTTACCTTACTATACCATGACATTTAAAAAGGTTCAAGAAACATAGTTTCTGAGTAATTTAATTATTTTATTAATAAGACCAGCAGGTTATTAATAAAAGAGATGGTCATTTGGCTGTCTCTCTTAAACCAAAGACAATCATGGTAGTGGAGTCACAGTTTATATACCCTTCAAAACTATAGGTGGGCCATCGAACAGCAATCCAATCTGACTGTTTAATATGATTGGAGGTGGGCTATGTTAAAATGAAGAGCTGAATATCTCTTGGATAGGGAAAGTGTCTCTATACCAATATGAGGAATTTCGCAAAAGGGGAGAGCCTCTGAATCTCCCCAAGATATTGGTTATTAATCATCATTTCTCACAATACTGTGGTTTCTTTGTGGCCAGAGACAGTGTCTAATACCTCTACTGACCAGCCCACAGTTCTCATTCCTTCCCCCCCTCCCCAAAGACTTGCCTCAGAATATTCAGGTACTAAGTAGCAGAGATGGAATTCAAATCCAAGTCTTCTGAATCCAACTCCAGTGCTCACTCCTCTGTACTGGAACCTGAAAGAGTCAACAGGCAATGCTTGTGATTATTGAATTCATCCACTAATATAGTACAATGGGTAGGCTACGTGGCTTGGATTCAGGAAGACTGAAGTTCAAACTTATGAAAGCTACTGGCCATGTGACCTTGGACAAGTCACTTAACCTGTTAAGTGACAAACAAAACTCTTATAACAAATATGCAAAATGTAGGAGAACAAATTTCCACATAGGCAGTGTCATGTTTCTCATCTGTAAAATGAAGGATTTGGACTCAGTGGTTTCTGGGTCCCTCACATCTATGCTTTAATGATATTAGATTGTATGGAAAGGAGCAAAGTTCTGTAAGATATCCCTTTGCCTATAATTTCCTCCCGATGTTAGTGAAATGAGACAGACTTGGCATTCTCTCTTGCCATGCCCGAGATCAATGAGACTCAGCGGCTCATCTCCCCAAACAGTTGTTATTTTTCTAACTTGCCTCTGGGCTTTGAGTACTACAAGGCCACTGCTGATCAGAGTGAACAACAAGATAGAAAACCACATCAAATCAATGCAGGCCTTAAAGAGCTTCAAAAAATCATCTGAGAGCAATCTTGATTCCTCAGGCTTCAAAGGTCAAGCAGAAGTATACTCCTAACCCAGCATGAGAAGCACAAATCCAGGGAGTTGCCATAGCGCCAAGAACAGTGATTGTGTCTGGAAACCAAGCTCCAATTCCACTGCTAACTGGTACTGTGACCTCGGGGTAATGACTGATCCTCTCTGTGTCTCAGTTTCCCCATCTGTATAATAAAGGACATATGAAGAAAGATGCAATCCACACCCAGAAAAAAAGAAATGATAAATAGAAGTATGGATAGAATAATTATATACACACATAGATACATAGATACACACACACATACACACACCTATTTGTATCTAACGGTAGCCATCTCTAGTGTGGGAGGAGGGAAAGGGGAGAAAAAAAGAGGAAAAAAATTTGCATGATAATTTTATTGTATATTTGAAAGGAATAGCAAGTTGTGCATAGTAGTTTTGCAGTTTCATGGGCAGTCATCTTTTTTATTTTGTACTATGTTATGAAAATATTTGATTCACTCCATAAATTAAAAATAAAATAAATAAAAAAGGACCAGATGAGTTCCACAGTCCCTTTTATCTCTGACTGTCTGTGATATGTCTCTCTTGATGTGTCTAACTCAGAAAATCACCAAGGGAGAAGAAAGTGGTAAGAATGCAAAGGTCAGCATGCTTCCATGGGCATGACCACATGTCAAGGATGCTCCAGATTCACACTTCACATAGGGGTTGGACTAGATGGGAGACATTGGGGTACAGTGGAAAGACTACAGGGGAAGGAGAAGAGAGAGAAAAATAAATGTTTGCTATTTAAAAAAATAATTTAAGAAATTTTTAAGGTTGATCTTTCCTCCATGTAAATCACCAGTGGTTCTATATTCTTTACACTCCTGAAGCTCAGAGTTACTACTGAAGCCTGTGGGTTATAAGTCGTGTACTACAGAGCATTGGATGGTCACTCTCTTGGAAGAGGGGAAAGGCAAAAAGGATCTGTGTTTTTGAATACTGATTCTGCTATTTACACTTCTTTGACCTTAATTGGACAATTGCTTATCCTCTCTCAGACTCAGTTTCTCATTTGCAAAATGAGAGGGTTAGACAATATAATCTCTATGGTTGCTTCCAACTCTAACTCTGTGATCCTATGTCTCTTAGACATAGGGCAGCTAGGTGGTACAGTGGATAGAGCACCAGGCCTGGAGTCAGGAAGATGTGTCTTCCTGCGTTCAAATCTGGCCTCAGTCACTTTCTAGCTGTGTGACCCTGGGCAAATCACTTAATCCTGTTTGCCTCATCTCTAAAATGAACTGGAGAAGGAAATGGCAAACCACTCCAGGATCTTTGCCAAGAAAACCCCAAATGGGGTCATAAAGAGTCAGACATGATTGAAAACAACAATAACATGTCTTTTGGGGTCCTTCCTAACTCTGAGATGCTCTGACAGGAGGGAACATAATAAGTACATGGAAGTGACGTACAAGTTGTTTGCTTTTGATCCTCCTCGAGAATGAACTTCTGGTGCTCTGTAGTCCATAACTCATAGCTGTAGGCTTCACTGCTACTCAGCTTCAGGAATGCAAATAATATAGAAGCAATTTACCTGGAGAAAGGACCAACCAGAAGAAGAATTTCTTAAATTATTTTTAAAATAAGAAGTATTTGTTTTCTCTCCCTTCTCCCTACCCTCTCTTGAAGAAGAAAAATGAAAAACAAAACCCTCATAACAAATATGCATAGTCCATCAAAACAAATTTCACATTGGCTGTGTCTGGAAAATGTGTCTCATCCCACATATTCAGCCCACTGCTTGTCTGGCAGGAAGTGGACCTAATGTTGGAGTTGGTAAAGTTTGTCTTCAGCTCGGCTCTTCCTGGCCTTACTGCACTCTCTCATCTCTTCTCACTGCACCCATCCAGTCTCCTCATGCTTTATCTGGT
The DNA here is from genome assembly GCF_003287225.1 of Phascolarctos cinereus. Lineage (NCBI taxonomy): Eukaryota > Metazoa > Chordata > Mammalia > Diprotodontia > Phascolarctidae > Phascolarctos > Phascolarctos cinereus. The sequence goes on from NW_027556180.1 coordinate 62,394,930, forward strand.
TCCTTTTGCCAGGGAAGAAATCACCTGATAGATGGTAGTAACAATAAGGGATGTTTACATAAGGCTTTCCGGTTAACAAAATATTTTTTCTGACAATATTGAGGTAGACAGTGCAGGTACTATTGAAGGCTCAGAGGCAAAAACAACAAAAACAACAGTTAACAACAAAAAAGCTTGCCCAACATTAGCCATGGGGCAGCGAGGTGGATAGAGCACTAGAACTGGAGTCAGGAAGACTCATCTTCCTGAGTTCAAATCTGGCTTTAGACACTTACTAGCTGTGTGGCCCTGGGCAAATCATTTAACTCTGCCTCAGTTTTCTCAGCAATTAGGCGGCACAGTGGCTAGAGAGTGCCAGGCTTGGAGTCAGAAAGATTCATCTCCATGAGTTCAAATCTGACCTCAGACACTGACTAGCTGGGTAACCTGGGCAAGTCACTGAACCCTATTTGCCTCAGTTTCCTCACCTGTAAAATGAGCTGAAGAAGGAAATGGGCAAACCACTCCAGTATCTCAGCCAAGGAAACCCAAATGAGGTCATGAAGAGTCAGACACAGCTGAAATGATTAAATAACAACAGAAGTTATCCAGCCAGAGAGTGGCAGAGCTGGTATTCAGATCTAGCAGCACCACCCTCTTCAACTCTCCACCAGCATCTACCCTCCAGCATCCCGAAAAACACCTGTTTTTATAATGCCTCAGAGGCAGATTAGTGAAGTGTACAGAGAGCTGGCTTGAAATCCTAGAAGACCTGGGGTCCAATACTGTCTCTGACACAGACTGGCTTTGTACCCCTAAACCTCTTAGTCTCCCCTTTGTACTCCTTTGTACCCCTAAACCTCTTAGTCTCCCTTTGTCCCCCAATTCTCTAAGATTCTAAATTTTAGAGAAGGTACTGACCTGCTTGGTAGAGGGAGCTTATGCCTTGGTAAGGTCTTCATCCCTTTCCCCTTCACTTATAAAGTTCTTTCCATTCATTATCTCAGTTGATCTCAGCACAGTGAAATAAGCGAAGTGTTGTAATACCGATTTGACAGAGGAAGAAACTGAGACTCAGAGAGATCTGTCCATCTGTCAAAGGATCAAATTTTAATTCCAAATGACCAATGTTGACCACAAATAAATTGCTAATGATAAAATCATGAGCATCAGTGGTCCTCTATCTACCAAGCTGTAGCTGTCTTCTAAAGCCCACTTTAATGTTCCATGAAGTCTTCACTTCCCTCCCCAGCTCCAAGCAGAGGAGTAATGACCTCTCCTGAGACAAGACATAAAACTTAGTTTTACAACTCCCCAATGGATTTATATAATAGTATATCTGGTAGGAACTAGAATTGACTTGTTATCCCCTCTAAACTGCATACTCCCAAAGGATGGGGTGAGAAGTTTTCTTATCTGGACTTCCTATCTCTCTCAATGAAAACATTGATTAAGCAATTATTATGTGCTGAGTCCAGGGTCCCCTGGGCAGATTCCAGCTTCCTGTGTGAGAATGAGGAAGAGGGCTAGAGTGTAGGCAATATAGTTTGAACATAGTGAGGAAGTGCTCTGCACACAGTAGATGCCTAATAAATATTTGTTGTTAATCCTTGTTCAGAGTGAATAAAGGCTCTAACTAGTATCGCTGCAGGAGTTTTCTCTAACTAGAAGACAGACTGGCCCTTCCTGGAGAATCTTGTCTGGGTTGATTCTGAACTTCTCTTCTGATTCAAATGTGAGGAGAAAATGAGATTGCAAATTTCTCTGAAATCTTAAAAGAAATATAGAAACCAAGCTATTATTAATACAATAAAACTTAGTATCACTATAATTTAGAGCTAAGCATTCTATTTGAATGTCAGATAAAAAGAATCACAAGTGCAAAAAAGACAAAAACTAATGTATGTAGCTTTAATTGAAATGTTTTAAAGTGTCTTCTTTCAGTAGCTAACAAAATAATTACCAACTGGTCACTTTTCAGTACCCCTCCTCCTTAATTTCTTCACTGCATTTCCCATGCTCTAAAGATTGCAGGGAATGTAAAGTTCATTCAAACCAACCCTCTCAACCCCAGAGATGGGGCTCAGGAGAGCTGCTTGTTAAAATTTCAATGTGAACATTTACACTTTAGAACCCAGCAAATATTACAAATCAGGGCTTGATGTATTGTTTTATTGATTGTCCAGACTTAAGAAAGTGACAGATACAATATTAATAATGCAGATTAAACTTAAACATTTGTCAGCACACCCCCACAGAGATGTCAAGCGACTTGCTCAACCAAGGTTGCTTAGGTGATGTGCAGGAGAGCCAAGATTCAAAAGATTCCAGACCCAGGCTCTTGCCACTTCACCATACTGCCTGTTATCATCTTCTCCTTTGAAAACTTATCTCCTCTTCTGGTGGTCATAGAGTCATTTTAAGCTGAAAGACTCCTTAGAGATCATCTAGTTCAACCTCCATCATTTTATAGATGAAGAAATTCAAACAGAGAAATAAAATGGCTTTTGCCAGAAATGGCAAGGTACATCGTCTGACTACAAATTTAGAGCTACCCTTTCACCTCTGCTTTGATGTATGTATTTTTTCCCCAAGAGATCTTATCATCTCTCTAGTTTCATAAGTCTTGTGTCAACTATTCTCAATTATTATTCCAACTTTTTCCCCAACCATCAGTTCTGAATAATTCCCTGATGCCTATTGGATATTTCCAAATGGATGTTCTACTACTTCACACCCAATATCTGTGAAATTTAACTCTTATCTTCATGCTAAAACAGTTCTTTCTGGCTTTCCCATTCTATTTACTGCCTTCCTTCACTCACATTCAAAACTTCTACCTTGCCTAATGTCTCATAGTTCATCCCTAGTAACCAAGTCCCCATTAATTCATCCTTCACATTTTCTTTGATATATTTTGCTTCTTTGATAGGGGCAGCTAGGTGGTGCAGTGGATAGAGCACCGGCCCTGAAGTCAGGAGTACCTGAGTTCAAATCCGGCCTCAGACCAAAACACTTGACATGTACTAGCAGTGTGACCCTGGGCATGTCACTTAACCCCAACTGCCTAAAAAAAAAAAAGGAAAGAAATATAATCACTTTGATGTAGATACTCTGTCCAGTGGGGAAATCCCAGGTTTTCCATTCTTTCCTACCCTGTGTAATACTTGCCTATTTTTTCTCATAAATCTTTCCCAGGAAGTCCAGCCAATGTACTGGATGGTGGAGATGAGGGTGGGGAAGGGAATGTCTCTAGATTTCTTAACATTATAGGAACAATTATAGGAACAAATGGTTGTTCATATATGCTACATAAGCAGTGCTCCTTTTTCAATCATACGTGTATTTAATGGTATCATTTATATTGCTCCTTGGGTACCCTTCTCTATTAGTACTTCAGCCTTTTTGCAGCTGCCATAGAACTCTCTGTTGCTCTTTGTGTGAAGTGAAATTTTAATTCTTTAGAGCCTGTACTATTCCAGTAGTCAGAGACAATATAGCATATCTGGAAGAATATTGGTGTTAAAAAAGAAAGATTTTTTTTTTAATTTAAGGAAGAAATTTGGGGTGCTTTTACATGATAGAATTTGTTGAATTCAATGCAATCTGCTCTATTCCTTTTATTCAATTCTAAATTTACCCATCTGCAGTATCATCCCAGGATATAGAGTCTGCACTAATGGAGTGGTTGAATGGGTGGTCCAATCAACTGGAATTTGTAGTTTAGACAATAGGTATTTTTCATCTACTTGGTTTTTCTTGCATAGGTAATTAGACCAAATTCTTTTGTATGATTCTGTATCTTGTTTAGGAAGTTTCCCAGGCATCAAGTTAATAAGTGTTTATTAAGTGCCGGGCACTGTGCCAAGTGTTAGGGATACAAAAAAAGGCAAAAAAAAACCATTCCCTAACTTCAAGGAGGTCACAGTCTAATGGGGCTCAACACAATCAACCTAATGTCATTTACAAACAGGAACATCTGTAGTCTTGCAATTACTGATGATGATGATGATGATGATGATGATGATGATGATGATGATGATGATGACGATGACATCTGGAGCTGTAATTTTAACTGTGTAGTTTCATTAGTTTCTACACCTTTAATTTAGAAACTCATCATAGAAGATACCATCTATGCAGATCAGCAGCACCTCTATAACCTAATAATTTTAGAGTGTTGCCTAGCACAGGGATATTAATTGACTTGTTTAGACTCACACAGCTAGTATGGGTTAGAATCAAGGCTTAAATTTAAATTTTGCTGACTCCCAAGCTGGCTATTGTGCATACTTTGCTATGGTAGGGACAGTGTGGTAAAGTAGGAAGAATGCTGGATTTAGACTCAAGGGAGCCCTGTGTATAATAAGCATTAAGTATATATTGAATTTATGTCTCTTATGCCTGTTTCTTTCATTCCATTTCTGCCCCCACCAACCTGGTGCAGCCTCTTATGCCTGGATTATTGTCATTGCCTTCTGATCCCCTTACCCATTCTAGTCCTTCCAAAACAACACTACTAGGTTAATTTCTAAAAATGTTGCTTTTATGTCATCCCTTTGTTCAGAAACATTCAGTGGCTCCTTCTTGCCAATTATTAATAGCCGCTCACATTTATATAGTCATTTAAAGCTGACAAAGAATTTTCTCCATAATGACCCTATGAAAAAGGCAGTATAAATATTTAAAGATGAGGAAAATGAGGCATTATAATAAAGTGACTTGACCATGGTCCCGTGACTACTTATCAGCAAAACTGATATTCAAACTTACATCTCCCAGTACCAGGTCCAGTTCTACCGTAATTTCTCCTTAAATTAACATGTAAGTCAAAGTAAATGAAAGGAGAGTTCAGAAAGTATCTATCGGGATAATCTTTGCTTTTGTAATTCTATCATTCAATTCTATCATACAAAACCACCTGCTTCCATGAGATTTACCTAAGATACTTTAAATCCTTGAAAGTAGGAACTTTGCTGGGTTTTTTAATCTTTGTATGCCCAGTATGTATTACTGTGCCTGGAACATAGAATGATCCTACTAAATTCATGTTGAATAGAATCGGTGACGAAGTTAGCGTTTCCTCTTGCATCTCATAGCAGGCAGACAGATGGATACAGGATTTCTTAAGCACTTCTCATGTGCAAGGCACTAGACTAAGCATAGAAGATGCAAATACAAACATACAACACTGATCCTCGAGGAGCTTGCCTTCTAGACAATACACAAATGTATGAGGAAAGCACATCCACATATGGACCATGGCGAGAAGACTGAAGAAAATGGAAGCCTGGTTTCCTTGGAAGATAAGGCAAGTTGCTTACCTATGGTGGCAAGGGGCAGGGGGCAGGGGGCAGGGTCAAAATCAAGTTTCTCATTGGGTCGAGGCGCTCTAAGACTGAGGACAAAACCAAACAAGAAATAGAGAACATTATAAGATGCAAAATGATTTTGATTATATTAAATTACAAAGGTTTTTCATGAAGAAAACCAATGCAACCAAGATTAGAAGAAAAGCAGAAAGCTGAGGGAAAAAGTTTACGTCAAGCATCTCTGAAAAAGGCCTCATTTCTCAAATATATAGAGAACTGAGACAAATTTGTGAAAATACAAGTCATTGCCTGATGGGGAGATAGTCAAATGGTATGAATAGGCAGTTTTTAGATGAAGAAATCAAAGCTATCTATAGTCATATGAAGAAAAGATCTAAATCAATATTGATGAGAGAGATAAAAATTAAAACAATTCTAAGGCACCACCTCACACCTATCAGATTGGCTAATATAAGAGAAAAGGAAAATGATAAATGTTGGAGGGGATGTGAGAAAAATGGGACCCTAACGCACTATTGGTGGAATTGTGAACTAATCCAATCATTCTGGAGAACAATTTGGATATATGCCCAAAAGGCTATAAATCTGTGCATCCCCTTTGCTCCAGAAATACCACTCCTAGGTCTATAGCCCAAAGACATTTTTTAAAAAGGAAAGGGATCTGTTTGTTCAAGAATATTTATAGCAGCTCTTTTTGTGGTGGCAAAGAATTGGAAATTGGATGAATTGGATGTCCATCAATTAGCAAATAGATGAACAAGTTGTGGTATATGATTGTGATGGAATACTGTGCTGTAAGAAGTGACAACCAGGATGCTTTCAGAAAAACCTAGACAGACTTAAATGAACTGATGCAAGGTGAAGTAAGCAGAATCAGAAGAACACTGTACACAATAACAGCAATATTATAGAATGATCCACTGTGAATGACTTGAATATTCTTAGCAATACAATGATCCAAGAAACTTTTAAAGGACTCATGATGAAAAATGCTATCTACATCCAGGAAAAAAGCTGAATGCAATCTGAATGCAAATTGGAACACATTATTTTCCACTTTTTTTTCATGGATTTTGTTTTGGTCTGTGTTTTCTTTTGCAACATGACTAATATGGAAATATAGTTTGCATGATTACATATGCAAAACTTATATCAACTTGCTTACCATCTCAGGGAGAGAGGGAGAGAATTTGGAAATTAAAAAGTTTTTAAAAGCGTATTAAAATTTGTTTTTGTATGCAATTGTGAAAAAAATACGTCATCCAAAAGAAAAAAAAGAAGAGTGGGCCACAGTGTGAATTGTTGTTGCCATCACTCTCTATATGACCAAAGAAAAGGCTGACTGGCCATGCTGCACTTTAGACCCAGGAGCATAGATTCAGAACTAAAATGAGGTCTTGGAACTTACATATTCAACTTCCAGATTTACAGTTTATGGAAAATGGAGTCAGAGGCTAGATATTGTTAAGATTTTTTTGGTTGTTATTAGTATTACTACTACATAACAGCATAGATTTAGATGTGAAAGGGAATTTGGAGGTCATCCAGTCCACCTCCCCCTCATTTTGAAGTTGAGGAAACTGAGACCCAGGAACGTTAAGTAGTTTACCCTCAGGTCATATGATAGGGTAAGTAGCAAGGCTGAGATTCAAACCCAGATTTTTTGGCTCTAAATTCCATACTTTTGAAATAAATAAGTCCAAGCTGGAACTCCTTTTCCCCAAATCCAGAAATTGTCTTCAGATAGAAACAAGTGTTGGGAGAAGCTATGTGGTTTGGGAAATATAAGGCTACCCTAAAATGAAGCACTATTAAGTAGACAGACTATGAGCCAGTATTTATTCTTCATGAGCCAAAAATCCAACATGATTTGCTTAGCTGAGCAGTCAGAGCTTAAAAAAGACTAAGGTAAATAGCAAAATGGTTCTGACTTCTTGGTTTAAAACACCAGTGACTTTGGAAAATGTGTTTGAAATCAGTGGTGAAGAGTGGCCTTAAGATTTTGATTCAGGATTCCTATTTACAAGACTGCTTCTGTCAAAATGGAAAAGATTGGTCTTTTCCCCATTTCCTTCCCAGAGCATCTTCTCTTTTCTTTTTTTTCTCAATCAATTGAATTTTATCTTATTTTTAAAACAGTTTATTTGAAGTTTTGAGTTTTAAATTCTACCCCTGCTTCCCTCCCTTCTTCTTCTCCCCACTCCTGGAGATGGTAAGCAATCAGATACAGGTTATACATATGCAATCATGTAAAACATTTCCATATTAGTCATTTTGTACAAGAACACTCGAATAAAAGAAAAAAGAAATAAAGTGAAAAATAGCACACTTCAGTCTGTATTCAAACAATATCAGTTCTTTCTCTGGAGACAGATAGTGTGCTTCATAATTACTCCTTTGGGAAAGCTAAGTTGTTCACAGTTCTTCATCTAACAATATTGCTGTTCCTGTGTACAATGTTCTCCTTGTTCTATTTACTTCACAGTGCATCAGTTCATGTAAATCTTTCCTGGTTTTTCTGAAATTATTGTGTTTGTCATTTCTTATAGCACAGTAATATTCCATTACAATCATATACCACAACTTGTGTAGCCATTCCCCAGTTGATAGACATCCCTTCAATTTCTAGTTCTTAGCTACCACAAAAGGAGCTGCTATAAATATTTTTGTATAAATAAGTCCTTTTCCCTTTTTTTTTTTGTATGTCTTTGGGATATAGACCTAGCAGTGGTATTGCTGGATCAAAGGGTATGACCAGTTTTATAGCCCTTTGGGCATATTTCCAAATTGTTCTCCAGAATGGTTGGATCAGTTCACAACTCCACCAACAGTACATTAGTGTCCCAGTTTTCCCACATCCCCTCTAACACCCAACATTTATTAGCCAATCTGACATCTCTTTTCTAGTGTCTTTAAGTCCCACCCAGAGTACTCCATGCTCTCAGGGTTTGTCTTCCCTGACTCTGCACCTATACTGCCTCCCATTTTCAAAGATGCCCACTGGAACATTCCACTTGACTTTCCTAGTTTTCTTCAAAGCTTAGCTCAAAGACCACCTCCAAAATGGTGGCTTACATATTCTTTGCTTTCTTCTCCTCCTCACCCTCTCCCTACTTGCCTTCCCAAGCTCAAACACAAGCAACAAGAGACAGAACCAGAATTTGAACTCATCCTCTGACTCTCAAACCATCTACCAGGCACTGAGCTAAGCACAGAATTTCCGTACTGCCACAAAGGATCAAAGAATAATTTTAATAATAAGCATTTCATGGAAATCAAAGCAATTCCGAAATTCTACCTCATATACATCAGATTGACAAAGATGACCAAAAGGGACAGTGACAAGTATTGGAGCCACTGTGGAAAAGCAGACATGCTAGCATACCATTCATAGAGCTTGAATTGTTCCAGCCAATTTGGAAAGTCATTTAAACCTATAGTCACTATTTACACAAAAATATGACACTAAAGTGTGTATATCCTTGGCCCCAGCTATACCCCTACTCCTAAATATATGTTTTTGAAAGATAAAAATGTACCATATGTACAAAAATATTTATGGCAGCCATTTTTGTATTGGCTAAGAACTGGAAACAAAGAGAGTATCTACCTATTGAGGAGTAGGCAAACAAATTATGCACATAAATGTAATGGAATATTATTATGCAACAGGAAGTGACAAAATATACAATTTCATTTGAAACCTGGGAAGATCTGTATAGACTGATGCAGAGTAAAGTAAGAAGGAACAAGTGAACTTTGCATGCTATAAAAAACAATATTGTAACAAGAAAAGTTTTGAAAGATTTGAAAATTATGATCAATACAAGACAATATGGTAATGAGTCATGCTATTCATGCCTTAAAGTGATGGACTCAAGATACGGAATGAGATACAACCAATGTGGAATTTTTTTTGCTTGGCTATGCATATTTGTTATAGGGGTGCTTTGCTGGGAGGGGGGGGAAGTATTGGGCAGCAAATAAGGAGAAAGAAAGAAAAGAGGATTATTGAGCTATCTTTTTTTTTAATTCAAAGCCAGAAAGAATATAAGAATGTAAAGATTATAAAGAATACAAGATAATATAAAGAGAGAATATAAGATAATATAAAATAAGTAGGACAGCTTTGAAAGTTACAGGTTGAATTTGGCATGTATTTAAAAGAGAAGCAGGTTGTATGTAATAGAGATTCACAGTTTCATATACAGACCTCTTATTTTTGTTTTAATAGTGTATGGAAATGACCACTTAATGTGATGTTTATTAAGTTCAGAATAAAACAAAGAAAGGAATAAATAATGAACATTTTAAGTCAGAAAAGATTTCAAGACAAAATGACAGTTAAATAGTTTGGGGTTAGCAGGACCTTTTAACTCTTTTCAAATCATTACATGCAGCCAATCACCTCTTTCACTTACACATCAGGCCAGAGCTACCATTATGCGCAAATGTGAAGTTAAAGAGAATTCTAACCAGGGACCCAAACCACAATTTAAGGTTTTGACTAAAATCACTGAATCAAACATTGTGGAAACAGTATGGCCTGAAAGTTGCTACAGGGACTGGGAGTTAGTTGGGCCTTGAATCCCAGAAGTCATGGATCCTATGACTAACTGGCTTGATGGACTGATTTTGTATAAATTATTTGATAACCTCTCTTTGTGCTTTCATCAGTTTAGGTTCCAAACTGAGTAAATGTATAGACTCCTTGAAATCTTAATGCAACATCTGAACAGACTTATCTCCAGGATAAATCAATTACAAAAATATAAAATAATAAATCCTTTTGTGAACAAGATTTCCAGAGGTCAGAGTGAGGGGAAAACGATGAATTTAGAACAAACCCAATTGCAACTTACCATTTCCTTAAATCACCACAAATTATCTGCATATCCTATAATTGATAGATTTTATTATAGTTTTATGAGCTCCCAAGAGGACTTTCAAAGTTCTTTTTAAAGAACAGCTGGGCTTTGAGGGAGGGGATGTTAATTACTTTCTTTAAAAAGGATAGGATTTTAAGTGTAGTTTCTCCATATAATCTTTAAACACGAAATAATCAAAAGACATGAAAATGTAAAGAGAAGTTTTGTTTCACAGAACCGATCATTTGGAGTAATTTCTCAAAACACTCTTTTCTCAAAGATTCAAAAATGTGTCAGAAGAAGAATTCAGATGAGTTACAGTCCATTTTGTCATGATGTGCTCCAATTTCATGATTTATGATATTCTAGCTTAAAAAACAACAAAATATACTTTTGTCACATTTGATATTGGATTTGGGAGTCATTAACTCTAAATCCAAAGACCCATAAATGATGGGAAAAGATGGAAAAAGCAGCTAGCATTACCACTCTACTCAAAAGGCCTATAAAAGCCAACCGTTATATTTTGGCACATCTCAAAAATTTACACTGGAGACATTGGTAGGCATGGGAAAAGTCTCCTTTTTGTTAGAAAGATTAGGTAAAATTATTAAGAGAAAAACTCCAAAGACCCAAAAGTGATGAGATAGAGAAACTCTAGTGTGAATTAATTTACTCTGAAATCTAGTGTGCAAAGGGATATATGTATATATAGATCTATAGATAGATACATAGCTATACATATATACACATATGTGAGTGTGTTCTCATATACCCCCACTAATTTTAGACATTACCCTCAAAGGTTGGTCAATGTTTATTTAAAAGCAGAGCATCCCCTTCCCCTCGTCAGCCCCTAAAGATATAGATATAGATATAGATATATATAGATATAGATATAGATATAGATATAGATATAGATATAGATATAGATATAGATATAGATATAGATATAGATATAGATATAGATATAGATATAGATATAGATATAGATATATATGGATAGATAGATAGATAGATATATTTTGGTCACCTAAGATCTAAATAGCCTCACTTATCAAGCCAGTCAGAAAAGATGCATCACAAAAATCAAAGATGTGTTGTGCCTCAATACAGTGTTCCGACATGGTAGACATTAGGCAGCCGTCATGCGAATATTAACTGTAATAGTGCCAGGGTGTCATTTGTTTTTGTTGAGTGGTTTCAGTTGTGTCTGACTCTCTGTGATCCTATTTAGGGTTTTTTCTTCAAAGATACTGGAGTAGTTTGCCATTTCCCTCTCCAGCTCATTTTACAGATGAGGAAACTGAGGCAAACAGGGTTAAGTGACTTGCTCAGGGTCACACAGCTGGTACGTGTCAGAGTTTAAATTTGAACTCAGGTTCTCCTGACTCTAGGACTGACACTCTATCCACTGCTCCATCAAACTGACCTATCAGAATTAGAAAGGGCCTCGAAGATCATTTCATCCAAAACTGTCATTTGTCAAATAAAGACTGAGACCCAGAATGGTGAAGGGATATCCAAAGACATATAACTAATTAAGTTAGTGATACAGCTTAGACTAGGACCCATTTCTCATAATATTCAGTGCAATTCTCTTTCTACCACTCCATGCCCATTCCCTTCCAGTTGGGGATGGTGCAGTAATTTAGTCTACTGTTCTGGAATAATGAGACATCTCACAGGTTTCATTTCCAATTTTGGTGGGTCATTCCTGTATTCTCTGAAGAAGATAAATTACCAACCAAGCATTTTACCCCCAAATAGTTCTACAAATAAAATAGTCTGCAAACTGGGTTTTGATCTACTAATTAAGGACACTGAATATCATACAAAATTTTTCCAAAGTGGAAGGATTTGCTTTTTGGTCCTTTGGTCAATGCATGGTGGTACTTGTCATTCTGCAGACTGAAAAGCCTTGAAGGAAACCTCAGTCTTAGTGTAGATAAGGTGAATCTCTAATAAGGCAAACATCTACTTACGTTCCTTATCACAGTCTTGTGAAATGCGGTGAAATCAGATAGGAAAGTATGACATTAATCAGTGTTGTGTCAGAGACCACATATCACACCAGCCTGGAGCTGCTGAAACACATCTGCTTTGTCTTGGAACACATGGTATGCTGATGGCATGCCCCGGCAATCTAGCTTCATCTCTTAGAATTGGAGCCAAAGCTTTATCCAACTGGGTTTCATTAACACATGGCTGAAAATGTTCCTGATTGCCTTTTGCAGGGAGGAAGAGAGGAAAAGAGAAGGATAATGAATGGGTAGAACATCTAGAACAGAGCCTCTTAACATTTTTGGTGTCATGGTCCCCTCTGGGGGTCCAGAGAAGCCTATGGACCCTTTCTCAAAATAATGTTTTTAAATGCATAAAATAAAATACATAGTTTTACCCAAAAAAAAAAAAGGATTATGTTAAAAATAGTTATCAATTTAAAAAAAAAAACAAGCCTACAAACTCTAGTTTAAGAATTCTTGCTCTAGAGCTAAATGGCACAATGATTGATTTTCACATTTCTAGCTGTGTTACAGGCTAAAAATATAAGTAGGTTCAAGAGGATTTATGTACCCTCATAACTCATTGATCTGTAATAGACACCATTGTAACTAAAGCATGTTTTTAAATTGATATTGCATTTTGCAATTGATACTACCTTTGGTCATAAAATTGTACCTGATGCCATCATTATTGGGGGGGGGGAGGTAATCAGCTGAATGTACTCTGGATTAGTATTGGCATGATATTTGCATTTTTTCTTGTTTCCTTTATGGAAATTCTTCTTCATTTTCTCATCATAGAGATGGCCATAGTTTCTAAAAGAGTATTTCAATGGAATGCAAGCTCTGGTGACTTCTACTAGGATGGTAAGGTTTTAAATAGGAATCTAGTAATAGAATGTGTCTGTCATTGGTTCAAATCCTTCCTCAAACACTTCCCAGCTGGTCAACCCTTTCAAACTCATTTTCCTCATCTGTAAAACGGGAACAATAATAATACCCACCTTATAGGATTGTTGTGAGAATCAAATGAAATAGCATACGCAAAGAGCATTGCAAACTTTAAAGTGCCACATAAATGCTAGTTAATTTCATCATCATCATCATCATCAATCAATCAATCAATCAATCAGCCAGACCAAGCTCAGAGAAGTTTATCACCAGCTAGATTGCAGGTGATGAATTTTCTGGGCATTGTAGAGTTCACCAAGATCCCATCAGAAATAGAGCCGTTATAATCAGTGCTGGTGGGAACAATCTATGCACTCTGAACCCAGAAGTAGGTTCTCATTGACTTTTACCTGATTCTCAGTAATGTTAAAACTATTGTTGTCCCTATTCCCTATTGCCCAGCCTTCATGAACATAAAAGCCTCATAAATATGTTTAAATGTGTGTGTCCATCACAACTGGATGCTTGTTTCTGATTTTATCAACAAGGGACAGATTTTTTTCATAACTCCAGTTACTCTGGAGCCTCAGTTGTTTTTGTCAACCACTGCATGACAGATGTGTCTCACAAATGCCATGTGATCATAGAAAAGGGGGTAAAGAGAGAAGGAAATAAGCTAGGAAAAACATCCTTCTAGAGACCCATCATTCCCCCTCACTTGTTTCAAATGTCCATTAACATTAATGGCAGTTAGATAGAGAGAGAATTTATGCCGTAAGTGCAAAAGTATCGTTTTAGAGAAAGAAGCAGTCTGTGAAGTAATTGGATTTCTAGGTTCTTCTTAATTGAGCTTGAATTTTTGCATATAGACCTAATTTAATTTTCTAGGGGGTGAATTTTTTATTTCTTAAAAAATAACTGTCCTGAATGGGATTAAAGATGTATGAGCTGGAAAATAATTTTAGAGGTCTCTTATATGAATGAGAGGCTCAGAGAAAAAGAATTAACATATGGAGCATGGAATAAAAATTAAAGCTTTATTGAATAGGAGTTTGGTGAAGACTGAGGGCTCAGCTAGGAGGTTAAGGCTAAAGACTCTTCTATGCCCTCTTTCCTTTTATAAATCTCTCTAAGGCAGCAGAGCTTCTGCCAGGGTCTTTGTGCTCTTTACTATTTGGGAAACCAATAGGTGAGCACTGGCTGCTATTTAAAAAGCAGAGAGTGATTATTGGACCACAAAGATGTTGAGATTGATCTAGAATGAGAAATAAAGTCAAGTCGACCTAGATGAAAGCTCAACCTTGATTCAATCAAATCAACTTAGATGAAAGCTCATCTGGTCACAAGAACAGATGACTTATGATCAAAGGACCTAAATATGCAACATACTTTAGACATGATCTATTCTACCCTTCCCCACACCCTCAGTTTTACCTATGGGGAAAATGAAGCCTCAAGTCAAAAACAAAACAAAAACAAAACATTCATGAGATGTTTTCAAGCTCACTCTACAACAGAGAACTTTGAAATGTTGGGTTGTAGTACCTATACTGGTACACGGAGAAGTAACAAAACTCTTTTTTTTTATTAAACCCGTAGTTTCATTGCTTTTGTGGAAGGATATAATAACAATAGCACCTCTTTCTAAAATGGCCTCCCACCACTGGTCACAATCTGTCCAAATGGATATCATTGCTTTACATCTTACTGGAACCCAATAGAATAGCTAAATGTGCAGTTTCTCAGATTCTTCATCCAGGACCTCACTAAATCTCTCTGAAAACCTTTGCTTTGCAATACAGCCTCAATATCTAATGGTGAAAGGCACAAAGCTTTCTACTTGATTTGTTACTTCAACCCATACTTCTCTCTCCCTCCCCCACCACCACTCTCACTCACACTGGGATACTCTGTCCCTTTGAGTGGGACTCCAAGAAATTCCTGATTTCTAAGGAAAGTCTTATTTTGTTTCCCTTCCTTTACCCTCTCCTCCTCTACTCCTAGTTTATTTCCAGAATGCTTCCAGTTTGAAGAGAATTAGAAAACACCCTCATATGCTCCAGGAAGGAAAAGTGGGGTCTCTAAAAGTTCCTTTTGTCACCTCCTGTAATTAAAAAAAAATCATCAGGACTGGGAGGAAGATTACCTGGGTTATCTCAGCTATGGCATGTATTATTAATATGACATTGTCTAAGAGAGCTTTCCATTTCCATATCCATAACCTGAAGGAGAAGTGATGTGATCTGATCTAGTGGGGAGAGAGCCAGCTTTTGAATAAGAATGACCTGAGCTCAAGTCCCATGGTGACACACACGATCCGTGTCACCCTAGACAAGTCACTGAACTTCTCAATAGCCCAGGAAACTGTCTTAGATTGTAAGCTTCAAGAGAGTTCCTGATCTGTATTTGTAGTTACACTAGGGAAATTACAGTTCCAGATGAAAATTTGAACGTGAGGATAATAATGCCTTACCAGCCTAACTCATTGGAAGGAAAGAAGGAAGGAAGGAAGGAAGGAAGGGAGGGAAGAAAAAAGGAAGGAAGGGAAGGAGGCAGGGAGGAAGGAAAGAAGGAAGGAAGGAAGGAAAGTAGGGAAGAAGGAGGGAGGGAGAAAAGAAGGGAAAGAAGAAGGGAGCAGTAAGGGAAAAAGGAAGGAAGAAAAAAAGGAAGGAAACTAGCATTTATTAATTGCTTATTACATGCCAGGCACTGTGATAAGCACTTTATAGATAACGTCTTGTTTGCTTCTCAAAACAAACCTTGGATGTAGGTGCTTTTATTATCCCATTTTCCAATGGAGGGAAATGAGGTAAACAAAGATTAAGCAACTTGCCCAGTGTCACATTGCTAGTCAGGTGTTTGAAGCTGGATTTGAACTCAGATCTTCCTAAGTCCAGGCCCAGTGTTCTATCCACTACACCACCTAGCTGCCTTTCTAAGTCATTATTCCAGCACAAAAGAATCAATGTTGGTATTCAGTGTGTCTACACTGGAATCTGTTGCCTTGAAAACTACTTAAAAAAATTTTTTTTTAAGTAGGCCACCATCGGGAGACTGGACATTTTTTTTCTCCCTTATACTGAGAGTTCTCTTATAACAAGGTTTAATTTTTTTTTTAATTTTTAATTTCACCCATAGGAAGTGAAGCTTTGTGCAAACTTAAAAAAACAACCAAGGAGAGCAGTCCGTTGAAAAACTCAATGATCTCATCTTACAGCTTCATAAAGCTGGCTGCTGTGCCTAACTTCCAGGATATAAGATCTTCGAAGGATAAAAGAATCTATTTTTTTTTTAATATTCTGTCAGTCTCCCAAGCAGTGGATCCTTCCTCATCGTAAGTGTTAACAGTAAGACCAGTGTTTATAATAACTGTTACATCAAAAAGTCCCTAGGGAGGTTAAGAAGAAAATGCCCAACAGGAAGTTGTTTTATGTGTTTGGGATCAGGGCAGAGGTGGGGGTGAACTGTAGGTTTACAAAAGCTTACCGCTGTGGCAATGTTGACCATACTAAAAAACAGGAAAACACATTCCCACATTTCTCAGGAATCAGAAGATGCATGCGCAAGGGCTCCCTTGTCTCCAAATTGGAAACATCTGTGTCCACTCAGTATTTCCCCCTTTCCCATAAGCAGAGTGGCAGCTCCCAAAACAGTGAGCATCCTTTGAAGTGCAGTGGCCTCCCTTCTAGGGACACTCAGGAAATGAAAGGGAACAAGACATGGTGTTAGTTCTCAATTGCCTTTTAACCCACTGGAAGCCCCAGCCCCTTGAGCTTTAACTACCTGAACAGTTTTGTGTCACAGAAGATTTTATCAACTATCTCAAAGAGAAGGATGGGAATAAGGTTTCCCAGGGGCAATGTGAGCTAAAAGAATGGCTTTCTCAATAAAAAGCAAGCATTTAGAGAATTGCTTGCTGGGTTTAAAAATAAAAACCCAAAGTTCTAAAAATGCTACTTCATGAGTATTGAGGCTCCTTTCAAAATATTATAAAGTTCTACTTTTTGCAGATTTGGCAAATTTCCTCAGTAAGGCACTTTTTTTTTCTGAGACCAGCAGACCTACTTAGACATTGGAGTCTGCTTTTTGCAAAACTGCTGTTTTCAGAGCCTCAGGCATTCATTTACTGGACCATGGATATTTATAAAAACCATAAATGAACCTGTGAATTCTTCCACAGTAATAGCCTATTAAACCTCCATCAACCAAATCCCTCCCATCATTTTGTTATGCAGCAAGGTCTTATGAATTTCAAATGTGTCCATATTTGCTTAGCACCTTTCATTCTCCAATTCCACTGAAGCTAAAGAAAAAGACAAACAGATGAGCTTTTCTGGTGTTGCAATGCTGCTGCTGCTGCTGCTGCTGGTCTGTCCTTCATTGTTAAAGAGCACCATGACATCAGGAAGGTGATGCCAGGACTTGCAAGTGAATTGGATTGAAGGGAGGGAGGCCTGTGCAAGGTCACCAGCCTCACTTCCTTCTCTGGAGCCATCTGGGTCTCATGGTGAGATATGGATCAGGATGACTGGAGATGACCCAGGATGCAGTGCAGAAGCCACATGAAATATGGCCATTTGGGGATAAGTGCCATCAAATTGTATCATAGGTTTGATCATGGCTTAGAGGCAGCTACGTGACACTATGGACAGGGTGTCAAACCCACAGAACAGAAATATCTGAGTTCAAATCTACCCACAGAGACTTAGTATTTGGGTGAACTTGGATAAATCACTCAGTTTCCTTATTCTTAAAATCGGGATAATAACAATACCTGTTTCCCAGGGTTCTTGTGAGAACAAAAGGAGATGATATTTGTAAAGCATGTTGCAAATCTTAAAGCACTAAATAAATATGAACTATTATATTTACAACTGAGTGGGAACTTGGAGGTCATCTAGTCCAGCATTCTTATTTTTACAGGTGAGGAGACTGAAGTTGATGGACAAGTGACTTGCCCAGGGTCATAAAGCTAGTGTCTGAGGCAGGATTCTTAAAGTCCTGAGCACTATTTACTATGCTACATAATTACCTGATCAAATAAGAAGATGAATGTAAAGCACTTCATAAGCCTTGAGACACTTTATAAATGTCAGCTAGCCTTTATTACAGACTTATATAGTCAAAGATTTAGAGCTAAAAAGGGCCCCAAAAGTCATCTAGTTCAATTTGTTTCTTTTAATGATGAGAAAACCAAGTCTCAAATATGATATGACTTGCCCTGGGTTACATAAGCAATAGGTACCAGTACTAGGATTCAAATCCAGTTCTATGAATCCAGAGCCTCAGGTCTTTCCACTATAGCATAGCCTATTAGTGTTATTAATTATTATTATTATTATTAATTATTACTGTTGTTCCTCATATTTTTATTCAGGGAGCTAAAGTAGAAAGAGTCCCGGGACAGGTCACTCTCTCACTATTGTTCTTTAATATTTAATGTTCAGCATACAGTTGCACAAAGACAAAATGATCATTCTTCATGAAAGTAGTGAGATATAATCTCATCTTCTGTAAGCTCACTGAAAGCATCTCCAGGACAACGCCAGTAGCAGGTAGCACGATGGTCATGGCATAGAGTTCATCTTTTTCCCATCTGACTTTGATCTGCTCAGTGTCTATATTTTAAGAGCTTTTCATTCTGCTTAGTTTAGAGGTTATGGGGTTTTGGAATGATGTCATCTATTGAAAACATTATCAAATTTTTATGGAACAATGTTATGTCTGAGACATTGTGGGTAACAGTTTTGACTATGATGATTCTCCAGTTCCAGTGCAGTTTATTTGTTGAATTATCAAGGACATTCTGGGTTTTGTATTTATAGCATAGAGATTCATCCTCTATTTATAAAGAATACCAAGCTTCTGGTGAATGATTCTGTCCACTTGATCTTGTCTTTGTAGGCACTGAGTAAGTGATACATTTTTCAAATTGCAACGCTATGTTGAGTAGTTGTTGATGATGATGATGATGGTGGTGGTGGTGGTGATGATGATAAAGGTGATGATGATGATGATGATGATGATGATGATGATGATGATGATGATGGATCAACATAGAGAAGTAGCTAGAGACTTGGCCTTGTAGTCAGTGAAGACCCAAGTTCAAATTCTGCCTATTCTAGCTGTGTGACAGTGAGTAAGGCATTTACCCTCCAATACCCTAGGCAACTCTATAAGACTATAGGTTTCAGAGAAGGTGTTGGCCTATATAAGTAAAAAGAGTTTCTTTATCTGACAGTTCCCTATATCAGTGCTATCAGAAACCTAATCCCTATCCTTATGGTTGTCTTCACAAAGAGGAAACATGGCACAGTACAGGGACTCAGAGCCAAAAATGTATATGTGTTGCATGACCCTAAGCAAGCCACTTAACCTCTCTGTGCTCTAGGTTACAGGTTTCAAACATGTAGCTAAGAACCATGTGTGACACACCACGCTCCTTGTGTGGCCAGAACCAGATTAAAATGTAACTGGGAAATATTTAACAAGATAAATAAAAATGCAATTTCAGTTTAGTCATGTCCAATGCTTTGTGATTGCATTTGAGGTTTTCTTGGCAAAGGTACTGGAGTGGTTTGCCATATCTTTCTCCAGTTCATTTTACAGATGAGGAAACTGAGGCAAATAGAGTTAAATGACTTGCCCAGAGTCATACAGCTAGTAAGTGTCTAAGGCTAGATTTGAACTCAAGAAGATGAGTCTTCCTGACTGCAGGCTTGGCATTCTATCCACTATACCACCTAGCTGCCCAATAGAATGCAATAAATGTAAGATAATATTAATATGTAGTTACTGAAGTTAATATGCACCCACAGGAACCTTTATATATGGTTTAGTGGCCTTTATTTCTATTCTAGTTTGATACCACTGTTCTAGGAAATTCTCCAAGACAAAGGTTTTTAACCTTTTAAAAAAAAGTAATAATTGTGATTTTAAAGGAAATAATTTAAATTAATTAAATTTAATTCATTTAATTAAAATTTAATAATTGTGACCCAAATGATTGGTTTCCATTATGTTTTATCATATAAATAATAGTATGTTGTAATATTCATATCACTATATATTTTATTTTATCCATTTGAAAGCATTATTCTAAGGGATACATAGTCTGTGCCAGACTGACTGTCAAAGGAATCCATAACACAATAAAGAATCTCGATTTTTCAATTCTACCTGAATAGATAGAATGAGTTTCCTCATCAAGGTTTCCTATGCCAATGATATCACAGGTCCAGTCCTTATCCCTATCATCAGCATCAACATCATCATTATCAAACAAAACCATAAATAAATTATGTCCCTATTCATAGCAGCTAGGTAGTCGAGTGCATAAAGTGCTGGGCCTGAAGTCAGGAAGATTCATCTTCATGAGTTCAAATCTAGCTTCAGGCACTTACTAGCTGTGTGACCCTGGGCAAGTTATTTAACTCTGTTTGCCTCAATTTCCTCATCTGTAAAATGAGCTGGAGAAGAAATGACTCCAGCATCTTTGCCAAGAAAACTCCAAGTAGGGTGAAGAAGAATTGGAAAAAAACTGAACAAAAATTCATGGCAAGAACAATTTTAGTAAATGGAACATGAGTCTCCACATCAAAAATTGACTAAAGCTCTACTATATCAAACACTTTACTATAGTCTGAGAAACAAATACCGAGTATATACTAGTCCAGAGCCCTTATTCCAGTAAGGAGTTTTGGAGGTATCATCTTTGGAGATGCCTAGGCCTATATTAGTTCCCTACTGCCCTACCTCAACCCTGGCACCCATACTCAGTTACATTTTTACATGATCCATAATTATTTCTGGGAACTTATTAGTCTAAAATTCTTGCATGCCTCCCTGTAGCAACCCATAATTTTTAGTAGGCTGCCCTCCCTGCAGGGGTACTCAAGTAGTCAAATAGATGCAATCAGCATTCTCTTTACTTAGCCTGGCAGCAACCTTTATTGGTCCTGGGTGGGTAATTATCTACAAGGATATCCTTCCTCACCAGGGCTATGGATGAGAAAAGGGGTCAAAAACCAAAGTCAGTGCAACTTGCTTTGGGAGCAATTGTCTTTGCAAGGAAAAGACCCTGAACTACTTTCTACTCACCTGACCTTTTCATTCTCTATCCATTCAGTAGTGTGTAGTTTTCTCATTAATCCCTCCCATGTCTTCTATAGTGAGTAAAGATTTTCTTTCTAGAGAAAATTACGTACTGTTAACTGCCTAACTACAAGGACTAAGCAGATCTGTAACCAAGTAGAAAACGAAACTCCCATTTCTGATTCCAAGACTAATGAACTAATTCAATACTAGTTGAAGGGAAGGGGCTGACTTACTTTGGTGGAAGGCATCCCTCTATCAATGAAATCACAGATCCAGTCCCTATTCCTATCTCCATTATTTGTAAGGCACCCAGTTGGAGGCAGGAGGTGCTGTGCCAGCTGTAAACCAAACCTCACTCTCTCTTAGACAAGTAGATTCACAGAATTCACATTTCTATAGTACTCCATAGTTTGCATAGCACTTTCATCATCACCACCCTATAGGTAGGGATAGAAATTAGACCAGTGATTTCATTGGTATATGGAACTCTCAGATAAGGGGATTTCCTCTACCAGTGCAGGTCAATTCAAGTTTCTTAAACTACTAAGAGGCCAGGTAATTTTCTAAGGATCACATGAGTCAGGCTTGAACCATAAGTCCTTCTGGTTCTTGTACCTTATATACATTTCCCTGTAAATTTCCATTGAAGATCAGTTAAAAGATGCATTGGGGAAAATGCCCGTCTATCTACTCCACCATGCTGCCTCTCAGTGCCCATATTAGCTCCACTTTCTACAGGTGTTTGAGCTAGGCATTTCCTTAGCCATCACTTAACATCTTAGTCCAACCCTTTTCTTTCAAAGTTAAGAAAACTTTCCAGAATGGCTATACCAATTCACAGCCCCTCTAACAGTACATTAAAGTGCCTATTTTCTCTCAGCCCCTCCAATACTCGTCATTTTCCATTTTTTCAACTTTGCAAATCTGATGAGTTTTTAAGGGGCTTATTTCTTTTTTTTTTTCCTCCTAGTAGTGGGAGGAGAGAAAAATTAATGTCTTTTCATTTAAAAATACAAAATTTAATTTAAAAATAAAGCTAAGGAAATTGAGACCTGGAAAGGGCTTTCCTTGAAAAGTCCTTAAGGCCCCTTAAACTACAAAAACCTCAGAGAACCAATCTGAAATTTAGATTTGTTCAGCTCAATCCCATTAGGAAAGATTTCCTATAGGAGGTAGCACTTAAGCTGATCCTTGAAGGGAACCAGGGATTCTTAAAGTTGAAGAAATGGGAACATCCCAGGCATAGGGAATTGCCAGGAAGGGACCCTACAACTTGTGACAACAGAATTTTAAAGAAGTTGAACCTTTCGGGAAGCCAAATGCCTGAACAAGACAAGGTTAGCCTATCTAGATAAATTCCAGCTACCAAATCTGGGACATGGTAATGGATTACACAGAGTACCAAAAAAGACAGAACTGATCTGAATCAAATTATTCCTAACAAACACTTAACATTAATTCAGCACTTTGTAGTTTCCAAGCTCATTATTGTCATTAATTAGCAAACCTATATAACATCCCTTTGAGGCAAGTTAAGCATTATTAGCTTTGCAGTACAGATGAAGAAACCATCTATACATTTTATGCATTTTATGTATTTAGTACATTTATGCATTTGGTTCCTAGACTATTAAGGCTTGGAGAGAAGTCATGTAATTTTCAAGAAAATGGCAAAATTCTAATTCTCCAAAATTTTGCCCTCTGGTTCTCAGTTTACTCCCTTCCCTTAGGCTAATGCTATGATACCTTAGTGTTTCAAGCATGCTTCTCCAGGCTGACTGCCTCCACTCTGTCTGCTTCTAGTTTTCACTGACTGTGCACCCACAGGGCAAAAGAGAGACATTGAATTCAAGTCAAAAAACATTTATTAAGTGCCTACTGTGTTCAAGGTACCATAACAGGGGATGGGGATACTAAGACAGAAAAGGAAAAATGTCCCCATCATCAAGGTATTAACATGCTCTGGGCCACAGGGAAATTTGTAAATGCAAAGTGTACACAGAACAATAAAGTATGAGTTCAAAAGGGAGCCAGTGCTAAAAACCGGAGAACGTGAAAGGCCTCATGGAGGAGGTGAGGCCTAAGCTTTGTCTCGAAAAAAGCCAGTGATTCTAAAAGGCAGTATTGAGGTTGGAGGGCATTCTGGAAATGAGCTACTACTATCTGTCCAAAGACACAGAGATGGGTAATCAAAAGGTATGCACAACAAACATTCAATAGTCCAATCTGAAATTTGTGAAGAGAATATATGTAAGATCATTAGAAAGGTAGGCAGCGCTAGATTGTAGACAGTCTTATCTCCTAAACTGAAGATCTTGTATTTTATTCTAGAGGAAACAGGGAGACACATGTTTTCAGTAAGGATGTGCATATCAGATGTGTTTTAGGGAAATCAATTTGGCAACTGTTTGTAGGATGAATTAGACTGCAGAGTCAAACTCAAAAAGAAACTGATCACTACAAGATGAATATGAGCTTAGAAAACCAAAAATTAACATCATGCTGTACTACATTTTTATTTATTTTGTTAAACATTTCCCAATTACATCGTAATCTCACTTAGACTGCACTTGGGAGTTTTGCTGCCCACAAGGCCTCTGGGCCACAAGTTTGACCCTTTCTGGATTAGAAACTAGAAGCAGGGTGATAAATTAAGAGGCTATTGTAAAGAGGTAATGCAGTCCTGAGCTATGGTAGAAGCACTGTGGGGAGAGTGTGGGAGATGAATGTGAGAGATGTTGTAGAGATAGTACCAACAAGCTTTGGAAATGGGCTGGAAAGCTTTTTGAGGGTCACTCTTCATTTCACCTTCATTTTTCTGTCATCAGCACTTAACATAGTGCTTAGCACATGGTGGTGGGTGTGGGGGAGGGTGGGGATGGTTGATTTATTGAAGAAGAGAAAGATTCAAGGATGAATCCAAAGTTGTGAACTTGGTTGACTACAAAGATGGTGGGGCCCCCAACAGAAATGAAGAGATTTAGAGGAAAGGAAAATGTAATGAGTACCACTTTGGTGTTTGAAATTCCTAAGGGAAATTCAAGCAAAGCTCTCCAGTTGGCAGTTGGACTAGAGTTTGGGAATGTGATTGGAGCTGGATATATAGGTTTGTGAATCTTCTGCACAGGGATGATGAGATCAACAAGAGGAAGAATGTAGAGAAAGAAGAGAAGGTCCAGGGCAGGGATTTGAGTGATGTTTACACTAAGCAAGGCAACAGGAGGAGTGTCCATCTAAGAACACTGAGAAGGAAGAGAACCAAGAGGGAATAAAGTCATAGAAGAAAAGGGAAAAGAGAAAGTCCAAGAGGAAGTGGTGGTCAGTTGTATTAAAAGCTGCAGAGAGATCAAGTAGAATTAGGACCAGGTCACTGGATTTAGTCATTGAGAGATCACCAGCAACCTTAGAAAAAGCTGCCTCACTTCAGTGGTGAGTGACACCTTGCCACGTGATGAAAGATACATATAGTAGGTAAAGTATGTAAGTGAAAAGTATATAGGAGATGAAGAAATGGAAGCAGTCAGCATAAATGACCCTTTCTAGGAATTTGTCTGTGGAAGGGGAAAAGATATAGGATGATAACTTGAGAGGGTAACAGGGTCAAGTAAAATTATATACACATATATATGTGTATATTTTTGTCATATGGAGCCATTTACTATGGACTAGAGATACAAAGACAAAAATGAAATGGACCCTGTCCTCAAGGAACTTATATTCTACAGGACTGTATTCCTATAGCACAGGGTCTTCCTGAAAATTAGCAACAAAATATTAGTTCCATTTGGCTCTGATCATTCTTTTATTTCCCAATTTATTCCTTTCATTTACCCTCTTTATAATATATTAATTTGTACCTGCATTGAAAATAAATGAAAAGGAGTGAGGGGAGATGAGAAGCACTGGGATCCAGGAAAAAATACAGGTGGAAGGGTTAGCTTTGACAAGAAGAGAGGGTATCAGACTATTGTAAAATACCCAAATTAACTATGAAGCATATATGAAGAAAGATGCTATCTGCATCCAGGATAAATATGTATGTATAGAATAATTTTACATATATATGTATATATGTATGTGTGTGTGTATATATTTGTACCCAATGGTAGCCATCTCTAGGGCAGGGAGAGGGGGCAGAGGAAAGGGAAAAATAAATTAACGTAACTCTATTATACATACATAAAAATATTTTATGTATTTTATATTTAAAAGGAAAAGCAAGTTTTACATAATAGATTTGCAGTTTCATGTGCAAACACCTTTTTTATTATACTGTTATAGAAATATTATTATATTACATAAATTTAAAAAGTTAAAAAATAAAAAAGAGAATGGGGTGATAGAGAAGGATTGGTGTATGAAACAGGGAAGAAGACAGAGCTCAGGGGGAATGACCTCCAATTTTTTTTCAGTAAAGAAGTAGGAGGTGAAGATCTATTCTAAGGGGGGTGGGGAAAGAGATGATGTAGGAGGTTTGATGAAAACAGGGGACATTTTATAACAGACACTGGAGAATGTGATAGAAGTTTAGGAATGATTGCTTGCAACAAGAAGGGCCCATTTCAATTTAGAGAAGAGAAATTTATAAGTGAACCAGTTAATATGACATTCTCCAGGAGTTTTCAGAAGCAGATAGATAGGAACAGAGAAGGCCAATGGTGGGAGGCAAGCCAGGGGTAGGAGTTTGGCAAGGCATCAATGGCTGTAAGGCAAAGAAGGCCAAAACTTCTAGGGTAACTGACCTTGTAGTGTAAACTCCTGAAAGGTAGAGATGTTTAACTTCTGTCTTTGTGTCCCCAGCACTTAGCACAAAGAAGGTTCTGGGGAGTGCAAGAGAATAAGAGGATAAGGGAGGAGAGGTAAGACTGAGATGGAGAGGGATGAGAGTTTAGACAGAGACAAGGAAAAAGAGAAGATTTCCATCTAATAGACTCTGACTCTGAATTATGCAGACAGGAACATGAGGATGCATACACCCACGATAGCTTGGGAATGACCCACCAATAAGGGCACCTTCACTCAATCACTGTCTTTCACTGCCAGAGGGGTCTAGAATTTCATATGGTTCCAGTTCCAGCTGGAAAGGAATAAAAAAAATCATGACCAGAATCTGGTCACTGGCCTAGACTCACAATCTTTCCCTTCTAGAGACTCAATCCAAAACACTGAGGATTGATGCATAGCATACACAAAGTATAAGCACTCCCAGGCTCTGATTCCTTGGATGCATAGGTCCTCCCTCCCATCTCCCAGGATCTTTGGAGCACTAGGACTCAGTATCCATAATGGTTTTTGGTCCTCTTAGAAGAGACCTTCTGCTGCTCTCCAAACCTGGAAGCTGAGGCCTAAGACAGATGTGAGATCCCAGACCTCTCCTTCCTAAAGAAAATATTGGGCTCCCATGGTGCCTCATTTTCTGGCTGCCTCCTACCCCAGAAGGCCAGTCCAGGCAGATTCAAAGGCACAGGAGGTAGCATGTTATCTGCAACCTTTCTGTTCAATAACCACCAGCAAGGCCTTGGACAAATCATTCTGGAGGCTACCTAACCTCCAGTCTTTATAACCTCTCCAGACTGGAGAGGTTAACCATTCCAGTTACTATGACAATCTTGCCCTTACTAATATGATGAGAAAAAAGTGTCTTAAGATTGCAAATAATGCAATCCTGACATCAGAGATTTTTCTAGCTAATAGAAAATTGATCAAGATTACTTTTTTCTTAGCTTGTTCATAAGATTCCACCACAAAAGCCCTTCCCTGATGCTTCTCACTGGTATGAAGGTCACGTTGGAAGCACAAACTCTGACAAGTTTCAGGACCCGTGCTGGACTATTGTATGAATTGTATTGTCCAGGAATGAGCCAAACTGCACTGGAGAGGATCGTCACCAGACTGTCCACAAGGTGACAAATGTTTTGGCCTCATCAACTCTCAGATGTCATCAATTAAGTTGCAAAGAGTTTGTGTTGGTGAAAGGAGTAATCAAACCAAAGAAATCACTGACCATCGATACATTAAAACCCAAGCTGATGAGATCTCCAAAGTGATGGAACCCCCAGAGCCTCACTGAAATTAAACCAGATGACAGATAGGCTTTTCTATAAGGTCAGTCAAGTCATTCCAGTCTCGAAGCAGACCGAACAGACCTGCTGCCATCTTCTCTTTATAAAGCCACGTATATTACCTCCTCCCTAGGGCAACTCATGGATCATTACTACAGCTGAAGGCTCACATGGATTGAGTTCAATCTTAAATGATTCTCAATAACAATATACCTTGACTCTTCTCTTCCTCTATTCCCAAACCCACCAACAGAGCAATGGGATTTACATTGTTTCTGTCTCCTCCCAAGGGGAATTCAGTTCCCATATAAGCTACTGAGAGAATAGATAAAAGATTGGTACTATATTCCTCTTTAGTAAATCAGTACTTACATCCCACCTTCAAGTGAATCCTGTTTCCTTCCTCCCTCCCCACAGTCAGTTACAAGCACTGTAAGAAAATTTCACAATATGAAAAAACAAAGTCCCGGTAACTTTAATGGAGTTGAGGACCTTGTAGAAGACTAGATCTCTAGGTCTGATTGCTTTCTTATGGGATCTAGGCTTTCTCCCCCACTCCTGTGTCTGGACACTAAATATGCCTTTCTTAAATCTTGTTTCTTCAGCTCCGTGGTACTCCATATGCAGCTGCCATATTATCCCAGCTCCTTCAGCTCCCAGCTTGACTCGGGAATTCCTGCTCTTTGCCTCACAGACACTGCCAGCAGTGTTTCTCATCACCTCAGTACTCCAGAAACTCTGTCTATTTTCTCTTTCGCTTTTCTTCCTCTCAGGAGCTCAGGGTCTTTATGACTATGGCATTATGGGAGATGACAATTCTTTCTCTGTCATAGAAGCTCAGGCACTCTGCCGGTAGAGCTGGAAAGAGAAGGATTGGGACAACTTATGTCAATGAGAAGAGAGGTAATCTCCTTCCCTTACTACATTAGTATCCTGTACCCTTCAAGGTGATTCAATTTATGGAAACTGAGGGAATGCCTGCCATTTGAGGAATAGCTGAACAAATATGGTATGTGAATGTGATGAAATACTATTGTGTTGTGAAAAATGATGAAGGGGATGGTTTCAGAGAAAAACGGGAAGACTTGTATGAACTGATACAGAGGGAAGGGAGCAGACCGGGAGAATAATGTATACAATAACAACACTATCATAAGACAAACAACTTTCAAAAACTTAGGAACTCTGACCAATGAAATGACCAGCCACAGTTCCAGAGGCCTCGTGGCGAAATGTTATCTACAAACTCATGATATAGATTGAGAGGTCTTTTTGGACATAAGAAATGCAGAAATTTGTTTTTGCTTGACTATACACATATGTATTGGAAAAAGGGAAATTGCTAACCAAAAGATTTAATGCTTATATTACCTAAAATGAATAATTATTACACACACACACACACGGTGGTTCAATGCAATTCAGCTCAATCAACATTCACCTGCTATGTGTAAGACACTCTACTAGGCACTAGGGATTCATAGGTGGAAAAAAAAATACAGTCCCTGCTTTGGGATATTGTTTAGGGAAGTGAGGAGTGTGGTCACCAATCTTCATTCTGTAGCCATCTACCTATTGATGTCAAATGCACCAGTCTGTAGTCTTCCCTGGTTTTTCCTTATTTGCAGATAAACACATCGCTCACCCTTCTCCTGCTCTTTTAGGATTTCAGTTTCCCTTTATGATTTCTCAGAAATAATGACCAGAGGCTCTGCAATTCTGGGAGCTGTCTCGAGTGCATGCCATTAGTCCCTGCTAATTAGAATGCTCCAGTTTTTCTAGATGCTTTTAATTATTACTTTCCTTGTTTCCTTTCATCACAACTAGAATGTTTTTTTTTTCCTGTAGAAGCAAAACTAAAGGCATTAAAAAAGCTTTACCCTTTTCCTATCCTGTTAGCTCTCCCTTCCTTTTTCAAGTGGAGGGACTTTTTTTTCCTTTGTTTCATGTATTTGAAGCATTGGGGGAGGTCGTTTTTTCACATCCTCTGCATGGTAAAGTATGAAAGAATAGTAAACTTGGGGCCAGAATAGCCAACTCTAATCCTAAATGTGCACACCTATCTACCACTTAGCAGCTGTGTGTCCTTGCCCAAATGGCTTCAATTTTGTCTCTGTTGCTTACTACTCATGTTAACTTGGCCAAGTCACTTAATCTCCAGGGACCTCAATTTCCTAATTTGTCAAATGAAGGAGTTCAAGTAGATAAACACAAGGAAGCCTGGTTACACACCATGGATCATTTATAAATCATCTGAGAAGGGATGGGATTTCAGAAACTGGAGTGAACTGAAATGAACCCCCTGACAAGGAGCCTCTTGGGAGAGTAAGAGAGTCCTCACCTTTGGCTTTGACCAGGTTTCCTTGCCCTGCTTAGACCACCAGGAGGACCTCTCAAGCTTCAAAGGGCCTGGAAGATTTTGGGCTACCTGTGTTCCCATCAGTGTCCTAGAGGCACACCCAGGTCCACTGAAGGCAATGTCTCTATCAGGAGCCCAGTTCAGATCAGACATAATTCATCATCCTTAAGGGGAACTTGCTGAGTACTGTAAGATTAAGAGAAAAGGAGTTCTAGGAATCAAGAATGTGAAAAATGATTTTTAGACTCAGAACTTCCCCCATCAGCCCCCTCCTGCTCTAATGTTCTTCACAAGGACATTACTGATAATAAGATTACGTTGAGTCTTACCCTGGTCAAACTCAGACCCAGGCCTGAATTGATTTAATCTTCTTGGGCTTGGGTGAAGACAGATTCTCCTCCCTACAGAGCCCAAGGCTGAGAGTGGTCTGGTTGGAAGGTGGTCTGATAGAATAGGTATTTCCTCTGTTCAGAGGTAGAATGACGGTATCACAGCCCCTATTGAAAAGGTATTGTACCAGAATTAAGTGACCTAAGTCACATACTCAAGGCCTCATTTTAATATGGCCCACCTTCCAGTGTGTTGACCAACCAGAGTTGGTTGGCACCCCTTCTTCAAAGGGCATATAACCCTGTACCCCGAAACCCCAAATTGAGCCAGTTCTGGACTGGTCCCCTTAGGGAGGCCCAGTTCTGGACTGTATGCAGTCCATATGCAAAGCATGTCAAGCCAGCTTGTGAGAAAAATCAAAACATGTACACACCCTAACACACTTGCCTCTTTCTTAGAACAAACTCTGCTTTGGGGAGTGACAAGAGCCATATGTTTCCTCTTTGCCATACATGTTCTCTAAGACTTAGCCCCCTTTCCCTGGACTCTGTATGCACTGGTGCTGGCGTGTGTTATGGACCTCGGAGGTGGGGAGTGCATTTGTACCAACTGTTCTTACTGCCCCACTAAATGCCCTTTTCTCAAAGCTTCTCTAGCTGCTTGACCTGATTCTCCACTGATAATCTTGGGCAGGTGTAGCACTCTGGTTGGAGCTCGAGCCAGTGGCATTTAGAAAATAATTTGGTTAGATCTCATGGGTAGGGAGAAGGGAATAAGCATGTATGTAGCACCTACTACGTGCCAGGCATTGTGCTAAGCACTTTACAAACATTGTCTCATTTGATCCTCACAAAAGCTCTATGAGGTCTCCATTTTACAGCTGTGGAAACTGGGGTGAACAAAGATCAAAAGACTTGTCCAGAGTCATGCAGTCACTAAGTGTCTGAGGCTGGATTTGAATTCAGGTCTTCCTGACTCAAAGCCCTCTGTTCTGCCCACTGTGCCACTAAAATACTCTGAAGGGTACCCCATAGCACTCTGAGGGGGGAGATGGAGCCAAAGTATAGGGACGAGAGAACTTCTTATAGAGAGGTAAAGATGCTCAGTGGTTACATAGACATCATTTAATTATTTAAGTTGTGATGGCTCTCAGATGTCTATTACATTAAAAAGCAAAACAAAAACAAAAATTTTAGCTGTGTTGAACTAAGCCCAATTTAGATTTAGCCCACAATTGAGGAGTGGGGAAAGAAAGAAACCTCACTAGAAGGATGACCCCCTTAGGTCTTAATAGGGATAGACTGATCGTCTTGGCCTCTTGTGGATCAATGAAATCAAGTGGATGGCTTAGACCGTTCTGGGTCAGTTATCTGCTTTATGTAAATCTGTTTTTCAAAAGGGTAGCAGTTGTAGATCGATTTTTTCCTCCTTTTCCAGAAAAATACTGACAGAAATGGAGCTAAGAGTAGCCCTGGTCTCCAGGGCGTCTCCCTACCTTGGACTGAAACACACAGAATTTATATATCTTCTTACTCACATGGCCTAAAAGGAGAGGCCTCAGATCCCACTGTCTAGAATCCTAAAGACAGAAGGGGATGGAGTGGAGAAGAGTTCCCACATCTTGTCAGTCTCAGGGCTGCTTCTCTAACAAACCCAAATTAAAGATAATATTGGAATCCAGCCTTCTAGCTAGGGACAGAGCAGGTATTGGGCAGCACTAGCTTCTCAGAGAAAGGAGGATCTTGGGGTGTCATGCGCCTTCTTCCTAAGACCAGCCTGAATTAGAGGAGCAGTAAAGGACAAAATTACAATAGTGAGACCCAGTCTGTTTCATAAGGGATGTCTTAATCAATGATATGTATAGCTTTTTTAAAAAAAAAAAGTGGGCCAATGATGTGAGGAGAATATAAGGTAACTAAGGGGAAGCCCAGATACTCCTCATAATGTCAAGAAAACTTGAGTAAGGTCCCTAATATATTGGGTAGATCCTCTGTAGATCATTTGTGGGAGACTTTGGACAAGAGTCATGCGAGACGTAAGGGGATGTCTGGGTTGTGGGTTGTAACCTGTGTTATTGGAGAGAGTATCCACATTGATGAGATCAGTTAATCAATCACAAGACTTTATTAAATGCCTACTATGTGTCATAGTCCATGCTTGGTTCCAGGACAAAAGCAAAAACAAAACAATCCTTGTCCTCAAGGACCTTACACATTTTGTACACATATAGATACACCAAAAAAAAAAGTATGAAAGTATATGGACACACATGTAACTTACATATACAACATATTTTAGTACCCAACACCCAACATGCATGTGTATATAAACATGTTACACATAAATATATCTATGCAGTAAGTACCTAACCAATCCAAAGATATTTGACCTTGAATATATCATTTCCCTTCTCTACATCTCAAGTTTGTCTTCTATAAAGTGTTAGACACAGGACAAAACGAATTCTAATTGCTACATTCCACGGTTCTATGACTCTCAGATACTGTATTATGAAGAAATTTCATTGCAGTGGCCACTGGATGGCAGAACTAAATTCTTGGTGAGGCTACCATGTGGGAACAACTTTTCTATTCTGCTCTTCTAAGCTCAAGGTTCACTATGTTGCTCCCCCACCCCAACCTCTTCACTCATGCCTAGCCCCTACCAACCTCCAAATATGAAATCCCAAAGCTTCAGAAGAAACAGAACTCCAAGTTCTTTTTGGAAAATGTACTGACATTTTCACATGTGTCTATAACTATGGTGCTGTTTTTGTTTGTTGCTTTCAAGTACAAAACAAAACCCATCCAAAAGAGGCAAAGTTCAATGGAGCATTGAAAAACATTAAACAACAAAAACAAACCAAAAAAAACCCCACACAAAAGTAAATTAGCTTCATGAGGTTTCAGGTTTCTAATCCAGCTCAGAATGAACACTCTTTCAGCCTACAATAGTATTATTTGCCTTTATTCAGAATCATCAAAGTTTATAGGAATAAAGTATATATAATACAAAAGAAACCCCAATAGCAATCAATGAATAGACTTCTTGTGCCTCTTTGTTCTCCTACAGTAAGACTTGTTCCAGATCCCTGAATCTGGAACCTATTGGAGGTAACGGCCCTGAAAGGTCAGGGAAGTCACAACTCCCCCTCCCTAAGATTCATTTTATCCCAAGGCTAAATGTTATATCAGACCTGTAGTTGCTCAGGCAATTGATAAAATGGAGTCGATGAGACTTGAGCTGTGTTTTCCTCATTTTCTGTTTTATAGCCTCTTTTCCCCAGACTCCTCTCCCTGCTCAGACTTGTTTTCCTTCTCCCACCTAGTTAAATTCCTACTGTGGCCAGTGTCTTTGGGATACCTCCTCATTCCTAGATTTATGTACCAAAAGGTGATATCAGTAGGTACTATAGCAGGATTGACCAAGTGCAGGTGGTTTCATCTTTATCTGACATACTTTATATGCAAAACCAGGAGTCAAACACAAAGGCTGAAGATTTCTTTTTGCTTGAAAAACACCACAGCATACCGGCTAATTTTTTTCTGGGCATCATGTCAGACAAATTTAGAGTTTCTAGCACAGGCTGACCTTTTGATATACAAGAGATAACACAAATATACTTTGGTGTCATTTTCATATTAGGATTGGAACATTTCCACTATCTATCTTCTGTTCATTAATCAGGCAAACATCCTGTGAGCGAGTTATATTTATACAGAAATCTGAATACGCCTTAGTTGATTGGTTAGTTACCAGGACATCAAGAGATGTCCATGGGGAGAAAATAGCGTTAGGAAATTATGACTTGGTAAACATTTCTGATACATTTTCACCATATTTTTTTTTCATCTCTGTGACATTATATTGTTTTATCTCTGTGACAATCATCTTTCTTGAATAAATAGTGAAATGAAGATCTCAGAGCTACATTTGTTGCTACCTGTGAGCTGTGGGAACTTAGGCAAGTCATTTTCCCTCTGTGGGAAATTTTATTTTTCCTCTCTTCTCCTCTCCTCTCCTCTGTGGTCCAAATATCCTTGTGAAAAATAGGGAAGTTGAACTAAATCAGGGGTTCTTCACCTTTTTGTTATCCTGGACCCCTGTGGCAGTCTAGTGAAGCCTCTGGACCCATTCTCATAATAAAGCTTTTAAGTGTATAAAATAATAGAATTACAAAGGAAATCAATTATATTTACGTGTGTGTGTGTGTGTATATATATATATATATATATATATATATATATATATATATATATACATATATATATATATAT
The DNA here is from genome assembly GCF_003287225.1 of Phascolarctos cinereus. NCBI lineage: Eukaryota > Metazoa > Chordata > Mammalia > Diprotodontia > Phascolarctidae > Phascolarctos > Phascolarctos cinereus. Next base: position 62,429,132 of record NW_027556180.1, read on the forward strand.
ATACACACAGTTATCAGTATATCTGAATCTATAACCATAGATTCATCTATAGATGTTTATAGGTAGACAGATACATAGATAGATACATACATATATGCATAGACAGGTATACACAAGTTCACGGAACCCAAGTTAGGAACCCCTGGTAGATAACCTCTTAGGTCCCATCATGACCAAAATTCAATAATATTACTCCAAAACCTCACTTTTTGTCAGCCCACCATTTTAACTTGTTTTCTTTGAGTGCTAAAAGCTTTTCAGTCTTCAGAAATCACCTAGGGATAGGAACCGAAATCTGTGATTTCATTGATTTAAGGGAATCTCCCATGAGAAAACTCACTCCACCAATTCAAATCAATACTTTTCACTTTCTCTGCAATTTATAGTCTTAAAATGTTGCCTAGAGTTCTGAGAGGGTAAGTGACTTGCCCAGAGTCACAAAACTAGTATGTGTCAGAGACAGGATTTGAACCCAGGTCTTTCTGCCTTTGAGACCATATTTCAATCCATGCTGTCTCTTTTAGGTATCGTATTAGGTCCTGAACAACTGGAGGAAGTGTTACCATTCATTAGCTTACCCCCTAGTTTTAGGCCAGTTGGGAATACCTATCAATTACTGTATAATTGAAAGAACTCTAGATTCAGAGTCAGAAAGCCCTGACTCTTCCACCCATTCCCTGGATGACCTCATGCAAGTCTCTGGGATTCCATTTCCTCCTTTTTCAGATGAGGTGTTTGTACTATGAAAGCTCTAAAATCCCTTCCGGAACTTGGACTTCTATAAATCTGTGGGTGAGACATAGGACAGCTCCAGGGTTGGGAGGACAGGAGGAGGAAGGAGGGACACTGATGGAGAAGATGGAAAGGGATCACATGCACACCTCATGCCACCTGAGGGGTAACAGATTGTCTCACAGGCAAACCCCACAGTTAGCCGCTACCAGTTGATCCTCATTGATCCCACCCTCACTTACTGATCCTATCTAATAATTTTTTAATATAGTTGTTGCTTTTTTTCATTTCATTGAGAATGGACCCTGTTTCTGAAAATCCAGAGATGCATCAAAGAAAGGAGTCCATGGTATTGGAAAGACCATTGAACTTAGAGTTGGAAGACCTGGGTTTATGTCCCAGTTCTCCCATGAGTAGCCATGTGACATTGATCAAGTCCCCACCTCTCTGAGCCCCAACTTCCTCCTACACAAAATTACTCTAGTAATATTTTTAGTGCCTCTTTGAGGATTCTTGTGAAGATCGGATGAAGCAATTTCCAGAGGGTTTTGATCTCCATTAGTCCCTTGTGACTATTACAACAGCCTTATGGTTACAAAGGCAAATATTTTTTGTTTTGCAGACAAGGAATTTAAAGCATGAAGAGATCACACAATGATCGATTTGACATCAGAAAAGATCTTGTAGAGTACCTTGTCCACATAACCCTGCTTCCTCCATTTTACAGTTGAGGAAACTAAGACACTAAGATATCAAGCAACTTGCTCAAAATTACAGAGATAGAAAATGAGCCAAGATCTGAAGTCCTCCAGATTCAGTGTCCTTTCCACCATACTCAGCTGCCTATCTTACAGACTGTTGAGGAAACTTGATGGTCTTTGAGTGCTAGATGGTGATAATCCTCCATGACAGTTAGAGGACCTTCACAATAGCATATAAGAATAACTAAAATAAAGCTGTAATCAATTTAATCAGTATGTAGATCTGGACCTCAATTCAGGAAGACCCGAGTTCAACTCCAGCCCTAGAAATTTACTGGTTGTGTGATCCTAGATGAAATACTTAACCTCTTTCTGCCTCAGATTCCTCATCAAAGGAAAATAATAGCAGCACCTACCCCCCCTCCCCCCAGTATTGTTGTGAGGATAAGATTAGATAATATTCATAATGTGCTTTGCAAACCTTAAAGCACTACGGTATTATAAATACTGGGTATTTATTATTACTAATTAAGTTTCTAAAATCCCCTCCTCAGCTCTTTTTTTTTTTTGTCTAGGCAATGGGGTTAAGTGACTAGCCCGGGGTCACACAACTGGTAAGTGTCAGTTGTCTGAGGCTGAATTTGAACTCAGGTCCTCTTGACTCTAGGGCCAGCGCTCTATCCACTGTGCCACCTAGCAGCCCCAGCCCCTTCTCAACTCTAGTTGCAGAGTTAATCTACATGGGAAAATTCCTCCCTTGTTAAGGTTCAATAGGAATTTTGTTTGAAATCCTAACAAAATGTGAGATAAGAATAAACTGGGTAAATATTGAGATGTAAGAAGTCATTTTCCATTTATTATAATCAAACAAAAAACATTTGTTAAGTATCTAACCATATTCTAGGCACTGAGGTGAGTGCTGGGGATATAAAGACAATGAAACCATCATTGCCTTCAAGGAGCTTTTATTCCAATGGGAATAAAGGAGAGACAACATAATTAAAAGGATGCTGGTATCCTGGACAATAATAGGGAAGTTAGGAAGAGGACATTGGAAGAGATATTGACTTCACCGAATGGAAGGAATCAATATGATGGTGGCATTTCTAGACCCATGACACATAGATGGAAAAGTAATTTGGAAGCAGAGGACCTCATCAGGTCACACTGTAGAAAAGATTGCCAATATCAGCTTTGAGTCAATAAGAGGTGAGGCATGCTGCTTGATTTGAAGCACAGGTGCTTTTCAAGTAAGTGGCAATTTATGCTCTTTTGAGTACTCATATAAGACCTTTGAGAGTCCGTAGATCACAAGGAGGTCAAATCAATCAATACTTAAAGAAATCAATTCAGGCTATTCATTGGAAGATCAAATATTGAACTGAAGCTTAAGTGCTTTGGCCACATCATGAGAAGACCAGACTCAGAGAAGACCCTGATGCTGGGAAAGATTGAAGGCAAAAGGAAAAGGGAATGGCAGAGGATGAGATGGATAGATAATATCATGAACTTGGACAGACTTCAAGAGATAGTGGAGGATAGAAGGGCTTGGAGTGCTACAGTTCATGGGGTCACACAGAGTTGGACACAACTGAACAACAACATTTTATTTTGCTATAAAGAAGCCAGTAAGCTCCTGTTGCTCAGGGCTGAAAAAAAAAAGAAAAGAAAACCCAGTAAAGCCTGTATATAAATGCAACTTCAACTAGTTTCCTTTCCCTCCTTCACATGTTCCTAGTATCCCTTCTTTGAAGAGAACAAAGGAAAAATGCAAATGGAATCAACTGCACCTGGTATATATCTAGCCTTCCTGTTTCACCTGAAGGATGCATGACCGTGGACCGTGGAGGAGGCTGCCTGGGGTGAGAATTGTCAGAACAGGGTATAAAGCTTTCACACAGGCAGGAAAGATGTATAAGCAAGTAGCTACAGAATGTGTGATATGCCATAAGAAAACAAAAACAAAAACATGGGTACAGTGGAAAGAAAGCTAGCTCAGCTTGGAATCCTATTACTTAAGCTCAAATCCCAGCTCTGTCCTTGATGGTGACCTTAGATAACTGATATCACCTTTCTAAGCCTCGGTTTCCTCAGATACAAAATTAAGATTTTGGCCAAGATGTTCTTTAAGATCCCATCCAACTCGGAATCTATGATCCTATAAGGAGAACTGAGATGTAAAGTCAGCATTTCCTGCTACCAAACTGAGAAAGGCTGGGATATGGAAGTTGAAAGTGGGGATGAGGTGGGGATGAAATAGAGAAAGGGAGTTTTTCCTCCTTATTTTATATCTATCTACTCCTACCTAGTTGGGCTGATCTTTTAATAAAACGACTTCCCTGATACTTGTCAACACCAGTGGTGTCAAATTCAAATAGAAAGGGGGCCACTAACTATAGTAAGGAACCCTGTTGGAGTATCGGGCTTTAAAAACCACATATAAGCATCATCTATGTTTATTGTATTTGTATTTATTTTATATAAAATTACATTTGCTCAGGAGTAGTAAGGCTGCAAGCCTCTGTAGGTCATTAGTCTCAACTGGTCTCCACATAGTAATTAAACCCTTGTAAACTGGCTTTCAGTTAACTGGAACTGCTCTCTCCAAGGTTGCTTGTGATTTATTAATTGCCAAACCCAGTGACTTTTTCTCCATCCTTATCCTTTACTTCTTTGCAGCATTTGACATTGTTAACCATCCCTTTCTCCCAGGCTCCATCCCACAAGTGTTTTCATGACACTGCGTTCTCCTGATTTCCCTTCTGTTTAATCACTTCTCAGTTTCTTTTGCTGGATCACAATCGTTGGCCTATCCCATATGCATAGATATACTCAAGGGTGCTATCTTTGATCCTCTTCTTTCTCTATATTTTCTTTCTTTCTGTGGTCTCAACTGTCACCTCTATGTCAATGACCCCCCAGATCTGTATATTGAAAGTCATTCTCTCTTCTGAAAACCAGTTCTACATTCATAAATTTTGAGTGATAAAAGACCTAAAAAATCAGCTAATCCAAACACCTCATTTTACAGATAAGAAAACTAAGGCCCAAAGAGGTGAATTTACTTCCCCAAAGTCATGCAGACAATAAACAGTGGAGTTGGGTTTCGAAGTCAATAAGTCAATCAGTCATTCAGACAATCAACTAGCATTTATTAAGCACCTACTATATGTCAGGTACCATTCTAAGTGCTAGAGATTCAAAGAAAGGCAAGAGACAGTTGCTACTCTCAAGGAGCTCACAGTCTAATGGGAGAGACAACATATAAATGACTATGTATAAAGAAGATATGGGCAAGATAAATTGGAGCTAGTCCACAGAGGGAAAGAAAAAACATTATGAGAGATTGGGAAAGGCTTCTTGTAAAAGGTGGGATTTTAGCTCAGATTTGAAGGAAGCCAGGGAAGCCAGACACCAGGGATAATGAGTGAAAAAGTTACAGGCATGGGGAAAAGTCAGTGAAAATGCCTGGGGCTGAGAGATGGAGTGTCATGTACAAGGAACAAGGAGCAAAAAACAAGGAGCAAGGAGGCCAATGTTTCTGGACCACAGTTGAGGAGGGAGGAAGGCAAAAGGGGCTCGTGGTGCTAAGGTGTGAGAAGACCGGAAAGGTAGGATAGGATAAGGTTCTGGGAGGCTTTATAGCCAAATAGAGGATTTTATATTTTATTCTGGATGTAATAGATAGCTACCAGAGTTGATTGAATGGGGAGGGTGGAGTGACATGGTCATGTCTTTTGATTCCAAGTTCTACATTGTTTCCATTGCACCACCCTGCCTCTGAATATTAACTGCTTACTGGACTGTGCCAACTAGATGTTGTGTAGGTATCCTAAATTTAACCCATCCCAAACCAAACTTATTATCAACTCCTCCTCCTCCTCAAAAGGCCCTCCCCTTTTGAACTTCCTTATTTCTATTGAGGACACCACGATTCTTCTAGCCGTCCAAGTATGGAGCTTCAGAGTCATTCTTGACTCTACCATCTCTCTCATCCTCACATCTAGTTATTTGTCAAGACATCAATTCCTGTTGTTGTCATTGAGTTGTTTTTAGTTGTATCTCACTCTTCGTGACACATTTGGGATCTTCTTGGCAAACAGTGGTTTGTCATTTATCTCTGTAGTTCATTTTACAGATGAGGAACAGAGGCAAATAGGGTTAAGTGACTTGCCCAGAGTCACACAGCTAATAAATGTCTAATGCTGGATTTGAACTCAGGAAGATGAGTCTTCCTGACTCCAGGCCTGTCACTCTATCCACTGCACCACCTAGCTGTCCTTATCAATTCTACCTCAACAATATCTCTCATATCTGTCCCCTTCTCTCCATTTACATGACCCTCACTTCAGTTTAGTCTTTCCTCATCTCTTGCCTGGACTCTTGCAATAATGTCCTAGTTAGTTTCCCAACCTCCATTCTCTCTCGATCCATGCTCCACCGAGCTGCCAAAGTGGTATTTCTAAAGCTCAAGCCTGAAAAATTGTCACCTCAGTGGTTTCCCTTTGCCTATAGGATAAAATACAAACTCCTCTATGTGGCTTTTAAAGCCCCTTACCATATGGCTCCACCTTATTTTTCCAGGCTAATTAAATATTACTCTCCTTTATACACTCTGTATTCTAGCCACACTGAGCTACTTGCTGAACCTATGCCTCTGCTCAGGCTATGTCCCCATGTCTAGAATGTACTCCTTCCCCACCTCTACCTCATGGAATCCTTGGCTTCCTTCCAAACTTATTTCAGGTGCCATCTCCTCCAGGAAGCTCTTCTGATTCTCTCACCCATTTGCTAGTACCCACCTTACAGAAATTACTTTGAATGTACTTCATATTTAATTTTCTGTGTTCAAATTGTCTCCTCCCACTTTCAGTAGAGGGCAAGCACTTGGAGGAGAGGGACTTTTTCACTTGCTGTCCTTTTATCCCCAGAATCTGTCACAGTACCTGGCATGTATAGGCATTAACAATTGGGTATTGAATGACTCAATTATAGTCTCTGCAGCCTCATACACTGGGACTACAAGTACATTCATGATATTCCTTCAGTGATTGATTTTTTTTTAATGCAACAATAAACAAATTCACAGATTGTCTCATAAAGAACTGAAAGAAGTTCACAGCTAGGGAAGAGCCTGAACAAAAAGCCCATAACTCAACTGGACTTTATAGAACAGGGTAGTTAATTTATATGTTACACAACTCTTAAGGAATAAGTGGATGCTATTAGAAACCAAAAGCAAAGTTAAACACACTCATGCACACTATTTCAAAGCTTGCCGTGTCCCTATTAAGAAAACTTCTAGATTCCCAGATATGGCCAGGCCACATTTTAATACAGACAATAATATAAATACTGTCATTAAATAACAAGACTAAAAGCTTGTTTAGGGAAAGATGAATTCCTTTACCAGAAAAAAGTAACTAACTGACTGGTCCTCTCCTGGAAAGGAAAAGTCCTGGTTGCCAAACAAGCTCAAATTTATGTGATCTGCTTGTGTAAAGTCTGAGACAGTAGAAAGTGGAGGAATCTATTGCCTTTCCTCTGGTCCAATAAAATCATCCAATAAAAATTTATTAAGTACCTTCCACATGCCAAGTGTTGTGTGCCTGAATGTGCCACACCCTAAACATACAAAGACAAAAAACAAAACAATCCCTTTCCTCAGAGAACTTACCATCTAATAATGGGGAACAACCTATATCCAGAAAATTAAATGCAAAATATATAGTCATTTCTGGAAAGAGAACACTAGCCAGTAGGAGAAATCATCATATGCGTTTTAGGAATGTCACATTGATAACTGGGTAGAGGATGGATTGGAGAGGGAAGAGATGCATTACCTCCTTCCTGGACTATTGCAACGGCCTGCTGGTGGATCCTCCCACCACAAGTCTCTCCCCACTCCAGTCCATCCTCCTTTCAGTTGTAGAGTGATCTACCTGATTCACAGATCTGACCATGTCACCTTCTACTTGATAAACTCCAGTGGATTCCTATCACCTCCAGGGTCAAATGTTAAAAATATAGGGTACAGTTAGGTGGTGCTAGGCCGGATAGAGTACCGGCCCTGTACTCAGGAGGACCTGAGTTCAAATCGGGCCTCAGACACATGCACTTATTAGCTGTGTGACTCTGGGCAAGTCACTTAACCCCAACTGCCTCACAAAAATAAATAAATAAAATTAAAAATATTAAACATACCTCTGTTAGGTTTTCAAAGCCCTTCAAAACCCACTCCCACCACCCCCCATTACTTTTTTCTTATACTCTTCTTATATCTTAACAGATCACCATTTACTCTGTGATATACTGACATTAGCCTCCTTGCTGTTTCTTGAAAAAGACACTCCAGCAAGATGGCGGAGTGAAAGCAGTGACTTGCTTGAACTCTCCCCCAAACCCTTCCAAATACCTATAAAAATGTCTCTAAACAAATTTTAAAGCAGCTGAACCTACAAAAAGACAGAGTGAAGCAAATTTCCAGCCCATGACAACCTGGATGGTTGACCAGAAAGGCATATCGCTCGGGGTTGGGAGAGGAGCACAGTGCAGCGTGGGGGCACAGGCCCCAGTGAACCTGGAGCAGGCCTCAGAGGACTGAATCATAGGCAGCTGTGGTGATTTCCAGAAATCTCAACCCATGAAAGCCAAAGACAACTGAGAAGGTCAGTGGAGAAAGTCTGTTTCTGCAGCGCTGAGAGAGAAGGGAGGTCAGAGCCAATTCCAGAGTACAGAGAGCAGGCACTGGGGCAGTGGCTGTGTCCTGTGCTTCCAGCCCACAGACTGAGAGGGAATTCAGTGGCTGATCAGAGGGGGATTGCAGGGATCTTTTTGCCAGTGCTGAGGCAAGAATCTCTTGCTTTGCCCATGCTTGGGTCTGGGTGGCAGTCCTAGGGCAAGGAGGAGCACTGATGTGGTGGAGCTTGTAGTGGCTGTGGAGAGGAAACCTTCCTCACAGTTCCAAGACAGAAAAGACTGCTTGTGGTTATTCATAGACAAGGGAAGGAATAAACACCTCGCCCCTTATCATACCACCTCAGAAGAACTGAAAATTTACAGGTCTCTACAAGTATCTCTGAAAACAGCTGTACAAACACCCAAAGCTTGGGACAGTACATTCTCCACATTGGAGAGTTTAACAAAGAGTTTAAAACTCAAGTAATTGGCTGGGATCATGAGCAAACCTGGCAAAAAGAGTCAGACTATATTATCTTACTTTGGTGACAAAGAAGATCAAAACATACAACCAGAAGAAGACAGCAAAGTCAAAGCTCCTACACCCAAAGCCTCCAAGAAAAATATAATCGGTCCTAGGCCTCGGAAGAGCTCAAAAGGGATTTTGAGAAGCAAGTAAGAGAAGTAGAGGAAAAACTGGGAAGAGAAATGAGAGTGATACAAGAAAATCATGAAAAACAAGTCAACAGCTTGCTAAAGGAGACCCAAAAAAATACTGAAGAAAATACCTTAAAAAATAGCCTAACCCAAATGGCAAAAGAGGTCCAAAAAGCCAACGAGGAGAAGAATGCTCTCAAAAGCAAAATTGGCCAAATGGAAAAGGATGTCCAAAAGATTACTGAAGAAAATACTTCCTTAAAAATTAGAATACAGCAATTGGAAATAGTGACTTTATGAGAAATCAAGACACTGTAAAACAAATCCAAAAGAATGAAAAATTAGAAAACAATGTGAAATATCTCATTAGCAAAACAACTGACCTGGAAAATAGATCCAGGAGAGATAATTTAAAAATTATTGGACTATCTGAAAGCCATGATCAAAAAAAGAGCCTAGACATCATCTTTCAAGAAATTATCAAGGAAATTTTGTATATTTTAGAACAAGAGGGCAAAATAAGAATTGGAAGAATCCACTGATCTCCTCCTGAAAGAGATCCCCAAAGGAAAACTCCTAGGAATATTGTAGCCAAATTCCAGAGTTCCCAGGTCAAGGAGAAAATATTACAAGCTGCCAGAAAGAAACAATTCAAGTATTGTGGAAACACAATCAGGATAACACAAGATTTAGCAGCTTCTACATTAAAGGACCGCAGGGCATGGAATATAATATTCCAGAGGGCAAAGGAGATAGGATTACAACCAAGAATCACCTACCCAGCAAAACTGAGTATAATCCTTCAGGGGAAAAAATGGTCATTCAGTGAAATAGAGGACTTTCAAGCATTCTTGATGAAAAGACCAGAGCTGAATAGAAAATTTGACTTTCAAATACAAGACTCAAGTGGAACATGAAGAGGTAAACAGGAAAGAGAAATCATAAGAGACCTATTAAGGTTCAACTGTTTACATTCCTGCATGGAAAGATGATATTTATAACTCTTGAGAGTTATTTGTCAGTATTAGGGTAGTTGGGGGGGGAAATATTATATGTATGTAGATAGATAGATAGATAGATAGATAGATAGATAGATAGATAGATAGATAGATAGAGGGCACAGGGTGAGTTGAAGATTAAGGGGTCATATCTGGAGAATAAAATTAAGGGAGAAGAGGATTATACTAGGAGAAGAAGAAAGGGAGAGGTAGAAGGGGTAAATTATCTCACAAAAAAACAGAAAAGAAAAGGCTCTTACAGTGGAGGGGAAACAGGGGAAGGTGAGAGGGAATGAGTGAATCTTATTCTCATAGGATTTGGCTTAAGGAGGGAATAACATACACATTCAATTGGGTATGGAAATCTGTCTTACCCTACAGGAAAATAGGGGGAAGGGGACAAGAGAGCAGGGGGATGATAAGAGGAGGGCAGATTGGGAAAGGGGTAATCAGAAGCTAATACTTCTGAGGAGGGACAGGGTCAAAAGAAAGAATAGAATAAATGGGGGGCAGGATAGGATTAAGGGAAATAGAGTTAGTTTTTCACAACATGTCTACTATGGAAGTGTTTTGCATAACTGCACATGTATAACCTGTATTGAGTTGCTTGCCTTTTCAATGAGGGTGGGTGGGGAGGGAGGAAGAGAAAATTTGGAACCCAAAGTTTTAAAAACACATGTTTAAAAAAAATGTTTTCACATGCAACTGGGAAATAAGAAATACAGGAAATGGGGTACAGAAGTCTATCCTGCCCTACAGGAAAATAGAAGGGGAAAGGGATAAGAGAAGGGGGTGGAGAGATAGAAGAGAGGGCAGACTAGGGGAAGGGGTATTCAGAATGCATGCCACCTTGGGGTGGGGGAAGGGGTGAGATGGGTGAAAATTTGAAACTCAAAATCTTGTGGAAGTAAATGTTGAAAACTGAAAATAAATAAATTCATATTTAAAAAAAAAAAAGAAAAAAGAAAAAGGAAACAATGCCCAACAATGTAGTCCAAAACCAAAAAAAGAAAAAGACACTCCATATCCCAACTCCCTGCATTTTCCCTGGCTGTCCCCATGCCCATAATGCCCTCCTTCCTCATCTCTGCCTCGGCTTTTCTGGATTTCTTCTAGTCCCAGCTAAAATCCCACCTTCTATGAAGCCTTCCTTGATCTCCCTCCATTCTAGTGCTGATGTCTCTGTATTTCTGATGTCCCTCAATTCCATTTGTTGGTGATTTCCCATTTATCCTCCATGTGGCTTATTTGTACGTAGTTGTTTGCATGTTGTCTCCCCATATTGGAGTTTGAGCTCCTTGAGAACAGGGGCTGTCTTTTGCATTTCTTTGTTGCCCAAGAGCTTAGGCAGTGCTTCTGTATCATAGGTGCTTAATAAATGTTTACTGACTGACTGCAGGCTGGGACACTGGTATAAGAAAAGAGGTGGTGAGGACCTAAACCAGAGTGAAGATCATATATGAGATATACCACGAAGGTAGAATCAGCAAGATTTGATGAATGTTTTTCCTTTGTCACGTGAGACTGTGTGAACTTCCCTGTGAGTTCACAGAACCCACATAAATCCTGAGTGAACCTATGTTGGGGAAAATCATGATGGTGAGGAATGAAAGGGCCAGGGTCTTCATCTCAGAGCAGGTATTCTGTGGATATTTCCTGCCAAAGTATTTGTGATGAAGAAAGGCCTTTGGGTTGGTGGCTGAACTAGGAATGGAAAGTACATGCAAAAGGTCCCAACAGGGAAACTCATTCATTTTCCTTTTTGCTGTCCATGAAGTATAAATTGATTATCTTACATATTACATAAGGTTCCTAGGCAAGCCTATGTCTATGATGGAACTGCCTCCTAGCTGTGTTTTCTTTCCTTTGGTACAGGGTCATGTGAGGCTATGGAAGGTTGGGGGTTCAGTGATGGCAGTCTGAACCAGAGTTTGGCAGCAGCTGAGTCCAGTAGTCTTCATTCCTGATCAAATGACCCACTCCAGGTGGGTCTACCTTACTCAGAGAAATCAAGATAGGGAAAAGGCAAAAGTGAGATAATAAGGTATACTTATACAGAAAACACAAGTAGGAGCATGATAGAGAGCATTAGGGTGAAAATTAATGGAAGGGCAAACAGAAATCATTTGTTCAGTACAGCATACTACAGATCACCTGGACAGACAGAAGAAACAAATGAACAAGTCATTCATTCAAAAAAAATCATTGTTAAGATCCTACTATCTAGGATCCAGACAGTCTAGAAGGCATTGGAGAGTCAAAAACAAAAATGAAATTCTCTCTCTCCTCAAGAAGAAACAGATCACAAGCCTACCACAGAAGCATGATGGAGTATAATGGGGCACTTCAGTTACCCAAACATCTCCTGAAGCTCTTTCTTTGCCAAAAGCAGGTCAGCTAATAACTTATTCACTTGCTTTAATAATAATTTCATCCATTAAAAGGTAGAGAAACAAACAAAGGAAGATTCTATTTTATTCTTTTTTTTTTTTTGAGAATGAGTCTATTTTGATCAGGCTAGAAGTGCAGAGTCTATTTATGAATCTCATCCCCCCACTGATCATTATAAGAGTTTTGACCTGATTCAATTTTTCCAACCTGGGCTGGTTCACCCCTCCTTCCATAAATTATTTTGATGTTGGATTTAGTGTAAACACGAGATTGGCATGACCCGCCATAGCACAGGAGTCCCAAGCTCCAGAAATCTCCCAACCTCAGCCTCCCCAGCTAGATGGAATTATAGGACTGTCTCACATGCTTGGCAGAATTCTATTCTTGATCCGACTCTTCCCAAAAGGGAAGATTTGGTTATTGAGGTAGAAATAACAGGAATCATGAGAGAAAGTGACCACTCCCTCCTAGAAACTATGATAGAAAAAAATTAGACTTGCTCTGACATGCACCTGATATTTCAGGAGAGACAATTTCAAAGGTTTCAGGGGAAGGATCCACAAACCAAAATTATATAGGGGGAATCATCCAAGAAAAAATGGAAAACTCTTAAGAATGAAAGTTCTTTGGGGGGATTTCTTTGCAAGGGTTCTAAAGACCAGCCTCACTGAGTTGGGAGATAAGTGATCTCCTATTTTGACCAGGATCATGAATTCCTTAGCTATAATAAGTATTGGTTTTCTTTTTACTATGCTTTTTTATTGGATTTTTTTTTGTACATGGAACTGCAAATCTATTTTGTACAACTTGCTATTCCTTTTAAATATGTAATAAAATTATCATGTAAATTTCTTTTTCTTTTTCCTTTCTTAAAGACCAACTACTAAGTTGTAGAGGAATTTCAATCTGCCTTGGTGGAGGGAACACTCTGATATCAGTATGACATAGTGTTGAAGGAAGAAAGCAGGGCTACTCAATTCAGTTTACTCTACCAAGAAGAAAGAAATTTGAACTGGAGAAGACTAAACAGAGAAATGAATTACTGAGCAATGTTTTTTTAATGTTTTATTTTTTTCTCTCTTAATTGTAAAGACAATTTTTAACTTTTTTTTTAACTCTGAGTTCCAAATTTTCTCCATCTTTCCCTCATCTACCCCCATTCTAAGAAACAATTTGACATAGGTTATATGTATGTAATCACATAAAACATACTTATCAGTCATGTTGTGAAAGAAGAAACAAACTTTTAGTTTGAGCTTCTAGAAAGGGATAATTAGGGAAAGAGTTGAGAAACCTATATGTTTGTAGCAGGTCTCTTTGTGGTGGTAAGGAGCTGGAGGTCATAGGGATGCCCATCAATTGAGGAGCGGCTGAAAAGTGGTGTGTGATTGTGATGGAATACTATTGTGCTATAAGAAATGATGAGCTCAATAATTTCAGAAAAACAGTGAAAGACTTGAATGAAATAATGAAAAGCAGAGCAAGTGGAGCCAGGAGAGCATTGTATACAATAACATTAATATTGTTTTAAGAATGACTTTGAGCAAATAAGTTATTTTCTCTGTTAAAAATACACAAATTAACTATAAAGAACATGTGAGGAAAGATGCTGTCTGCATCCAGAGGAAAAACTGATAAATAGAAGTATATATAGAATAATTTTATACACACACACCTACTTCTGTCTAATGGTGGGGAGGGGAGAAAAGAAAAAATAAATTTGTAAGATAATTTTGTTGTATATTTGAAAGGAATAGCAAGTTGTACATAGTAGATTTGCAGTTTCATATACAATCATATTTTTTATTATACTATGTTATGGAAATGCTTGTTTTATTCCATAAATTAAATTTTTTTGAAAAGAAAATTAAAGTTCAAAAAAAAAAACAGACCAAAAGAAAAAAAAAACATGATGAATAAAGAAAGCAAAAAATAGTCTGCTTCAATCTGCATTTAAATTCTATCAGTTCTTTCTCTGGAGGTGGATAGCATTTTTTATCATGAGTCCTTTGCAACTGTCTTGGGTCATTGTATTGCCGAGAATAGGAGTTGTCCACAGTTGATCATCATGTAATATTGCTGTTACTGTCTACAATGTTCTACTGGTTCTGCCCATTTCACTTTACATCAGTTTTTGTAAGTCTTTTCAGGTTTTTCTGAAATCAGCCTGTTCATCCTTTCTTATAGCACAAGAGCTTTCCATTATAATAATATAGCACATCTTGTTCAGCCATTCCCCAACTGATGGACATCCCCTCAATTTCTAATTCTTAGTCACCATACACAAAGCTGTTTTAAATATTTTTGTACACATAGGTCCTTTCCCCCCTTTTTATTTTTTTTTAAATGTCTTTGGAATACAGACTTAGTAGTGCTACTGCTGGGTCAAAGGATATGCACAATTTGACTGCCCTTTGGGTGTAGTTTCAAATTACTCTCCAGAATGGTTGGATCAATTCACAACTCTGCTAATGATGCATTAGTATCCCTATTTTCCCACATCTCCTCTAACATTTATCATTTCCATTTTCTGTCGAGTAATGTTGAAAGTAGAAAAACTGTTGTTTTTCAGAAAGCAAGATTTCTAGATGACTTATTAAGGGCCTATTCAAACTAAGGAAAGGAAGTACAGCCTGGGATATTGAGCAGTGGATTTGGAATCAAGAAATATTAATGGGTTCAAGCTTTGGTCCCTAGTTAGTCATCTAATCTTTGTATGTCTCAGTTTCCTCAGCTGTAAACTGAGAGGATGGGAGTCCATGGATTCTAAGGTGACTTCCAGGTTTAAAATTTTGATCCTAAGATTCTATGATCAATGAGATTTCAGATTTTTGAGGAATTTGTAATATCCTGGTTTTCCTTGTGGGGCAGGCCAGGGAATATTTTGTGGGTAAGTGAATATCTAGAAATTATTTTCATTGCTAATGTGAAATCTTTAAACATAATAAAAGAAGCTTTGAAGTTCTCACCTGTCCCCCTAAGTATTGTATCAAACTGAGAAGTCTGAAATGACAAGATATGGGCCAGACCAGTCAGCTTAAAGACTGAGCTGTTTATTATTCTGAGGGTCCAGTTTAAATAGTGAAAGCTAACAATCACCCCCAAGGCTTTCGTGGCTAATCCCAGCGCTAAGGTGTTATTTTAATTATACACACCTGCTTGCTATCATGGTTCAAGGATTGGTCAGAGAGCCAAAAGATTCTGAATAATTAAGCCCTTATGGTAGGGAAAGGAAAACAGTCAAGCTCTAACCTAAATTCCTAATCCTATATTTGGACTTTTCCAGTTCTGGCCCTCAACACTCACCATCATGTGTTGAGTTCTAAATATCTACAAAACAAACAGTCTGTCTCCTTACCTTGAATTTCTAAAGACACAAAACCAATTATGCTTCTTATGTTTTCCTATTTACTGACTTCTTGTTCTTCAGAGGGGTTTTTTTGTTTTGTTTTGTTTTGTTTTAAGCAGAATGCATGAATTTTAATCATCAAGATAAAATGTGCATGTTTATAAAGATACATGACACCTTCTTTGAGCCCTGAGGGGAAACATTGGCTCTCAGAGCTATATAGAATTTCAAAGGCAATACAAGAGAACTCATAAGACTAGATGGATTTCAGTGAAATAATACAAAAGGTAGTTCAAAAGCCTCAGAAACAAGCAATAATGCAGTAATTTGTATATCTACAGGATCTTTCTCTGAAGTCTCTAACATTATAATAGCCTCATCAGGTAAATGACTTGGTTTCTTAAAGTCACAGAAGAAAACAATATGGTATGAATTTTCATGGACTGCTTTCCTTTCCCTTTTCCTTTTAGTCTTTTTACCTCATTGTATCTAGCAGAAAGAAGAAGATCATGCAGTTTACCTATCCTTTTCCCCCATTTTAAAAAACATTTATTTAAAGTTTTGAGTTCCAGATTCTATTCCTTCTTCCCCTCCCCCTTTCCTGAGATGTTAAGCAATCAGAAATAAGTTATACATGTGAAATTATATAAAACATTTCCATGTTAGTCATTTTATACAAGAAGACTCTAATAAAAGAAAAAGAAGGAAAGAAAGAAAGTGAAAAATAGCATGCTTCAGACTGTGTCCAGTTAATATCAATTCTTTCTCTGGAGGTGGATGGTATACTTCATTAGTCCTTTGGGATAGTTTTGGATTATTGTATTGCTGAGAATATCTAAGTCATTCATAGTTCTTCATTGAACAGCATTGCTTGTTGAACCCCAATTTTAAAACTGTTTGTTCTAAGAAAGAGACAAAAGGATTAAGGTGTGTGTCCTTGTTTTAATTTCTCTCAAGCTGGCTTGACATGCATTGCATGGGAGTTACAGTCCAGAACTAGTCCCACCCCCCCCCAAGGGGGCCAGTCCAGAACTGGCTCAATTTGAGATTTGAGGGTACAAGGTTATACACCCTTCAAAGAGTAGGTGTTCCCAAGAGGTGCCAATTAACTCTGATTGGTCAACACACTGGGAGGTCTTGAGTATGTGACTTAGGTCACTTAATCTTGGTACAATACCTTTTCAACAGGGGCTGATATCATCATGCCATCATTCTACCTCTAGACAGAGGAAATAACAGTTCTATCTGACCTGCCCCCCACCATAACAGACCACTCCCAGTCTTGGGCTATCTATATCAGACAAGTCTGAGCAGATTAAATCAATTCAGGCCTGGGTAGATGTTTGAGCAAGATAAGACTCAATGCAATCTTATTATCAGTAATGTCCTTGTGAAAAACTTTAGAGAAGGGAGTGGTGGGGAGCTGGGAGCTCTGAGTCTCCAAGACACCAATTACCAAGAAAAATGATTTTTCACATGCTATTACTATGTACAACATTCTCTTGGTTCTGTTCACTTCACCACGCGTCAGTTCATGTAAGTCTTTCCATTTTTTTCTGAGATCATCCTGGTTTTTCATTTCTTATAGCACAATAATATTCCATTACTATCAAATACCATAGCTTGTTCAGTCTATCCCCAACTAATGGCTCTCCCTTTGATTGCCAGTTCTTAGCCACCACAAAAGGAGCTGCTATAAATATTTTTGTACAAATAGGTGCTTTCCCCTTTTTTTGGATGGGTTTGGAATATAGACCTAGCAGTGATATTGCTCGATCTAAGGGTATGCATAGTTTTATAGCTCTTTGGACACTTTTCCAAATTGTTCTCCAGGATGGTTGGATCAGTTCACAACTCCACCAACAGTACATTAGTGTCCCAGTTTTCCCACATCCCGTCTAATACCTTACATTTTCCTTTTTTGTCATATTAGCCACTCAGGTATGAGGTGGTACCTCAGAGTTGTTTTAATTTGCATTTTTCTGATCAATAGAGATTTAGAGAGTTTTTTCATATGATTATAGGTAGCTTTAATTTCTTTGTCTAAAAACTGTCTGTTCATATCCTTTGACCATTTATCAACTGAGGAATGACTTGTATTTTTATAAATTTGACTCAGTTCTCTATGTATTTGAGAAATAAAGCCTTTACAGAGATACTTGCTGCAAAATTTTCCCCATTTTTCTTCTTTCTTTATAATTTTGGTTGCATTTTTTTTTGTTTGTGCAAAAAAGGTTTATAATCAAAATTATCTATTTTACATATTGTGATGCTCTCTCTATCTACTTGGGTCCCATATTCTTCCCCTTATCCACAAATCTGACAGATAAACTATTCCATGCTCTCTTAATTTGCTTATGGTATTACCCATTTCGACCTTATTTTGGTATAAAGTGTGAGATATTGGTTTATACCTAGTTTCTTCCATACTGTTCCCCAGTTTTCCCAGCAGTTTTCATAAAATAATTAGTTTTTGTTCCAAAAGCATGGATTTTTGGGTTTATCATATAATAGATTACTGTGGTCATTTACTATAATGTAATTTGTACCTAATCTGTTCCACTGATCCACCACTCTGTTTCTTAGCTAGTACCAAATTGTTTTGATAATTACCACTTTATAATACAGTTTGAGATCTGGTATGGCTAGACCACTTTCTACATTTTTTTTCATTGATTCCCTTGATGTCTTTAAGCTTTTGTTCTTCCAGATGAATTTTATTATTATTTTTCCTAGCTCTATAAAATATTTTTTGATCATTTGATTGGTATAGCACTGAATAAATAGATTAATTTAGGTAGAATTGTCATTTTTATTATTTTGACTCAGCCTATCCATGAACAATTAATATTTTCCCAATTGTTTAGATCTGATTTTATTTGTGTGAAAAGTGTTTTATAGTTGTGTTCAGATAGTTCTTGGGTTTGTCTGGGAAGGTTTGTCTTGGCAGGTATTCTCTACTGTTATTTTAAATGAAATTTCTCTTGCCATCTCTTACTGCTGAACTTTATTGGTAACACATAAAAATACTGATGATTTGTGTGGGTTTATTTTGTATCCTGAAACTTTGCTGAAATTATTAATAATTTCAAGTAGTAGGATTTTCTAAGTATAGCATCATATCATCTGCAAAGAATGATAATTTTGTTTCCTTATTGCTTATTCTAATTCCTTTAATTTCTTTTTCTTCTCATTGCTATAGCTAAATTTCTAATAAAATATTAATTAGTAGAGGTGATAATGGGCATCCCTGATTGTATGAGGAAGGCTTCTAGCTTATTCCCATTATAGATAATGCTTGCTGTTGTTTTAGATAAATAGTATTTATCATTTTAAGGTAAGCTTCATTTGTTCTTGTGCTCTCCAATGGTTTTTAATAAGAACGGGTGCTACATTTTGTCAAAGCTTTTTCTCAATCTACTGAGATAATCATATTATTTCTGTTCATTTTGCTATTGACATGGTCAATTATGTTGATAGTTTTCCTAATATTGAACCATCCCTGCATTCCTGGTATAAATCCCACCTGGTCGTAGTGTATGATTCTTATGATATACTGCTGTATTCTCTTTGTTAGTATTTTATTTAAAAATTTTGCATTAATATTCATTAAGTAAATTGTTCTATAATTTTCATTCTCTGTTTCAGCTCTTTCTGGTTTGGGCATCAGCACCATATTTGTGTCATAAACAGATTTTGGTTGGACTTCTTCACTTATTTTCCCAAATAGTTTACATAGCATCAGGATTATGCATTTTCTGAATATTTGGTAGAATTTGTTTGTGAATCGATCTGGTCCTGGGGATTTTTTCTTAGGAAGTTCATTGATGGCTTGTTCAATTTATTTTTCTAAAATTGGATTATTTAAGTATTTTATTTCTTCTGTTAATCTGAATAATTTATATTTTTGCAGATATTCATCTATTTCATTTTGGTTGTCAAATTTATTGGCATATAATTGGCAAAAAAGCTCTAACAATTGTCTTAATTTTCTCTTCATTGGTGATGAATTCACTCTTCATTTTTGATATCAGTAATTTGGTTTTTCTTCTTTCCTTTTTAAAAATTAAATTAACCAATGGTTTATCTATTGTAATGTTTTCCCCATAAAACCAACTTCTAGTTTTATTTATTAGTTCAAAAGTTTTCTTAATTTCAATTTTATTAGTCTCTCCTTTGATTTTCAGGATTTCCAATTTGGTGTTTAATTAAGAATTTTTAATCTGTTTTCTTTTTAGCTTTTTAGTTGCATTGATTGACTTTTTCTCTATCTTATTGATGTAAGCAATTAAAATATAAATTTTCCTCTAAGTATCACTTTGACCACATCCCATATATTTTCATAAGTTATCTCATTGTTGTCATTTTCTTTAATGAAATTATCTATTATTTCTATAATTTGTCCTTTGACCCACTTGCTTTTTAGGATTAAATTATTTAATTTCCAATTAATTTTTAATCTCTCTTTCGGTTGTCCTTTATTGAATATAATTTTATTGCATTATGATCTGAAAAAGACATGCTTACTATTTCTGCTTTTCTGCATTTGGTTGTAAGATTTATATGTCCTAATACATGATCAATTTTTGTGTAGGTGCCATGTACTGCTGAGAAAAGGTATATTCCTCTCTTTTCCCATTAAATTTTCTCCAGAGAGCTACCATATCTAACTTTTCCAAAATTTTATTCACCTCCTTAACATCTTTCTTATTTAGTTTTTGGTTATATTTATTTAGTTCTAAGAGGAGAAAGTTAAGCTCCCCCACTAGTATAGTTTTAATATATATATTTCCTGTAACTCATGCAACTTCTCCCTCAAAAATTTAGCTGCTATACCATTTATGCATGTATGTTTAGTATTGATATGACTTCATTGCCTATAGTACTTTTTAGGAACATGTGGTTTCCTTCTTTATCTCTTTTAATTAGATCTACTTTTGCTTTTGCTTTGTCTGAGATCATGATTGCTATCCTGCTTTCTTTGCTTCAGCTGAAGTATAACAGATTCTTCTCCAGTCCCTTATCTTTATCCTGTGTGTATCTCTCTGCTTCAAATGTGTTTCTTGTAAACAAGATATTGTAGGATTCTGGTTTTTAATCCATTCTGCTATCTGCTTCCATTTTATGGGTAAATTCAACCCATTCACATTTATAGTGATGATAACTAGCTGTGTATTTCCCTCCATGGTATTTTTTGCTTGTTTATCCCATCCCCTCTTTTACCCCATCCTTTCCCTCCTTATGAGTGTTTTACTTCTGATCATTGCCTTCTCCAATATATACTACAATACTCCTTCCTCTTTCTATTACCCATGTCCCTTTTTAGTTCTTTATAAGGTAAGATGGATTTCTATATCCAACTTAACGTGTATTATTCCCTCTTTGAGCCAATTTTGATGAGAGTAAGATTTAAGTTTTGCCTGCCACCCTCCCTCCACCTCCATTATAATAGCTCTTTCATGCCTCTTCTATGTGGGATAATTTACCCCATTCAATCTTTACCCTCCTTCTTCCATTGTAATTTTCTTTCTCACCCCTTATTTTGTTTTTGGGGGTATCATCCCATCAAGGTCACCTATATACACAGCCTCTATCTACATATACTCTTTCTAACTGCTCTCATGATAATGAAGGTAAGAGTTACAAATATTATCTTGCCCTATTATCTTACCATTTAGAAATATGAAGTTTAACCTCATTGAATTTCTTATGTTTTCTCTTTCTTGTTTCTTTTTTATCTTTTTATGTTTCACTTGAGTCTTGTATTTGGAGGGCAATATTTTTTTAATCAGCTCTGGTCTTTTTATTAGAAATGCTTAAAAGTAATCTATTTCATTAAATATCCATTTTTCCTTGGAAAGATTATATTCAGTTTTGCTGGGTAGGTGATTCTTGATTGTAATCCTAACTCCTTTACCTTCCACTATATCATATCCCAAGTGTTTTGGTTCTTAAAGTGGAAGCTGCCAAATCCTGAGTAATCCTGATTGTAGCTCCATGACATTTGAATTGTTTCTTTGGGTTGCTTGCAGTACTTTTTCCTTGATCTCTGAATTCTGGAATTTGGCTATGATGTTCCTGGGAGTTTTCATTTTGGGATCTCTTTTAGGTGGTGATTGACGGATTCTTTCAATTTTTATTTTGCCCCCTGGTTCTGATGTATCAGGGCAGTTTTCTTTGATAATTTCTTTAAAGATGTTGTCCAGGCTTTTTTGTTTGTTTGGTTTTTTAATCATGGCTTTCAGGTAGTCCTTATGTTATCTTATGTTATCTCACCTGGATCTATTTTCTAGATCAGTTGTGTTTCCAATGAGATATTTCGCATTTTCTTCTATTTTTTTTTTACTTTTCTGATTTTATTTTATTGTATATTGATGTCTTATAGAGTCATTAGTTTCTACTTGTTCAAATCTAATTTTAAAGAATTATTTTAAGGGTAGCTAGGTGGTGCAGTGGATAGAGCACCTGCCCTGGATTCAGGAGGACCTGAGTTCAAATCCAGCCTCAGACACATAACACTTGCTAGCTGTGTGACCCTGGGCAAGTCACTTAACCCCATTGCCTAGCTCCCCCCCAAAAAAAGAATTATTGTCTTCATTGAGCTTTTGTACTTCCTTTTCCATGTAGACAACTCTATTTTTTAGAGAGTTATTTTCCTCAGTAAATTTTGTAAATCTTTTCCCATGCTATTGACTCTTTATTTCATGATTCTCTTGCATTACTCTCGTTTCTTTTACCAATTTTTCTTCTACTTCTTTAATTTGCTTATTAAAATACCTTTTAAGCTCTTCCAGGAATTCTTTTTTTGGGCCTAAGACCAAATCACATTTTTCTTTGAGGCTTCACATGTAGCCATTTTGATACTATTGTCTTCTTCTAAGTTAATGCTTTGATCCTCTCTGTCACCATAGTAACTTTCTATGGTCAAGCTCTTTTTTGTTTTGTTTGGTTTTGGTTTTGCTCCTCTTTTCTACCTTTTTTTTGTGACTTGGTGTTTTAGTGTGAAAATTGGGCTCTTGTCCTGCACTATCCTAATCTTTTTGTTCCAGGGCTCTGGGTCTTACTGCTAGCTTTCATTAGGCCTTAGGGCTTAGCTGCTTGCTTTCCCTGGAGGGTAGGCTTCCCTTCTGGCTGGCCCTGGGAGGTGGAGTCTCCTTGTCTGCCTCCCCTGGGTGTGGTGTTTAGCTGCTGGCCCATAAAGATTTTCAACATTCACTTTTATAAGATTTTGAGTTTCAAAATTTTTTCTTCCTCCCCTTTCCTCTCTCCAAGATGGCAAGCAATATGATATAGGCTATACATGTACAATCATATTTGACATATTTCCACATTGGTCATGTTGTGAAAGGAGAATCAGAACAAAAGGGAAAAATCATGAGAAAGGAAAAAAGAGAGAGAAAATAGTATGCTTCAATAAGCATTCAGACTCCATGGGTCTTTCTTGAATGTGGACAGCATTTTCCATCACGAGTCTTTTGGAATTGTCTTAGATCATTGTATTGCTGAGAAGAGCTAAGTCTAACAAAGTTGATCATCACATAATATTGCTTCTACTGTGTACAATGTTCTGCTGGTTCTGCTCATTTCACTCAACATCAGTTCATGCAAGTCTTTCCAGGTTTTTCTGAAGTCCACCTGCTCATCATTTTTACAGAACAATAGTAATCCATTACATTCATATACCACAACTTGTTCAGCCATTCCCCAATTTATGGACATCCCCTTAATTCCCAATTCTTTGCCACCACAAAAAGAGCTGCTATATTTTTGTACTTGTGGGTTCTTTTCCATTTTTTATGATCTCTTTGGGATACTGACCTAGTAGTGGTATTGCTGGATCAAAGGGTATGCACAGTTTTATTGCCCTTTTACCATGGTTCAAAATTGTTCTCCAAAATGATTGGATCAGTTCACAACTCCACCAACAATGGATTAGTGTTCCAATTTTCCTACATCTTCTCCAACATTTATCATTTTCCAATCAAATAATCCATAAGCCAATTAGATAGGTGTGAGGTGGTACTTCAGAGTTGTTTTAATTTGTCTTTCTCTGGTTTTAGTTCATTTTAAATCATATATTCTGTTTTGACTCTTGTTTTCTTTAACACATCCATATACTCCTTAAAATCTCTGCCTTTGGTAATGGAATGTCTGAAAGAGAAGTCTTAATTTAGGACATGTCTTCTCTAATAAAAGCATCATTGTTTAACTTACATCCCACATGTTTCAGGTTATAACGTATATGTATTTTCCAACATATTCCAAAGGCTTCATTTTTAAAGTTATGGACAAGAAAACCAGAGAAGCATGATTATTACATGTATTTTTTTCAAATGCAGAAAATCTTCAAAAACTGTATCTATAAAAAGATTATTATTACTGAAAATAATTCAAATGCTTTAAATATTCTCTGAGTAAGGGTGCTGAAATATACCTAGATTTCTGTAAACCTTCTAACATTTAATTTTTTTAAAAATATCCATTTCTTAAACTCTACATTCATATTTGAAACTATTTTTCTTTATTTTTTTGATTCTCCTTCATCAATTAAATTCTGTATGGAATTGGAGAAGGGAACAATAAGCATGAGAAGCAAGTTTTTACATTTTTGTTCTAACTTAATACTATAAAGAAATAACATTGTAAAGCAGGAATATTTAACTTAAGATCTGTGAACTTTAAAAATTGATAACTACATTTCAATATTATTGGTTTCCTCTTCAGTTCTACTCATTTGATTATTATTTACATTATTCTGAGAAGGAGTTCATGGAATTCAACAGAGACCCAAAGGGATACATGACAGAAAAAAGCCTAAGGACCCCTGTTATAAAGATTATTTGGCCTATTAGAAGAGCCCCAAAATTTGATGGTTTACATAGGTATCTGAAAATCTTAACTTTGCAACTAAGCATATAAATAAGCTTTTCAATGAAAATGATGAGTCATTTAGTGAAGGAGAGCTCCTTATGAACAGCTCTTGGATCTTGCCTCCAAGGACTGAGGACGAGCAAATTAAGGTTCTCTTTATCCTGTTACTGAAAAAAAAAGAAAATTGAGAGCCTCTTTACACATAATTCTCTGTTAGATATTATATAGAGAGAATTCCATGCAAATGATACCTGACCACAACAGCCTTCATACTTACATTGGGAAATAAATGCAAAACACAATGACAACAGAATCCTAATACCAAATACAGTCATAGCCTCATATTGAATGAAGAGGAACAAATAGTAAATGTGTAATTTTGTACTTAGCATATCTAATCTTATATTTCTAGATCAGGGATTCTTAATCTGGGGTCCACAGGGCCATAAGTAGATTTCAGAAAGTCCATGAACTTAGATGAAAAAATTGTCATATCTTTGCTTTCACCAACTTTCGGTTTCCTTTGTAATCTAATGTATTTTATTTTATAAATTTAAAAACACTGCCCTAAAAAGGAAGGAGTCCATAGGTTTCGCCAGACTGCCAAAGGGATGCATGACCTCCCCCAAAAAGGTTAAGAACCACTTCTATAAATGATTGCTGTTCCCATCAATGTTATCTCATGGGGAACCTTTCAGAAATCCTCTTTGGGAATTACCTTCAGGAGCCATTCAAGAGAATCAGCCTCATTATAACTAAACATCATTTCCCAGATTGATGATCCACCTTAATATTCACTTGATTTGATTCCAAATTGTTTTGGACCATTAAAAACATTAAGCTCATTTTCAAAGGATTAAGATTTGGTACCTCTGAGGATATTTAAAAGAACAGTGCTCCAGCCCTACACCAGCAAGTTCTCTAATAAGAGTTTTAGAAGTGTTTTTGATGTCATTTATTTTTAACCACACAATCATTTCCTGATAACTCAAGCCTTTTCCTCCTTAATAATAAAAAAATATATTGAATGTGAGCTCCTTGACAGTAAAGAGAGTTTCATTCTTTATATTCATATGTCTGGTGCCTACTAGCTAAGTTCCTGGCATACAGTAGGCATGCAGTAAGTGTGAGGGCCAGCCCTAAAGGAGTACAATCTGGGTTTAAGATCCAGGACAGGATTTGATTCTCACCTGGTTTTGACCTCTAGGGCTCACATTATTAGGAAGTTAGCTTCCCAATTTCCCATGCAAGGGAGGTCCTTGAAACATCCCTCCCTACTCTTTGGACCCTTAGATTTATACACCACTCCTTTATGCAGGTGGTGCCAGGGCACCAGGGCAGACCTTGGAGTATAGTGTCCAATCTGTGAACCCTGATAACTAGGAAATATGTGTTGTCACGTACACAGCAGATGTTTTGGGGAGTGTCCCATGGGAAAGACTCTTTGAAGTTATGTTAGGTTTTTTCTATATATGCTGTACCCTCAGATGAATAAACTGGCTCAGTTCTTCACTGACCCACCTGGCCCACATCTTTCTTTATTTCACACTCTCCCATTCAGTGCACTGCTTGATTGCTGGCAACAAGTAAGCACATAATAAATGCTTACTGATAGGATGATTTAAAAAAAAATAAACATGATTTTGAAAGAGCAAAACCAAAGAAATAATAATATTAGACAACATACAAAATATTCTTTAGTTTCCCACCTTTCTAATAATAGCTGGTAATCATATAGCATTTTAAGGTTTGCAAAACACTATAAAAATATTCTCTCATTTTATCCTTACAACAGTTATCAGTACTAAGTGCTGTTATTATTCCCATTTTAAAGATGAGGAAACTAAGGTAGACTTGCCCAGGATCACACAACTGCTAAGTGTCTAAGGTAGGATTCGAACTCAGGTTTTCCTACCTCCAGGTCTTGTACTGTCTCTAGCGCCTTTCGTCATCTGTCCTCAGGACCAGAATCAGTCATTGCAAATACCCTGAGTTTGCTTGCCTTTGGGTATTACCACTGAACAAACATGTTTTGAGCAATACTTGGTAGGATTTCTGGCTAAATGGGTCTGTCCCCTTCAAATGAGGCCCAGAGGGACAAAGTAACTTGGTCCAGACCACACTGGTAATAGGATAGACAGCATATGTAATGCTTCTGTCACTATCTAACACTGCCTTACAAACCAAGTTGGTCCCTTTGTGACCAACACCATGCAGGGACAAGTCCTTTATGACTCTGAACAGGAAAATATTCATTTGGATGCTTACATTCTGCTGCTTATTAAAAAAACCTACTTTAAATTCAGCTATCTAATTATAATATCATGCTTCAGATATGTCAGTTTGATTCAACAAAAATTTATTAAACACCTATCATATTTGAGACACTTTCAAGGTCAAAAGCAAGAATTAGTGCATTTTTGGAGAGCATCGAAAAATAGCTGTGAGTGATTCATTTTCTGACAGATTCAGGTACACCTTCAGCTCCTCTGATTTATCCAGAAAGGCTCCATGGATGAGGAAGAATTTCAATAGCAAGGAAGTTCTTATGCATCATCTCTTTCACTCCAATCAATTTACCCTACACAACAGCATTTATTAAATCCCTACCTAGTGCCAGGCACTGGAATAGGCTCTGAGAATACCCAGAAAAAAAATAATAATCCTTGCCCTCCAGAGCATATAGCTTACTGGGGGGTGGGGACCATCATAGGATCCTAAATAGATCTAAAAGGGATCTCAGAGATCATCTAGTATACCCGTCATTTTACAAATGAAGAATCTGAGATCTAGGAGGGTTCAGCAACTTGCCCAAGGTCATGTGGTTAGTAAGCATCAGAGATGACATTTGAACCCAGTTCTTCAAATTCCATAACCAGTGCTCATTGCTCTGTACTGCCTCTGACTTGTACACAAGTGAGATGATAAGAATAAGAACATTTATATAGAGGACTTTAAGTTTTTCAAAGCACATTACACATATTTTCACATTTGATGCAAAATATATGCAAAGTTATTTATAGTTAGGGGTGTATAATAACAACTGAATGAAAGACCTCCTAAGAGAGGCAGTTCTTGTGCTAAACTTTGAAAAGAACCAAGAATTCTAAGGGGCAGCTATGTGGCATCATAGTGGTCCAGGCCTGGAGTCAGGAACACCTGAGTTCAAATTCAGCTTCAGACACTTACTAGCTGTGTGACCCTGGTTAAGTCACTTCCCTCTATTTGCTCCAGTTTCCTCACCTGTAAAATGAGCTGGAGAAGGAAATGGCAAACCACTCCAGTATCTTTGCCAAGAAAACACCAAATGGGGTCATGAAAAGACTGAACAACAACACAAGGGTTCCAAGATCAAGAAGTAGAAAGGGAGAGCATTCCAGGCATAGTGGACAGCCCAAGCAAAGGCATGGAGAGTCAAGTTAGAATGGTATGTTCATGGAACAGTACTATAGGCTGGTTTGACTGGAATGTACTCTTAGTGACAGGGAGGAATGAGTAATGAACCTGGAAAGTTGGTTTGGAGCCAGAGTATAGTGAGTTTTAAATGACAATGAAAGAAGTTTATATTTTCTCCCCAAGATAATTGGGAGCTTGGTCAAGGGAACTTATGAATTCCCCGTGTATGGAGATCTTCAGGAAAATGAAGAGACACGAATATGCATGAGATGACCAAAGTAATGTCTTTTATGAAGACTCAGATATACACCAGCTAACTTCTGGAGGTCTCTTTCTGTTCTTGGAAGAGCAGAAACAATGAAATCTGTTTCCTATAAAATGCAGATAATATAGTTTATTAGGTAGCCCCCATACATTGAGAAAATTCTTAAACCCTCACTCCTGAAACATCTACTGCCAAAAGTCTATTCCTTTCAGAACATTTTCTCCAGCCAGTGGGTTTATTTGGGTTCTTTAAATACCAAAATATGGTTACTTCCAGGCATTCTGCAAGTATAAAATACAAGTAAGTCTCTGAGTGGTCACTCTAAGATGAGATTTCATGCACCAGAAGAAGATAAAAAAGGATCACAAACACTGTTACTGATTCTGGGCAAGATAGTAGTAAGTCAACGAATTCTCATCAAAAGGATCGGTTTAACCCGAGCTAAACCCCAGGCCAGCTACCTGTTTATATGGCAAGGACTTTTCTTTAGTCCACTACCTAAACTCACAGGAATGGAATCTAATCATCTTTAGTCAAGTCTGAATATTTTAGGTTCCACACAAAATTATGCAATAATGCAAGTATGCAGTGACTCCTTAGGACTCAAAGCCAAGTTTTCCAAGATTGGACAAAAGGAAATTGAAATTAAGTTATGAGCAAAGAGAAGCAGCTGTGTGTGTGCTCTGTTTTAGTTCCTTTTCAAGGTGGTTTTCCGCCCCCCTTAATTTCCAGAGATTTTGTGTCATGTAGACTACTTCATGGCATTTAAACTTAGTAAGTTTTAGAGTTTGAGTACATGTATATATGTATGTACATGTTTAACTAATGCTGCCTACTTCTTTTTCTGAGTTACTTAGAAAAGTAGTCTCCCAACTCTTTTGATCATGTTGATACTTTGTTGTACTCCTATCCATTAAAAGTTTTGAACACATCCCCTCTCACCATATTTTGCTTATTTATGTGTAAAGTATGCACGTGGACTACTGTACTAAAGTATTATGTACATCATAAAACATATACAAAATTTTAAAGAATGAGATGAAGAAATAAACAATATATAATTTTCATTTTCTTTTTTAAGAGTTGAAAATGTTATTGCCATAACTAGAATATCATTAATTATTATTTAATGAGAAGTTTAGTGGATGGAGTGCTAGACTTAAGGTTAGAAAGAACTGAGTTCAAATCTTGCCTTAGACGCTAAATGACATTGAACAAGTCATTGACCTCTCTTAGATTTAGCTTCCTTGTCTATAAAATGGACATAATAATAGTGCCTTCCTCACAGAGTTGTTGTGAGAAGCAAATGAAATAAAGTATATTCTAAGCAAACCTAAAGGTATTATATAAATGTTAGCTATTATTGTTGTTAATATAATTAATAATATTTAAAACTGTTATCGATAATATATTTCAGTGAAATCAATCAAGTCTTTCAAACTTATTGAGGAACAGACAGAAAAATGAAAAACATTGAAAAGCAAATTTTACTTTGTTCAGTTCAATGAGCCCCAGAATTAAGCTGGTAGCATAAGACAAAAATAAATAAAAAAGGAAATAAACAAATGAATGAGTGAATGAATAAATAGTTGCATGAATGTGTGTGTGGTCTCAAAAAAATGAAAAAATAAATACATCCACTTATCTTCAACAATAATAAATAAAGGCAATTATCATTATGCAGGAAGGGCCCCTTTCTTAAAAATCTCTTCTCTATTTACCAGTTCCATTCCTTGAAATTAATAATGCTTTGTAATTGTCACTTTTTTTTCCAAAATCTTCAATAATTGCCTATTGTTTACTCAACTAATTTCAACCAATTGAGAAAGCCTTAAGGGAGATATCAAGAGAAGAGAAACAAAGATAAATAAATCCTCAAAATAAAGGTATCAAGAGATAGAGAAAGGTCAGACAGAATGCACTGTTTATGTTCATAGACTTATTTCTTCCCTTATCACCACTAGCTATGCTGAGCTCTTTTGTGTAACTTTGGAAGTCATTTGGGAGATTCTGTAGTGTTCTGGGACTTAGCACAATCAATATCTTTTACAAATAGGCACATCTGGAGGACCTCACCACCTAGAGGGAAGCACTCTTCCAATGACTCTGTGCTCATTTAATCAGAGGGTCAATGAACAAATTTATCTCTGTGATTACATCTTTCAAAGAATCTTCATGATTTTAACAGATTCATGAAATACATCTTAGCAAAGGAGAGCCTTCAAGGCATTATTTTGCTCTAACGCATGTGTTTTTATAGTCATTCAACAAGAAGCACAATGGTGTCTTGTATTCTTTATAGTCAGTTGCTCGATTGTAAAGATAGTATGTTCTCTAGAATATCATCTGCAAACATTTGCCTCTTCTTTTCTCATACTTTCATTAAGGTTTCTGTCAAATATGTAAGGTGTATATGTGTGTATGTATGTGTATGAGTGCTGTGCCCAGGTAGGTTATGTGTATCCACATGGGTTTATCTAGATGTGACTTGAAGAGAGGTGTGAATAGGTATCTTCACAGTCTCCTCCACTCAACTTTCTCTAATAGAAATTTTGTTATCTGACATGAGGGGAGTAGTATGTTGGGGTCACAAGGCTGGTCACTTTGCTTTTCTCAGAGAGGAGGTGCTGGACTAATATTATATTTATGTAACCTCCTAAATAGTGTAATCGAAATAATTTTTCATTTCAATCTGTGTTCTTGATCACTATCCCTTTAAAAGGGAAGGAGTAGTCCAAACTCCAAAGTCGGGAATCTATTCCTATCAAATGCCAATTTTACAAAGGCTATAACATATAATGAAAAGTAAATAAACTAATTTATCCATGCAGATACCAAACAGAAATCAGAAAAGGTATATGAATTACAATATGGCAAACAATAAATAGAGGGAATGAGTTCTCCTGCTAGGAGCAAGATAGCTCAGCATAATCATTGGAGATAGAAAATCCCCTATCTCAACCAAGGGGAAATTCCTTGAAATCTGTAATGTGGTAAGCTAGGAACAGGCACATGTTGGAGTCTCTGGACACTCCATACATCAGATTTTTTTGTAGAGCCTTTCCCTCCCTCCAGGGACCTCTCCCTGGAAAGAATATATATATGTCCTCTGTGAACAGAAGAAGGATTTTTCCTCTCTTGACAACTTCTCATCTCATACAGGAATGGAGCATTGAGTAATTAATCTCTACCAATGAGGAGAGTCTTATACAAATGGGCTTGACCAGGTTACACATGTAAGAACTAGTCTAAGAAATATTTTCTACAAATGGGAAAATAAACACATAATTTCCAGTCATTTTCTCTCAATTTTGGGGAAATAATATTGTTGTTTGATTATTCTTTATTTTTATTACTCTCTACTGCTTCAGATATCTTAAGAATCAATCCCTCAGTGTCCTAAAATTTGTTTTAATTCCAGCATAAATCTTCTATGTGTCTACTTGATATGGTCCAACTGATATTTCTATATATATTTTCTTTATTCCAGTTTCTACTTCTTTATTCAACACATTAGGAACCATAGTGTTAGAGTGGAAATGTGGTGGCTTCATTCACTGATGGATAGAGTAGTTCATAATAACAATTTTGACAGGTATTTTCCATTTTTTGCTTGTCCTACTCCTTGCAGTTCCAGCCTTAAATGCTCCCAGTATACTATGGTTTACATGTGTCTTTTATCAAGCTTTCTGTAAGCATTTTTCCCCTCTACTGTTTCTTGCTGCTTCACAAAGCAATTTGGTCCATAATCTTCTACTCACTGTCCTTCTCTGTCAAATTTTATAAAATGAGGTTATATTTTAAATCAATACTTCCTTTTTATGTCATATCTATCTGCTTAGCAAAGAGGACAAGTGTTTGCTGATTGCGATAATTCCTGGGCTCATTTGGACTCTTCTTTGTGGTATTAAATTTCATTAGAAAATATTAGAAAATGTGTATTCTTTCATCAATTTCTCAATTTCCAGAGTCAATAGCTTGTTTAAATATGTTTGATTAGGGATGTTTTGTAGGAGATGAAGACTAACAGAAAATATAAAACCTACATTTACTATATAATTTTGCCTATAACCAACTCTTCACTTTACCGCGTTAAACAGAATCTGGCTAATGGTGCATCTTTCATTGGCTCCATCCAAGAGATAACAGCTGATAAAATACCAAGAGACTGTATAAAGTAGAAGGCAATCTCATGACACTGATCTAAGGGTAGTGTTATAAGAAAGATGCTGCTGACTTTTATTAACATATTTTAAAGCCACGAGGAATCACACAGCTCTTTAGAGAACTTTTTGTTAAATCAAGTAGCCTGAGGAGAGAGGGAGAGACAGATAAACACAGACCAAAAGAGACAGAGAGAAGGAAAATCAAAGTTTAAAGCCATACTGTGTGAACTGAAAAGCTTTTTTCTTTCATTCAAGAGCTTTACCCACCCAGCTCACCCCTTCCAGGAAGTAGGTCAAGACTTGCTGCTCTGACATACCATGGTCAAGTTGAACTGAATCCTAATTGTCAAGGAATAATTCAGCATTCTTCACTGGCTCCAGATGAAAACTTTGTCACAGAAGGAAAGACCCCGGGGAATAAAGAAAGTCATTTAAGTCCTTTTGCTCTTCCAAGTGAGTATTTTTAAAACCTAGATTCATATTCTGAAGTGTGTGTGTGTGTGTGTGTGTGTGTGTGTGTGTGTGTGTGTAGTTCTGAAGGTCCAGTGTGGTGATGTGCATTTTTAACCCTGCTTATTTCATTTCTACAGGAAATTCTTGCATGTATTGATGGAAGGCAGCTGTGGTCTGTGACATGTAGGGCAGGAACTAAGTAGCCATTCATGCAGCTGCAGCACTTGGTAAGACTAAAGTGAATTCCTTCTTCTCCTCTCCTCTCTCCTCTCCTGCTCTGACTTCTCCAGTCTCCGTCACCATAAGCTCCACTCTGCTTTCCCTTTCCTTCATGTCTCCTAGTCTCCTCCCTCTGAGAAGAGGGAAGGTGGAGTTCAAAGACCCATTTTTTTTCCTGGGAACTTTTAAAGAAGGAAAACACCAGGCTCACAGGATGAGAAAGAAGGCACTGGAGGGGATGAGGTTTGCCAACTCACCCTTCTCATTATTAGCCAGGCAAATTATCGCATTATCATTTGTAACACTGTCAACACCATTCCCCCTCCCCTCCAAAAGGTAACATGTGAAGACAGACTCCATTTCTGCCTTAGAAGAAAGGCACCAGGGAGACTAGCCAGCCTTTAAACCTGAGCTGTTGCCAAAAATCCATTGCAGTAACTTTCACCAAGACTTTGTATACTTTTCCATCATGAAGGATGGAGCTACTGTTTGGTTTTTCCAACCCCATTTTGCTATAATAACTTCAAAAGTTATTCCTAGTTCTTCACTGATATATTTATATATACTGATTGTACCCAGGTATGCAAGAATTGGATACTAATGTCACCCTAGATATAACAAAGAAGAACATAAAAATGTAGGTCAAGAGAGAATTTTTAGCTGAGGCTCATTGTCTCCAAAAGCTACAGTCTCCCCAATTGCCCTTGTGCTATTCAGTATTTATCATACACTTACTAAACACCTGCCAGGCAGTCAGTGAGCAAACATTTATTAAGCACCTAATATGTGCCATGCACTGTAATAAGCACAGCATACTATGTTAGCTACTGAGGGAAGGGAGCACAAGGATAAACATGACAGATTCTGAATTCATTGATATCTAAACTCATATGTTTTAGTAAGAAAGATAAGATACAAATCAGTATAATGATAGAAATTAGAAAATGGGACACAAAGCATCATGGTGTAGTGGAAACAGCACCAGATTTGGAGTTATTGAACTTGGGTTCAAATATTGACTGTGCCACTTATTATGTATGGCCTTGGGCACATAGACAACTTCTTTGAAACTTAATTTGTTCATCAGTAAAATCAATCTCTTCATTAACATGCATTTAAGTGCCTACGGTGTGCCATCCAGGCACTGTACTAGGCTCTGAGGATAATGAAATGTCCCTACCCACAAGCAGCTTACATTCAGATGGGATTATCTTTAAGATTCTCTTCCAGCTTAAGAATTCTAGAGTCCTATAAATACAATATGCAGAGACTATAAAAGTTCAGAAAAGGAAGAAATCACAACCAGCTGGAATTATCAGAAGAGGATTCATGAAGCTAATGTTGGAGCTGGACTGTGGAGGCAATGTGCTATAATATAGAGTTCTGGATTTGGAGTCAAAGGGACCTAGCTTGAATCCTGACTGCCACTTAGTGCCTGTAGGATTGGGAATAAGATAGAAGAGAAAAACAAACATTTATTAACCACCTACTATGGACTAAGTTTCTTTATATTTCTGGCCCCAACTCTCCTTTTTTACGAAATTAGGAACTGGACTAGATGACCCTGAATGTCCTTTCCGTCTCTAAATCTGTGATCCCAGGATTTCAATAGGTAGAGAAAGGAAGAGGACATTCCTGGCTTTGGGAACTATGTAAACTAAGGTGTTAAGGGGGACAATAATAAGAAATCAAATCGTCTTTATTGTCATAAGCAAATAACACTACCTCAGCCAAAATTTGCTAAAGAAAACAGTGTTCCTCTATTAAAGTAGTAAATATTCATGAGCCTAAAGGTCTTCTAACATAATTTTCCAGGTAGATAAATCAATATCTATGCAGTTATGTGTGAGTGATTGAACTTTGCTTGAGTTTCTGGTTCATTATCCTCTTGAATAATGTTCTTATTTAAATTTCTAGGTATTTAAAAATTTAAATTTCAGTACTCTGGGCTCTACTCCTGACTCTGGACTTTCTCAACTATGCTACATCAGCCTCCTC
This sequence comes from Phascolarctos cinereus, assembly GCF_003287225.1. Lineage (NCBI taxonomy): Eukaryota > Metazoa > Chordata > Mammalia > Diprotodontia > Phascolarctidae > Phascolarctos > Phascolarctos cinereus. Next base: position 62,464,006 of record NW_027556180.1, read on the forward strand.
ACTTTGGAAGATCACTTTCCTCTGGGCCTTCTCACACTGGAAACGAAGTCAACACTGCACCATATTCCTCTGATTGGCCAGTTCCTCCCAGAACTTCCATTTTAAGAGGCTAGAAATATTTTCATTTCTCTCTGGGCTCCACTCTTAACTCTCTGTTCTGTCTACGCCATGGCCTTATTTTGATTACCTTCTTCCTTCCATTCCTTTTCAGCTTCCTTTTATATAATGTCTTCGCCCATTAGAATGTGAGCTTTTGGAGGGCAGAAATTGTTTTTCTTTCTGCTTATATTTGCAACCCCAGAATTTAGCCTAGTACCTAACACATAGCAAGGGCTTAATAAATGCTTATTGACTTAACTTGACTTTAAATAAAAATTTAAGTAAAAGTCTATGGAGAATTAACTTTTCTTTCCCTTTGTAGATTTTTTTTTTACAGGAAAAGTAATAGCAACTAGAGCTAATGAATAGTGTAATAGCTACATAGGGAGGTAGTGGTGTTCCCCTTGCTGGCAGTCTTCAGGCAAAGGTTGAATGACCACTTGTTGGAGGTGTTGTAGAGGTGATCTTTATCCAGGTATGAGTTGGATTAAATGGCCTCAATGGTCTCTTCCTCTTCTAAGATTCTGCACTTCTGTGAAACCGTGACTCCCATTATAATTAGGTTTATCATTTTTGTAACTCATAAGAGCGAGAGAATAAATACCTTTAGCCACTTCCACAAGCTTAAACATGTTTTCCCATTTTCAGAATGCTCTTGGGAAATTACAATGGGGCATTACTGTGGCAGCAGAAATAATCTAAAAATACAAAGATACAAATTATCGAGAATCCTTCCTTCCCCTCCCTAGACCAGCCCTGTTTCTAACACCTACCCTGGCTTTGTTCATCACTTTTTCTCCCTGTCTCCACTACCACCCAGCCCTCAAGTATTGCCATCCCCATAAGCCAAACTTTTTAGGCAACAAGAGGACCAGTGGCCACAGAGGTAATAGCAAAAGTGAGGTCAATGACCATAATAACAGTAGCAGCAAGCAGGCCCTTGATGGTATTGGTGGTGATGACAATGAGTGAGGGCAAAGAATGAAATTAGTTGAGAATAAAGAAGGAAGGATAATTGGGCCTGAACTGGAGACCAGATAAAATGGTGCAAGGGAATGAGTCAGGACAAGTATCCGTAAGAGTGAGACACAGATAGGCAGGCTTTACAGTAACTCTAAAAGTGTCTCACACTCCCCAGGAAGGCTTTGTCTACTTCTTCCCACCAAATTGAACATTGATCCTAATTGTCTCTGGTTTCATTCCCTCTGTGATGATCTGTGTGAGGATTTCTACATCTTCATTATGTCCCACTGAGACCAAAGAATCATTATTTCCCTCACTTTTTTTAGTTTGAGAAAATGAAGGCATAATGCTGTTATTTGTCCAGGCCCAGAAGAGAAAAAAGCCCAATACATAAAAAGGAAAATGCCCCAGATTCTGATGCCATGTCCTTATAACAGCCATGTCCTTAGCACAGTAATTCCTTCTTTAGGAAAAGGTCTGACTGAGGCTCAGTGGGTGGAGAGAGTAGCAATGGGGGGAGGGGGAAGAGTTTCCTTTCATCCTTACAATCATTTGCAAAAAGCTGTGTGAGTTAGGGGAAAATACCAGGAGGAAAATTTAGAATGCTTATTCTGGGCTTTTAGGGCAAGGCAACCTTTCTCCCTAGACACCAATCATAATTAGGAATAATTGAGAAATAAACTTAGAGAGAGATATGTGACAGCTTAATAAGATTCTGGGCTGAACACCATTAATTTAGCCAGGGATCTTAGAATCTTTACTTTAGTATCAAAAACTACTGTAAAAAAAATGGTGCAGCTAGGTGGCGCAGTGGATAGAGCACGGGCCCTGAAGTCAGGAGTACCTGAGTTCAAATCTGGCCTTAGACCAAACACTTGACACTTACTAGCTGTGTGACCCTGGGCAAGTCGCTTAACCCCAACTGCCTTAAAAAAAAACCTACTGTGTATTGCTCTTATTGGTTATGTCTCTATATCAAATGAGAAAAACAATACAAATAAATATGTAAACAACAAATCTGTTACATATACTGTCTCATTTAATCCTCATAGCCACCCTGTGAGATGTCAAATCTCCATTTGACAGAGGAAGAAACTAAGGCTCAGAGGGTCTAAGTAACTAGCAAATTCAGTCATCTAATAAGTACCTATAAAGAGAAGAGGTATTAGAATAACTACCAAACTGAAGGTCTACAGAGCCATCGTGCTGACATAGTTGTATGGCTGTGAAACCTGGACAGTCTACCAGGGCCATGCCAGGAAACTGAATTACTTCCATTTGAATTGTCTTAGGAAGATTCTGAAGATCACCTGGCAGGATAAAATACCACACATTGAGGTCCTTTCTCAAACTAAACTGTCAAGCATTCAAACTCCACTTTAGAGAGCGCAACTTTTACGGGCTGGCCATGTTGTTTGAATGCAAAATGTATGCTTGCCGAAAAGACTGTTTTATGGAGAAGTCACACAGGGCAAGCGTTCACATGGTCAGAAGAAGCAATACAAGGACACTCTCAAGGTCCCTCTTAAGAACTTTGGAATTGATTGTGTGACATGGGAGATGCTGGCACAGGACGACTCATCATGGCATGCCCACATCAGAGTAGGTGCTGTGCTCTATGAGCAAAGCAGAATTGAGACAGCTCAAAAGAAATGCAGAATGTGAAAATTTAGAGAAACCACCCTAAGTGTTCACATACACTATTTGTGCCCAACCTGTGGTAGAGCATTCAGAGCTCATGTTGGTCTGATCAGCCACAGTCAGACACACTGAAATATAACTCTAGCATAGTGATGCCATTTTGGTCCTCTTAGAGACCAAGGGACAACCACCAAACTGTAAAGTACTCTGCAAACTTTAAAAACTATATTAATGTTGGTTAACATTATTAACATTATCATTATACCATACTTGTCCTGTCAAAGAAGTAAAGGAGTCATAGATACTCTTTACCAAAAGCTCTCTCTGAGGATTCTTAAAACAAAACGAAAAAACAAAACAAAACAAACAAACAAAAAAACCAGCTAGCAATACTGAGCTATGGCCCTAAAATGCTTAGATAATCTTATTTGTTCTTTGACTTAATCTATTGCCGGAAGAAACAGAACTCTGATAGGACAAAGGAGAAAATCTAATAGAATAGAATTGCCCCTGGTTTTTTTTGTTTTATGTGTATTTGTGCGCACACACACACATACATATATATATGTATATATATATGTATATATATGTATATTATATCATCATATATAATATATAAATAATGTGATATATCATATCATATCTTATGTAATATAATTATAAATAATGTAATATGTGTTATATAATGGGAACATTGTATACCATGTAAAAGTTTTTTTCTAATGTAGAAATCAACTTAGAAATGAGACTCCTTGACAGCTCCAGGTTATCCTAAAGAACAGCACCAGAGAATCACAGATAAAAAGAAATCACCTAGCCTAATCTAACCCATCACAAAATTTTATCTATGTGTGCCTAAGCTTGACTGGCAATGAAAATCTGTCAATGAAAAGCTAGTCCCGTTTTATCAACACCATATTGTATAAATGGAAGAAAAACAAAATCTCCCTTTCTGTGTTGTGTGATTGAGGCTATCTACCTTCACATTATGTGCCTTGTTGTCCAAACTATGATTTGCAGTAGAACAGAAAGCAAAAGAGTTCATTTCATCCATAAATACATGCATCTTAGACAGAAACTACAAATGGGCATTGAAGTGAGGCCAAAATTGAATGGGGCAGGAGAGTGGGCTGGCTTGCCTTTTGAAAACCATAGCATTCTTTTAATGACTCCAAGGTTCTCCTTGAAACAAAGCCCCATGCTCTCAATAGCAATACCTTTCCAGTGTTTTTGTATGACTGTGAGTCATGGAACACTATAGTCTCCAAAGAATGCAAGCTACCTATCAAAGGACAATGGAGAGTTGCATAGTGGGTACAAGTACACCTTTGTTGTTGTTCAGTCATTTCTAACTCTTCGTGACTCCATTTGGGGTTTTCTTAAAAAAGGTGCTAGAGTGGTTTACCATTTCCTTCTTCATTAAGTAGATTACAACACATTACAAAGAATTTAATACAAGGAGAATCAGCATAAACAGAAACATCAAAGAAATGTAGGAAAACAGAAAGAGAAGACGGACTGGTCATTAGCAAGAATGAAGAATACCTGATGGGCATTACTTCTACTCCATTGGTATCTTTGAGATGTTAAGAAAAAATGAAGAAAGCCCTCAAGCATGTTAAGTTCCTCCCCCCTTAACATAGGATATGCAGGAAATGTCTTATCCAGGAGATCATAGAACCATTTGGCTATTTGAGGACCTGCCCTATAAGATAGCTTACCTCTGTGTGTGTGGGAGGGGTGCTGTTGTGACTTCCCACATATATTTTCACAGCTATTTTGAAGTAGCCCTAAGGTGGCACTATGTCCCTAATACAACAACCCAACTTAAAGTTCCCAGAAAGTGTTTCTTTTTCTCAATTTCTTTTTAAGTGATTTTTGAAGATTGTAGGAAACTATAATTGAGAAAGACATTTTTGAAATGGTTGGTCTTTGCCAAGGATATAGAGGTTTTCTTGGGGAAAAAAACTGAGAACTTTGAAGATTTATTCTTGACTGTACCTTGCCAAATAGTTCCATCAGCCTCTCTTTTTTAGTGCTTACTTTTCACCTGATAATGAAGGCTTAACTATCCATCACTGCTCAATCTTTTTTCAGTGGGCCAAGCTATCTAAGAGCTAGTGTGGCATGAGGGATAGGGTGCTATACTAGTTAGTAAGAGCTGGGTCCAAATCTTGACAGTTATGTAGGCTGTCTGATCTTGGGCGAATCACTCAACCTCCTTCATCCAAAAAAAATGGCAACAATAATATTGGTAATGATTACCTGCCCGGGTTATTGTGACATTCAAATGAGATGAAGCATATAAAGCATTTTGCAAACCTTAAAGCTCTATATTAAAATCAAGAATGAATAAGCAGCTGAGCAGATAGTCCATGGCACCCTAGATATAGTGTTTCCCTAAATTCAGAGAACTACAATCTGTCCAAAAGTGTCTACACCCTACAAAGAGTGATTTGAATGAAGCTAACAAAACTGAGGTCAATGCCCTTCTTCTTCTTGATGGGAACCTAAGGGCCTAGTCCTTCCACCCACACGTAACCTGCCTTCATCCTTATTCTCCTAAAAAGAGTAGTTTCTATTTGTAACATCAAAAGTCCCTACAAAATATTAGGAAATCCTTGTCCCTAGGGCCTAATTTGAATCCCTTGTTAAGTGAAGAAATAGGATGCTTTTCACATTCATTAAACTGAACTTAAAATCTCCTATGGGCCATTTTTCAAAAGTGAGATCTGTGTCTATGTATTTTAGGCTCTCCTAACCCCTGCTGTTTTCCGGACTCCAGCCATAGCTGTTCTATAAGCCATGACCCATTCCCTCCTCCTTTCAAATGCCTTGCTGCTTTGGTTTTTTTTTTTTTATCTCCGTGGTGTTTTTTTTTCCCCGAGTTATGTCTCCCTTTGGATTTCTTTTTTTTCCTCTGGTATTATATAGACCCACAAAAGCAAATTTCACAGGGCTCTGTATCACAGGCTCTGGAGCATCCAGGATGCTCCACAGAGGAATAAGGAAAGAATACTCTTTTCTTATTTGAAATTTGAAATTAAGTGATTTATTTGAAATTAAGCTACTGCTTCTTTTTTTGCTAATTGTTTGTTTCCTATCTCCACTGTGCCTGCTACCATCTTAAGATCTCATATAGAAAGCTTCACAAGGATGATTTGTAAATTCAATTTTTTTTTAATGGAGGAGAGCTGGCCTTGAAGTAAGAGGAGCTGAATTGTAGTTCCATCTTTAGGACATACTGGCTTTTGACCCTGGTCACTCTTGTTTCGCCTGCTTTGATCTCATTTAACGTCTCAGAGCTCTAGGCAGCTCTCTAAGACTATAAATTGCAGAGAAGATGCCAACCTGTACAGGGGGGAGGGGCTTCCTACCCAGGAATTTCCTATTCCAATGAAATCTCAGGTGTAGGCCCTATCTTTATCCCACTAAAATAGTAAATAAAAAGATTTCTGAAATACTCTTTTCAAAAAGGACACCAACAATTATCATTGAATATTCTGTTTAAACCAGCTACAGGCTAAAAAGTAAATAGGGCATGCAGAACTAGACTTACAATAAATGTGCATTTGGCTACCATTCAAGTGAGCTTCTGTTCTTTCCCTGTTAGATCCCCTTTCATCTAAGTGAATAATAATAACAATACCTCCCATCAGCTATGGCCATTTCTTCCTTCAGAAAAATGTGTTCTTTCTTCCCTACTCATGCATGTACCCAGGTTCTATATGACTCTGGAATCTTTTGACACTCCCGGTTTGGATAAGATGACATCTAATGGCCTTCCCATCTCTGTGATGATTCTAGAGAATTGATTTTGTAGCAGCCAGAGAGAGAAAATGAACCTTCATCGAACCCACTGCACCCTTATTTATCTGGCAATGAAAAAAACTGGGTCATACCCAATACAATTAGAATTCAGACCACCTGATTGGAGCATTAGACTATCTGCAAGCAGTAGATCTGACTATTTTGATATAAAACCATGGGAATGCTAACATTTTCAGACCAATTCAACTTTATCCTTGCATGTACTCACATGAACCAAAACATAGAGAACTCGGGCCACATGGCCGACCATAAATTTTCTCAAGAACTAATGGAACTCAATTTCCCCCTCCACTCATCTTCTCAGCGCCAGAGGCTTTGAGGTTATTGGTTTCTCGGGCCATGACTATATATGTTCTTCATATACTTGTAACTGAGCATGGAGAAACAATATCTTAACAGCCCAGAAAGGCATCAGAAACTGTGTTTCGCATTCTTGTGGTTGTTTCAAATGTGAAACATTTTTGGTAATCTCCCCTTGGGGTTTTTAAGTCTTTGATTAGGTCACTACCGCATCCTTTCTGTTCTGCAGAGAACAAGCTCCATAGGGTTTAATATCTTCACATAAATCACATTAAAACCTGAGAGCATTCCAGTTGTTTTTGTGGTTGTTGTTGATGCATCTTAAAAGAAATGAAGTCCCTTCTGAAATACACTGGCCAGGAAAGAATGTAATGTTCTGAGTGAGGGCTGGCTTAATTTGTCTTTATAATTTGGATAAAGACTTTTCAGTCAAGTAACTGAGTCAACCACGGAGGCATTCATTCGCTTTTATGTTACTGCCTTAAAGACTTTTTTCTTTTTTTTAAGCATTCCCTGCCTCCTCCCCACCTCCACCATAAAATATAAATAAATAAATAAACACTACCTCCATGCACACAAAACTGGACCTACTTTCACAGCTGGATTTCTGGGTGTTTGTGTGTGTGTGTGTGTGTGTGTGTGTGTGTGTGTGTGTGTGCAGTTGTTTTTTGGGGTTTTTTTAAGAGCATTGCCTTTAGAGTTAAGGGGCCTGCATTCAAATCCTGCCTTTGATTGTAACTGCCTGTGTGGCCTTAGACAAGCCACTTGATCTCTGAGCCTCAGTTTTCTTTTTTGTAAGATAAGGGGGATATCTGTAAAATAGGGCTCTTCTGGCCTTAGATCTATGATCCTATGATGCATTTAATTGTATTTACCGGAGTTTTTCATTTTATTTTTGGTTTAAATGATTGCTTAATTTATTGGCTTAAAGACTCTTCTTTAAGCATTTGCCCTCTCTTCCTCCCTCTTCACCATCACCCTTATACTTACAAAATATAAACACTAATAGCAATACCAACATGGGGACAAACCAGGCCTCCCTACATGCAGAGCTTTCTTCTCTTCCTTTTGTAGCCTGCATCTAACTTGGATCCCTAACTTTAGTGCAATTATGATTTCATCTAATGAGGCACATCTAAACCTCTCCAGTCCTCAACTGGAGGCTACAATTCTTGTCCAGGTCTTTCCATAAAGTTGCTATAGAGGAGCCACACAATATGCTAGAAGTATATGTGTGGATATGGACATATGCATATGCACAGATGTATATGTAGATGCATATTTATATGTGTGTGTACATGTATGTATAGATATGTATGTATAGATAGGCATATGTATGTGTGTATATTGTATGCCTACACAGATGTACATATATAGACATACATGTGTATGTGTGCATGTATGTTGTGTATGTATGTAAATGGTGTTTGTGAATATGTGCACATTCATATACATGCATGTGAGTATTGTGCACATGCCTATAGACACATGTATATGTATATTGTGTATCGTGTAAATATGTCTGTATGTGTCTATATACATGTATATATGTATATGCATGTGTGTGTGTGTAGAAACACACGTATATATGTATGTTCTGGATATGTGTATATATTTGCATGTATATATTTGTGTGTGTATATCCTTGATTCCTCATTCTCATTTACTCTCCATATCCAATCTATTACCACATTCTGTCAATTTTATCTTCACAACATCACTCCTATATACCTCTTCCTCTCCTCTGACACTGTAGCCAACCTTTTGCAAGCCTTCCTCATCTCCTGCCTAGACTATGGCAATAGCCTGCTGGTTGGTCTGCCTGCCTCTCTGCTCCAATTCATCTTCCCCATAACTATCAAATCGATCTTCCCAAAGCTCAGGTAACCTCCCTATTCAATAAATTCCATGGCTCCCTATTACATCCAGGATCAAATATGAAGTCTTGTAGATGGCTTTTAAAGCCCTTCACAACTTGGTCCCTTCCTACCTTTCCCACTTTACTCCCCTTTGTATACTTCCTAGCCAATGCATCCCCACAATGCTCCACCTCTATTCTCTGTGCTTTTCACTAGCTGTCCTTAATGCTTAGAATACTCTCTCTTCTTGTCTCTGCATCGGGACTATCATGGCTTTCTTTGGTACCAGTTCAAATCCCACCTTCTGCAATATGCCTTTCCTGGTGCCCACTTCTATCACCACCACCACCACCATTACTGCCAGTCTCTCTGAGATTGCCCACCTTTCACAATGTACATAGCTTGTATGTACCTCATTCCTTCCACATTGTCTCTGCATTATACCAATTGGTCCTTGAGGACAAGGACCAGTCATGCCTTTCTTTGGATCTCCAGAATTTGGCACAGTGCCTGGCATGTAGTCAGCTCTCTAAAATCTGTAAAATCATTTCTGCAGGGCTGGGATCAAGGGGCTTAAACTGAAAAGTGTAAGAACCGGCATTAGAGACAAGTTGCCTCAGGACTGGAGCCAGTCCAACTGAATGCCTCGATCCAGAACAGAGGGAGGTATAGAACCCTTATCCCAGTTACTCAAGGTTAGATGTGGGATCTCATCTGGTTTTAGAGGAGTTAATTCCAATCAATCTCTTTATTCCTTTTGGGATCCTCTCGCATGTTTAGGGCCCATTGACTTTGCTTTCTTTCTTCTGCTGAGATTTTTGGTCAAGTTAGAAACTTCACTTGAATTGCCCCAGGGACATTTGGGGAGCTCTGGATGCAGGGACCCAGGGGAAATTTTTCATATGGACCTCCAGTAAAATCATCCTACGTGTTCAAGGAGCCTTGGAGAAATGTTTGATGTGTCCTGTGTGAGACACATGGAAATATTTTGTCCAGACCTCCACTTGCCTTGCTCTGTGTCCTAGAAGGACTTATGGAAGAATTTTTACCCGGAACATTTTGTTTTCTCACATGAAAGTGAAAGCATGACTTTCAGTTGATCCCAGATCTCTTAGCCTTGTGTCTTGAGTTTATGTATCCTAGGATTTCATTTGGGACTAGTGCTTCTCCCTGAAAAGAGAAACTTAGTTTTTCCTTTTCCTTTTCTCCATTTTTTCCACTTCTACTTGTTTAATTTCAATTTTCTTTTTTCCCCTCTCTCTTCTTGCTTTTATTTGCTTAGGTTGAGATAAGCTCCTTTATGTGCTAAGCAAGTAGTAAACTCTGATATGTTTTGCAAAATGTTTGTTTATTGAATTTGCATAACTGTATTTGAAGGTAATAATGATCTCTAAGTATTTTGCCACGTTTGATATTTGAGACTTTTTTGTGGAAGAGATGAGGAGGCACTTGAAAAAACATTGCTTGAACCTTCTGGAGACCCTAAGACTGGGGATATGGACAAATATGCCAGATATATTCTATCCAGTTTGCTGAGGATAGTGAATATTTAACTGGGAGAAGAGTGTTTCTGGGGCCATCTTTAGATTTGCACTTCCTGGTCCCAATGGACCACAAAGGGTTTTTAGGTCCTACTTCTGGCCATGTGGTGGCCCAGTACTAGGAGGCATTTTGGTATGACATGGTAAGCCTAAGTGATCCCTCTGTCCTACCCCTTCCCTGTAACTTTTTGAGTGTGGGTGTGGGAGTAGGAGTGGAGGTGGGGAATGGCTGGATCAGTTAAAAGAACAGAAAGCTTCCAGCTTGCTTTATTTGCCTTTGGTTCACCACTTGGTATTATGTAACTTTGAGACTTCCAGTGAGTGATAGGGAAGGGCTGACCTATCTCCACCCTGGTACCTTGGTGGTGATGCCCACGGGCAGGGTGACTGGCCAAGCCTGCCTATTTTGCCAGCAAACATGTACCTGGAGGTGTTGTACAGTGCTGAGCTCAGATAAAATGTAAATTACCTAATTAATAGTCCTTTAAACTGCTTTATGTTCTAATGAGGTTTAAGTATTAGCCTCCTAATGAATTATAACAATAGTTATAAATTGAATTACTAAATCTTGCTTGGTTGTATCTTGTCAAACAAGTGATTGTAAGCATCCTTTGTGTAGAAATAAATTACTTGTCCCATAACTTGATTCATATTATCTGATGAGTATCCTTTTACTTTTCCTTCTCTTTTAGGGAAAATTCTTTAGATGTTAGTTTTAATCTAATTTGCTATAATAAAATCAGGTGTCAGGGTGGGGTACTTAATGAGTGAAATGATGTAAGAACAGAGAGCCTAACCTCTTTCAGTAGAGGTAGGATCCCCCAGGATTGAACTTAGTCCAAATGCATATTTGGTTCCTGAACAGAGAAAGGAAAGTGTTGCAGCCCATTGGCCCAGAAGCAATTTTCTCACAGTTAGACTAGTAAAATACTAAACCTTGTGAATAAAATGAAATACATTAAAAAATGAGATATGAAGCATATCCTTTTTTCTATTCATGGAGGTTGGAAAGTGTTTATTGCTCATTATTTATACTTTTTAAATGAATTACATTGAATTATTCAACAGGAATCCATTGCATGTCTGTACCATGCCTAGCTCTGTGCCAGGATTTGGGATTAGAAAGACAAACACAGAAGAGTCTCTGTCCTCATTGAGCTTGTTCTACATTCTACATTCTACTGGCTGATATAGCATACATGAAGAGAAATAAATACAAATTATAGAAAAGGTAGACACAAAGTCATTTCTGATGACTTAGAGGAAGAAAATCAGCCATTGGAGAGATCTAGAATGGCCTAGTTTAGGAAGTGGTTCTTGATTTTTTTTTATTGGCTTTTGATGTGATTTTTTTTTTGCTTTTAGTTTTTTTATTCATTTATTCTGATTTATCTTGATTTATCAACAATCCTTTCCATAAGCTTTTGAGTTTTAAATTTTTCTCCCTTTCCCTCCCCACCTCCCTCCCCAAGACAGCATGCAATCTGATATAGGCTCTACATATATATTCCTATTAAACATATTTTCACATTAGTCATGTTGTAAAGAAGAATTAAGACCAATAGAAGGAAAGCTTTTGATTTTATTTAAAAATACTTTTATTTAATATATTTTGTCTTTAAATCAGTTAGTTCCTATCCTACCCTTTCTAGACTGAACTCTCCTTTGTGATACAGAAAAACAATTAAGCAAAATCATCTGATATAGAGACCATGTCTGACCATGTACACAACTAACTGTGCTGATGGTCCCCTATTTTTCTGCCTTATGAAGAGGAAGCTCTTTTAGGAGGTGGCTCTAGAGGCAGGGGTGAGAAAGAAGTGCATTCTAGGCCCTGAAGACAGCTTGTTCAAAGGCTTGGAGACAAAAGATGGAATGTCGTGTACGTAGAAGGGCAAGTAAGTCACGTTGGCTGGAATACAGAGTGCTTGAAGAAGGGTAATAAGCAACAGGATGGGAAAGGTAGGCTGGAGCCAGATCATGAAAGCTTTAAAGCCAAACAGAAAAGTTTGAATTTTATCCAAGAGACCATATACTTGGGGCTTGAAATCCCCAACTATAAGGGTAGTTTAGGGGATCAAAAGATAGATTCTAAGTCCAATATTGAATTCCTAGAGAAATGACAGAGAATGACCTAGAGGCTAGTTGATAATGGACACCAGCATCTGGATTGGGTGATATATCTGAGTAGAAAGAACTCTGGGAGGTTGTATGCCTATGCCTCCTGGTCACAGGGAGGGAGGTAAGGAAAAATGAAGGGGGAGAACAGAGAGAAGAGGGATCAAAGGGGAACAAAAGGAAGATGGGGGGATTAGAAAGGGTAGATCAAGTACTGGAAAGAGAAGCAAGGGATGAGCATTTTCTGAGGTACAGAGGGGGGAGATTTTCATGATAGCAAAAAGATAGGAGTATAAGAGGAAGAAATATAAGAGAAATGGTAGGTTGTTAACAATAGAACTGGGTTTCAGGAAGCACAATGGAAGGAAAGGGTAGAATGAGACTAAGACACAGGAAGGATAAGAAGAGATCAGTAGGAATGAAGGAGTAGGGAGTGGTAGAAGGGGAAGGAAGGTTCTGCCTAGGCAATCTTTGACTGTGAATTAAAGGAATTCAGAGATGAATTCCTACTGCCATAGGACAGGAGATTATCACACCCTTCCTAGTAGCAAGGAGAGCAGTAACCCACATCCCAGCTAGTATATTGACTTGATTTTTGGAGGGGAAGTTGTCTGAAGTGGAGTGGAATAAAGCTCTGGATCTGGGCCAGTCTTGGAAACCCAGTAGCCCAGTGGTTGTGAGATGTTGTGTGGTGCCTGATGTCAAAATGTTTAGTGTCTGGGCTTTGGCTGATTATGGAAGGCAGAGCCTTTCACAATCCATCCACAAGGAGAGCTCATCCTCAGGCACCAGATTGTGGAAGTTACAAAGCATATATATAAAGAAATATAAGATAAGCTAGAATGTATTAAGGGCAAGGGAGATATCCAGACAAAATGCTCTAAGAAAACTGGAGAGGGGAAAAATAAGTCCTACCCTTGAAGCCATAAATAGTCCAAGGTCACCAGGTCTTTGCCCTAGGAAGGGAAATCTAGAAGGTACAAAAATTTAATACATATGTTCCTTTAGGAAAAGGAAAAGGCCATGCAAGCTCAGATGATGGCTAAGGCATGAGGAAGAGGAGATTTGCATTCCAAGTGGTTGTGTGGACAGGCTGCAGCCTGTTCTTGTAATTCCTCTTTCTATCCCCTAAAGAAATTTCCAACTTATTCTTATCCCCTTCCCTCCCCAGGGCTTCCCCTGCCCTCCCTCCCTAAGCATCAATACTTCCACACTACTGAAAGTAATAATCCCCACTACCTTCCCTACAGTTCAATAGCCAGGAGGGATTTTTGCCAATGTTTCTCTGTTGAAAAAAAAATACAGATCTTGCAGATTAGACTAAATGTCCTGTGAGGTCCCTTCCAGTTCTCAGATTCTAAGCCCTATGCCACCAAAGGAACAAGGTTTCCTTCCCACTCAACTGAATTTCTCTTGATTAATTACTGTACCATTTTTCTATCATCGATTACAAAATTGATTTAAGGGAACACTTTAACTCTTTGCTCCAACTGGTGCTGCTTCCCCTGGGGAACCAAAACTGATCATTATACCTCTTCCTGCCCTCAAGAAGTTTACACTGTAAGAGTTCACAGGATTTAGAACTGAAGGGACCTTGGAGATTACTCCTCATTTTACAGATGAAGGCCCTGGCAAATTAAGTGACTTGCCTAAAGTGATACAGGAAATGAGTAGCAAAGATGAGGTTTGAACCTACGGTCTCTAACTCAAAATTAAAGGCCTTCAGATATTCTTAGCCCCATCTCAAGACCCTTCTTCCTACTCCATGGAAGGCTGAAACCAGACAACCCCAGTCATTTCTGTAGTTATCTTTGGAAGGAGACTTAAAAAGCCATCTCGTACAGCCCTCTGCTTCAGGTGTCTTTATATCGAAACCACTTCATCATTGAGTCCATTTTTTTTTATGCAATTGGGGTTAAGTGACTTGCCCAGAGTCACACAGCTAGTAAGGGTCAAATGTTTAGTCTGAGGCCGGATTTGAACTCAAGTCCTCCTGACTTCAAGGTCGGTGCTCTATCCACTGCACCACCTAGATGTCCCCTATTCAGTCCATTTTTAAAGATCCTTAGGAACCAATTTAGTAATGACCTTTGATTCATGAGATCCTGTAATTGGCCAGGCTGTGTGCTGATCTACTTCATGTTACCTGCACACTCAGTGGCCACTATCTTAATTCTATCCTCAATGGTCAATACTACGGCATATATGCCTATGATGACAAAGAAAGTGATAAATAGAAGAACATCCCACTTCCACTACTAATGTCCCTCTGGACCCTTGTGTCCCATCCTTGCTTCCACCTACCTCCAACACATCCTTGCTGAGGTGCCAGCTGATAATTAAGATACAATTTAAGCTATTTCTACTCATACCTCAACAAACATCCCTTCTACAGTATGACCAGAATTTCCTGCTTTTGCTTGAATAGCTCAAATGAGGAGGCACCCTACTGCCTATTGAGGTTGCATATTCTACTCTGAGAAGGGCTAAAAAGTAACTGTCATGTCCCTCTGATTTTCCTAGTTTCTTCCATCAGTTCTGAGATCCTTCTCCTTCCTTATTTTGATGCTATCCACTTTATCAGTGAACTTTCTAAAATGAGAGTCCCAGAGCTAGACATTGTACTCCAACTTTGGTCTGACCAAGGACCATCAGTTACTTAGTCCTAGAAATAAGTTCTCTGAATGGAGCCTAAGGTCAAATTAGATCTTTTGGCTACCTATCACACTATTGAAACACATCTGCTGAAATCACACCATCTCACACCATAGCAATAGACTAGTGGTCTTCAAGGATTTACATCTATAATTTCATAGTCATATCCCATATCACTCCTTTCACTTTTTCAACCTTAATAAGCCCTTATTTTGTCTACCTATCTCCACCTTACCACCCTACAGTAATGAAATGCTGAGAGAAGACATTTTACTCTCTACAAGTATAGGCCAAAAAGTATAGGAAACATGCACTGGACATGGAGTCAGGAAGACCTGAGTTCCAATCCTGCCTTGGAGGCATATTAGCTGTATGACCTGGGCAAGTCTCTTAACCTCTATGAGTTAAGTTATAAGTTATAAGTTATGAGACTCACACAGTCTCTTCATCTGTAAAATGGGGTTAATAAGAGTACCTTTATCACAGAGTTGTTATGAGGATAAAATGAGACAATATAAATAAAAGCACCTCAATATGGTAGCTAATATTCCTATTTTTATAGTCCATTAGTAGTTGATGCCATCATCAAACAGCTGTTCAGTTTTCAGTAGGTTTGACCTCTATGGTTCCACTTTTAATCTCCTACAATCCCTGGTGGATTGCTTAGACCACTACCTTTCCTGGTATCAGGGTTAAAAGGATGTATTTACAATGACTAAATTTTCCCTTATTCAGAAGATGGCTACAATATTCAGTCTTTTTTTTTTCTCTTCAAGGACTTTCCTCCTGGTTTCTAGGAGTTCTAGAAAATCACTGCAAGTGGTTTTGAAGTGGCCATCTGCCAAGTTCTTTAGTATCCAAGGCTCCATCCATGTAGAGTCCTGCTGCTTTGAACATACCTTACTTCAGAGGCAGTGGGGTTCCAAACACACTGGACTCAACAGCAGAAAATTTGAGGTTGAGACAGCTCCTCCTCTTCAATATCCATGGGACAGCCACCAAAATGCTTACCTACCCTAATCCTTGGCTTTGTCCTTTCTTAAACAGAAATAGTAATGCTTGTACTGTCTAACTCAAAGGCTGTTGTGAGGGAAAAGCAAGGGACAGAAGGCTTTGGGGCAGATTTGTGTCTAGGTAAGCAAGGACAAAGATAGGTAAGCAAATCCCTGGGCTAAGGCTTTGGAGCAGAGATCACATTTATTGGCAGAGAGTCCCCAAAGTGACATCCCAGAAGACCATATGTAAGACTCGTACCCATGTTCTTATGGGGTGAGGGGAGTTGGGAAGGCAGGACAGCTTAAAGGGAGAGAATACAGTAAAGGAAAATGACAGAGAACACTAGAGTGAGAAGCAAAAATGACTACAGCCACCTGTTCCCACCCTGCCCCCAACCAAGAGGGACATGACATTAATTCATCTCATTACCGAAATAGAACACAGCATCCCAAATAGGGGACCATATTCAATGTGACCTTGTAGTACCTGTACTTACGCACCACACTGAAGACAACAGTGAGAAAACTGCCTTGGATTTCAGCTGTAAAACAGTGCCCAAGGGAAATGCTTGTGGTAGCTGGAATCTCCTTCCCCACCACCACCATTCATTTTCTCAAGATTGAATGTGGCTCTAAAAGGACTCAAGCCAGGGGGACCCTGCATTCTCGATGCTTCAGTCATTTGAGTGGAGAAAAGAGAAAGGAGGAGGAGAGGAAACCTTAACCTTGGGAGGTGATTAAGATTTGCTTCAATTTCTGTTCCTATACCCCCCTACTGCTAATATTACCATGATTTTACTCATTAAACTGTCTGCTCTCACCACAAGAAGGGGAGGTGAATTGTTCAGAGTAGCTGGAAGAAGAAGAAGAAAGTAATTCCAGTGGGAAAGGGCAGTATCTTTGAGGAAGTGGTAATAGTAAAGGAAAGATCGTCCCTTTGTGTGAATTTTTTTTTCCATTTTGGTCCATCCGACCTTATGATTCACCAGTATCAGACAATCTCAATGTGGAAACTCCTGATGCAGATCTCCAGCTTATAGTTTCCTGAGTCAGTGATGGGCTAAGTGATTTGTCCATAGTCACACAACTTCATGTCAGAGTCAGGATCTGAACCCAAATCTTCTTGACTCCCAGATCCACCATTTTATCCCTTCTATCACACTATCACATTATCCATAAACCCTAAGGAGGTTTTACATGAGTTATTGTTATTATGAATTATCATTATGATATTTAACATTGTCTTCAATAGGATAGAGCATTGACCCTGGAGTCAGAAGGACCCAAGTTCAAATCTAGACTCATACACTTACTAGTTGTGCAACCTTGGGCAAGTCACTTAATCCCCAATTGCCTCCTCACCCCCCCCCAAAAATCACCTTCAGTAGTGTGACTTGCTTCTCTACCCACCTCACCCCCTATTCAAATAGTGTTCATTCTAATCCCTCAATGAGATGAACTTTTCCAAAAAATCTAAAGTAAAACAAGCAAACAAAAAAGCTTCCCCAGAGTACTGTGTTATAAGATTTCCCTCCCTGCTGATCTTTCACTAAATCAGTATATACCTTATATAATTACGTATACATATACATAAAATTATATTACGGATGATATATTATATATGATTACATAATTATTTACATGTTGTCTCTCCTATTAGAATATGAGCTCCTTGAGGGTAGGGACCATGTTTTTGCCTTTCTTTGAATCCGCAATATTTAGTATGGTGCCTGACACATGCTTTGTTGTTGTTATTCAGTCACTTCAGTCCTGTTATGACCCCAGTTGGGGTTTTCTCAGCAAAAATACTGTAATGGTTTGCCTTTTTCTTCTCCAGCTTATTTTACAGATGGGGAAACTGAGGCAAATAGGGTGAAATGACTTGCCCAGGGTCACACAGCTAGTAAGTGTCTGAGGCCAGATTTGAACTCAGCAAGGTAAGTCTTCCTGACTCCAAACCCAGTACTCTATCTACTGACTCACCTCAGTGACTTGAGTCACTGAGTCACATTTAAACAGGTGCTCCCATGTACTTAAAAAATATTCATTGGCTAACTGACCAATCTCATATTTCTTTTTTATAGCACATACAGCAAAACCTTAATTGAGTTTGGATTCTAGTTAGTTTGATTAGTTTAGAATGGGGTATTTGTTCATTTTTTTAAATAAAAATTGCAGTCTACTTTTAGAGGAAAGAATTAAAATTAAAAACATGACTGATATTTGATGTGGGTTCAAAACAGAAAATTCCAAGGTGTGTCCTGGGGTCAGTGCATTATCAATTTCCATATAGCTAGTACTTCCTGAATCTATTGTCTTGTATGATATGAATTGAAATTGTGATCCTTAGGGACTATGAAACCCCAACTCATCAGAAAGAGATTCCAGATACCCAGACTAGCTGGCTTGCTCCTACTCCCTTTTCTTTTCTTGCGTGCAGCTATGCTGGAAATGGTCACACCATTGACAAGGAATCACATTCCTCTAGAAGTACTCCTTCGTAGACTACATGCCTTTTTTTGGAAATGAACTTCAGCTGAGGGCTTAAGAGACTTCATTTTCTTCCCATATGATGCCGATCTTTTCTTGGGCCATTTGTTGCTGATTCTTTGCATGCAGCAGATGTTCCCTATTTGCTTTCTCACAGGAAACTCAAGGCTGCCCTCTGATATACATGTGGCTGGGACTGGCCACCCAGGCTGTCCAGGGTAAGCTGTGGTCTGCCTGACTCAGGATTTGGCATTTATAAGCATTCCCTGCACCTGATATCTCTCCCTTCTTCATCTGGAACCTTCTAAGACCCTTGCCAATAAACTGTCTCCTCTCCACACCATCATCAATAGGGCATGTCTTATGAGATGACTTTTCCAATGGCATTAGTTGACCTATTACTAAAAAGACAGAAATGTGAGCAGTCTATGGCCATGGAAAGGAACAAAGATAATTGATTGTACCTGGCCTTGAACTATAGCTTCATTAGAACCAGATTCTACTGACTTGATCTAATTAGTTACAGATGGTAAAAACCATCTTCCTTTATGTGACAATCAAAATGTTGTATGGGATAATGGAAAAAATGGAAATTTATTTAGAGCATGTGGCAGTTTGGGGGATTGGTTTTCTTTTAAAAAAGGATAGTATGGCTGGGAATGGGTAGGGTGAGACCTGGAATCTAAAACAAACCCCTCAGAAAATATTTTCTAAATTGCACTTTGTTGAATGTATGTAAACAAGAAACCAAGATTATACAAAACTTTCAGCTATTAAAAGGTAATGCAAAAGACCTTGAAAGCATTTGAAAAATAATGGGATTTCCACAAAAATACTCTGAGGGGATCTTCAGAGGAATTTTCTTGGACAAAGAAACTTCTCAAGAATCATTCTACAATGCCTATATAAGTCATCTTGCTGTTCAACATTTAAAGACCTTCACAGCCTCGGCCCTTCCTATTTTTCTAGTATTCTTATACTTTACTACCTTCTGCTCTCTCTATGATCCAGCTACTCTGGCCTTCTTGCTGCTCTTCCCACAGGACACTCCATCTCTGGCTATTGTGCCACTCTGGGTTCTTGTACTGGCTATGTCCCATACTCTCCTTCATCACTGTCACCTTTTAACTTCCCAACTCTCTGTCAAGACTCAGTTCAAATCCATTTTCTGCAAGAGAATATTCCCAATCTTCCCAGGTTACTAGTGCCTTCCTCTCTGAGACTGCTTTCCATTTACCTTTCATCCTCTTTTTTCTCTCAAATCTCTCTCTGTCTCTGTCTCTCTCTGTCTCTCTGTCTCTCTCTCCTCCTCTCTCCTTCTTTCTCTATCTCTCTCCATTTCCATCTCTCTTTCTCTCCATCTCTCCTTCCCTTTCTCCACATACACATGCATGTGTGCAAAATACATATATAATACATGACATGATACACTCATATTGCATCATCTATATATTTATATGTATAGTGTATGTGCACATATGTACATGGGATATAGGTATAGTTATACATATGTGTATGTATATCATGTAATACAAATATAATTCACATATATGCCTCTATATCATATACATGTGAATATATATGCATGCATGTGTGTATTAAGTATAGAGTAAGGGATTGTGTAGGTACCTAATTATTTCAGTGTTGTCTCACCCTTCCCAATGTGAGCTCCTTGCATGCAGCAAACATGTTTTGCCTTTCTTCATAACTTCAATGTTTAGCACAGTATTTAGTATAGTAAATGCTTGTTGACTTAACCTGGAATGGGAGGTGGGGGAGGGGAGAATAAAATAATAAAATAGAGGGCAAAAGAGAATAGTCACAGATTCATAGAATCTTAAGACTGAAAAGAGACTTCAGAGGCTCTCTTCTCCAGAGCCCGTCCTATATGACTCTGTTGCACCTCACAACTTTGTTGTAAGTTTCATTTGAATGTTATGCTAAATAGTTATTCCATGTTCCTAAGATCTCAGGATATTCATGAAGTATGTTTTTCTACCATCACTAGAGCCAATAAAGATAAAGGTGAGGATTTCTTTGGGATCTTTTTTTATTCCTTTTGGGTTAAATTTTCAGGAAAAATCATTCAATATTCATACTGCAATGTGGAGAGGCCAGAAAAAGATGCAAACTTGAGTCCCCTCTAATTGACATCCTTTCTGTACATCCTTGAGGAGGGCCTGAATCCTTGAAATTCTTTCTTATGGTGGGGTGTTGGAGTTGGGGAAGAAGAGACAGAGATTTATGGTCCTGAATCATTCCTATGCAGGGGATCTCCTCTGCCAAAGAAGTGGCCATGCTGAACCACCTGAGACCCCTTGAATTAGGAACTAAAGGCCTCTGCAGCACCCTCAGAGCAATTTCCTGTTCTACCCACTCATCCATTTCCTCCTCCCTTCTCGGTTAACTTCAGAAAGCCTTGGTTTAACTGGAAAAAGTATATTATAAGCATTTCTGTGAACTGCTTAATTACTATGCAGCATGGTAACACTTAGGAAGAACATTAAGTGCATGTCAAATTAATTTTACTGTGTTATTTGACAGTACCGTTAAACTCCACATGTTATATTTCCATAAATTGTTGTACTTTGAAGCATTTTTTTTTCCAGGCCCCTACCCAAATCAAGAAATTATTATCCCTGGAACAATGTAGTTCTACTCCATTTATCAAATGCATAATAAGTAAGTAGGCCTTGAAGACCCCTTCAAAGATTTTGTTGAGAGGCCCCATTTGTGGTGAGGCCCATTCCCCCACACATAGCATGGAGGTGTCCTTACGTGGTTCAAAGAGAGGCAGAATGCATAGCTTTAGTCTCTTCTTCTCCCACCCTTCTCCAAAGGAGAATTTCATTCTTGCCAGAAGAAGCAGTAAGAATCTGGGGCTAAAGTTCACTGCTCTGCTCAGAAAGAGGGGGTATCACACTAGAATTATCTATTGACTCCCTTAAATATTGTTAGCCTAGGGCATATGATCAAGTTCAAATTAACCTCTGATTGCTTTGTCGTTATTGGGGAAAAGGAGGACCCTAAGCCCCATATCCAAGGCTGGACCTCTTTCCTACCAAATACCAGTTCCACAATGAACACACATAGTGAATAGTAAAGAATCCCATTTATCCACATCAAAGCAAAACGGAAATCAGAGAAGGTAAACATAGGAAGATTTATAGTAGATGATGCAGAGTAAAGGAGCTCTCCCTTTGGGCATGAGATAACTCAGTTCAACCAGGAGAGAACATCCTTGATCTCACTCAAGGGGGAGTTCCCTGAACTACTTGCTACTCTAGAGTAGCAAGTTGGGAAAAGAGACTGACATGGTAGCAACTGGCAGCACCGCAGTGGCTATCACATCATCCCAGAGTCTTCAGTAACTTGAAATGGGATTGGCCTCATCCATCTCAAAACTGGAAGAATCCAAAGCTACTCAAAGTTTGAAGAGTCCCAAAGAAGGCCGAAGAAGGTTAAAGCTCTCTCACTCTCTGCCCCACCATTGAATGGTGGCATTCAATCCCATCAGCGAAGAGGAGTCCTGTACCAATGGGCTTGGGACAGGGGTTAAATTTGCACATGGAATCATGAAGACTAGATAGTCAGACACCAGTTTTAAAATTCAACCACCTTAATTAATAACAACTATACTCTGACTACTCCCTCTTCAGGGACTGAAAGCACCTAGGAATAGAATAGAAACAGAATAGAAATACAAATACCTCTATTGAGTGCCTACTGTTTGCAAGGCTAAGTATTAGGGAGACACAATGTTTAGTAAGAAATGACTCTTGTCCAAAAATATGTTAGTCCTGGGTGTGAAGGATGGAGGGGAAAACAATGGGGATTTATTAAAGATAATTGTAGAATTATAAATGCATAGAAAGAATGTGTTTAGAATTCTTTTCTATTTCAGAAATTTAGAGTCCAATTTAGAATTCTTCATCCCTCCTGAGTTAAAATATTTAGGGAAATTTCACTCAGAGTCTCCATGGTATAATGTGGGGAAGCCAGAATACAATCCAAATATGTTATGGTGTTCAAAGCCCTTCATTATTTATCCCCACATTTCCAGTCTTCTTTCACCTTATACTACCTACTTCTCACTATATTCTCATACCCTGTGATTCAGTGACAGACAAGACACTCCATCTTCTGACTCCGGACACTTTCACTGGCTCTGTCCCATGCCTGGAATGCTCTCCCTCCTCATCTCTGCCTCCTGGCTTCTCCCTAAAGTTTGAGCTAAAATCCTACCTTCTGTAAGAAGCCATTCCCAATCCCTCTTACCTCTAGGGCCTTTCCTCTGATTATTATCTCTGATTTATCCCATATACAGTTTGTTTTTACATAATTGTTTCCATGTTGTCTCCCCCATCAGATCAAAAGCAAGGAATGTATTTTTGCCTTTCTTTGTATCCCTGAATTTAGGTCAGTTCTTAGCACATAGTAGGTATTTAATAAATACTAGCTGACTCACTAAGTCAGCTAATCTATTGCCTGTGTGACCTTGTGGAAGTAACTTAGACTCTCTGGGCCTCAGTTTCCTCATCTTTAAAATGAAGGGGATTAGACTGGCTGACAATAATAATTAATGACAATAATAATGACATTTACATAGCACATTGAGGTTTGCAAGGCACTTTACATATATCATGTAAGTGCTATATTTATCCCTATTTTACAGATCAAGAAACTGAGCCACAGAGAGATTAAGCACAATGACCAAAGTCATATAGCTTGTGAGTGTATGAAGTAGAATTTAACACTTTATCATGAAGACTAGGTAGTCAGAATAGAGCTTCTTCAAAAGAAACCAAATCACCAAGAATTCTTAGAAACACAGGCCAGGAAAAGAAAAGAAAGGAAAAAAAGCTTTCCTGTCCAGTGTTAGTAACACTTTGAAAATCCTCAGCATGAAAAAATGATGAAGTTGTCCCAGGATGTGCCTCCCCAACGTTAAGCCTTTTAATTAGAACATATTTCCGACTGAAGCTATGTGTTTTTTCTGGTTCATATCTTTTTCCATCAACACCCTTAATAGTCTTCTCACTTAAAGTCAAAATTTCAGTGTGAAATATCTCTCCTGCCTGAAGTGATATTATTTTAGCAAATTTCCCATCTTTGGGAGATTCTTTCTGGAACACAGTTGACTTCTAAAATGAGAAGTCTGAGTTAATCATTCCTTTTCTGAAATTCCATTTCTGAAATAATCATTCCTTTTTGGATAATAGTTCCCAAATAAATGTAAATCAGTACAGTCCACTGTAATATGGGGCTTCCCTGAAAACAACATCTTGCAGGTCTCTAGTGCTTGTCAAAGGGTTTTGCTCCACAATAACCCTGTGAAATAGGTAATTTTAAAATTTTATTGAATTTTACAGATTGAGAAACTGAGGCTCAGAACACTTCAGTGACTTGCCCAAGATCTCACTGCCAGGTAATGTAAGAGCAAGGATTCAAATCCAAGTCTCTTGATTTGAAACCTCTTAAGGGCTTTCTGTTATGTTGCTCTGGGAATACCCTGTATTAGGACAATATAAAAACTTCCATTCTTTAAGATATAGCCCTTGAAAAATGATAAATGAGGACTTCCACTTCCAGGAGCCAAGTTGGCAGAGTGAAAAGGTAGTTGGCTCTCACTCTCCCCTATCAACCTCTGAAAACCCAGAAAATATCACCCCAGAAAAAAACAAAAACCTGGAACACCTGAACTAGAAGTAAGACAGGGAGCAGCAGTGCAGCAGCCCAGCAAATGGGTCTCCCAGTGTTTCAGCAAAAATAAGGGAGGCAGAACTACAAGGGGCCCCAGGCGGATAAGTACCCTGCAGCATTCATCTGAAAGGAAGTGAAGAAAACAAGCTAAAGGCTTCCTAAAGCCCCAGCCTTGCTGATTCCAACCCAACAACAGGTGAGCTATCACACAGACCTGCAGCCTCCAATTGTGAAGAAATCCTGAAGCCCAGGTGGTAGAGCAGGCAAACACCAACATCTGGACCTCCGAGTGCCTCAGTGAGGTGGGGGGGGGGGAACCGGTGGAAACCAGTTCAGAAAACCACCAGGAGCCTCAGCATTCCACCACAAAGGAATCTCCCAGTGCATTAGCAGAAACTGAGGGAGACAACACTGCAGGGGGCCCCATGAAGATGAACACCCTGCAGCACCCATCTAAAAGGAGCTGAAGAAAGCTAAAGGAAAGGAAAAGCAGGCAACCTAGAATTGCCTGAAAGTTCCAGCCTTGCTGATCCCAGCCCAACACGAGGTAAGCTGCCAGAAACCTACAGCTTCCAATTTCCAGCATAAGATGACCCACCACGCAAAGCCAGTGACCAAGACCTAGGCTCCCAACACAAGAAGCTTGGGTCAGTACCCTCTGTTCCCCAGCAGGAGAGCTCAATCTCTTTAAAGGCCAGGGAACAAAGAAACACCATGAGTAAAAAGAAACGTACCATAGATTCATATTATGAGAAGAGTGAAGATCAAGACAGAAATTCTGAAGAGGACAACATTGTCAACAAACCCACATCTACAACAACAAAAGGGAATGTGAACTGGTATGAAGCCCAAAAAGCCTTCTTAGAAGAGCTCAAGAAGGATTTTAATAGTCGAATGACAGAGGTAGAAGAGTTCTTCAAAAATACAATTGGTCAATTGGAAAAAAAAATACAATGAAGAAATCAAGTCCCTAAAAACACAATTGGCCAAATGGAAACTAATGTCTCTATGAGAAAGCAAGAATCAGTCAAACAGAAACAAAAAAATGGAAAAATAGATGAAAATGTAAAATACCTCATCAGTAAAACAACCGACCTGGAAAATCGACTCAGGAGAGACAATTTAAAAATTATTGGACTACCTGAAAATCATGATGAAAAAAAGAGCCTGGACAGTATCTTTCAGGAAATCATAAAGGAAAACTGCCCTGAAGTCCTAGAACCAGAAGGGAAAATAACCATAGAAAGAATCCACTGATCACCACCTGAAAGAGATCCCAAATTGACAACGCCGAGGAATATAATAGCAAAATTCCAAAATTACCAGATGAAAGAGAAGGTGCTACAAGCAGCCAGAAAGAAAGAATTTAAATATCATGGAACCACACTCAGGATTACACAGGACCTTGCAGCTTCTACATTAAAAGACTGCAGGTAGTGGAACATGATATTCTGTAAGACAAAGGAGCTTGGAATGCAGCCAAGGATCAATTACCCAGCAAAAATGAGAATCATTTTTCAAGGGAGGAAGTGGATATTCAACGAAATAGGAAAAATGATAAATAAATTTAAAAAAGAAAAATGATAAATGTTGGAGAAGATGTGGGAAAGTTGGAACATGAATGCATTGGTGGTGGAGTTGTGAGCTGATCCAATCATTCTTGAGAGCAATTTGGAACTATGCTCAAAGAACTATAAAACTGGGCATAACCTTTGCTCTAGAAATACCACTATTAGGCCTGTATTCCAACGAGATCATGCACAAAATGGACCCACATGTGCAAAAAAATATTTATAGCAGCTCTTTCTGTGGAGGCAAAGAACTGGAAATTGAGGAAATTGGAAATTCCCCGTCAATTGGAGAATGACTGAACAAGTTGTGGTATATGAATGTAATGGAGTACTATTGTTCCATAAGAAATGGGGAGCAGGTGGGTTTCAGGGAAAAATTGAAAAGACTTGCATGAACTGAAGCTGAGTAAAATGAGCAGAACCAGGAGAACATTGTACACAGTAACAGCAACATTGTACAAAGACCAACTTTGATAGACTTAGCCCTTCTCAGCAATGCAATGATCTAAGACAATCCTAAAAGAGTGATGGTGGAAAATGCTGTCCACATCCAGAGAAAGAACTATGGAGTCTGAATGCAGATCAAAGCATACAATTTTCTCTTCGTTGTTGTTGTTGTTTCTTTTTCTTTCTGTTGGTTTTCCCCATTTGTTCTGGTTCATCTTTTACAACATGACTAATGTGGAAATATGTTTAATATGATCATCATACATGTATAGCCTGTATCAGATTGCATGCTGTCTTGGTGAGGGAGGAAGAAAGGGGGGGAGGGAATTTAGAACTCAAAATTTTATAAAAGTGAATGTTGAAAATTAAAACTTAAAAAAATAAAATTTTTTTAAAAGTAAATTTTTAAAAAGGAACAAAAAAAATCACTCTCTCTCAAGCACCTTCTTCTGAATGATGTCTTTCCTGTTAGTTTCATACCCTATTCCCTCCTCCTAGCTAGTGCTTCCTCATATATCCTTTTACACAACTATTTTATATATGTATATACAAACACACATACATTTGTATTTACTCACATAATTTTATGGTTTATATACTTATGTATATGTTTGTGTTACCCATTAGAATACAAAGGACTTGGAGGTAGTTGTTTCTTTCTTTTTCTTTCTTACTTTTATTACAGTATATAACACAATGCCTGCTACTGCTACTATTGCTGCTGCTACTGCTGCTACTGTTACTGCTGCTGCCTCTACTACTGCTGCTGCTGCTGCTGCTGCTACTGCTACTGCTGCTATTACTACTGCTGCTGCTACTCAGTTAATAGGAACTCAATTAATACTTGTTCATTGTTATAAGAGAACAGAATATATATGTATATATATTATATATATATACACACACACAAACATATATATACACACATACATATAGGCATGTATGTGTAATGCACATATGGACATATACAAACATGTATACATATATGTACATACATACATGCATGTATATTTATATGTGTGTTTATGTGTGTATAGTTCCTTGAGAGAAGAAACTACACCCTAATCATCTTTGAATTCTTCATAATGTCTAGCATAAAGTATATGCTCAATAAATATTTGTTGAATTGATTTAAAAAAATGTAGCCCTTGAGACTAAGGGAAAATTCAGAGCCCTGGACTTCTTCATTCACTTTAAGGGACTTACAGGCATTCCCCCAATGAATGTATGCTTTAGAAAGTAATCAAGATGTAGACCAAGACTTTACTGTATGGTAAAGTATGTGAAGGGAGATCCCTATAGCACTGAAATCACAGGAAGAGTTAACAGCTTTAGATGATTTCCCACCCAATTGCTTTGAATAATAAGTTGAGCAATATTTGGTAGAGATTTGTCGACTCCTACCACAGCGGGGAAAGTGCCCATGGACAGAGAATGCTGCACCCAAAGGCTGGGCATTGAAAAGGGCATTGTGGCTTCTGTCTCCCTACTTGAAACTGAGATTGGTTCTAGGAGATTGAATGAAAGCGAATAGTCTTCAAAGAATATAAGATGCACTGCTCCTCAAGATGATGCTAAAATTTACCTCCTGGATGAGTCTTTGGGGCAGGAGTCCAAGCAGATGAACAGATGAGTCTCTGAGGGTAGAAGAACAAGGAGGGAAGGAAACAACCATTTATCTTGTGTTTTTTGTGCACCCAGAACTGTGCTAAGCACTTTAGCTAGAAGTCGAGTCAATAAAAATTTATTAAGTGCCTACTATGCCAGCCATTGTGCTAAGCACTGGGGATGCAAATACTAAAAAAAAAAAAAAAGGCAGTCACATGCCCTCAAGAAACTTACAATCTAATGGGGGAAGATAGCACACAATTATCTCATTTGATCCTCCCCAAACCCCAGGGAATAGATTCTATTATTATCCTCATTTTATAGTTGAGCAAACTGAGACACACAGAGATTAAATGACTTGCCTAGGGTCACACAGCTACTAAGTGTCTGAGCAGGAATTGGAACTCAGGTTTTCCCATCTCCAGCCCTAGATTCTAGCCACTGCACCACCAGGCTACCTTTAGGCATGACAAATCCTTTATTTGGCATAGAATTGTTGGTAGAGCCATGAAAAGTAATAATTCACATTCATATGACTTTATAGTTCACAAGTCAACTGATGTTTGATCTCTATAATGATAAATGCAGATCAATAAGTGCGGATGACCTCTTGTGGGGATATTACAGATGTGATTCAGGCTCTGGCTAAAAATGGAAGAGCTGACCTCTGAGGTCCCTTTTCCAGATCTCTGCCATTTAAAAAAAAACCCCTTTTTGCTTGCCATTGCCATCCCTTCAAGCTACCTTTCTACTTCCTCACTTTTACAGGCAAAATCCTGTAAGAAGTTGTCAATGCAACTTTCCTCCATTTTCTTATCTTTCACTCTTTCTCAACCACTTGCTATCTGGCTCACAATCTCATTACCCAGGCTCAAACTGCCTTCTCTAAAGGCAATCTCTTAATTGCCAAATCGGATGGTCTTTTCTCAGACCTCATCCTTCTTGACCTATCTTCAGCCTTTGACACTGATGAGCACTGATTCCTGCTAGATATTCTCTTTTGCATGAGTTTTCATGGCATTACTCTAACTGCTTTCCTTCCTGCCCGACTGGCTGATCCGTCTCAGTCTCCTTATTCATGGGTATTCCACCAGCAGCCTTCTCTACATATTCTCCCCTTTGTGCTCTCATCAGCTCCTACAGATTCGTCTATCATCTCTGTGCAGATGACTTTATACAGGTCTATATATCCGTTCCTTATCTCTCTCATGATCTTGTTGCTTGCTCATTTGTTTTTGAAGTGGACCAATGCTATCACAAGATGATGACTTGAGCATGAATTGGACTTAGTTGAGGCAGAGTTGTACGAAGTCATCAGCCTCGCTTCTCTCTTCCACAGTCATCAAAGTCCAGTGGAAAGACAGAAGTAGGATAAATGGTGATGGCCTGGGATGCTGTGGATGACCTTGACATCTTCGATGTCTGACCAAGCTCTAGGTGCTCCACAGTGCCTGCTTCAGCAGCCTTTGTGGCCCCTGGAACAAATTGTTCTCATCTGCCCACTCTGCTAGGGGAAGTCTTCACACGCTTGGAGTACACAGCCCTCTTAACTCACCAACATGTTTAAGGCCTGTGTCAGTTACCCTCAAGCTGGCTCAACCCATCTGCCAAGAGGGTTTTACCAGGGTGTGGTGGCTACTTAGAATGACAGTTGAGAGTTGGGTGACTGGTGGGACCAAAGGTAGATAAGCAGCCCTGAAAAGAGCTCAGCAAACCCTGATACCAGAGATGCTAGTTCTCCTTCAACACCCCACACACTCCATTTGCCTATTAGACATCTCTACTTAGATGTTCCATAGGCATTTCTAACTCAACTTGTCCCAAACAAACCTCATTACCTTTACTCCTTAAACTCTACTATCTTCATAATTTCCTTATTTTTCCTGAGGGCACCATCATCCTTTTGGTCACTCAGGTTCACATCCTAGACTCTATCCTCTCTCCTACCCACTACAGACAATCAATTGCCAAATCTTGTCAATTTTACCATGGCACTATCTTTTGCATATGGCCCCCATTCTCCCCTCACACAGCTGCCACTCTAATCCTTATCACCTCTCATCTGGAATACTGTACTAGGCATCTAATTGGCACCCTACCCCCTCAGCACATCACTGCCTAATTGACACTCCTAAAGCACAGTTCTGAGCATGTCACTCACCTGCTCAGAAACATCCAGTGGCTCCCTCTTGTCTGTAGGATAAACTATAGACTCTTCAGTTTGAATTTGAAAGTTCTTCATGATCTGGCTTCAGACAAGCTTTCCAAATTGATTACATATTAATAATTTCCTTCATGCACTCTGTGTTCCAGACAAACCAGTCTAATGACTCTTCCACATGCATGACATCCCATTCCTTGTCTCTGTGCCTTTTTATAGGCTGTTTTCCATGTCAGGAAAGCACTCCTTTATGACTTCACAAAGCACAAAGCAAGCAGTTTATGTTGGGGGAGGGGGGACACGTGGGCCTTAATGCAATGCAATGCAAATTCAATATGAGTCAATAATGTGACATGGCAACCAAAAGATCAAATGTGAAATTAGATTGAATTAAGAGAGGAATAGGGTTCCAAAAAAGAGAGTTGATATTCCATTTTACTTTGCCCCAGACAGGCTACATATGCAGCATTGGGCCCAGTTCTGGGCAGCGCATTTTAAAATAGATACTGATAAACTGGAAAGATCTAGAAGAAGGCCAGGATGATTAAGGTCCTCTGGATCAAGCTGAGTGAGAATCAGCTAAAGCAACTGGGGATATTTACCCTAGAGAAGAAAAGATTTAGGAAGTACAGAATAATATTGTCCCTGAATGTTTAAATGATCATCACATAGAAGAGAGATCATCCTTCATCTACTTGGCCCCAGGGGGCAGACAATAGTTGTAATGTATAAAAGTTTCAGAAAGGTGGATGATGGCTCAATGTCAGGAAAACTTTCCTAATAATTATTGCTCTCTGAAAGTGAAATGGGCTGCCTTGGGTAGCAGTAAGTTCCTCCTCACTTAAGGTCCTCAAGCAAGGGCTGTACGGCCAGGTGTGTTGGAAACAAGAGTCTTATGTGCATATAAGATGGAACAGTTGGCTTCAGGGGTCCCTGCCCATTCTCAGAATCCATGATTTTAGTAAAGCATGTACATAAACATGCTTTTCAAAACTAGAGCATGTGGTAGTCAGTAATCATTACTGTGAAAAAAATTACAGCAAGTTTCTCAGATAAAGACCTCATTTCTCAGATATATAGAGAACTGAGTCAAATTTATGGAAATGAGCCATTCATCAGTTGGTTAAATGTCAAAGGATATGAACAGGCAGTTTTCAGATGAAGTAATCAAAGCTATATAGTTATATTAAAAAGTGCTGTAAATCACTATTGATTAGAGAAAGGCAAATTAAAACAACTCTGAGCTACCACTTCATACCTATCAGATTGGCTAATATGACAAAAAAATAAAAATGACAAATGTTGGAGGAGATATGGGGAAATTAAGATACTAATGAAGTTGAAGTTGTATGCTGATCCAACCATTATGGAGAGCAATTTGGAACTATGCCCAAAGGTCTATAAAACCATGCATACCCTTTGACTCAGCAAATACCACTACTAGGTTTGTCACAAAGAGATTTTTAAAAAAGGAAAAGAACCCATATATACAAAAATATTTATAGCAGCTTTCTTACTGATGGCAAAAAAATTGGAAATTGAGGGGATGTCCATCGATTGGGGAATGACTGAACAAGTTGTATATGATTGTGATGGAATACTATTGTGCTATAAGAAATGATGAGTAGCATGCTCTCAGAAAAAACCTGGAAAAACTTACATAAACTGATGCAAAGTGAAATGAATGGAACCAGGAGAACATTATATACAATAATAGCAATATTGTATGAGATCAACTGTGAATAACTTAGGTATTCACATCAATACAACGATCCAAGAAAATTCCAAAAGACTCATGATGGAAAATGCCCTCCATCTCCAGAGAAAGAATTGATGGAGTCTGAATGCAAATCAAAGCATATTTTTTCTTTACTTTATTTTTCTTGAGTGTTTTGTCTATGTTTTCTCTCACAGTATGACCTACATGAAAACATGTTTTGCATGATTACACATGCATAACCTATGTTAAATTGCTTTCCTTCTCAAAGGTGGAAGGTAAGGGAGGGGGAGGGAGAATTTGGAACTCAAGATTTGAAAAAAAATATTAAAATTGGTTTTTACATGTTATTAGTGGGAGGAGGGAATAAAATATTAAATAGATAAAATATATGGGACTAGCCATACTTCCCTCCATCCTTCTAGATGAGTCACAGCTGCTATTTCATACAGTAGGTAGGAAATAATCACCATGAGGGTCCACTCTTTCTCACCTTTCCATAGACCTCATCTAACCTACCCTGGGCCACACTCGTGTTACTAGGCATCATATTATTTGGTCATGGGACCAAGCTTGGACCATTGCATCCCATTTTACTCTTCCAGACCTCCCAGGTACAGCAATACAAGGCAGTGGGTTTCCATCTTCCTAAACTATATGATTTCCATGTGAGTCATTTGAGAGTCTGCAACTAAATGCTGTTGCTACTCATTCTTTTCAGGAGCTCTAAGTCTTCTCAGAAACACTGAATCACAGAGCTGGAAGGGACCTCAGTGCCCATCCAGGGCCATCTATGCTCACACAAAATATCCCCATTACAACATATACTGATAAGAATTTTCTTGAAGATCAATAATGAAAAGGAATTTATTAATTATCTATGCAGTCCATTCTACTTTAGGACAACTCTGATTTGCCCTTTACACTAAGCCTAAATCTACCACTCCACCAACTTTACCCATTATTCTCACTTCTGGCTACTTGGAGCCAAGCAGAATAGGCCTACTTGTTCCACATGACAGCCCTTCCCATACTTGAAGACAAATATGATATTATGCCAGTCTTCTCATGTTCAGGTTAAATATCTTCCTTTAGCTGATCTTCTGTGACATGAGCATAAAGCCCTTCACGATCCAGATCACCCTTCTCTAAACATTTGCTAATTCATCAATACTTCAATATGAGTGATCTCATTGGTGTAGGCATTCCTCCAAAGATGGCAATGGTGAACCAGCAATGCCTGTCTATTTTGAATGAATCTTAGCCACACCCTTAGCTTATAAACACCCTTTCTAAATTTCTAGAAAACCTGCTCATTAGCCAGGCAACAATACTATTTAGCAAGCATCCTCATAGGCCTCTTGTCATTAGGGAATTCTTCTCCACCTTCCAGGAGACCAAAGGAAGAATGGACTGAATCTTCAGAGGCTCCCTCTTTTTTCATATGCTGCTGACTATTCTGCCACTGTATCATTAAAGTGATGAAGCAAATTGATTATTTAAAAAATTCAGTAAATACCCACAGACATTTTCTTCTCCTTAAAATAAATATTGTGAAGCTAATTTTCAAAATTAAGCTCCCAGCTGTGTCTGTAAATGCCTAGCCCAAAGCAATCACAACAGAACAGATGTTGGGGGACAAAATGCAATAACAGAGGCCTTGAGTGGATGAATGAGGGGGGAGGCAGAATCTTTTCTTCATGTAGAAGTGAAGAGGATCAATGCTAGGATTCTACTCCTGATCTCCCACTTTGGGGGCATTGCTCAGGGAGGAGGAAAGACATGTAGAGGATAATCTGTTGCTATGGAGATGTGGCTGCCATGGTCACTGACTCCTCTGAATCAGCCAGTGACTGACATTTACCCATGCTGGCTAACTTGAAGAAAAGAAAATGAAGGCTTTTCTCAGCTGCCATGTAGCTTGGGAGCTCCTCTGTAACAATGGCCAACTGCTCCCCTCAGAATCTCTGGACCTGAGCCTGGTCACTTCAGAGAATCTAAGAGTTGTGTATGTTTCTAGATTAAAAATAAATAAATAAATGAATAAATGAATGAATGAATGAATAAATAAGTCTTCCCTCTATAATTTGGAAAGGTATCTATTATGTTTCCCTAAACTGAAAGGCTAAGGATTGAGCTCCCATTTATTTAAGATTTCAAGGTTTCCAAAAGACTCACAGCAATCCTAGGAAGGAGGTGGTACAAATGTTATTATCCTCATTTTATAGATGAGGAAATTGAGGCTCACTTGGCCTCATCCTCGCCAGAATCATACCACTAGGAGATAGCAAAGCCAAAGATTGAAAACTGAGACCTCTTATTTCAGATCTTGTACTCTTTCCACTATACACACTGCTGTGACCTTGGGGAAATCACAGAAATTTTCTGAGCCTCAGATTCCTCAACTATAAAACAGATTGGGGGGGAGGGGAGAAATTGGATGACATAATCTCAAAGATCATTCAAAATCCTCTGATCCCTTTATGTCTAGATCCTACTGCCCATGTGGCAAATGGAACAAAGGTTAAATAATGTGCTTTATAACACTTAACATAAGGGAAAGGAAAAAAAGAATAGGATTTTTGCAGTCTTCAAAGAGAAATATAAAGAGATGTAAAGTACCTTGAAAACCTTCAGGGGCTATATGTGTTAGCTATCATCATTGTCATCATCATCATCATCATCATCATCATCATCATAATCAATACTACTACTTCTACTATTATTACTAGAGGCGTACAGGGCCCTTGCCTCCCTTCTTCAGGGTCATCTCCAGTCATCCTGATCTATATCTTGCCCCTGGACCCAGATGGCTCCAGAGGAGAAAGCAAGACTGGTGACTTTGCACAGCCCTCTCTTGCTTAAATCCAACTCACTTGCATGTCACGGCATTGCCTCCCTGATGTCATGGTCCTCTTCAAGAATGAAGGACAAACAACAACCATGGTCTCAGATCAAGGGCAAAAAAAGAAAAGCTATGTGTCGCTCCCACCTCATGCCCTCAGTGACTGATACAGTGCTGGGACCCAACCTGAAGGTGATGGATCAGACACAAATTAAACACGTCAGCTACAAATTACACTCTCTTTAGAATATTTCCTAGGGACAACTCATGGCATATGGGGTTCTTTGAAGCAGATTAGAGAACAACTCCTCTAAGTAATAGAACACCACACTTGGCTAAGAGGAAATGCATATCACCCTCTTTCTGCTTGACCACTCTATCCTTTTAGGTACCTTCAGGGACTCAGTTTTACTGCTTTTTTAATCAATTCCACCTAAGTTGAAAGCTTTACCTTCCCAGATCCTGAATCCTTTTTTAAACTCCTATGTGCTAAATGTGGGGAATTCGACTTAATTTCTGTTTAATAAATTCCTCAAGCCACACCTTTTATACTTTCCTTTGTACTATAAAAGGGAAAAAATTATTCAAGATGGATAGTCTACTATTTATTACCTGAAAAAATAAGATGCAATTTTGTCTTTCTTATTACGTGTTTCCCAGCATTATACTGGGCTAGACTATTAGAAATAGCCAGGCTGGACCCAGTTCTGTTTACTAGTTGGGTATTGATCTTGAAAATTATCTTTACACTAGCTAAAGTAAAGAAAGGCTTACATCTCATTGCATTTATATATGAAAAATTTTAAAGATATTTATTACATTTGATTAAGAAAAGAATAGGCCCTATTCAGGATCTTTACAGGTTGCAGTTATATGATTGTAAAAGCTTTGCCAATAGCGTGACCTCCAACATTTTGTAACTAATGACAATTTGGACACAAGCTAGAGTGTTTACTTGTATGCTATGAAAAAAGGAAAAAGTTTAACAAGCAAATTAATAACAAATTAAATCAAAGGAAGGATAGTCATGTTAAACATGTTAAAAGTCACTGTAGGACACTAATACACTGTTGGTGGAGTTGTAAACTGATCCACTTTGGAGAGCAACGTGGAACTCAAAGTTTTTTTTAAAATGTTAAAAATTGTTTTTACATGTAACTGGGGAAAATGAAGTCTTATATACAAAAAATTAAAAATGAATGCTGAAAATTTTTCTTGATATGTAATTGGAGGAAAAAATACTATTTTTTTAAAAAAGTGACCATGTATTTCATGTGCTAATTAGAGATAAGGACTGGACCTTCCATGATAGGAAATGTCCTAGTAGGGAACATCCCTTTCTCAATGCAGGTTGCACTTTCTCTGCAACTTTCAATCTTATAGAGTTACTTAGAGTGTTGAGAGGGTAAGTGAGTTGTTCAGTGTCATGCTGACAGTGTGTGTCAGAGGCAAGACTTCAGCCCAGGTTATTCAACATCCAAGGCTGGTTCTCTATTCACTACTCCAAGCAGCCTCTAGGCTAATAGCAAATGATCATTTGTTTATAAAAAACAAGTTCAACAAGATATATCCCATTACATAAGCCAAAAATCCAACAAGATTCCTTGGAAAATAAAACAAAGGGGGTAACTTTGCTTGACAATTCTCTAATTTTGATATCAAGTAAGGCAAAACTAGGTGAATGGGTTGAATTATCACTGAGAAAATTTCCAATTCTTGTAATGATAATGAGCTCTTATTTTAAAGAAAGATTTATCTTTGTAACATCAGTATTCTTCCAAAGATATATTCCTTCAAGTCATGGATTACTACAGAACTGAAGTTGAGAAATACCCAAAGATGGAGACACACAACATATTACAAATGAGGAACTGGACAGAAGAAATAGTGAAAGGATGTCATCAAAATGGTAGAAAATCTGTAACTGGAAGGGAAAAAAAAAGATTGTTCAATCTTATAGAGAGAACAAGGAATAACCAAGCAATAGACAACATGTATGCTCCATTGGTGATCCCATGACGTCAAAAAAAATCCTCCAGTATGTTGGGTGTAGTACCTCTTGAGGATACTGACAACAGGCAGGCAAGGTGATGGGCTGCAATTTGCATCTTTGAAAGGAATATCGCCATTGACGAGATCACATATATTATGGTATCAGAATGAAGTAGGTTCAGGAAGCCCTCTATTTAACAAAGTTTTATCAAGTTATATTTATTGCAATAATTTAAATGTAATAAAACTTCATTTATTATTTTAAAAAGAATCAATTTAGCCTTGATTAAACCAGTCTGACCTTGCACTCCAATTAGTCTTAATTAGCAAAGTTTTATTTCATATCAGTGTATGAGTCATAATGACATTTAAGAATTTTAATTTCCACTTGATACTTTTCAGGTTGTGGATTTCTTCTGTTTGAAGGAAGACTATATGGAAAATGAATTCATTCATTGGAGGGGGGGGAGAATGATGCAAAAGAAAATAGGGCAATCTTTGGGTTTAAAGCTTTTGATTGCTTTTCTTTGGGGCTGAAATCACTACATAAAGTGAAAGTGATGTTTCCAATTTAAGCTAGAGAGCTCCCCTGATAACAGTAAACTTTAGGAGCTGACCTATATTCTTTCTACAGGCAAAACTTCTATCAGCAACCTGGGAAGCTTTGCTTATATATACAAATCCTGAAAAAAAGCTTTCTTTTACTTGCTTCAGAAGATTTCTCTTTTTTCCCTATTCCTCAAAACTGCACTAGAATTTGAAGAAATGTCTTCTCCAAAAAGAAAAGAAAAATTATTTTAAAAATAACAATCACAACCATAACAACAACAACAACAATAAGTATTGGAATATTACATGGAGGGCAATGGAAAGGCCTATGTTGTGTTGTACTCTAGCTACAAAATATGGCCAATGAAGAACTTTAAAGATGAACAGGAGTAAAAAACGTCATCGAAAATTTCATGATAGAAAGAGAAAATAGACTGATTTCCTCACAAGGACAAAGGATGACAGGCTATCAGAGTAGTACACTGACACCCTACCAATGTCAAGAGAAAGTGAGGAAGGTCTCCAGCATTTTGGGTGGATCCTCTGTGACCAGCTTCTGGGAGGATATGGACAAGAGTCACACAAGATGGACAAGCACGGAGGGTTTGTGAGCTGCTTCTTTAGAGAAAACATCAAATCACTGAGATCACAAATCTATTTTTCAATTTGGTTCAATTCAATAAATGTTTATTAAGTACCTACTATGTGCCAGGCTCTGTGCTTGCCACTGGAGATACAAATAAGAAAAAAAAAGACATTCCCTGCCCCTCAAGGAGCTTACAGTCTAATAAGAGAAGATGATGTACAAAAGGAAGCTGCAAAGTGGTGAGAGGAGACCTGAAGGGGTCCCTGGCATGGGAGCATTATGTTCTTTGGAGTTGAAACCAGGCAGAGCTACAGACATGGAACGAATTGAAGTCCAATCCAAGCCCTCTACAAAGGAAGACTTTGGGGGAGTTCAGTATTCCACCCTCCAGCCCAACACTCAGAGGGGATAGGAGGCTGACGGATAAGGGGTCTGAGGCTTGAGTTTAACCACATGGTGATGGAGATTAGAAGTGAGCATCTTATCCTAGGAGGGGCATGTTGTTTCCTGGAATTGAAACAAGAACCAAATGCAAAATATAGGAATATTTGAAAAACAATAAGAAGCACTGTACAATGGAATGAGTTTTCAGTCATGTCTAACTCTCCTTGATCCCATTTGGAGTTTTCTTGGCAAAAATGCTGGAGTGGTTTGCCATTTCCTTCTCCAGCTCATTTTGCAGATGAGAAACTGAGGCAAACAAGGTTAAGTGACTTGCCCAGGGTCACACAACTACTAAGTGTCTGTTGAACTCATGAAGATGAATCTTCCTGACTCCAGGCCTGGAATTCTATCCACTGGACCACCCAGCTACTATGATTCTATAGCCCTAATAACAATAGCAGCAAGGAAGATTTTCCTTTTTAAAAGATCTAGGGTGGGTGGACAAATTCTTGCTTTTATCTTTGTTGTAAGGGATAGCTCTCTGGGAAACATATTGGGAAATGGTGGTAATTCAGCAACAAAAGGAATCAATAAAGTTTTTTTAAAGAAAAAAAACTTGGTAAGTGTTCAGCCTGGATTAATCTAGACCCTTCTGGCAAATACAAGAACATACCTTAAAAAATTAGAAGTGAGTCTGCCCATGAGTTTGCCAGGTTCAAACATTGAGACAACAACAAGCCAGTCAGATTTTTAAAGAAACCAAATGTTTTTGCTGGCAGGACCATTTTTTCGAGTCATGTGAAAATGTTGGCAGCTCCATTGACCAAGGTAGGTTGGTTCCTTTGCTGTCTCCATTCCACCCCCCACCCTCCAAGAAACTGACAAGAGCCAGATTTTGACAGCTCTGTTTTCCCCATGGCATATTTTTCTAGTTCTCCAGCCACTGCAGGCATCCTGGCTTCTAACAGTCTCATTCGAAAACTCCGATATGTGGGTCCCTTGGGGCAATATTTCCAGTTAAGGGTGGAGTGAGACAGCACCAGAATGGCTTCAGAGCCAGATGGGACATCAGACTTGCCAACACAAGAATCTTCTCAACCAAAATAAGGACTGGGCCACAAACAGAATGGCTTTCTTAATTTACCTGCATGAGGCCCTGGCAAGGGAAGGAGAGGACACGAAAGAAATTCTATCTTCAGCCACCATGAGTAAGAGCATGTTGGCTTTCACTGACCAAGTTTGGAAATATTAGTAGATGGGAACATGAGAGGAACTGCAAAAGGACCCACTGGGCTTATGCTGCTGGGATAAATCCAATGAGAACAAACATTGATTAAGCAATGGTTGTAGATCCTTCTACTCTGCTAGGTATTGGAAGGGAAACAGAAAATATCCAAAAGACCTTTACAGAAAATGGCAAGATCCATCTCAACACAAGATGAGTCTCAGAAGAAATATATCTCCACTAATTTAGTTAGCTTTTGCTACTAAAATAATAAGCATTATGTTTATTTAAAAATTATTTTTATTTTATTAAATATTTCCCCAATTACTTGTAAAATAATTGTAATATTCTTTAAAATTTTGAGTTCCAAATTCTCTCTCTCCCTCCCACCCTTTCCCCCTCCTTGAGAAGGCAAGCAATTTGAAATCAATTATACATGCATAGTCAAGGCATTGTGTTTAATTCAATCCACTTTTAACAAAGATTTACCTACACTGTGAGTTAGTAAACATTTTTAATCACCTATTATGTGCCAGGCACTTGCTTAGTGCTGTGAATACAAAGAAAGAAAAGACAGCCCCTGACCTCAAGGAGCTTGTAATCTAATGGGGAAATACAACACACAAAAAGAAGTTGATAAGAGGGTCCAGGACAGGGAAAGGAACCCAGCACTCCCACATCCACAGTGAGAAATGATCTAAGGAGGTATGAATCACAGAGTTTATTTTATCTTGTGAAACAATGAATTTCTGGATATTGTGAAGACCTGGAGAACAGCTGGTGAATGCCCTGGATGGGCATTCTTTAAATGGTGGAAAATCTGAGAGTAGCTCTCCAATGTCCTCCCTCTATCCTCTCCAGTCACAGTGAGGGAGGAGCCCCAGGGGCAAGGGCTACTGAGGAGGTGTGAGTTTATTATTGTTTGTTTTTGTATAAGGCTGAGGAGTTCCATGGCATAATGGATGGAAAGTCAGACTCAGAGTCCAGAAAACCTGGGTTCAAATCTTGTCTCTGACTCATTGTGTGACTCCTTACAAATATCTTCTCAGTGCCATAGGCAGCTTTCTAAGACTATAAATTTCAGAGTAGTGGCTGGTTTTCATTGGCAGTGGACAAGATTTTCTCCTCGAGAATTCACTAAATTTATGAAATAACCCCACTCCACCCCTTCCCCAAATGGGTAAGGTGCATAGTAATATAAATAACATTAACATTCATTATTCAATTGTGCCTGACTCTTCCTGACCTCATCTGGGGTTTTCTTGGCAGAGATACCAGAATGGTTTGCCATTTCCTTCTCCAGATCATTTTATAAATAAGAAAACTGAAGTAAACAGGGTGAAGTGACTTGCCCAGTGTCTGTAAGTGTCTGAGACCGGATTTGAACTCAGAAAGATGTGTCTTCTTGATTCCAGGCCAAGTGCTCTATCCACTGCTACATCTATTTATACATCATTAGTATACTGTAGTTCAAAGCTGTTAGTGTTTTCCATACAACCTGAGGACCCCATCAAGCCTTAGAATTTTAGAAGGGACCTGTTGTTGTGGTCTGAGAGGTTGTGACCTCTCAAAGACTGAAGTACATGATGGGGTCCTCTGGAATGAATTCACAGACTCAAGCATTCTTTAAGTCAAGGTGGCAAAAAGTTTATTGTTACGCTTTTCAGCGGGCAAAGATTCTTAAGGAATCTGCAATCTTAGATGGGTACAGTTAAAGTTTATATAGGATAAAATACAATAAAACATGTGCCAAATATGCTAACAAGGTGATTCAGGGTGGGATTAAGGAGTTGTTAAGGAGTGGTCAGTTCTTAAAAGAACATGCACTTCTTGTACCTACTGCGCAAGCATTTTATCCAGAGTTCACTAGGAAAAGACCACAAGGGGGCCACATGGAGGTGTGGTTTTAGGCCTGCTACATCACTAAGTTACCTATCAGTCAAGGGTAACTGAGAGTTGTCCAGTCTGCCACCAATCAATGTCTTGTTTGACAAGATAGATGTAGGGAATACACATATGTCTTGAGTCTAGAATACAGTTAATGAGGAGTCCAGGACATGGATAATGAGGTAGGGCGACAGTATAGATATTCCAGTGGGTAAGAATATCTTTATGGCCCAGTGCAAAGCCAGCTTAAACTAATAATTCCTTCAGGTGCTATTTGTAATTGCACCAAGGAAAGAGATAAGGATCTTGCTGGGGCCCACTCATGAGTAATTGCTAGGCACAGTGTCCTTGGGCTGGGGAGAAACTGCCAGGGATATTGTTTCTGGGGCTAGGGAGAAATTGGGGTCCAAGGACAAGCACCCAAACACAAACACCCAAGCACCCAATCACTGTGATTCTGTTGCTGTGGGTAACTGCTAGTGTGGAATCTCCCTTCACCAAAAGAAATCACTAATTCATCTGTAATTTAGGGTCTTAGAGAGTCATCTGTCACACTGATCGATTAAGTGGATTGTCCACAGTCACACAGCTAATGTGTATCACAGGCAGAACCTGAACCCTGCTTTTCCTAATGCCAAAGCCTCTTCTCTACCCCTGGCTGTTTCTATTGGTTGAATATTATAGTGGAAAGATACATATTAGAGCAGAAGAATATTTTCATTTGGAAAGAACCTTAAAGACTGTCTACCCTCTTCATGAAGAAACTGATGCCTAGAGAAGTTAAGCAACTGGTAAAACTCTTCACAAGCAAAAAGTGGCAGAATTAAAATTAAAATCTGCTTTATCAGACTCCAGATGCAGAGTTTAGAGATCTTTGACTCCAGCCCCATCAATTTATGGATAAGGAACCTGTGATCCAGGTAAAGGAAGTAACTTCTTTAAGATCACATAGCAAACTGATGTCAGAATCAGGACTAAAAGCTATTCTTCTGACTCCTACTTCAGAGTTCTGTCTACTCTCCCATGATTCCTCTTAGGCATGAAAAGCATGTAGAAAGTACCTTGGGGTATTTTTAACCCTTTGAAGTCAGACATATGCACAAATTGGAAGGAACTCTGGCCATTATGCCTTTGGTATAAGAGAGATGATTTTTTTATATCATTTTTAAAAAAAAATAACTCTCACCAGACTATGAGATTTGACTATACATTATCTTTCAAAAACACCCAGATTACTACACAGAGATCAACGAGACAATTTGTCTTACTTAAAACAGGGTCACACTGACCTTGAGTGGTTTCAGTTTTCCATAGCAGCGGTCACTTGTATTCCATTCTCTGACCCATCAGCTCAGAAAGCAGGGAGCATTAGTATAATACTAGAGAGGGAACTCTCAGAATTCCCCAACTCCCCAGCTAAATTCCCATTTGCTGGATTTTCCTTATCTTCCCTCTACCCAATCCTCTCTGTGATGTTTCCCCATGGGGATCATATAAAAATAAGATTTTCTTCTCTTAGTATAGTCATCTAGAATAGAGGCATCAAACTCAAGGCGCAAAACTCCTGAGTTAGAACCAGATGAAAATGTAATTGGGAAATATTTAACAAAATAAATAAAAATACCCCACAACATGGATAGGGGTAGTGAGGTGGTGAGGTGGATAGAGCACCAGGCCTGGAGTCAGGAAGACCTCAATTCAAATCCAGCTTCAGACACTTACTGGCTGTATGACCCTGGGCAAGTCACTTAATCCTGTTTACCTCAGTCTCCTCATCTGTAAAATGAGATGGAGAAAGAAATAGCAAACCACTCCAGTATATTTCCAAGAAAACCCCAGCTGGGGTCACAAAGAGTTGTACATGATCTAACTACAACTATAAAGTTAAGTTATGGTTTTTGAAGTCAGTATGCACCTTCAGGGATCTGTTTCTATTTGAGTTTGACCACATTGATATGGAAGTTTTAAAAAATGCCATTCCCTGGCCAGCTCTTCCCAATATACCATCATCAAACTCATAGTTTCTGAATCTCCCTTCCAACATCATGGTAAAAATGAAAGTTCATGTGAATCCCTAACAGTTCTTGAATATTATGGCTATTCTTTAATCAAAGTATCACAATTTCCTACATATGTCAGAAAAGGATTGAAAGTTTGTGGAGAAGGAAGGCAGAATGTTGTTGGCATTTACATTATATATTCCAATGATTCAATCAGTCAACCAACAAGCATTTATTAAATACCTACTGTATTCCAGGTATTGTGCTAAAAAGATTTAACTCAGCTCAGATCAATTCAATGCCCATTTATTCAGTTTTGCAGGTGTTAAACTAGTCACCAATGGAGATATCATGTTTGGCTGAGACACAGTCCCTGTCCTCATGAAATTTACATTCTAGCAAAAGGATGACAGATACAAATAACCACAGTAAAAAATAATGCTGAAGTACATTAGAAAATTGCGAACAAAATACCATGTGAAGTTTAAAGGGGGAAAGGGCATTACTAACAAAAGAGATCAGTGAAGGTTTTATTGAGAGAATGGCATTTGAACTAGGCTTTAAAAGGATGGAATGGAATTCAGCAGTAACAAGGGAGAGGGAGGGCAGTGCAAGTACAGGAAATAGCATAAGCAAAGGTACACAGGCAGTGGGGTTCAGGATACATTTAGGAAATAGAGAGCCATCCAGTTTGGCTCTACCACAAGGTGATGCCAAGTTATGGAGGGCCTTGAATGCCAGGCAGAGGAGTTTGATCTTTACTCAAAACATAATGGGGAACAATTTTTGAGGAGTGACATGATCAAATCTCTCTTGTGAAATGTTTGCGCTA
Organism: Phascolarctos cinereus; assembly: GCF_003287225.1. NCBI lineage: Eukaryota > Metazoa > Chordata > Mammalia > Diprotodontia > Phascolarctidae > Phascolarctos > Phascolarctos cinereus. Next base: position 62,508,005 of record NW_027556180.1, read on the forward strand.
TAACTGCAATCATCCTCAGTATATTGAGGCTTGAGTTCCTTGATATCCTGTAAAGAAGTTAATAGAAGCCAAGCCAAAAATGACTCTTTCTATCCCATCCATTATGCAATATTTTAGATGTAGCTGCAGGGATTTTCATGGTGAAAAACATGGTAGCATCTACTCCACTTTGCTTACTGGGTCCATAATCAGCATCAGAGAATATTAAAGCTGGAAGGGACCTTGGAGATTTGCTTCTCAAAGCCAGTCCCCTCATTATATTTTATTTATTTTAATTGAAATATTTTGTTTTCACAGAGCAGCTACTTCTCCACAAACACCCAAAATACTTCCCAAAGTACATTTTCAGGAAACAACTAATAAAAACACTTAATGGCAGATTACAACTGCTAGTAACGTCACTTTCTACTTTTCCTGGTTCTTAGCAAAGGAAAAGATAGGAATTTGACCTGAGTTTTGTTACTTTTTAATATTAGTTTTACTTAGAATAATAATTATAGATTTCTGTAAATGTAAATGTTCTACATATGCATAAACATATATATGTACATGCATATAGATTTAAATATCTAGATACATCTTTTGGCTCTGGTTTTTTTTTTCATTCTGTTTTACTTTATACAAGGCCTCCAATAATTCTCTGAATTCTTCATATTTACCATTCATCCCCACTGCTTTAGTGTGGATCTATGGGGTCCAGTGTGGACAACTCTTGGTATGGAAACTCTCTCTACCCTTATAAATCAACAATTCCTCAAAAACTTATTTTCTTAGAGAACTCCTCATGACTCAGTAATATTCTACCATATTCACATACTACAGTTTGGTCCAATTCCAGAATATACTACAGTATGTTCACATACTACAGCCATCACCCAATTGTTGGACACATATTTTGTTTCAGCTCTTCAACTTATAGATAAGGAAGGGAATCTCAGGGAAGTAATGACCAAAGTCAGATAGATCATTGATAGCCAAGAGAACTATGAATATGAATTTAAATGGTGGATGTATAGCACATAGCCAATGGCAATACTTGCCTGAATCTGTTTCAATTTGCTTCAAATGTAAAATTGTTGAATTATCATGTTTCCATGCTAAGATGGGTGAGGGGAGAATATATATGACAGGAGTGCCTTAAAATTTCGTGAATTTGAGTTGTATTAGGTCCTTTCCACTTCCAATCCTTTTCATGAACTATTCATTTATTTTAGAGCTCTTCCTCTCATGTGTCTTCTACTTTCTGACACAGAAATCTGATTGATTCCTCCTCCCTCTCCCTAAGATACTGCATCCCTGAACAAACTTTCCAGTACTAGTTGCATCTTTTCTCATAATACCACCCCCTCTCTTTCAAGTGGAGTATAAAGTTTTAATACTCTTTGTTCCCCATTGTCACTTCCAGACTCTTCCTCTGCCATCATCACTTAAAACCCTTTCCTTTGAGATGCACCCTATCCAAACAGAAGAGCAAATCAAGGACTGGCCCACATTCATCTCCACCCCAACTCCTGTTCTTGTGCTATGTCTATATTTATGCTCCCTCAAACACCCTAGCCTCCTAGCACCTCAATTTTCTCAATTCCCTACAACAGTTATACAAGTGAAGTTAGTCTCAATCACCCAAGTGTGTTCCACTTCCTTGATCAAGAATTCTGAAATTCTTTCCCCCTCTCATCTCATCTCTCCCTACACTTAATTTCTCCTAAAGCTCATCTTCATGCTCACCCTTACCTCCAATCCTTTAGCAGTCTCCTAGACCATTTCTCCAGCTCTGGCTTCTCTTTCTTTCCTTGCCATTCTCAGTCCTATAGTTAATTGGCTCAGCATTACATTGTCCTCTACTCTTGAATCTCTTGCTCCATCTTCCTACCATTGCTCATGATTTGCCAAACAGCAACCCTGGATTACTGCCACCATTCATTTCTTCCACTCCTACTCAAGGGCTGTTGAAAGGAGTTCAACCACATTGCCTGGATCCACTACAAACTTATGTTAGCACATTCCCCACAGTGGCTATTCCAAACCTTCTCTTCTCTCATCTAGGCTCCAGAACACACCCTTCCCTAATCCTCTCATCTAGGAACTTTGCCTTATACTTTACTGAAAAATACATAGAAACTATTTGATGAAAACTTCCTCCAGACCCCTTGGGCACTGTTATATGACCAGCTGATGAACTTAAGGTCCTCTAGATCTTACCATTAACCCTGTTGTTGAGCTCTGAGTGTTACTGGTTTTTTCCATCTGTCCTATAACTGAAGTCTTTTATATGCATAGTCTCCCCTAATTGGGGTAGAAGGTCCTTGAGAGCAGCAACAGTCTTGTTTTTTCTATCTATGTCATCTCTACACAGTTGACTCTTAGATCCATCTTACTTCTGAGGTCTGGTCCCACAATATTAGCTGGCTACCAGATATTTCAAACAGAATGTCCCTGTAGGCATCTCAAATTCAACATGACAGAAGTAGAACTCATTATCTGACCCTGCACCCTCCTAGTCAAACCCTCTAAGTAATTTTACTAAAGCAGAGGTCTGACCATGTCACTACCTTATCCAATGATTCCTTATTTCTTTTGGGGGGGAAGACATTTTTGTCTTTGTATCACCAAGGTCTAACAGAATGCCTGGTAGATAGTAGGTACTTAATAAATATTTGTTGATTTAATTTGATTTATTTCAATTCAGCATGTGCTGGGCATCTACTATTTGAAAGGTACCAGGTACATATCTCAGTTCAACTCTGCCCTATGCACTTTCATCTTTCTTGTTTTCTCCTCACTCTCTTCTATTTTCCACATTGCCCTACAAAATCAATATGTTCATATTGAAAGTAGAGTCTTAGTACTGAAGACTAATGGATAAGATTAATAATGGCTATAGAAATTTACCTTGAATTCTTCTTTCAGTCACCTTCTTGCAGTATTCTAGATTCATTGTCTGTATTAGGTGTGGAAGAAAACAAAGATCAGGATGGTGTGATACATATGATCTGTGTTGGAAAAAATGTTTGAGATAGAGCAGAGTAGTTACTCTCAAATACGCAAGCTCCATCTGGTAAAGGCCTATAGTTTGTCTAAATTTTGCATTGCTTTGAATATAATTTGTAATTAATAAATGTTTGCCAAATGAATGAATGAATTTATGAATTCACAAATCAAAAACTCGTACTGATTACCACAAAGGACAAAATGTAGCTCCCACAGGATTTAAATTATTTTGTCTTTTCATATTAATTCCTGAAACTAGAGTTTCAGGTGAACTCAAACTGAAATTTAGAATTTGTAGCAACAAAAATGCTATATTTTAATCTTGTCAAAACAGATTGCATTTATAGCTCCCCTATTAGAAATCTTAGGAACAGACTACATGAAAAGTTGGGTAGTAATTACTGTGTTTGAACATCAGTGACAGTTGAATCCTTGACAATAGTTTCTAAACCCTTCCCTCATCTCTCTTGTGTGTGTGTATGAAAGAAATAATAGGACCCTTGTAGTCAGAAGTCATAGAACCCTGCAATAACACCAATGCTCTGTGTCTTAGCACCCTGACATCTATTCCTTGCATAACTAGAGAGTACGATGGTGGTGCTTTAATGGGAGAGCAGCTTTCAGAACTATAGATGGACCTTCAGCTTGCAGCACAGAAAGAGCATCATGTGTAGCTCATGGAACCTGTACAGGTAGCTTCATGAACATCACTGGCTTCTGTGGTAGGAACAATTGCTCCCTTAGCATGTAATTATTTCCTTACCCCCACACATACACATACACACACTTTCAGAGACAGTAGGAATAAGCACTGGCCTTTCTGAGTCATCCCTAAGTCATCCTTAAGATCCAAACAAGGAGTTCAGTAGCTATAGGAATCAGAGATATACAAAAAGCATAGGCTGGTTATGACCAAGTGATTCAGAACATCCAATTTGTGTTCTACGTACACCTATGCTGGGCACCCCTATTTGTGGAAAGGGGAGGGGAGGGAAGGGGAGGGGAGGGGGCAGGGGAGGGGGAGGGGATGGGAGGGGAGGGGAGGAAAGGGGAGGGAAGGGAAGGAATTTTATTGACTGGCTGTTTACTGAAAAGTGCCAGGGGGATCTTGTGCTAAATTAAAAAGGCCATCAATTTAAGAAATGTGAAGGTGATAATCCCACCTCACCCTGCCCTGGCCAGACATATGAGGATTATTTGAATGAACTGGGGACTTTTAAAAACTTTTATTTCATTTTATCTTTTCAATTAATAAACAGTTATTTCCTTTTCCTTTTTCCTCCCTCATTGCAAAAAATGAATAACACCCCATCATTTAGAACTGCTCTTTATATGGTCAGCTGTGCTACAGAGGAATTTATTTGTAGGCAAGGTGTTTTTTTTTTATTTCAGAGTTATTATTTATTTAAAAGTGACAGCAGAAATTATTTAAAATCAGAAATCTTTTTGCGATACTAATATTCACACAACTCCCTGACATATAGCAAATGATCTATTCCATTAAATTAAGATTTTTGTATTTTTTTAATTAAAAAAAAGCTGGATACATCTGAACTATTGCCCTACCAGTAGGATTGACTGGACACCAGTTTCATTCTTCCTTTCCTTCTGATTCAAACTGCAGGGGTGGGGGGAATGATAAGAAAGCAAAATTTGTTAAACACTCAGGATATACTCTAGAACCAATTCAGAAAAACACAAGGGGGAAAGAGGGGAACAGAGAATTATTTCCTTTGATGCCATATAAGGCAGACCTAATAATGGTCACAATAGCTGACCATGACATAGCACTTTTCTTGCATATGTTCTCATTTAATTTTCACAATAACCCTTTGAGGGATATGGTAGCGGCATTATTATAATCTTTTTATATATATAAATGGGGTAACTGCTGTTCAGATTTGTTCATGGTGACATAGCTAATAAGCATCAGAGGCAAGATTTGAACTGAAATGTCTCCTGATTCTAGGACCAACAATCCTTCCCTACTATGCTATTTGTCAATTCCTTCTAGTCAAAATGTTCCAAAAGGACCCTTTTGGATAAGAGTGAAATTTCTTTGTCAGGAGCTATGGGAGAAGAAAAAGGGATTAAGATGCATTGAAGTAGATAATATGGTAAGATGGAAGAAGATCTAAGAAACATTTTCTCCTCCAGTGCCCAGGAGGCCATGTTTGTAGCATCCTCTTAGCTGCAAAAGGAGGAACCAAGCCCACTGGAACACTTTAACACAATTTAAACTCCAATCCACCATCCACTCAGCTGCCAAAAGGATTTTCCTAATGCACATATCACACCTCTACTTTGTAGGGAACCAATGGCTTCCTGTTATCTCCAAGATCAAACATAAAATCCTCTGTTTGGCATTTAAAGCCCTTCACAACCCAGTTCCTTCCTATCTTTCAGGTCTCCTTTTACTTTATTCCCCCCACATACACTTTGTGAATCCAGATACACCGACCTATTTGCTGTTCCTCATACATGACATGCCATAATGCAATGTTGTGCATTTCCACTGATTTTCCCTATACTTGGAATCCTCTCCCTCCTCCCCTTCAACATCTAGCATCCCTAGCTTCTTTCCAGACTCAGGTCATAGCCTACCTTTTGAAAGAGGCCTTTCTTAGTCCCCACCCTATCTCCCTTCTTCAGAAAGTTTATATATATATATATGTGTGTGTGTGTGTGTGTGTGTGTGTGTGTGTGTGTGTGTGTACATATGCATATATATCAACTATACATATATGTATAGTTAATATGTATATAGTTATTTGAATGTTAAAAGTATATATATATGCTTACATATATGCATATTGTCATTTGCAAGTTGTCTCCTCCCATTAGAATATGAGCTCCCTGAGAGCAGGGATACCCTTCTTTGTATCCTTGGTGCTTGGCATGTAATAAGTACTTAATAAATGCCTGCTGGTTGATTGACCTAAGAAATGGTTTCATATAGTTACAAAATGAAAAAGTTGGACTAGAGAATCTTTAATGTCCCTTTCAGCTTAATGCTTCACTTTCCTCAATTGTCAGAAAAAGGGAAACTGGATAATCTTACCAGGTTGCTATAAGGTAACAAATTGGTTAAGGGTGGACTTTATTTTAAAAAGTCACAATAAAAAAATGTTCAGATAATTGGTCTTTATCCTCTTGATTTTTTCTCAAACATCCTGAGCAGGGGCACATACTCAGACCCACAAGTTTCTCTGCATTCAATCTCAAAATTTCCCAAGGAATAGGTCACGGCCATATCTCAAATCTGACAGAGGTACCCTTTTCATAAATCACAGAAACATCTTGGCTAAGAAGCTGCTCCCTGGAGACAAGAGGATGATATCACATCATTCATGAAACAAGAGAAATGAAAGGGTAATCAGAACTTTCAAAAGCCAGCTTAATTTTGAAAAACAAAATGACCTTATAACAAGCATAGTTTGGTATTTATTTCTGGACTTCACACTTTTCAGAAAGCTTTTGGCAGGTCCACAAAAGTCACTTCCACCCATCCAAAGTCAACACCAACTCAAAGCTTCAATGACTGTTGAGCCCTCTTATCTCTTCCAAGATGGTAAGATTCCATAAACCAGAGGCATTACACTTAGGGACTACAAAATTTCAAGCTCTGATCTTGGACCTAGATTAAAATATAATTGGAAATGTTTGACAAAAGCAATAAAAATGCAATACAACATAGAAAATGTTAATTTGTAGTTTTCTAATATGCTACAAGCAAGTACCTATTTCTATTTGAGTTTGACACCACTGTCTTAAGCCACAATTCAGTAAGATGAATGGAAGATACCAAAAGTGACTATAAAGGAAAAAAGTGAATACATTACTGCAACAAGCCAAAGTAAATTATTTGTTTCATTAAATATTTTTAGTAAGTCAGATACATTTCAACGGAAAACCAGCTTGGTGATGCTTTTTACTGCTTAAGTGGAAGGGTGTGACGTCTGATTGACAGAGACTTCTGAGCGCTGGACACCACGTACTTGAGTAAGGGAAGGAGGGACCTCAGATCATTAGACAACTGAGCAGAAGTTAAAGAATGATAAGTGAAAAGAAGTAAGATGTGAACTTTGAAATAACCTACTGGAGAGATCTTTCTAGAGCCACAAATACATCAAGTCAACCCCTAATAGGTCTTTTGATTCCCAACACCTACACTTGAGAGACTGCTAAGAGTAGACTTCCCTGGTGAGATCTTTCTCTCCTTGGTGGAGCTGAAGTGTTTTACCTAACTCTCAGCCAAAGAACTCCTTTACTATTGTATATTCTTTGGTCCTTTCCAATCTGTATAATTTCCCCCAAATTCTGTTTAATGTTTAATTTGATAAGAGGATATAGTATCTATTGACAGTGGTCTTTTGTGTAACCAGTGTTTGGCAAGAGAGAGTTAAGTAAGAAATACATTACCCTTTCCTTGAGAATGATCAGAAAAAAATTGCATTTATCCTGGGCCTTAATGTATGGTGCTTCTTTGTCATTTTTCAGTTGTGTCTAACTCTTCATGAGTTCATTTGGGTTTTTCTTGGCAAAGATACTGGAGTCATTTGCCAACTTCTTCTCCAGCTCATTTTACAGATGAAGAAACTGAGGCAAACAGGGTTAAGTGACTTGCCCAAGGTTATACAGCTAATAAGTATCAGGCCGGATTTGAACTCAGGAAGAGTCCTCCTGACTTCAGGCTCAGCACTCTTTACACTATGATGCCACCTAACTACTCTGTTGTACCTCTCTAGACTACCAGTATTTGAGGTATGATAGGTAAATATACTTCTTTTTTTTTTGTAAATGGTACTTTATTTTTTTCCAATAACATGTAAAGATAGTTTTCAACATTTATTTTTCATAAGATTTAGAGTTCCAAATTTTTCTCCCTCTCTCCTCTCCCTCCTCCCCAAGATGGCAAACAATGATATAGGTTATACATGTTTAAACTAGATATACTTCTCACCCAATAATCTTCTTGTTGATAGGTGAGGCAATAAACAGATGTCCAGCTATGTACCTTCTCCTGCTACTCACAACAGCCAATATCTCTAGAAGAAAAGTAGGCCAGATCCACACTCAGGTATCTATTCAATGGCACACCAGAACTGAGCCATTTTTATATTTAAGCAACAACCAATCATATGATGTCTTAAATTGATATTCTAATAAATGCATCTCCGGGTCAATTTTTCTAGGATTTTCGTGATATCAAGTTCCTCACAGTAAGCTTATGTCTAATTGGATGACCTTCAGCAAATATTTCCTATCCCCAGGCCTCAGTTTTCTTATTTGTAAAATGTGCTTGAATTAGATTATCAGTAGGGTCTACTCCAATTCTAACATTCTGTGGATCTACAGAAACTTGAGCTAGAGAGCCACAGAAAGGAAAGCAGATTAAGAAGAGGGAGTAAGCAAGTGGCTATGAACTCAGTCTTAACTTTGCATGTGCTGGGGCAACGCACTTGCTGCATTTTGTAAGTAAATGGATTGTGCGTCTGTGAACTCAGTTAGACAAAGCTACTGTGGGGAGGTCTGCTGAGGAGGTCACTGTATCAGAAGATACTGGGAAGTATAGTTGGGTGAAATACTGTTTCATGACTTCTTGTTAAATTCTTTGAAGGTTAAATTCATTTTAGTTCTCGGGTAGATAATGAAGTGGTTACCTGCAGCTTTCATGAGACCAACAGTTCAGAAAAAAGGATCCAGTGCTGGCAATAGCAACTTATGGTTCACTCCAAGAAAGTGGAAGGATTCTTCTGAAGGCTTCAAGTCAATTCAATTCAATGAACAATTATTAAGTACCTAATGTGTGCCATATACTGCAAAACATGCTGGCAATACAAAAATAAAAATTAGTCGCCACTCTCAATGGGGTAGTTCCAATGGTTTAAAGGACCATGGATTTCTGATCATTGTGAATGGGGCATGAGCTTGGTTACTGGTTCTATTGCCTATATACTAAGGGAGAAGCATCTGCAGGGAAGGGATATGTCTAACGTACCTCTCTTCCCCCAGCATACTGCCTCCATAGTAGTAAGTTTGCTGAGCTAAATGCATACAACAATCATCTTTCCTAGACTTAGAGTCAGTGGGTTCAAATTCTATCCATGACTTTTACTGGTTGTGTGGCCCTGGGCAAGTCACTTAATATTGCTGAGTCTCAGGTATCTTCATCTATAAAATGAGCATGTTAATATTTGCATTAGCAGAAGGGATTTCCTAGTTGGGCATTCCCTACATCAATAAACCCATAGGCCTAGTAAAACCAAAACCAAAACAAAATATAGAATATATAGAATTCATATAGAATCTTTTTCTAAGGGTTGTTGTAAGGCTCAAGTAAGATAATGTATTTCAAGTTATTTGTGTGCTTTCAGACTCTATGTAAATAACAGCTGTTACTACCATCTTATTTTTTCCTGGGATGCTGCGAATCTGAATTATCAGCCAGAGTCTTCGGCTACCTACTCAGAAATGAAACAACATTAGAATACAAAGCAGCATAGTGTTTGGCAAAGGGATTGAGCTGGAAAATAGAAGATAGATACCACCAGCACCAGAACCCACTTCTATCATTTACCAGCTGTGTGAGCTAGAGAGAGTCACGTAATTTCTCTAAGACTTAATGTCCTTATCTATAAAGAGAAGAGACCAGGACTTCCCCTGGGATTTTACTGACAAAGAGAACTCCTCCCCTAAGAAATTTCCTCTCCCAGTACAGGTTGCATTTCCTCTACCACATAAAGACTTAAGAGAATTTCCTAGAGGTTAATGATTCATCCAGTGTCATGCAGCCAGAGTGTTTCAGAAGAAGGATTTGAACACACACTTTCCTGGCTTCGAGGCCAGCTCTCTAGTCATTCTGTCTCTAACATTTCTGTCATGCTGCCTCTCAATTAAAAAAAATTTAAAAACTAAATACTAAACTAAATACTCAAGAGGATTGTCTATAGGGTCAAATGATATGATATAAGTAAAGGGCTTTGGAATGGGAAAAATGCTACAGAAATATAAGCTATTTTGCAATTGTGCATTCCATTCTTCTTAAAGTCATAGCTTAGGAAATACAAACAGCAAGACAGGCAGTCTGATTTCTGGGTTTGTTTGCTTTTAATTACAAACCCAGGGCCCTTGCTTATTTTTTGTACCGATTTGAAGGTTGAATCCCTTCAAACTATAGTCCAACTATAGACCAAATAAATCCATGCAGCCTATTCCAACTTTATTTCTTTATTCCAATCCATTATTTACTCCAACTTCCCATTCTAAAAGGTCTTCTCCCATGCAAAATATCACCCCCCCAAAAAAAAAGAAATTTTAATTAACTAGGTGGAAGCAGAAGCTGGAATGGTGAAGAGGTAAGTTAGGGAGGCTGTAGAAGAAATAGATCACTTGTCTCTCTCAAGATCCAAGGCTGTGCTTGATCTGGTTTTGGAAGAAGGGAAGAAAAATGAAAATATTAAGTGCCTACTATGTGACAAGCACTTTGCTAAGTGCTTTACAAATATTATCTCATTTGATCCTTACAACAACCCTAGAAGATAATTGCTGTTATTATTTCCATTTTACAGTTGAGGAAACTGAGGCAGAGAGAGGTTAAGTGATTTGCCCAGGATCACACAGCTAACAATTGTCTCAGGCCACATTTGAACTCAAGGTCTTCCTGATTCTAGGCCAAGTGCTCTATCCACTGTGCCACCTAGTTGCTTCTAATCTAACAGGCAGACTTTGGCAGAGCAAGGCTATCCAGCCAGATCTAGCCATTTTCATCAGCCTATGATCAAATAATATGTCACTGGAAGAGAATTTAGAGACCGTTTTGTCCAATGTCCTTATTTTACAGAGAAGGAAATTGATGCCCATGGAGGTAAAGCCATTTGTTTAAGGTTATAGGTAATAACTGAGAGAACCTAGTGGCAGTTAGTTAAATCCAGTGTTCTTTCCAACTCTGTCTCTCCCACTCTTTCCCTTGATGTCACTTATCCCTTTTCCAATACCACAATCCCCTTCACCCCAGGTCCCTGGAGCCTTTAATGTCTCCCTTAGCTGCTCACAGTCCCCTACTATGCTCCTCTACCAAGCAATACCCATCCTCTTGGATTAGGGATTCTTAGATTCACTTGGCTTTGCCACAGAGGGCAGAACCAGAATCAATGTGTGGGATTTACAGAGAGGCCAATATGGACCTGATGTGAAGAAAACTTTCTAATAATTAGAGCACTCCTAAAGTGGAATAAGCTGCTTTGAGAGGCAGCAGATTCCCTAGATGATGGGAAAATCATCAAGCAGAGGTTGAATGACTGACGCTTTGTCAAATCCATCATCATTAGGATTTCTTACAAGGTTGGCCCTTCCAACTCTCAAATTCTGTGATTCTGGGCTCCTATCAAAAGGTAAGGTTTTTAACTTCATTCCCTCATACTCTTGCACTATGCTTGCCAATAATAATGATAATGAGAATAACGTTAGTTCACATTTTAAGTCTTAAGGTTTGCAAAATGCTCTATATGGCACGCATAGTGAAGCAAATTAGCTCCTTATAAAATTGGCAAAGCTTAGCCTGTGTCTACCTCTTCTGGCTAACAGGATCCCTTAATCCATTGTTTTCCAGAAAATACCTCAACAGAGATACAAATGATGGCACCTATTTGTTATTCTATGTTATGGGAATTGAAATATGGGTATGGGAAAGCAAGGCAACCTAGGACAATCTAAAACTGGTCAAGTGGAAAGAGCACTGCCCTTGGAATCAGATGAGCCATGTTCAAATCTCATCTCTGCTACTTATGTGACCTTGGACAAGTCACTTCAATTCTCTGAGCCTAAGAATGATAGAATCTCAGAAATCACCTAGGACAAACTCGACATTGACAAGTCTCCATCCAGCCTTTCCTTTGAGGTCCTCCACTGAAAGCTAACCCACTGCCTCTTCCACTTTGGGACAGCTTTTGCTTTGAACTTTGTCCTAACACTAATCTTCAATCTGCCTCTTTGCCAACTTGTACCTCTTATTCCCAGTTCAGCTTTGTGAGACAAAGCCTAATCTCTCTATTTCTGTGAAAGCCTTTGAAAACACTGAAATGCAGATTACTTCTTCCCTGATCCCCTCCCCCTCCTCAAATCTTCCCATCTCCAAGGTAAACATTTCCAGGTCCTTAAATTCATTTTAAGGACATATCCTTGAGATCCTTTATCAGCCTCTCCTTTATGTATTCTATAGCTTGGCAGTGCCCTTCCCCTGACTTACTTTTCTAGGCTGTGAAAAGAGATGGTCAAACTATATGCTCTCTAGGGTCACTTGTGACCAAGGGTGTGATGGAGTCAGCTCAACAGGCTTCTAAAAGCCAAATGTTAGAGCTCAGAAATCTGCAAAGGATACCGATCAGGACTTGATTTATTGTTTTGTTCATTGTCTAGGCTTAGAATGATGGTGAAAATGTTAAGAATACAAATTAAACTTAAAAGTGTGCTATGGGAAATATTTTTTTTTGGAATGTCAGTTGATAAGCATTTACCAGCATGCCTTTGCTGACAACTCTAAATCATACAAACCTATCACCTCCTAAAATCAGGCACCGCTGGTTGCCATAATCTTTAAAAAGCAGAATGACCTAAGGATAAAGCAAACTGAACATTATCTCCTACAGAAATCTAATTCATACAAGGAACTAAATGCGACTCACTACTCTTTAGCCCTGGCTTCCTCTCTTCATTTCCTGATTTAGCTTCTTATTAAACTAAAATCACAATCTACCAAAAAGTTTCATTCCAACATAGCATTTAATTTGTTGTCTTCTTCCTGCATCTACTTTGAAATTCAGAAACGTTTCTGGGAAAAGGTATAACAAGAAATCCGAGCATATCATTCTTCTTGAATGAACAAAAAGGAGTCTGAAAAATTGATCTTTTCCTACACAGTTTGGGATACCAGTGCCCTGTGTGGCTTAGGGAAAGAGTAATAGGTCTATTATCAAAGCATCTAAGTTTATTTCCCAGCTCAATCCCTTACTGGTTGAGTGACAATGGGTAAGTTATTGTAACTCTCAGGGCCTCACCTTCTTTATCTGTCAAATAAAGAAATTGTATTAGATGATTTTAAAGATATCTTCCAACTTTAAATCCTATGATTCCGTTGGTATTAATCAAATTATTTTCTGATATATTCTAAGTTGGGAAAACTTTCCCCAAAGGTTCCTGGTTGACATTTTTGTGCCACTAATGGTAAAAAAAAAAAAAAAGGTACAATGCAACTAGAGGTTGGGTTGGGGAATGCATGGCAGCCCTTCAGCCAAAGGAGCTTCATCCAGACTCCTGTCCATTTTTCATGTAAGTAACGACTCCTACTGGAATTCCATATGTTGGCCTATCTCCCTTCTTAATGGGAAGAAAGATAAGAATCCAGCTGTAAGCCTCTTCAGAGTCATAATTTAAAACTCAGAAGGGCTGTGCTCTTTTTCCACAATATTTCGCATGCTTTTTTTATGGGCCTCTGGATGGCAATCTAAATCCTCAATGTTCCTCCACAACACATTAATCTTTGCCATATAATTCAAGGAAGTGGCTATGTGGCAATTCAGTGCAAGCATCCAGGCTGGATAAAAAAACAAGGAACGCATTTGGTTTAGAGAGTGAGCCCAGCTAGCCTGGGCTGCATCAACAACCTGCTTCCGTCTCCATGGTGATACACATAAAGGCAAACTCAGCACAACACAAGCATCATTTCCCATTCTTTCCCTGAAATCAGAGCTCACCAGAGGTGACAAGTGGTTTACCCAGGAGGGGGGAAGAAAACCAGATTCCATTGTCTAGAAACCAGAGAGATGTATCATGGGTAACAGCTATGGTACAAACACACACACACACACACATACACACACACACACACACACACACACACACACACGACTATCCTGTCAGGATCACCTTCAAGGGAGAACATTCACATTTGCTCAATCTTGTGTCTTAATCAAGAGTGATGATAAGTCAACAACACTGGTTGAGGGCATGTCTGCACAGCAATATACTGAGATAGAAACAACTGAGTCACTGAAACAGATAGTAAACAGATTATTTCAACTGGAAAAAAACTCTACATAGGGGAATAATTAATGAAGTGAGGACTAGTCCCTATGTGATGAGATACAAACAAAATAGGGGAAGACATCAAACAATATACTCACCCCCTTACCCCCCCTAAAAAAACCCTTATAATCTAATTGGAAACACAAAACATATGTGCTTCAAATCACTTAAGAGTATTTACTTAGAAGCATAGAAACATCAATACTTCTATGGATATTTAGGAGAAGCAGTATTTTGGGCCATGGACTTGGAACAACAAATCTTGCTCCAAACACTTACAAGCTGTGTAATGTGTGACCCCAGGCAAGTTATTTAGTGTCTCTGGGTTTCAGTTTCCCCATCTATAAAATGAATGGCCTGGACTCAACAGCCCTACAGCCCCCTCTTCCATCTCTACATCTATGATCCTAGGTGGGTTTTCCTTCCATTGGTAGAGATTGCAACCCACCCATGCCTTCTTATTCTGTCTGCTCCTTGTCTGTTCCTTCGGAGACTCTCCACAAAGGATACATCAAGCACCTTGGAGGTCTTCTTCTTGGTCTTTTTACACTGATTGGGCATAAATAGGGCTCTTGGATTATCCATCTATTACCCCTTACTCTAACCACAAAACTAACTAGTCTCCTTTTCCAATCATAACTGGGTATTCTGACTTCCAAGGCAATACTTTATGTTACCTCTCAATCAGAGAAGTCTTACTGAAAGAAGTGAGTTTTGAGCTATGTTCGGAAACCAGAGTGCAACATGGATCACAGGAAAAATCAATCAATGAATTAATCAATCAAAAGGACATATTAAGTTCCTATTATGTGCCAAGCACTGTGATAGGCTCTGGGATACAAAAATGAAGAATGAAACAATCCCCACTCACAAGAAGGAAGGGTACATGCAGTAGGAATGAGGAAAAATAAGCCAATTGTAAAAGGGGACAAGTAGCATGAATGCTAGATTATATGTTGGACCATGAGTCAGGAAGACCTCAGTTCAAATCCTGCCTCAGATATTTATTAACTGTTATATTGGGCAAGTCATTTAACTTCTCTCATCTTCAATTTCCTCATCTACAAAATAATAATAATAGACCCTACCTCACAGGGCTACTGTGAAGGTCAAATGACATAATATATGTAAAATAAGGAAGCAAATTAGAATGAAGGTCCTTGAACTTAAACAAAATCCAGTCAATAAGTATTAAGCATTTACTAGATGTGAGATACTGTGCTAAACAATGGATATACAAAGAAAGGTAAAAACAGTCTCTGCTTTCAAGGAGACAAAAATGAATAGGGAGAGCATGCCAGGTCTGAGGGACAGCCAGTGAAAAGGTATGGGGCAGGAAAATGGATTGTCTTAGCAAGTAAGAGCAAGGAAGTTCATGCCACTCAACCAATTGGAAATTATCCCAGATTCCAAGAATCACAAAATTTCAGAGAATGAAGGGACCTCTGATACCATCTAGTGTTACCTGTATTTTCTGTAATAAGAATCCCTTCTATAATATACTTGAAAACGTTCATCCAACTTTTTTTTGAAGACCCCCAGCAAGAAATGCCATCTAGAGACTCTCTTGCATCAAGATGAGTCTCCTTTATACATCAGAATTATTCCAGATTCCTCAAAAGATATAATGACAGAGACAATCTTCAATGGCCCTTTGATGACCAACATTAAATAGGACAATATATGCTCTTCAAAGATATTCGCCATTGTGATGGAGTAGATTCAGTGCAGGGTCCAAGTTGAAGAGGGATTCTAAATAGATGGTGACATTCTTCAGATGTCCCGATTTGTAAATGATATAATTCTAGTTTCATCAAGACCCAGAACACTGTAAAACCTCAAACATAACGATATGTTTGAAATCAGAGGACACAAAAACAAAAGTTGGGGCAGCTAGGTAGCACAGTGGATAGAGCACCAGCCTTGGAGTCAGGAACACCTGAGTTCAAATCCAGCCTCAGACACTTAACACTTACTAGCTATGTGACCCTGGGCAAGTCACTTAACCCCATTGCCTAGCAAAAAACAAAAACAAAAGAAAAACCAAAACACACAAAAAAAATTGTAGCTCAATGGAAGAATGGCTCATTGATTTTGATTACACTGATAACAAGAATTAGCAGAATTGGTCTCATCTTGTTCCCAAAGATAAAAAGAATGGAATACTTAGCCATCTTGGTTTGTAATGAAAAACAGGAAATTAACAAAAATTTTTAAAAACCATTCATTCTGACTATTAGCATTTCTTAAAGAAGTGTAACCAATGTAAAAGTTTCTAAAATGAGAAAGTTAAGCAAACTAGAATTCCATACCAGTCAACAAATGCTTGCTCACCTTACTTAGTGAAGAAATATGGCAGCCAAAATAATTACTGATTTACAATATAAGTTCATTTGCAAAGTATTATGAAGGAGAGAAGATAAAAAGCAACAAAATTGTGACAAAAGAGTTGGTGCATGAGAAAACAAAATTTAGGAAGCTTAGTTTGAGACCCAAGCCAAATCATTGTAAGATCATTCATAGATGAAACTGGAGGGAAAACAGAAAATAGATGTGAAATGGAACAGATTTATAAGCATTTCTATAAGGATATATTCTCATTCTTAATTATAGTAGAGCCATCTCATTTGGACTCAACTACCTCAATACTCAGTGTATTTTATAAGGAGATGGAAATGGTACTTAGAAATTTGGTGAAAGAAAGAGCAGCTACATCCACTTAGGTACATATGGAAGAAATGTGTACTGGAAACAATAGAGTTTTTAATGTACTTAAGGATAAATTTTCAAGATGATTAAATGAAAGACTCAAAAATAACAGAAAATATCAGTATTTTACAATGTTAAAAAAAAAAAACACTGAACAGACACGAGCAGATACAGAGCCATATGCCTACTTTCTTATATCTATAAAATCTCTGTGAGAATGTCCCGTGCCCAAAGTGAGTATATTGGAAAAGAAATGGGCACACTTTGACGGCAATTTCTAGAGCAATCTCCACCTTCATAGTTACACAAGTAACAGAGGTGTAGAAAATATAAGACCTGCTGTGCTTCCTTTTTGTTGATTACAAAAACAAAACCAAGTTTTTGCCTTAAATCAGAATATAGTCTCAAGACTCTCCTTGAAGGTATTCTGTATGTGTATATTAAGGTCATATGAACTTCTGTGATTCAACTAACTACAGAGAGAACTTTATTCAACAATATTCTGGGGTATTGAGTGAGGCATAAAACTAGGAGACAGATGCTCACAAATTATATCTGTCAATGTCATGAAGGATATCCTGGAAAAATACCAAATAAAAGAAATATTCTCTATTTATGATGAAGTTCTTCAAATGCTCCTGTTCATGGATAACATCACAAGCATGACATAAAGCCCCCAAATACCATTAAGCCTTATCAATGAGAGCAATCATCATTCAAAAAGAATTTGGCAGGATAAGCCACATAGAAAAAAAGTTGTATGAATACAGATTTATTATTGTACAAAATATGACATGTAGTTGAATGGGAAACTCATTGAGTTTATTAGTTATACATATACATGCATATGTATGCACACATGCAGCTACACACATACATATGTACATATACACATATACATATATTGAGACTATTAAAGCTTTAAACTGCACTAAGACTTTTGCAACACTTCAGATCTGAATATATTGTATATACATACACAAATATATGTGTATTATTATTAGGCAAATGTGTGTATGTGTATATAGCTATAGATGCAGATATGGATACAGATATAGATATTTATCTTGGATAAACACCATGAATGGATAATGAACTATGGCTAGAATTGAATGGGAGGAGATAATATACCTTGATCACATTTGGGAAATTGTGCAGCATTTTCAGTAATGGAAAGCTATTTTGGGGATACAAAATCCATATTTTCAATACCAATATTCTTCCATTGAGAGGCACTATATCAAAATAGTTTATAAGTTTGCCTGGGAGACAGACAGACTTGAATTCAAATCCTTGCCCTGACACATACTGACCTTAGTGAAGGCCATGTACCCCTAGACAAATCACTTAAGTTCTCAGTGTCCAAGGTAGCTGCTGGAGGCTCTAAGTTGCAAAAAGAAAGGTACTAATCTATATTAGTAGATAAAGTTCCTCACTGGGAGCTCCCTACAGCAAGGAAATCATAGGTACAAACAACGATAACAAAATTTAACCATTAATGCTGCATGTTTGCAGGTTATAGAATGACATGATCATAAGATTATGGATCCAGAACTGAAATGGACCTCAGAGGTCAGCTAATACAGCTCCTCCTTTTACAGATGAGGAAACTGGGTCTCAGGGAGACTCTAGTGACTTAACCAGGGTCACACAAGCATCAAAGTTGGAGATGACTCAAAGCTTAGTGGGTAGAGCCTGTATACATGGTGCATGTAGGAGGCTGCAGCATCTTACTAATAATAGTTATATGTAAGAAGTAGAACAAGAGACATCATTAAAAATATTTATTACTGGAAAAGGAAGTAGTTGTTGATATAGGAAAAGTAAGCGATAATCAATGAAAAGCCTAGGTTGGTAGCAAGAAAATACTAGAAATCATAGGCAGGTTTTTATGATGTTTGTTGGACCCTTGACTGAGGATATATAGAAAGATATGAACAAAAATATCACAGGAAAAGAAGGTATGGGTGGGTTTTACTATGTACCAGTGAAGGGGTAACCATACCAATGGATTCATTGAACTATCAAAGTATGTAGGTAAAGAGGAAAATAAAAACTGTTAGAAAGCTTATTACATCCATTTATATTTCTGATCATCAAATACTCATTAATATGCCTTCACACTAAACTGTTTCTAATATTGACAGTTTCAAAATGGAATTGACTTGAGAATACACGATTTACTTTTCTTAATCAGCATTTGTTTATCTGCTACCATCAGTCTGGACCATTTTTAAAAGATATTTTTAAAGATTGGGCTGCAGAAGGTTCCACCCAAAGTATGATTAAATTCAGGGGCTCCACTGCTTCAATAGGCTAAGCTACTCAGCTTGAAGTCTTAGCACATATCTAGTCATTGAATGCAACATCTGTTAGTCAACAACAAATGGCTGAATAGCCATTTGGACTGTGCCTCATACATATATCATCAGTAACACAGTAATGACAATCGGCTATATTTTATCTTATTTTTTTTTAAATTGTCACAGATTTTCCAGATTATTCCATCTGAAAAGTTGCCTGTAGCATGATTCATTTCCCTTTTGAAATTTAAAAGAGAACACACAGCCCAGTGTAATGTCTTCCTGGCTGACAGCTCTGAACTAGAGTTCAGCCAGGAGGATGAGAGAAGCAGTGACCTTTACCTCTGCCAGGGTGAAACAGGGCAAAGAGAGAACCAGTGGTTTCCAAATTGGCTACCATTATCTACCCCCTGCTCTCAGAAATCCTCCTTCCCATCCCAAGACTGATACAGAGGAATGCGGCTCTCCTAGCCTGAAGCCAACCACATCTTCACATCTTCAGGTGCTATCACAGCCACTTCTTGCTGAAGAAACAAAGAAAATTCCTATGTAACCTGAGTCCCATAGCACACTGATGTGGGATTCTGCTCTCATTGGTGGAGATCAATGCCCTATGCTTATTTGAGGGGCAGGGTAGAGTTGAAGAGAGTAGGAAAGAGGAAAGTTTTAATCTCTTCAGTCTCTTCAAGTATATGGAATCTCTTTGGGTCTCAAGTCTCTTTGGGCCTTGTAGTCACTTTGGATATTTCTGGTTTCCAACTTTGAGAAAGAAGATGGATAATACCAACCTCAATTCAGGTTGCTGAAGGGAGAATAAGACTCTGGGATGAAACTGACATGAAAAGAGCTAAAAATCTCCATCATGTCCTTGTCCCAAGCTTACTACAGCAGATACTTTAGAAAATTTTCCTTTGGATGAGATCTGGGACTCTCTCATTTGGTTGAGCTGATTTATCTTGTTCCCAAGAGAAGAACTCCTTTACTATGTATTGTCTGCTATATATTTTCCTGTGTATACTTCCTCTGATTTCTGTTTTGCTATCCACTTGGATAAATGAGTTTCTTTGTTTTCTACTATGCGTATTTGTTGTGGAACTTGTATTTAGTGAGAAGGAAATTAAGCGTTGGATATAAAGCTTGGGTCCTTCTTTCCCCATTAAGAAATCACCAAGAGAAGTTTAGCCTGAACAGGAAAACCATATTCCCTAGATCAATACTATTTAAGAAGAAGAGAGATACAATTCTAATCTGGTACTCCCTGTCCTGGAGGAGAGCAAAGTGGAAAAACTTTTAGCTCCAATACTCTCCACACCCATCTCAGGCAGGAATTAAAGTCTATGGAGAAGGATTGGGGGAGAAGAGGCTACAGATGTCTCTTTCACAGTCACACAACACCTCCCTTGGTACATGTTGGGGAAAGGGCAGCTATTGCTACACATAAGCCAGCTTGCTCATTGTAGGCAAAACCTCGGCTGGATGAGTTAGTCACTTTCAGACTAACTAGCTCTGTGAGCCACTTTCAACCCTGCCTCTGAGGCAAGGAAATAAAATGGTAATAATGAAGAAGGGCTGTCATCTAGTGACATATTATGTGCTCTCAGCCATGAGACACTGTGCCCCAGATGGACTTTATACTCAGGTGCAGTAGACAACTCATTATACAAGGTAATTTAATAGGTACAAGGCCTCCTCAATCCAGAAGAACTTCCCCATTGGCCTACTGAATCATTTACTGTCTAGCTGAATGATCTAACCCTCCTTAACACCACCCCCACCTCCATTAGAGAAACACAACAAAAGCAGAGATTAAATGTCTCTAGAAGGTCACTGATTAAAAATGTTGCATTACCTGGGAGAGAGAAGCCTCAACTTCTGCCCCATTAGAATAGCTTGGTTTAGCTAGCTGATATCTCCAGAGGCTTCTTAGAATTTCTAGCTTTCTTTGTGACTCAAGTTTATGTGGTATCTCCTAGTGGAAGCCTTTCCAGATGCCTTTCAGACTTAATAGCCAACATTTACATAGTACTTTAAGGTCTGCAAAGTATTTGACTTATCTCATTTAATTCTCACAATAATCCTGCCTTTATCTGCAGATAAGGACACCAGAGTAAGCAGAAGTTAAGTGACTTGGTCAGGGTCACACAGCTAGTGTGTATCTGAAACAGGATTCAGACTCCAACTCTTCCTAACTCTATCCATGGTACCACCCAGCTGCCTCTCTCCCTCTTTCTCAAATTATAGTGTATATTCTTCTCTGTTTATGTGTTATTTGCCCCAAGCAGAATAAAACCTCCTTGAGGATAAGGACTATTTTCCTTTTTGTCTTAAGTAGCATCCCCGGTACTTAGCTTAATGCCTGAGACACAGTAATTATTTATATAGTTCCTGGATTGTATTGAAAGCACAGAAAGGTTGTCCCTGTTTAAATGAAACCCTGGACAGATAAGATCCATTTGAGTGGGGGGTTAGTAGTGAGTGAGTGAGAAGGGGGAAAAGACATGGAAATGTTGGGCCCTGGATGGTTAGGTTGGTAATACAGGACATCAGGAGAACAGGACCAAAATGATGAAGCATTAGGGGAGGAGATCATGGATCCTAATAATAGAAGGGAGGAACACTGTTAGGTTAAGGGAGAAAGCCAAGAATAAAAGTAAAATTTCAACTTCATATTTTCCCCCCAGGCCATCCATTCATTGTGGCTCTGTCATGCTTCTGTACCAAGCAAGTGCTATTTTTGACCAGGACATTATAGTGGTTTTCCTGAACTTTACTCCCACCTTTATATATCCATCCTTCTAAAGCAATGCTTCCCAAAAAAGGAATGCTTGAAATGTATTTCTAGAACACCCAAAATACTGAAATATCCTAGGGGTAAAAAAAGGTCAGGGAAATTTTGAAGCAAAATAGAGAAAATTAAATCAATTTCCATTCACCCATCTACCCATTGTCATATGTAATAATAATTTGTTACATGTACATTCTTTCATATATAAGTTTTAGAGGAAAAAATGTAACTATCATCAAAATTCCCATTTAATCCCTATTTATACTGTTCAGAATTTCTACCTCTTTAGCTATAGGCAACTTTCCCTCCCTGAGCATGACATTCCTGATTTATAAAATTACGGGCCTGGATTATGATCTCTAAAATCCTGTCCAGCTTTAAAATTCTATGATCTTATGTTTCTGTGGGCCATAGTTTGGAGACACTTTTGAAAAGCCTGAGTAGTTGCAGCACATGGTATCCTATAACTGACCAGCCCTCCCGTGTTCATGTGTTCAAAAGTTCCAAGAAAGAGAACCATGCCAATTGACATTTAATGTAAAGGTTCACGTGATGTCAAGAGAATGACGGGAGCAGGGCTCAATATGATCAGCTCCAAGGTCTACATTCCTTGCGAAAGAACAGTTTGGGGTTTGGCCTAAAATGAGCTCTAGAGTTTCTTCCAGCTCTTAAATTCCCCAATGATTCTACGTCAATATTGTCTTCTTAGTCAGCTCAGATCCTGTTTCAAAAGCTCAGGGCTAAAATGTCATTGATTAGGCAGCTTGTAATGTTAGCTCAGAAGAGAGTGAGCTGTCCTAAACCACTAGCCACCATGCCATTTGTCAGAAATCAGCACAATGTCTCACCATAACTCTTGCTCATACCCACCCATCTGCACATCTGTAAAGGGAGGCTATCAACTCCACATGCAGCAGCCTCAGGAAGCTCTGGAGAGGGTGACCTGGATTTTAATAGGGTATACAGTCAAACTCATTGTAGGAGTTACCCTTTAATTTCTGACTTTTGTCATTAGTTAATTATTTATTGAGACCCCTGCAGGTGCAGTAAGCTCTGCTTCAAGTTCCAGGCACTTTGTGAATGTCAGAGAATATGTAGTCCCTAACATCCTTCAGGGATTTATTGGATAGCTCTGAAACAAGCACACCAAGAGCCTGCCAAAATCTGCGAATCACATTCTAAAATTCATGCCCAAAGATCTAAACTCACCTCCTTCCTCTTAAATTTCCCAACTCCCACCACTTCCCTCCTTTCATTTTGCTGAGCTGATTACTTTGTAATGATCCTCTGTAATCCTCTATGAGCACCCAAATCACCACCCATAACTCACCATAAAACTCCTTCCTAAGCCACATCCTCTATTTTGATCATATTCATCAATCCATGAACAATCACTTATCAAATACCTATTATGTGCCAGGCACTGTGTTAGGTGTCAAAGATAATAAATGCAAATAATGAAACAAGCCTTATTCTCAGGGAGATTTCATGGATCAATGGGTTATGTGCTACATGCCCGAACATAAGGATCACAAAGGCCAGATACCTTAGAAAGTGACCTATGATGTTCCTGACCTCTAAGGGAGCCTCAGCAGAGCATTTCCTAATCCCATTTCACCAGCCAAGGGTATACACCCTTAACTAAAACTCAGATCTTTTTTTTCCTGACCTCGTGAATAAGAGGTAACTAAAAAAGGATACTCATGGTAGCTAAGATCCCTTCTCTCTACCTTTTGACCATAAATTTAAAGCTGTAAGGGACCTCAGCCATCATCTGGGTTACCTTACTGATGGATGAGGAAACTCAAGTCCAGGAGGTTAAGTTATTTATCCAAGGTCACATAGGTAGTATAGCACAACTTAGACCCCAAACTGAACACTGTTTGAACTGCCATACACAGGTTGTCTCCCAGACTCTCATAGGGATTTACTAGTTAACCTTTTTGGAAATTCTGCAGGACCTATCACTTGTGTCTTTATGGGGAGAGGCTAGGGTAGGACCGCCTGTCTCCAAGCTGTCTTCTGAATCCCCTCTGCTTTTTTTCTTGCCGCTACACCAAGTTGGATTAGGAGAGGAGGAGTAGAATTTGTCTTCCTTAGTCTATAGACTGCTTTGACTACTTTTCCTTTATATTTCCCCAAGATAGAAATGAGAGAGAGAGAGAGAGAGAGAGAGAGGAGAGAGAGAGAGAGAGAGAGAGAGAGAGAGAGAGAGAGCTTTTAAGAAGTGCTTAGTAATGTGCCAGGCACTATGCTAAATACTGGAGATACAAATAAAAGCACATAAAATGGACCCTGTCCTCAAGAAGCTTACCTTCTTAAGGGGGAAAACAACATCTAAAGAGGAGCTGGAAAGGGGTCAGGAAAAGTGATGAAATGAGATTGAAGCCTCATTTTGAACAAGATAAAGTGAAAGCTTACCTTTAGACCCTAACAACCAGGGGTCTGGTGGTGGAAAGATAAGGCTGAGGGCCAGAGTGTAGGTATCATGGTGAGGAGATGGCCAAGAGAAGCAGATCCATGTATTGTCTGATCCAAGGCCTTCTCTTACAACTAGAGATAGTTCTTTCATAACGG
The DNA here is from genome assembly GCF_003287225.1 of Phascolarctos cinereus. NCBI lineage: Eukaryota > Metazoa > Chordata > Mammalia > Diprotodontia > Phascolarctidae > Phascolarctos > Phascolarctos cinereus. The sequence goes on from NW_027556180.1 coordinate 62,532,452, forward strand.
TGAAAAAGAGCCCTCTTCTCACCTTAGATCTCTTTCAGGCATCTTTAACTGGTATGTAAACAATGACCTACGACTCACTTGGCACCATTATTATCACTAAAGATCCAAGGGAACTCCCAAGACTCTGTGCTCTAGGATAAGGGGCCAGCTTTAGTGTTTGTGCTGTTCTATTGAGCCCCAATGCTTATTTTAAATTTAGAAAATAGGATCAGGGGCCTAAAACTGCAAGGGGCCTTAGAAACCATATAGGGAAATCCCTTCAATTTAGAGGACTTAACCAAAGCCCAGAGGGAGTGACTTATTGAAGGTCACACAGGTAATAATGAGTTAGAGCTGGGAACTGTCCATGGTGACCATCAGTTCTAATGGCTGAGGACAGATTTTTCTGAGTCAGAGAAGTCCTGCTAAGTACTGTTTTTTTTTCCTATATAATTTCTTTCTCCATTAGGCTGTGGATTGAAATCAACTGAAGACTGATTCTAGTGTATATTCAGGAAAATAACTTCCTAGAGTCAGGATTAGAAGCAAAAGACACGACTCCATCTAAACTATCCTAGCCAAATAGGAATGCATTTTCATATCAGTGTTGTCTTTAGAAGTGTAGAGAACCCTCAACCAACCATTCTAGTATATAATAACAGCAACAATAATAATAATAACTCACATTTTCATAGTGAAAATGTTTAAGGTTTACAAAGGGCTTTCTCCATAACCACCCCTGTGAGGCAGGTATAATGCAAGTATAACTATCTCCATTTCACAAATGAGGAAACTAAGGCACAGAGAGGAGGAGACATTGCACATCATTGCTCCACATATACCTTTTATGAGAAGGTCTATGCCTACTTCATCTGTCCTCTGCAATTCATACGGATATGAGGAATGTGACATTTTCTTAATCCAGTTCTCCACTGGTCATTTGAAATGCTGGGAAAAGTAGGTTGAATCTCAGGAATGATTCAAATTTAATTGAATTAAAAATAAAATGAGTTTAAAATTCCCCTGAAGAAAGCCGATGTCATCAGGAATCCCAAGAGAAGCTGGGAGTCCTTCATCTTCATCAGTCAAGCCCTTTTCCTACTTTTTACACAGATTATCCAATATAATGACTTCAAGCAAAGAATATTACAGCCTTTAAAAATGTCATTATGAGTTCTGTTCTTTTGACATGATTGTTTTAAACTGATGTTCAGTTTGTTCTGAATGTTAAGAATGCATGACACCATTTTATAAGGCTATTACCAATGTCTCTTTCCAGCCACTTTCTTTATAAATTCAGCTATGCCCTCATGACATTTAATTGGGTCCGTATTAAATATTGCTTACTGTTGAAATACCTTCCATTCCAAAATACCATAAAGAACTTCAGGAAATGTTAACTAAATAATACACATTCTAAAAGTATCTGTGTTTTTGTTGTCATGGGGAATTCCTGGTGAGCAGTGTGGGAATTCCACCACCAGGATATCTATTATCATAGATCACAGCATCATAGGCACAGAAGGAACCTTAAGAGTCATCTAGTTCAAACCTCTCATTTTACAGATACAAAAATTAAGGTCCAGAGAGGTTAAGCAACTTGTTCAAAGTCACTCAGGTAATATGCAACAGAGCTGGAACACAAACCAAGGTCTTCATACTTCAAACCCAGTGCTCTTTTCACTACCCCATGTTGCCTCCCTGTAATGTGTAAATCCTAAGAGAGTTTCCCAAAGCCTAGAGAGATTCAGTGACTTACCCAGGATCACATAGCTAGTACATGTCCATGATGGGATTTTTAACCCAACCATTTTTGGTTCTTAATCCAGTACTCTATCCATTATGCCAGTTTATCTCTATAATAAATGTATTCTGCACAGAAATAGAGTCTCCTAAAGTTGAAACTTCTTCATCTGTCCCACAAAACACACAATGAAATATAATGCATCTATTAATAGCTGTGGGAAATACTAATGCTCAGAATGCTATTGGGAATCTTGTGGAAATAAAAGAGTGAGGATACCTATGATAAGGACCTCCACATCCTTAAAAACCAGAAGCAAATGAAAATATCACTTTACATTTCAGTTAAAAGCCTTAACCATATCATATTTCTTTTTGTCTGAATATTAATTTTTCTCTCATAATATCCCTTCCTTTCCCATCCTACTACCACTAAACTATGACAATAATCTCTAGACAGTTGTACACACTCAAATAAATTATGTGCACTCCTGTCAGATTAACCTTAATAAACCATCCACTTGCATCTATTATGCCTCCATACAAAAAAAAAATTAATTGCCTCCCAGTACCCATGGGAAAAAATTCATATTCCTTCACCTGACATGAAAAGTCTCCTACACTCTGACCCCAACCTATCTAATATTCCTCCTTTACTCTTATTTGACCCCTTCATGCCTGCCATGCTTTTCTATTCCCCTAAATATATCATATGAATTCTAGATTTTATTTACTGTTCTTCCTTCCTACAATGCCCACCTATCTCCTAGCCATGTTTCTACATCCTCTCCTTTTTTCAAAGCCCAGATCAAATTATGGTCCCTCCATTTCTTTGATTTTCTCAGGTACCAGTATTCATTTCCTTCTGAGAGCTATATCACTTACTGATTGTGCCATTCCTTCATTGCTTCTAGGAGAAAAATCTGAGCTCCTTTCTGCAGTTTGTAAAGCCCTTCAGAGTCAGCCCCAACCCATCTTCCATGCCCTCCTTATACATTACTCCTCTTAGCACATTCTACTGTACAGTAAAAAACCAGCCTTCTCTCTGTTCTTCACTCATGGTACTTCATCTCCCTTCTCTTTGACTTTACGGTGATTATCTCCCTTACTTCCTCCATAACTATTTTTTATTTAACTACATTGTATTTTCTATTTATTGTACACATACACATGTATCTATCTAAAAGACTCTGTGTGTGTGTGTGTGTGTATTTGCTTTTCCCCAATAAAATACAAGTTCCTTGGGTGTAGGGTTTGTTTCATTTTTTTGTCTTTGTATGTGAAGTGACTAGCACAATGCTGAGACAATGGGTGCTTAGTAAGTGTCTGTTGATCGATTAATTGGCTCTGTGTGTTAACTGATTAATTGGTTGTTTGTGTGTGTGTGTGTGTGTGTGTGTGTGTGTGTGTGCATGTCTCCACAGCTTGACTGTGAACACTTCAAAGCCAGAGACTGTATATGTCATACCTTAGACTGAGATAATATCATGGAGTAGAACACAATCACCTATATTGGAGTCATTTGTGGCATGTTTGTTTAAGTCCGCCAAAGGATAATGAATTTTAAAAGTGATTAGAACATGGAGATGAATTTGGTTTGGTTGGGCAAACCAACCAAGACCTAATATTAGGCTGACTTAGTCTAGAAATCCAACATCTCATCTTCCCACACTATAGGAAGGGCATTTCAAGACAGAGAAGTAATTTAAAGAAACAAAATGCTCAAAAGGCCTGTTACGTTTAACAACATGACTTTTCTACTAATTCCCTCAACAGATAACATAAGCATATGGAACATATTACTGAGTAAACATATATTACTAAGTAAATAGCTGTACTGTGGTATTTGCTCACATGTACAATTACATACAGAAGCAGCCAAGAGTTTAATTAACTTAGAGTGCATATCTGAATTGGCCACCAAGCTCTTCTTGAGCTTTTCTCTAGGTCTGATATAAATGCACACTGGCTAGTCACTTTTTAGCAAGTTTAGCAGCCTGAAAAAATTCCAGTCATTTTCCAAACCACTAACACATTCTGACATTTTCCCCCAGCTCAAAGATTCCAAAGCCTAGAAATTGAAGAATTGCTAAAATATTAAATTTACTATTTACATATTTGGCTCATTCCTCCCACCCTCGCCAAGATAAGTCACTTTCTGTGATCTCTTCTCTTGGTATCTATGGATACCAAGCCACTTAGTATGTTGTCATCATATTGTTTTAATAACACAAAACTAAAATGCAAAAGATCACATAAACTCTCTTTGTATGACTACTACTCCCCAAGTCTTCAGTGCACTTAAAAATATCTTGAGTATGAAAATCTGAGGCTTATAAAAAGAAATGGGGGTAGGGGTGGGTATTCATTCCTATGGTTGAAGTTTAGTGATTAAAGAAAATCAGGGAAGATAATATTATATATACACACACACACACACACACACACACACACACACACACACACACACACAAACACACACACACAAACACACACCCTTCTCACCTATACAAGATTTATAGTAACTGTAGATCCTCAACTTATTATACGGGTTGTGGATAACGTCTATTCATACTGTTGCCTGGGTTAGCCCTCACTGCTCCAACATCCCCAGTCTGCTTTCACTGCTCATGTGCCTCCCCGTTGCACATTTGTTGTCTGTCTCTTGACTCCCAGGACTGTCATTGTTCTTGTGGAAGTCCAAATTAGAAGATAGAAGTGTAAAAGAAAGTGTAAATTCTGCTACTATCACAGAAAGGATCATTGTAATCCCAGAATTGGAAGGAATAATCCTTTCCCCATAGTAGGAGTCTCAGAATTTGCTGTGCTAGCCTCTCTCTGTACATCATTTCCTCTTGTCCAGTAGATCTCCAGAGAGATAAGAGAGCAAGGCAGATCCTCCTATACAGGAGCAATAATACTTCCATCATCATCATCTCCAAGTCATACCATGCCGTTCACCTTTTCACTCAATTGCATTTAGTCCTTGGATGAGCTATTATTTCTTTGAAAAATGTCCATTCCACTCAGTCTAACAAACATTTGCTAGATCCCCACTAAGCATAAATCATTGTGATTCAATGACCAAAAAATAAATAAATAAATAATGAATAAAAACTAAGTCAAAGCAAAAAAAAAAAAAACTAGAACAGTCCGTGACCTCAGGGAGTTTCCATTCACCTTGGAGAGCTACACTCATACTTTCAATTGGTCATCTCTGTTTCATTTTTTTTTTAGCATGCCCCCAAACCTGGAACCCACCTTACCTCATCCCAGGATTCCTCTTCTTCTTTTTTTTTGTGCTTATATTCCTTATCTGGTCTGGATTAGGCCCTCATCCCAAGGTAGGTGCTGCTCACTCTGCATTAAGTGAGATGAGCTATAATACTATAACCTGACTGCTTCATAATCTTATGTTCTGACTGCATTGTTTATAAGATAACTATAAAATCAGATATTCATGACAGAATACAGTAATTCTGCTTAGAACACCATATAATGCTCTATTGTTATTATTACTTTGTCATACTAAAAGGTTTATTTTGTGATGCTAAAAGATGATTGATTCAGGGCTATAACTTTTGCTGATACACACTATTCAAAATGTTATTAAAAAATAACTTTCATCAGCTAACTGATTATTTCCCTTAACCTTGGACAACTGCAGAGTTCTAATGGCTGAGAAGTTACTCAAGGGTGATGAAATTTAGAGATCACTGAAAGCATTTTCAGTCTATCAGCATCTACTTCGCAATAATAATTGGTTAAAGGAGGAGGCTAACAGATGGGCTGTTTCCTCTTAAAGAAGCCACATCCCAGGTGAACACCCAGGCCACAGCAACTGAATTTGTCTTTTCAAAGAATACTGGGCATGTTACTTGCCCTGAACACAAAAATTGCTAATTTTACCAAACTAAATATCAAGAACAGAAAAAAAATCTCCAGATCAACCCTATAGCTGACAATTACACTATTGCTGAAAGTGAATTAGCTAACATATAAAGAGTTCAGCACTCCTATGGTTTCTGTTTACATTAAGACAATGAAAAAAGTCAGAAAACTCACCATAAATAGGCCAACACGTCACAGGATTATAAAATGTCAGTCCTTAGAGTCCCACCCTTTCACATTTCAGATGAAAAGGTCAGGCAATGGAAAACACAGAATTATAACCTAGAATGTCTGGCTCTCGGTCGATGCTGTGGCTACGGAGGGAAGATGTTCTAGGATGCCAAAATCTGGAAGGGATGCCCCCTCTCCTTAAAGGTCTAAAGACTGTCATCACTCTTCCAGCCAATCTGTGCCATGCAATGAAATTCTACCTCCCTTCAGGTTTTGTTACCATGAACCCCTCCCTCCCTTATTCTTATACTTGGCTATCCAAGTCCCTTAAGGGATGTGAGCTGGACTTTCTTGGGGACAGGCCACATCCTATTCTGGTCCAACTACATCAATGGCATTACTACCCTCCCCACTGTAACCAGATGGCTCTTGTTGCTGCTTCCATTGTCAACATATTCAAACCTTCTTGTCTCAAGTATATAAATACTCCTAATTGTGGACTCTTTCTGCTACACTGAAGAAGAAATGTCCTGGGAGTGCCATTGGCCTTACTCAAAGGATTAGTAGGCTAATAGCTTACAATGTGATTTAGGAGTTCCCTTTACTCCTATTCACCCTGATGAAAATAATCCCCTCCTATTTTTCCCCAGTCACAGTATCTAAAATTCTTTCATTATTCATACCTTTATTTTGCTGTTAAGATCAATAAACTCATTTCTTTAGGTTAAGGTATTGAAAGCCTTCATTAAAATGCAATTATTTTCTAAGCAGTATTGAACATTTGACCATTATCATTACCAACCACTGACATTTTCTTAGAATTAGGTCATCAGGTTAGTTAACCAGACATCAAGATGATCCTTCATGGAATGGCATACAGGACAGGTAAGTTTTGTTACAGGGGTCAGAGACAGAAATATATGGAGAAATGGGCTCAGAAAAATAGGTACAACGAGAACTTATAATGGAAGATGCTTGGTATAAAGAGGAATCATGAGGTACTAAGTGCCTGGAGTAAAGGTGTGGGGGGGGATGGGAGTGGGGCAGCCAAAAGCTTCCTGAAAACAAGTCTTGGACTTTATAGCTCTTCATATTTCACCTTGGTGCATTGTAAAGAGCACTGGCTTGAGTCAGAGGACTTGAATTCAAATCCCATTCCTAATGTTTACTATTTGTCTGACCTTAGACAGGTTATCTAACCTCTTAATCCTTGATTTATTCACCTTTAAAATTTGGTAGTTAAACTAAATACCTTCTAGCCATAAATTTACAATCCTATCATCCCTAATGGAGCTTAGGATAGTGCCAAATCTGTGGAAGAGCTTCCAAAAATTGATGATTACTGAAAGAAGAAGACATCTCAAAGACATGCTTTTCTACTTCTCAGTTTTGGCCAAGAGCAGCTCTGCCTCTTAGATTCCCTGAAATGGTCTAATCACACAATTTTTACATAATACATAGATAAATCTTCCTCTTCTTCTCTACGAATTCTCACTTAATTCTCACAACAATCCTATGAGGTAGGTGCTATTAATATTTCCATTTTGTGGATGAGGACACTGAGACCCAGAGAGATGCCATCTGATGGGTCATCAGCTGTTCCCACCGGTGCCATTTTATCAAATTTAAAGATCCCATTGTCCTCCAAAGGAATTATGTTCCCTGAGGTTTTTCTGTTTACAGACTAGTTCCACAATTTCTTGGTGGGCTTTTTGGTCTTTTCTAATAATCTGATAACAAATTTTTTGAAGACATTGCCAAAAGCACAATAGTTTAATACATGTCTTCAAACTTCAAAACCAATGTGAGAAATTTAGAGAAAATGTAAAATCTAAAAAGAAGATTCCTGCCACACAGAGCAAATTCCCATTTATTTAGAATACCTCAAAATAGGGTATGCTTGAAAATCCTACTTTATTGAATGTTGTGTCGTATAAAGGGAGAGAGACATCTGAAGAGGCAGAGATGGAGAGACAGAGACAATAGAGCTGGGAAAAGGAAAAGTAAACAAAGCATCCAGAGGCAGCAAGGGAATTAATAATGGACTTTAAATCAAGAGAACAGTAGTAAAATGATGATAGCTTCTGGTATTTACTAGCCTTTCTAAGCCATATTTTTGTTATCTGCAAAATGGGCATAATGATATTTGTACCATCTACCTCACAGGAGTGCTGTCTATGCATATATATATAAACACACCCATATGTGGATTATCGATTTAGAATGAATTAGATAGAATAAAATTTACAGCTCCAAAATTACCCTGAGTATAATTTAATCTTTCTTGGCTGCTTCAACAGGCACTTAAACTGTAACCACATTAAAAAAAAAAAAAGCAGTTGTCAAGCTTTTCCTAACTATCTCGGTATTCAAACTTCTTATCCACAATACCACATAGTTCTATTTTTTAAGGAACAGACTGAAAACAGCAAATTAAAAAGGTTAAAAATGCTTTTTAGAAGTCAAATTGTTCTCAAATAATATTTTGATGATAAGTTGAAGTGACTCAAAAGCATGAGGTTTATATTTCTCTTAGATGGAAAATGGCCTTAAGAATCCAAGGAAAACTGAACTTGACTTTAGGGGTGGGTTTTCACGAAGCAAGTGTTCCCAATCTTTGGCCCCAAACATCTTTCTTTCTCTGTGTTGTCTGTCACCATGGAGGCAGGGTAGATGCTAAAGATAAGGTAGGGTGTGCACTTGATAGAATGACGCCTGACCAGGAGGATTTCATCTGAAAATTTTCCTGTAAGAATGAAAACATATCAAAGGATTTGGTAGACTTTTTCAAAGGAAAACTGAGATAAGATGGAAAGTTCATTTCAATTTGCTCATGAAGAAGCCTCTTGGCTAATCAAATAAATAGTTGACTTTTATGCTTCTCCAACCATTTTTTTAAAGTTGTATAGACTAGTGGCTGGAAGATAATCCTACTTTTAGCAAAGTGACTCAGGAGATGTAGTCAATATATTCTGTATTAGAGAAATAACATAGTAGATAGAGTGTTGTATTTGGCATCAGGAAGACCTGAGTTCAAAGCCTGCCTCTGATGCTTACTACCTAGTGGACCACAAAAAGGTCAGTTAACCTCTCAGCCTTAGTTTGTTCACTTGTCAAAATGGGATAATAAAACCTTGAGTACCCTGGTTACAATGTTGTTGTGAAACTCACATGAGATTAAGTGTGTCAAATACTTTGTGAAACTTAGAACACTATACAAATTTCCGTTCTTATATCTGCTCTGCCAAGCAATCTCCTGTCTCCCCCTAACACAGGTCAGATTGATGACTGAGATTTCCCTCCTACGGATATTTAGCCACCTAAATCAATTTTCATATAGTCACTATCCAAATAACCAGAAAACTCAAATCAGAATTTTCCCATGGACAATGATGATGGATGTTTTAAAAATGGTCCTGAGGCACTCCTGGAACCTAATGTGCTTTCTCTCTCATTCAAGAAAAATTAAGTTGCATTAAATATATTTTAAAATGTATTTACACTGTCATGTCTTTTTGAATGATTTTCTACGTATGAGGTAGAGTCTAAGTCTAGTTATTCTTTCACTCTAACAATCCTTGCAGAACCCTGCCCCTTCCAATCTCTTTGTTATCCTTTCATTTACTGATGCTCTTGGGATAATCATAGGGCAAGCTTTCTGCAGACTTGTTTTCTCATCAAATATTTTTCCTGTTTTGTGAAATGATTCTGTCACTAGTCTTCAATCATCCCCCTCCTTAATTTTTTGTAAATAAATTTCTAAATGATAAGTTGCTTTTGGCTGCCATCTTTCCCAGCTTAGCAAGGATAAGTATTTTGGCATAAGGCGTTTTCTGAGCTCTTCATGATCCCTGGCTGTGGCAACTGTTTTGCGCTATTTCAGACTTCTCTAAGAAGTAGTAATAGTCATTACTTAACTGATTTTCCCATGAATATTGTTAGGGAGATGACTAGCTGCATGATGAAATGATATTTCTTGATCGAACTGCACCTGGGTGCACAAAGAATCCAATTCTACTTACTCCAAAATGCAGTTGAAAAGAACCAATGACATCCTTCCATTTAGCTCCAATTTCTGTATATCTTAACAGTTTTGTTTGTAGTCAGAAGGCTGATATAGATTTGGTTCAGTTCTTTCAGTAACAAACCACTAGTGGTTTGATAAAAGTCACTTTTTGTATTCCCAGCACTTAGCACAGTACCTGGCATATAGTAGGTGCTTAATAAATATCGATTGATTGCTTGATTGACACGTTCAAGAGTATCCACAGGCAAATATACATTTATAGATGTTCTAAATACTGTTTGCTTCTTGACACCCCCATTTATCTTTTCTCCCATACTACCACTGTCACTAGAGAATCATAAGTGAGTGAATAGGACAGAAGACCGTTTTGTATTTTATCCAATTTGTGTGTTATGGTGAGGGAAAAAAAAGTCATCACTTGGGAGCTAACGTTCTGATAACAAAAGGTAACATGATCTGGAAGTCATTCCAGGAGATGTGAAAGGAGCTGCTGGTCTCACTAATCTCTTCCATTCTGAAGCTACCTGTGGACAATAGATCAGAGAGGCCCAGCATCTGAGCTGATCTTTAGACTAGCCCTTTTTACTGCAATTGTAAAACCATGGTTCTGAAAGAGGAAGAGCAACAGCTAGACCACAATTCCTTGTGTTACATCCGTGCATCTCTGAGGAAACTGGTCACCTGGTACTCTTGTCTTTGTGTCTGCTTGTGTTCTCCTGGGCTGTGTGTCTCTAAGGAAAGTCTCATTCATCGGGCTGTGCTATAAGCTGCTTGAGATCTTAGACACACAAACACACAACTACACCAAAGGACTGAGAAGTGATAACTCTGTGGCACAAGGCCAGCTCCAGCTGTGCCCTTGACATCTTCGGAGATATTCCTTATCCTCTCAAGCACACTTATGTCCCTGGTCACATTACCATTGCATTCAGAGATTACAGAGCCCCTCTCTCCACTTAGGCTGGTTCTCAGATAGAAGACAAATAGTCCCTTGCTAGAACAATACAAGTACAAGGAGAAATGTTTAAATTGATAGTAATCATTTTATTTGACCCTTCACCTTAGCTTATTTTTAGTAGATACTAAGCAGCTGAAGGTCATCATATTAATAAAATTTTGCTTTTCAGGTAATGAGGCCAAATGTCCTGAATTTAACAAATGATTTGAATCAAGGTTCTCAGAATAGTCAGTCTCTATTAATACTTTTTTTTTTCCTGGAGTGGTATCTCCTTTGTGGTCCCAAGCAATATTCCTATCTCTCCGGGTTTGTTCTACTTTTTATGCTTGAGACACAATAGGTTACTGCTTCAGACTTGATTCTAATTAACCTCCCCAGGCTGTCTCTGAATGAAAGACTTAGTAACTAACTTGGCCACCTGACTTTTTAATTACAGGAGCCAGGATCATTTGAACCACCACCCACATGTGTTAAATATAGCTTAACCATAGATGCAATGATTTTTTTAAATTTATTTTTAGTTTTTAACATTTACTTCCACAAGATTTTGAGTTCCAAATTTTCACTCCATCTTGCCCCCTCCCCCCACCCCAACATGGCATGCATTCTGAATACCCCTTCCCCTAGTCTGCCCTCTCTTCTATCTCTCCCCCTCTTCTCTTATCCCCTTCCCATTCTATTTTCCTGTAGGGCAGGATAGACTTCTGTACCCCATTTCCTGTATTTCTTATTTCCCAGTTGCATGTGAAAACATTTCTTTAAACGTGTGTTTTTAAAACTTTAGGTTCCAAATTTTCTCCCTTCCTACCTCCCCACCCACCCTCATTGAAAAGGCAAGCAACTCAATATAGGTTATACATGTGCAGTTATGCAAAACACTTCCATGTAGACATGTTGTGAAAAACTAACTCTATTTCCCTTAATCCTATCCTGCCCCCCCCATTTATTCTATTCTTTCTTTTGAACCTGTCCCTCTTCAGAAGTATTTGCTTCTGATTACCCCCTTTCCCAATATGCCCTCCTCTCTATCATTCCCTTGCTCTCTTGTCCCCTTCTCCCCCCATTTTCCTGTAAGGTAAGACAGATTTCCATACCCAATTGAATGTGTATGTTATTCTCTCCTTAAGCCAAATCCTATGAGAATAAGATTCACTCATTCCCTCTCATTTTCCCCCGTTTCCTCTCCACTGTAAAAGCCTTTTCTTTTCTGTTTTTTTGTGAGATAATTTACCCCATTCTACCCCCTTCCTTTCTTCTCCTAGTACAATCCTCTCTCATCCCTTAATTTTATTCTCCAGATATGAGATACAATGATTTTTAATAAATATAAACAAATTAACTCACATGTTGGCCTTTATTTCATTTCTACCTAATTTTGAGAAATCATCATCCAATGAAAGTTCGAGTACAGTACTCTGTAAAAACATGATCTTGGAAGAAAATTAGCATTTTTTTTTAAGTATCCATCCTCTGAGATTGCCTTTCATTTGGACTGTCTATATCTTATGTACAGGCTTTTGCATGTAGTTTCCCCTTAGAATGTGATATCTCAGTGGACAGAGAACTCAAGTTCAGCTTGAAGCAAAATTCAAAATAGGCCCCCATCCTCTCTCGCTGTAAGACTCTGATGTTTACTAGCTGTGTGACCTTGGGGAAGTCATTTAACTTCCTCGGATCTCAGTGTCCTCAACTATAAAATGAGGTGAATGGACTAAATGCATTCTGAGATTTCTTCCAGGTAGAGATTCATGTTGTTATGAGCTCATGATTCAATTCCTTTAGTCTGCCCTTGACCCCACCGCCCCCAGAGCCATATGCTCCAATGCTCCCCTTCCTTCCTGTGCTCCCCCTCATCTCCACACTTTAATTAAGTTCAACTAGTCATTAAGAGAAACACAAGGCTTTGACTATTTCATAATAAAGTGTGAGGGTCTGATATATTCTGGACAGTGCCCTAGGTCCTTGTGTTATAAAAGCTAGTTAAGCCAAGTAACTCTTTATTTTAGGCAATGTGATAAAAGGAAAGGAACTATTTCAGGCAGTTTAGGAGAGAGACTTCTAGGTAGGAAAATCTCCCTCCTGTCACTTCAAAAGCCAGCTTTGAGAGCAGCCAAGATTTGTCAAGGATCTAGCTTTGGTGATTTGTGTAGGGTTTACCTTGTAAGTCAAGATAGGGACAGGAGGAGAAGGCACAGGCACAGGACAATGGAGGGAATCATTCATTTTCTTAAACATAAGAAAAGTCCACAGAAGTTTGGCCTTAACTCAAGTCACTTAATATTGCTTTTTTTTTTGAAAAAGTAAGGATAACTTCACCCAAATTTATTGCTTTCTGATGTTAGTTTTCCTTACTATTAGTAATGATAGTGGTAGTTAACTTCATAGTCAACTTTGAAGTCTTAAAAAATTTTTTACATTATTTCATCTGATCCACATAAAAAGCCTATGAATGAGGTACTAATTATTACCCCCATGTTTCAGATAAGGAAACTAAGACTTAATACACTTAAGTGATTTATCCAAAGTCACATATTTAGCTAGTTTTAGAAGCAAGATTTAAGAATAAATTCTCTTGACCTCAGTGACAAGATAGTGGCGGTTAGAAATACCAGAGGATGCTCTTAAGAGGTCCATGAAATGAAAGGATTTATGACTCTGCAATTGCCTGTGCCAATGCAATATGAAAATACTTAACTGGGTCACACTATCCCAGTAGAAGCCCATGCTCCCTACTGATGGGGCCTTTTGGGGCAGCTAGATGGCACAGTGGATAGAGTTCAGGCCTTGGAGTCAGGAGGACCTGCGTTCAAATCCGGTCTCAGAAACTTGACACTTAACTAGCTGTGTGACTCTGGGCAAGTCACTTAACCCCGATTAAAAAAACCCTAGATCTGATTCAAAAGCAAGGCTGGCCAAGTCAAGACACTATTACGTGCCTACTGTGTACAAAGTGGTGCCAGGGTCACACTGAACTTTTTATGTCCTGTTATACTTTAGGGGGTTTGTACCTGTGTATTTATCCAAACTCATGGAAAACTAGTTAGGTTTTAACAGGGTTCTATTATATTAGGTGAAGGTGAATGGGGGCAGGCATCAGGAAGTGATTTTTTAGTAGATATATGATATAAGAGGCCCACAAATAAATGACATATTAAGTTTGGTTCTGAGTCTATTAATATTTGTCTTTCCATCAATGAAAAGAGGAAGAATTGCATAGTAACTAGAGTCAGCCTCTAAGCCAGAAAGACCTGGGTTTGTCTTAATTCTGATTATGCACTATCTGTGTGGTCCTAAATCAATTACCAGGGCTGCAGAACCTCAAGGCTCCTTTGACTGAATCCAAACTTTGCAAAACAAATTCTCTTAATAAAAGGATTTGTTCTGTAAAACTTGGACTCAGTCAAAAGGCCTCACCCAAGGACCTAGAAGGCCACACATGTGGCCTCAAGGCTACAGGTTCCACACCTCTGATTAACCTCTCAGTGTCCAAGTATCAATCTGTGTTGATAAGTCAAGCACTTCACTGAAAGCTCCCAATGCCAACGAAATCATAAGTCTGTTTTCTTTTTTTTAATGTAAAAAATCAATTAATAGCTACATGTAGGGGCAGCTAGGAGGCACAGTGGATAGAATGCCAAGTCTGGAATCAGGAAAACTCATCTTCCTGAGTTCAAATCTGGCCTCAGATACTTATTAGTTGTGTGACCCTGAGCAAGTCACTTCACCCTGTTTACCTCAGTTTCCTCATCTGTAAAATGAGCTGGAGAAGGAAATGGCAAAGTATCTTTGCCAAGAAAACCCCAAATGGGTCACAAAGAGTCAGACATGACTGAAAATGACTGAACAACAGCAATTACAAACTTACACACAAAACAGATTGGAGGGGAGGACAGAGGAGGAGGACGGGTAACTAACCTATTGTTTTCTAAACTATGTCCTGGTTATCTGAATTTCATGAGTTGGATTTACAAAACTGACTGTGTACTGAGGTAAAACTATTTGACCAGTATGGCCCAAGTCTCCCAAGGAGGCATGTATGCTAAAGCTAATAAACCAAGAGACAGGGCATTACCCCCTGCCCCAGCCTCTTGCTGGACTGGCACAGTTAGAGTTAAGTTCCCTATGTCCCTGCCCCTCATTCCTCACTCCTTATTAGGCAATTTACAAAGTCCTCTCATTCCATTGGTTCTGACTATCCAACTCTCTTCTCCTAAGGAGGACAGGGCAGTCTCCTATCTGGTGCCTTATTGACTCTGTCTAAAATTCTATATGAAGTTTGAGCCATGAAGGGCTCGGGATCTTCAACCAGAAGGTGAAAGGCATTTCACGGTTCGACATTCAGAAGGCATCCTTAGTGTATGCTGGTGCTCAGCAGAGGGCAAGGGGCCTCCCACAAACACTGAACCTACTCACTGTGGGCAACTGTTCTCCTCTCCTTTGAATAGTAATAATGTTTTGTTAGCTGCTACCCCTGCGTGGCTCCGCTGTTCTTCATCCAGTCTCTCCAACACTACAATCACCAACAGACAAAAAAAAAAAAGCTGTTGGACCTCTGTTTGTGGGTGTAAAGCTGGGGTGGGGAAAGTAGTAACTTGAAGAATAGGACAAAACTTCACAATGACCCAGAAATGCTAAGAAATGGTCAGTATCAATCCCTTAAAGAAGACAGAGAAAGAATTGATAAATAGATGTATAGAATGAGAGATGTATAAACATACATAAATATACATATACACATATATAAACACACACCCACACATGTACATACACACATACATATATATGTGTGTGTACATATATGCATATATATGTAAGTATATATGTGCATGTATTATATGTTTATGTATATATGTGCTATGTGTATGTTTATGCATATATGTACATTTGTATGTTTGTATATATGTGTATGTGTATGTATATATGTGCTGTGTATGTATGTGCATGTGTATGTGTGTGTATGCATATGTGATATATGTGTATATATATATAATGGTATATACACACATTTTTGTGTATAATAGTAGCCAACTCTGAGGGAGGAGAGGGAAGAAAAAAAGGGGAAAAAAAAGAAAGTTATGTGATGACTTTATTATATATATTTAAAAGGAATAGCAAATAGTACACAATAGATTTGCAATTTCACGTAGAATCATCTTTTTTTTCTATTCTACTATGTTATGGAAATGCTTGTTTTATTTCTTAAGTTCAAAATAAAATAAATAGTAGGCATTAAAACAAAGAGGGTAGTGGCCTTGTGGACAGAGTTCTAGACTTGGAATCAGAGAGATCTGGGTTCAAATTCTTCCTCTGACCACTTACTAGTTGGGCTTGTTGTTCAGTCCTTTTAGTTGCATCCAACTCTTCATGAGCCCATTTGGAGTTTTCTTGGCAGATATGCGGGAGTGGTTTGCCATTTCCTTCTCTGGCTCATTTTACAGATGAGGGAACTGAAGTGTGCAGGGTTAAGTGACTTGCCCAGGGTCACAAAGCTAGCAAGCATTTGTGGCTGGATTTGAACTCAGGTCCCCCTGGCATCAGGCTTGGAATTGTGATATCCACTGCACCACCTAGCTGTCCCAGTTATTAGCTGGGTCACCACTTACAAATCACAACTTATAAACCTCTATTTCCTCATCTATAAAATGAAGATAATCATACCCTTAGAACTAGGATCATTGTGCAACTGGAACAGAAGGATGAATTTAAAGCACTTTGTAAACTTTGATCTAAAAGGGTCAGTTATTATGAAACACTTATAAAGACAATACAAAGGTAAGAGAAGTGGTCTCACCCAAAATATTGTTTTCGTGTAACTAAATTATGCATACTAGTTCTAGGTTGGGGGTAGTTAAGTGGTATAGTGGATAGAGCACCAGGTCTGGAATCAAGAAGATTTGAATTCAAATATAGCCTCAGATACCTTTAGCTGTGTGACCCTGGGCAAGTCATTTAACCATTATTTGCCTCATCTGTAAAATAGGGACACACTGGAGAAGGAAACAGCAAACTCCTAAAGTATCTTTGCCAAAAGACTTTGTCGATGGGGTCATACAGAGTCTGATACAGCTGAATGACCCAACAACAAAGTTCTAATTTAAAGATAATAATAGATGACAGTATAGCTCTTTAGAAGTTGTGATCTTTAATGCCTCTCCCTCCTTTAATTATCCAAAGAGCTATTGCCTAGAATTCTAGAAAGTTAGAGCTAGAAGGGGCTTTGAAAATAATCTAGTCAGAGAGCCTAGGGCTTAGAGCTTGAAAGATTTGAGAGATCCTCCAGGCTAGGGGTTCTTACTCTTTTCGGTGCATATCTGATTCCCTTTGGCAGCAGAATGGGGAAATCTACATACCCTTTCTGAGAATAATGGCTTTAAATGCATAAAATAAGATATAAAGGATTACAAAAAGAAAAAAAAAACCAATACTGTTAGAATACAATTCAGAGACCCCAGGTTAGTAAGTCCAGATCTAGTACAGCCATGTTAGTGAAGGGAAATGGTTTGGTTCTGGTCAAACTGGTAGTAAACAGTAGAGTCAGGATTTGAATCCAGGTCTTTTATAAAAGGATGTGATTGGACTAGGTAAACTCTACTGTACCTTTTAGTTTGAACTGTCTGTGAAATCAAAACCTGGGGGATTCATTACTGGCCATATTAGCTTATGAAGTGGCATTGTAAAGCAGTTAGGTAGCATAGCTTTGAAGACAAGAACATTTAAATCCCAAATACTGCTTCAGAAACTTAGTAGCTATGTCATACAAGCCAATTCAATTAACCTCTTTCAGCCTCAGTTTCCTCATCTATAAAGTGGGCATAACAATAGTACCTACTTCTCAGGGGTTTTATGAGGGTCAAATGAAATAACATAAGCAAAGTGATTCATACACCTTAAAATGTTTTATAATGATAATTATACGAAAGGCAGGAGATTACTACAAAGAATTTGAGAGAAACAACTGGTGGCTCAGAACCCACTCCATTTAGCCTTTTTCATTCTTTCTTACCCCATTTATTTATTTATTTGCAAGTCATATACTAGAGAATATGGGGGGGGTGGAGTGGAAGGCAGCCACAATGGTTCTGACCCATATAGCCTTTCACAGTTGTTAGAAGTAATTCCATTCTTCCACAATCACTATCATATGATTTAAGGGGGAAATACAGGTTGACAATCAGGAATTGTCTAAAGTTCAGGAGGACTTTCTAACTGTAGTCAACTAGAAACTTGGACAAAGGTGGCAATCCTCCTAGCAAAGGATGCAACTTAAAAGACAGGCTAATCTTATGCCTGGGTTGAGAAGTCCTGCCATTTTCACTAAAAAAGGAATGAAAGAAAGAAAGAAAGAAAGAAAGAAAGAAAGAAAGAAAGAAAGAAAGAAAGAAAGAAAGAAAGAAAAAAAGAAAAGAAAGAAAGAAAGAAAGAGAGAAAGAGAGAAAGAGAGAAAGGAAGGAAGGAAGGAAGGAAGGAAGGAAGGAAGGAAGGAAGGAAGGAAGGAAGGAAGGAAGGAAGGAAGGAAGACAAAACACAAAGCTTACTTCCTGTAGTATAGGCTGAAATAGAAGATTAGATAGATAGATAGATAGATAGATAGATAGATAGATAGATAGATAGATACAGACAGAAAAGAGAAGAGAAGAGAAGAGAAGAGAAGAGAAGAGAAGAGAAGAGAAGAGAAGAGAAGAGAAGAGAAGAGAAGAGAAGAGAAGAGAAGAGAAGAGAAGAGAAGAGAAGAGAAAGGAAGAGAAAGGGGGAGAGGAGGGGGAGAGGAAGGGAAGAGGGAGGGAGGGAGGGAGGAAGATAACAGATAACAATACTCTCCTCCCCTTAAAGGAAAAACATTGAACCTCAACTGAAGACTACAGCTAGGATCCAGTATGTGGCAGCAGAAGAGCCCATTGAGAGGTGTGATAGAATTAATACCCAGTGGGGAGTAAGGGATATGTGACACCTGAAAGTAAAAGAGGGTGGCCCCAGCAAAGTGCAAAGAAGAATGATAATATCTCCAAAATGATATTGAGGTATCAGAGGTCCTAGACACATGTTCCCTAGAGGTGCCTCTCCATGGTGTGCCTCTCCATCATGTACCTGGGCCACCTGTGTTTTCTACACGTGTACCCTTTCACATATGTCCTCTAATATCATCTGGCTGACTAATAAAAGGAATCACATCAATGGGGACACCTTACCAATGATTTTGAACGGATGTGGTCCCACAGAGTACTGTGAATGAAAAGAAGGTTTTCTAGGATGCTCAGATCTTGACAGGGTACCCAAGATGCAACAAATATGACTTTAAATCCAATACTCTTTCCACTAGAGTAGGCCCCATTTCCTACTGAAAAACTAGAATTAGGAAAATAAGTGGCTTGTCTAAGACCACATAAGAAGGTAATGTCTGAGCTGGTCATTTTTTTCCAAGGTAGGAATTTGTAGGAAGCAGTTCCTATTCAGGAGCAAGAATCAGTGACTTTTGCCTATGAGAGAGGAGAGAAGCCCAGGACAAAGGCTTGAGTTGGGCTTCAATAAGGACCTGATATTGGCTGGTGTTGGAGGAATAGACCCTAACCATGTCATAGTAGGGGTTTCCAATATATTCATGACTATATTGCTAAATGATGCTGGTTAGAGTGACATCATGCCTATACTCTATTAAAGTTCTAAGTAACTGACTAACAAATTGTCAACCCTATTTCCAGAGTGCCAATGAGGAAGCATGCTACCCAATTTGAGACAAGAAGGTTATGAATGAAACATAAGTGTTTTTGACATGACCATGCATGTTTGCTACAAGTATATTAGTTTTCTCTCTCGCTTTTTTCTTTTTATTGAGGGAGAAGAAGTGAAAGAATTGATTTTTTATTACTTAAAAAAATAAATTGGATTTGAAAAATAAGTTCTGGGTGAAAATGTAGGATGTTCTCTTAGTTCTTTTCAGGATGATAAAAGTGAGGGAAAGATAGCTCCTTCAACATTAGGGCCAAGGCTAAAATCTGACCATGACTTGGAAGTCAATTCAAGGAGCATTCAAAATCCAAAAAGCAATTCCAAAGTATGCTGAACTGGGTTGGACTAGGTTCAATTAAACCAACATTTATAAAGTGCTTGCTGTTTTCAAAGCAGTATGTTAGGAATTAGAGAGTTAATAAAATTAGACAAGACATAGTCCCTGTCTTCAAAGAGTTTTCAGTCTATTGGGGCAACATGGCACCTGTACAAATAACTAGTACAAAATAGGCAAGAAAAAAGGGTTTGGACTTGATAACCTAGGAGATCCATTCCAACTACATGATTCTACAAGCTGGCAGGTTGGGCAAGTAAATCCATAGGGAAAGCATCAGAAAATCCCTTCAAGTATCACCAAACAGGGCATCATTCCCTTAATCCAATCTACTTGTAAAGAGGGAACATGCCATCAAGTGATGCTACATCTGTTCAGATTTGGAACTGGAACATTATCAAGTACATGGAGGGAAAAAAAACAACAAAGAATAGTGGGAGCTCTGGGCAATAATGCTTAGGCTCCTTCCTATTTAATTAGCTTCCTTCTATTTATAGTTCCTTCTTTTGTACTTGCATTTCCAGTTAAATTATATGGCAGCACATTTAGGGGATTTTGCTGAGTATTTCTGCCTACTTAGCTCCATTGCTTCACATGGGGTGATGACCGTTGGTTTTGATCAGGAGAAATGGTGCCAGGAATCCCAGGATTCAGTCAGGCTGTTGAGTGAATGAGAATGAGCAGCAGTCACTTAAACCCATAGGCCACAGTCTGTGTTGGGCTAATTGGAGCTAGAGTGCATAAGAACACCACTAAGGCAGTCTAGATCCTCTGTTTTGTTGCACATTGGCTATGCCCAGCAGGATATAAGTTCAAGTCAAATGCTAATGTGGGAAACCTCAAGAAAAATTATGTGGAAGAGTTTTTCATTGCATACTTGGTATAGAAGAGATTAAAGCACTTTGCATAACGGTGAATGGGGAAGGTAACTCCCCAGGTGAAAGCAATGCAATGGTTTTTCCATTGCAATTCCTGAACAGAAACAGAAACATCATCTTCTGAACCCACATTCTTATATACCATCTCTCAGACCTTCTGTGACCATACTGTTTGTCAATAAAAATACCACCACACTCTAGTGAGCACTTAATGCCTTTCATGATTTTTTTACATCCTCCATAAAAGCCAATTTCTGATGCTTCATCATGAAGGTGATTCTAGAGGCTCAATGACTATACTCAGTCGGCAAGTTGTTCAGTTGTGTTCAACTCTCTGTGACCCCATTCGGGGTTTCCTTGGCCGAGATACAGGAGTGGTTTGCCATTTCCTTCTCCAGTTCATTTTAGAGATGAGAAAACTGAGTCAAACAGGGTTGAGTGACTTGCCCAGGGTCATACAGCCAGTAAGTGTCTGAGGCCGGATTTGAACTCAAATATTCCTAACTCTAATCCCAGTGCTCTATCCATGTGCCACCTAGCTGCCCAATGAATATGCTAGCAAGAATGTAAGCTCCAAAAGGTGTAACCTACCCAGAGCCTAGCAATGTTGACTGAGGGTCAAGCCAGATAAATGAAGAAGGGCTCCTCACCAAAGCTGGGTTCAGGATAGTCTGCCTTAATGTCCTTAGCTGTAAAAATGGGAATTATAATAACACTACCTCCCAGGGTTGTTGAGGATCAAGTGAGATGATATTTCTACATGGTTTAGCACAGTGCCTGGCACACAGTAACCATTTAACAAACGTTTCTTTTCTTCTCTCCAAAAAAGAAGAGGGTTAGTGGGGAAAGATAACAATTTGTGTTTTGGTCATATGAATCTGAGATACCTACAGGATATTCAGTTCAAAATATTCGCTAGGCAGTTAATCCAGTTTGCCTATAGAAAGGGAGCACCTTAATGAGTTATTATACACGTTCAGATGTGGTGCTGAAACTAAGCTTGGGATGTGGCTGGGGGAGGGAGTGGGGAAGGGGGGATCCAAATCCAGGAAGTTGTGGGGAATATACTTATGCTCATTCCCGTCTGCCCATTACCTCCTATTTATAGCTCCTTCCCTTATACTACAGTTTCCAGTTATGACATGTGGCAGCTCATTCAGGGGAATTTGCTGAATTAATTCTGCTTGCTCAGCTCAATTGCATCACAGGGGTCAGTGATCACTGGGTTTGGTCAGGAGAAATGGAGCCAATAACCCAAGGATTCAGCCAGTCTGTTTGGTGAACAGGAACAAAATGAGCAGCAATCACTTTATACTGAAGGCTACAATCTATGCGCATCTGCCTAGAGGTAGGATGCTAAAAAAACCTGCCAAAGCAATCTCAACTTTTCTCTTCATTGTATATCAGAAGATCCTTCCATGGTCATGCCCATTGGAAGCCACATTGAAGTCAAGCCCTATGTTGGAAACCTCCTTGGAGTTTTTCATTCTGTAATCAGTAGGATGTTGATTAAAGCACCCTGCCCACTGCTGAAGGGGAGACAGTGGACAATTCTGAATGTGGGAAGGATGCAATTGACCTAGATGCAATACTGAACGGGACCAGAAACTCTCATTTCAACCCATGCTGTTCCTCAGCATTGCTACGCTCACATCCTTCCTCAATTAAAATCCTGCCACATGTTTGTAAACACTTTATATTGTTCATTATGTTTTCAATTCCTCCACAAAAGCTTTCCCCCAATGTGTCCTTGTGGAGCTCAAAGTAGAGTACAAACCCTAGAAAGTCCTACCAACGTTCAGAAAAGCTTCTAGTTCAGGTCTAGCAATGTATGGTATGCCTGCAACCTGAAGCATTGCAGAAAATTAGGGTTGCTCACTACTAAGCTGGCCTTAGGGTCATGAATCTTTTGAGACACAGAAATTCTTGAAGACCATCCACTAAGTTACAAAGGGATCTACAAGCTGTATCAGTAGATTTACTCAGACCTGTGAAATCATGGTGCCCTGAGGTACTGACGTATTCAACTACCAATACTTCTATAAATTTGGGCAAGAATTAAAATCATGTAAGGAACCAGGAGAGGGTGTAAATCTTAGCTAACAGTGAAGAAATCCCTAGCACTGCCTCTAATTGGAAAGAAAATAGAATACTCTTCAAATGGGAAAAATAGAGTTCAGCTTAAAATCCAACTGGGGCATAAAACTGGATAGGAAAGGGAAGAGAAGGGAAGGAGAAGGTAAGGGGAAGGGGAGGGGAGGGGAGGGGAGGGGAGGGGAGGGGAGGGGAGGGGGAGGGGAGGGAGGGGAAGAGGAGAAGGGAGGGAAGTTGAGGAGGGGAACAGAGAGGGAGAGTCAGACAGAGACGGAGAGTCAGAAACAGAAGTTATGTATGTGCATGTTGTCTCCCCTGACAGAATGCAAGCTTTTTGAGGACAGGAACTGTTTCCATTTCTTCTTCGTACCCCCCCCCGTATCTAGCACAGTGCCTGACACATAGTAGAATTTAACAAATGCTTGTTGAAGGATTGACAAAAAGAGACTGATTTTTTTATGTCATCCCCAAGCTCAAATAACTTGTTTATATTCCACTTGGTGCATATGCTTAGTACTGATATTACTTCATTGTCTATAGTATCTCTTAGCAAGACGTTTCTATGATACTTTAAAGTTTTCAAAGTACTTGACATTACTAATCTCACTTGATGGTGACAACTCTGTATGGTAGGTGCTATTATTCTCTCCATTTTATAGCTAAGAAAACTGAGGCTTAAAGAGGTTGTGACTTGGATCAAAATGGGATAATGTATGTAAAGTGCCTTGTCGACCTTAAAGCACAATATTGCTGCTAGCTTTTGTTAAATTTATATTATCATTACTATTGTTATATTATGTAATTATACTATCATTACTCTCACACACATAGTAAGTGTCTGAGGTAGGATTTGAACCCAGCTCCACCTGGCTTCGGCCAGGTCCAGCTCTCTAGCCACAATCCTTTGATGCTACCATCTGCCAGAGTCATTGAGTGGCCCTAATGACCCAAGTTGTCAGATTCAGTGACTCACTGGGTGAAGCGGCCTTGGCTTGATGTCTCCATGGTAACGGCTCACAGCACCATTCACATCCCTAAATGTCACTGTGTGGGAGGACAGGGTTTGGTAATGGAGCAAGGAGAGATTTAACAGTTGTTTTCTCTTCTACTACTACCCCTTCTGCTTTGGCAAATGGTGACCTTTCCCTGACTGTTTTGCCCTCTTGAGAAAACTAACTGGCTGTGGAAGGAGAGGATGTTTCTGTGGCTTACTTTTATTTCCTCCTGGCCGGAACATGTATTTTTTTAAAGCCTGAAATTGATTCTTGTTTTCATCTAGCTTCATGCAGTACTTAAAGATTCTTAAGATATTTTACCATCATTTTTAAAAATATATTATTAATATCTACCCTAATAAGGCAGGCCAGTCTGGTAATCTTTACTTGTGCTGGATCTTTCCCTTGAAGCCTGCAAAACTGAGACTGCTCTAAGATCCCACTCCAAGTATGGAGCAGGGCTGCTCATGACACTCAGCTTTTATAGTCCTTATTAAATCAGCTGCAAGACCTGCTTTTCACTCTTAACCTTTATGCCCTCTCATTCCCCAGGTACCACCCCGGTGCTCCTGTTAGAACCAGGGCTTGGGAGTTGGGAAGCAATGGATGGCTATTACCAAGAAAAACTAAATTGAGAGTTCTCTGGTCTCCCCAGTCCAAAAAGATTGAGTTTTAAAACAGGGAGTTCCTGCTTCAACCTCATGACCCTAACCATGGCCTCTGTAGCCCAGAGGGGACAGACTGTAAGGCTGAAGATACACAGTAAATGCATGTTCCATAAAAATTCAGGCATGGAAATTCTATTTTATGCTCAATGTACTCTGTGTTCCACAGTATTTAAGGACAGAGCTGCATTTCAGAGGATGATAAATGATTTACTTCGGCTTCGGTCTGGATCAGCCCGCCTGACCTCGAGAGCCTCTAGAAGGCAGCTCTGTACTGAAGTAGGCGGCACGCTTTCCAGCTGAAGCCGGAAGCAAGCCAAGAGCTCCGATTCCTTGGCTTGTCTTCATTATTTCCCGGTAGTTTAAATCCCATGATTCTCTCCACAGAGATCTTTTCTCTGTAGCATCTTTGCCTGGGTCTGACGTACAAAGGTGTAATTAGAACAGCATGGAGCAGGGACAGCATTCCACTTACCTCATCTTTAACATTTAATCGTGTTTCAAATATGTTTCTAATATCTTAGGTGCTGGGGGCCAAATTCTGCCTTTGGTTTTGTCAAAGCATGAGCCGCTCCACACAGTCTCAGTCCCCTGGGATAGAGGTTATGCTTAGAAGGTGGTTGCTGTTATTGTTGTTATGTGTGTGTGTGCATGTGTGTGTGTGTGTGTGTGTGTGTGTGTGTGTGTGTGACATCTGTATGTGTGTATCTGTGGCAAATATGTGTGCATGCATGCGGGAAGTCGTTCAAGAAAACGAGCATGCCAAGAAAATGACATAGTATAGTCCATAAATATTTTAGGTAAACTATAGTTTGTAATTGCTTCTATTTTTCTTCTGCTTAAGGTGAAATTTCCTTAACTAGTTTCCCTCAAATGATTCAATTCAAAACAATTCAATAAGCATTTAGAAGGGAGTGTGGTACAGTGGGATGACCACTGGATTATCAGTTGGAACTTCCAAGTTGAAATCCTAGCTCTACCATTTCCTACCAGTTTGACCTTAAGCAAGTCACCTGACCCTTCTGAGTCTCAGTTTACTCATCTACAAAATAAGAGATTTTGTACTAAATTACCTTGGAGTGCTTTCCGGGTCTGAATTTATGAATCTCTGAAGTCTTTACTATGTGCCATGGATTATGCTGAGATGTGGGGAGATGCGAGAGAGAGAGAGAGAGAGAGAGAGAGAGAGAGAGAGAGAGAGAGAGAGAGAAGACAGAGGCAGAGAGAGAGAGACAGAGAGAGACAGAGACTGAGGGGAGAGAGAGAGAGAGAGAGAGAAAGAGAAAGAGAGAGAGAGGGAGAGAGAGAGGGAGTCCCTGTCCTCAAGCAATTTACATTCTGCTTGATAGCACTAAAGTGGGATAAACTGAGAAACCTTCAACTCTGTGGCTTTCTGGTCTTTAAATTAGTGTTCTTGTCTTAACATTTAAATGGGAAGCAATTGGTAAAGTTTAGTACCTGTGGTATCTGTGAAGCATTTTGGCTCAACCTAATCATTTTCATGTCTATAAGTGGACAGTTCTTTCCTTACCAGATGGAAACATGAATTTATTGGAAACCTTGGGAAACACATGACTGGAAAAGTGAAGGGCCACTTCCTACCATCTTTCATTATGCAGAGCTGATCAGGGAAGATTAAATCTCACCCTCCTCCACCTGCCCAACCTTCAGAGGTGATCATGAGTTTGCAGGATGACTCCTTGACCATCCTAAAAGACAATCAGACCTCAGTCTACAATTCAGCTCTGCCTGAGATTCAGCTCCACCGAGGGGGAGGAGCCCACCCTTCTGGAGTGAAGGATAAAGAGGGGTGAAGGTGAGGGAACACCATCAACCTGCCTCATATCTCTGATTCATCCTGCACACAGGTCTTCCCATGTCTCCTCTCCTGCTCATGAAGCTCCAGTGATTTCCTTGCCCTGGCATCAAATATAGACTTTTCCGTTTGGCTTTTAAAGCTCTTTACAACCTGACTCCAGCCTTTTCCCTTTGATTCTCTATGATTCAACCCAACTGATCAGTTTTCTATTCCTCACATATGACACTCCATGCCTTTACACTGGCTATCTCCTATGTGTGAAATGCATTTTTTCTTTATCTACACATCTTAGCATCCCTTGTTTTCCTTCAGAGTTTAGCTGAAGTGCCACCTTCTGCATGAGACCTTTCCTTATCCCCCAGATATTTGTGCCCCCTTCCCATTATTTTTAATATAGCTTATATAGGCATATGTATATATGCACATACATATATTGAGAGAGAGAGAGACAGAGACAGACAGTAAGACATAGTGGTTACAGAGCTGGCCTCAAAACCAGAAAGACCATCCTGCCTCTGACACATATTGACTGTGTGACCCTGGGCAAGTAACTTAATTTCTCAGTGTCCTAGACAATTCTCTAAGACTCCACACTGCAGAGGAGGTGGCTACTTGCTTTGCTAGTGAGAGTTTCCTCATCTGATAGTTCCCTAATGCAAATGAAATCCTAGGTCTAGTCCCAGTTCCTATATAAACATATTCTTTCCTCCAGGGAAAGTAACCTCTTGGAGGGCAGGCACTGTTTTATTTTTGTCTTCATATCTCCAGTATACAGTAAGTGCTTAATAAATGCTTGTTGATTGATCGGTGATTGAGTGGCTTTGGTGGCTCCATCCCCACTCCTCCCAACTGGGATCATCTCTCTTAAGCAGAGCAATTTGGAAGCCCTCTGTGTCTCTCTCCATCAGCCCACACCGCTTCAACCACAGCCTTGGATAACGTTGGCCAGACCAACAGTCATCCCAAGCTCTTGCTCACAGCCAAACCGAAAACAACATCTTCGAAGCACTTGTATCTTGGGGCAAACTGAAAGCCAAATGGGGCAGCAGCCAAACAAGAAACAGGAAGGCTGTCGAAAGAACTTTTGCAACTTGTTTTCCATCACAAGCAAAGGACATTGAAGGATGGAGAAATAGGCTCTTGTTCAGCCTGGCTAAGGCAGAAATGAGATACATGTATAACGGAGGAGATTGTCTTTGGAAACTGAGCAAAACGCCTGAATGAGCCCTGAGACCCTGGCCTTGCTTTTCTTGGAACTCGGGATTGGGCTAAAAAGGACTGAACAGAAAGAATTCGTGGCTTCCAAAAAATAGGAGGGAAATGTGTTTATTTAGTTAAATAAAAACTTTGTGAAAAATACAAACTGTTAAATACAAGAGACAATTCTATACAACTCAGTACAATCACAAGTATGTACACCACATTTGCTTCATAGGCACAGATAGACTTGCACCAAGCCTCAGGGATGAGGCAAGTAATGGAAAATGTGACATCTCACAAGTCTGTCGGTCTCAGTAAAGTTTCAGAATTCAAGTGATTCCAGGCAAGGGGCCAAACTTAACTTGGCTTCTTTCAAACTTAAACAGCCCCCTTTGGAGTAAATCTACCCTTTGCATTTTAAGTGACCAAGAGAGTCCTTTTTTTTCCCCTCCCAAACATAAATTTCTCCTATCATTCTGATACAGCAGTGATGATCCAAGTTTTAAGCTGTTAACCCTTGCACAGGGAATGCAGTTGCTGCAGCCTCCATCCCCCATCCCACTCATCCAGTCTCCTTCCTGCTACCCCTTCTTCCTTTTCTCATCCCCCCTCCCCCCTTTGCACACAAGGCAGCTGTAAGAAAGTTTTCTCATTCCCGTTAATTTTTCTTCTTTCTTTATTCTCTGTCTCAAGTATTCTCCCTTTCTTCTAGGCTCTAAGTGCCAGAAAGGATCAGTCACAAAGCTATTTTAACACAAGCATACGTGAAGGCATTTGGGGAGCATTGCCGGATGCCATTCTTTTAAACTTTCAATTCCTTTTGCTTGAGGCGCTGGCAAACTCATCCAAATATCAGCCTCACAGTGTTCTACACACCCCATTCCCGCAGAATCTCAGGACACTTTCCAGACCAAATGAGTTGTCAGCCTCTTAGCTTCCTTCCTGGGAAAACCAAGTTCTCTCCACACCAGGAACCCTGGGTCTCTATCTATTCCTTTATCCACAGAATCCACACCCCCAACCCCAACCTTAACTAACTATGGGAACAATATTTTGTACTCCCCAAAGCATCCCTTACCCCAGGCAGGGAAGTATTTATCGCAGAGCCTTAAAAATCTAAAGAAATCCTCCCCCATGTCTCTGGAGAGTAAGTATCATTATGAAACTCATTTGCCAAATGAGGACGCAGAGGCTTTGGGCCAATGCCCAGGACCACACAGCAAATGAGTGGTAGAACCAGGAACCAGAGGCCACAGGATTTGGCCCCCCCATTCCTGTGCTCTCCGCGTGAGAAGGCCTTTCCTGCTCCTGGCTACGTGATAAAGAGCCACATTTAGAAGGTCCCTATTACGTCTGTCTTGCAAAGAAAGTTGGCTAGAAAAAGGCAAGGGGTGTCTACAATAGTGCTCTGGCCACTGTGGTGACAGCCAGGACAACACACTAAGACATCTGGGTGTTGGGAACAGTTCTCCAGCCATGCCTGCTAGCTGAAGGGGAAATTAAGAATTCCTGGTTGCCCCTCACCTATCTGAAAGAAGCTAATCCCCCAAATCAAAGAAACAGCAAGTGACATCAAAAGGTCAGAGGTTACATGTTAGGACCCAGATGGTAAATTATTTAAATGGTCT
This sequence comes from Phascolarctos cinereus, assembly GCF_003287225.1. Lineage (NCBI taxonomy): Eukaryota > Metazoa > Chordata > Mammalia > Diprotodontia > Phascolarctidae > Phascolarctos > Phascolarctos cinereus. The sequence continues at coordinate 62,561,558 of NW_027556180.1, forward strand.
CAAATGCCTTTAAGTAAAGACAGAGTTCTTACAGTACATGCGATAGATCATCGAGTTCAGGTGATTGATTTTCCACTCAAACTTGGCTTGCCATGCCTTTCATCCTAACCCTCAGAGGCCTTTGCAAGAACTCTGCCCTGGTCTGTGAGCTGATAACAACAGAGACCCAGAAGAGATACTTAACAGTTAATCAGTGATCTAGGAGAACAAAGCTCTAGGAGCATTAGGGCATCAAAAGAAATCCAGCATATTAAGCAAATTCTCTCCACTGTTTCTAGAGGCTGGGTGGAACGAGTACTATATTGGGGGCCAGTCCCAGTTTTTCCACTTACTACTGCTTGATTTTAGGCTAGTCACTTAAGGTTTTCTGGGCCTCAGTTTCCTTTTTTATCAAAAAGGAATTTGGACGGATGACCTCTGAAGTCCCTTCCAGTACTAAAGCTATGATCCTCAACATCGCATAGCACTCTGAGCAAGGGCAGATGATGCAGTAACTATTACAAGCATCCAGAGAAATAACAGAAATGTCACCATACCATGTTCTGAACAGGTACAATTAAAAACCTAGACATGGAATTAAATATACAAACTGTATCTCTTGGCAGGACTTTTTCAATGCCAAGTCCAGGTCACAAGCACATCATTTGACTCCTTGATCCTGCCACCTCAGGTCGAGCCACTGCCCTGGGACCCATGGTCTCTCTAAAGTGGCAGCTGCACTGGAGCAGTGGAATCGGACACTGGGCATATCTCCTTCCTCTGGCTAAGTGTGCTGGCTAACAGGGCCATCTCTGGAGGTCACCTCAGAGTGCTAGGAATTCTGGGGGATGTTCTCCGAAGACCCTCCACTGCTTTCGTGGAGGGGCGTCTCTGAGGTTTCTCCTAGCTCATCATCGGGCACTTCCTCCTGGATGGTGAAATGCACATCGGGTGAAGATGACTCCGAGCTCACACTGCCTGCCTCCATGGAGCAGATGGTGCATGACAGAGCCGGTCCCATGCTCTCCTGAAGCATGTTCAGCATTAGGGGCACCTGGGTTGACCTCAGCCCCGACACAATGGGCAGAGGCTTCATGGCCTCCCCCCAGAGCCTCTCTTCATCCTTGTAGAGGAGAAGCAGGTTGGATTTCTTCTCCCTCCTCTTAGATTTCATGTAGCCCAGCATGATTCCAATCAAGAAGATGCCATAGAAGGACATGACAACCAGGACATAAAAGTACTCGCTACCACTCCCACCCACACTGGTGGAGGTCTGGGGCTCCGGTAGGGAGCTGTATGTTTCAGGTAAGGAAGTGTTAGCAACTGCATCACCCATCTTGGGTATCAAAGTTGAATTTTCACAATCTGGGTCTGAAAGAGAAATCATGCAGGTTAGATTGCCCTAAAACCTCAGAGAATAGAAGGCTAAAAACAAATTTTGCTGCCTTGCACATAGAAAAGGGGTGGGGGAACCCTAGAAAGACATTTTAGTACAATGTATTTCTTTTGAAATTGGAAAAGTCTATCTCAAGAGAATAAAACTTACAGACTTGCAAAATTAATCTTTCTAAGTTAACACTGCTTTGCATATCTTGCCAATGTTTCTTTAGACAAATAAAAAAAAACTACAACAATCATTTATTAGACATGCCCCCTCAAACATTCTTCTATGATAAATAAATACTGCTCACTTACCTAAGAGACAGAGAGGAAAAAATCCAACTGGAATACTTAATTTCTCCTAACACAAAGTCCAACAGAAATCTTCCTCTCCCAGATGCCTGGAGTTCTGAAAGCTTTTTTGCTCCTGCAGCTGGGATATATATTCAAGAAATGTATTGTCACGTGTCCTGGAGGGAAAGTTTACAACAGAGTTGGTCATGTTGGAGTGAACGGATGAACTCAGAAGTATTGCAGTTCAACTCACTGAACTCAACAGCTGTGAAAAGAAAAAGACTTGGGAATCTGCATTTACTTCTTACTTCTGAACTGTGAGCCAAAGTTTTCAGGTGGCAACAAAAATAAAGCAAAGGGGATGGGAGGCAGAGAAAAAGAGAGAAATAGGTTCATTAAAACTGTTACACCAAGAACTGATTTTTATTTAAAAAATCTGCTCTTTGGGAGCATTTCACCAGGTGGTTTTCCCTCCACCTCCCCTTCTCATACTATGCTGTAGATCATAATACATGGCCTCTAAGATAAAGTTCATTCTTGGGAAATAATCACTTACATGCTATGTGAGAGGGATTATAGTCATCTAAATACAACCTAAGTGTGGCTTGGAGTCAGCAAGATTCAAGTTTGCCTCTGACACCTGCTAGGCACATGACCCTAGATAAGTCACTTAGATTTTTGCAGTCTCAAATTTCTATCAAATAGGAGCGTCATTGGTCTTCCTCAAGAAAGGACCAATAACAATAACAACTGTGATAAGTCTTGCGATACCTCCTTCATAGGGCTGTGAAAGGTAAAGAACTTTGCCATCTGTCCAGCCCTGATAAATGTGAGTTACCACAGCTAGTTAGTGACTCAAATCCAGGTGTTTCCCAATTCCCAGGCCAGTGTTCTTTCCACCACCCCTCTCTGCCAAAACTCCTCTCACAAGAGTGATGACACATGAAGGTTTGCAAAGTACCTTCAAAAATATCCTGTTTGATCCTCACAACGACTCTGGGAGGTAGACGTTACTATTATTCCTATTTTACATATAAGGAGGCTTAGAGAAAGTAAGTGACTTGCCCAGGGTCACAATCTAGAAAAAGTTAGTGGTAGAATTTGAATTCAAGCCTTCATGACTTCAAGTACAGTATATCCACTATGGCAGACTACCAATAATCCAGTCTATGATCTAACTGAAGAACTGAAGTGCTTACTTGGCCGTGGATATAGTGGAAAGAACACTATACTGAGAGCCTGGAAACTTGGCTTCTAGTGCTGGTTCTGTTACTGTCTAGCTGGGTAGTCTTGGGGAAGCCACTCAGCTTCTCTGAAACGGAAAGTGGAAAAGGCGCTGGACATGGAGTCAAAGACTTACATCCTTCTCACTCTCTCTGTGACTTTGGGCCAGTTAATTAATGTCTCTAGGCCACAATTTTCTCATCTATAAAACGAGGTTACTAGACAAATTGACCTCTGGGGTCCCTTCCCATTCTCAGTCTATGCTCCTATGATCTTACTTTCCCAATCTGAAAAATGAAAGACTTTCACTAGGTTGATCCTAAATGGAAAAGTTTATGATTTAAGACTTCTCATATTATGTTCTCCATTTCACCAGGTGCTTTTTACCCTGCCTCCCATTCTTATATTGTGCCAAAATAAATCTAAATTCTTAGAAGGACCTGTGATTTCACCAATATAGATGCTTCCTCCAGTGGTACAGAGAACAAGCCATCCACATCTACTCATCCCATATGACTCTCACTCATGTCCTCCTATGACTCTTCTACAAGAAGAGATCGCTTGACATCGAACACGAATCGAACTCCTCTTTGCAGATAAGGAGACTGAGTTTGTCATATCTTTCTCATGGGAATGATTAGGTTCTCAGTTGAACTAAAATCCTATATTAAGGAAGATCATTGAGGTTAGGTTATACCGGAGGTATATCCCACGCTTACCTGCCCCTCCCAAGCCTTAAAGAGTGCCAGATTGAAGTCAGAAGACATCAATTCAAAGCCTGCCTCTGCCATTTACTTCCTGTGTTATCTTGGGTAAGTTACTTAACTTCTCTGGGACTCAATTTCCTCATCTATAAAGTGGGGGACTTGGATTGGATGACCTGTAAGGGGCCTTTCAGCTATACATCTGTGATCCGATACTCCTTTGTTAGCCACTGGGGCAAAGGAGGGAAGATGGCATTCTGGATGGGCATGACCTAGCAGAGTTGTTACTCCCACTCTAGGCCTCAGGGACCACAGACAAATACAAAGGGAAATTGACAGTCTTTGATCGGAAGATTCAGGACCTTTTCTTCCATCCTAGCTGGAAGATTTTTTTTAAAAAAGTCCCAGAGAGGACAGGAAAATTTTGATGAAAAGCCTTAAGGTAGACAGATCTATTTAGAGGTATAGTCAATTCTTAATTGATGGAAGATTAGCCAGAGAAGATCTTACTGTCTTACTCTTATGTTACAGTATTTAACTCTGCTTAACTATGAATTTTTTCCTACCCAACTAGAACATTTCTTTGAGAGGCAGCAGTAATTAGAAAGCTGGCCTTGGAAAAGACCTGGGTTCAAATTCAGCCTCTGACCCTTATTTGCTGTGTAACTCTGGGCAAGTCTTGGAAGCTCTCCATGCTCTGGGCAACTTCCTAAGACTATGAGTTACAGAGAAGGTGCCAGTCTGCTTTGTGAGAGGGAGTTCTTCACTGGGAAGCTCCTTACACCAATGACACCAGAGGTCTTTCCCCACCCTACCCCCCAAAAAGTAGGACATGTGCTTAATCTAGCCCAACAGGAGTAGGAAGGGGTAGCACTTAAAACCAAAACCATTCCCCCCCCAACCCTGGACACATTCTGGAAGATAATGCAGAGCACTTTACATGACAGCAAGAAAACTGCTAAGCAGAATGGATGAGTGTTGATTAGGGAATGGCTGGACAAATGGTATGTAAATATAACAGAATACTATAGTACCATAAGAAACAACAGATAAGGTCCTGTGAACCAGAATTAAAGCTCTTTCTCCTTAGAGTTATCAAAGTCTTTCAAACATGGTCTCATTTCTTCTTCACCAAATTAAAAGCATAGGAAGAGGTATCTCCTTCCTCCAAAACTTTTCAATCAAAAAGTTATGTTTCCATTTCTCTTACCTTTATTTCTTTCTTGCCACCTTCAGTCAGGAAGTCAGTCATTTCTGATGTCTAATCTTTACATTTCCTGATACATTTTTTGTTTCTACACATTTACCTCATCCCAAATATCTGGGTTTGAATTATGCACTAGTTGGGAAATGCCAGAGCAGAGGCTCAACTTGCAAAAGCAGTAGAATGGATAAGTAGTCCAGAAAAGCTTTAGGAAGTACAGAGGAAGGGATGGAACTGAAGAAATCACTGGAATACATAGGAATGGTTCCTGTTCCAGTGTCAGAGCAAATGGAGGACACCATAATAATGTTGGAGAGATTGGATGCCCAAGGTAGTTGTGGTAATGGCATCAGAGAGGCACAGTGGAACAAGCAGGGGTACTGAAGTCAGAGGACATGGCTTTGACTCTCAGCTCTATCACTTATTGTTCATTACTATTGCAAACTTAAGCAAGTCGCTTAAATTCACTGGCCTCCATTTTCTCATCTATAAAATTAAGGGGTCAGATTAAGTAAAAGTCCCTTCCAACTGAAAGCTTATGGTCCTATGAAAGGAAGAGTATATAATAAGTTCAGTTCATTTAATTTCGCCCCAGGAATAAAAATTTCTGGTTGCAACTCTGAGTCATGGCCTAGGGGAAATTTAGACAAATAGGTTTAGAGGTGGGGGAGAGTTTACTTTAGTCTGTGCCTTTGTATCGGGATGTACTAGCATGGTGTGGAAAGCAGGGGGAAAGTTGAGCAGTGAGGCAGGATGGAACATTGGGATTGTTTTCCACATCTCCTGAGTAGTCTGTACAATGAACTTTGTCTTGGGGGATGGGGGAGGGAGGTTTCCTGGAAGATCAGACACTTTTACATTTAAACAGAAACATTAATTGCAAAACAGAAGTTATTCCTGGATAATGTACTTTTTCATATGTCTGGAGGCTGACTCCATCCTACTTTTGCTTGCTCTTGAAACTGTCAAAAGTTAATAGTCATATCCTTCTTCCCTACTTTTTATACTGGTAGCCCTATGTCTAATACATTTTCAAATGAATTTTCCCTCTGCATATTCCTGGAACACAACTTTCTCTATTGCCTGCAGTACTTTCATTTCCTGTCATCTTCACCGTTTTTCCCCAGGGAGCCTGGCCATACATCTCTGAAATTATAATATTGTGTTCTCTGACTAAACCAAGATCGTGCTGGAATGAAGAGAAAGTAGTGGGTCTCATCAGTTAGAACGTAAAGCTGGGGGTCAACATAGCTGACTGGGCTTGACCCTAGCCGGACCAAATTCAACATTGGATGAGTCACTTAACTTTCTTGTACTTCAGTCCTCGTCTACTAAGATAATATATATAAAGCTTTTCGCAAGTCTAAAAGTGTTATGTAAATGTTAGCTGTCATCATTCTTATTAATATGAACATCATTCTTAGTACCTTTCAAGAAGGACAGAGATTCCAGGGCACCATGGAGTGGGAAAATAAGGCAATGCTCTGCAGGACTGCTGACTTTGCCTTTTACTGGTAAAACTGTTTTAATTGTGGAAATTTTTTTCTCAATAGTTGTGCCTGCTGAGTGTTTGACTCTTGCTGGGATCAAGCATTTATCATATCCTGAATCCCTATCTGGGTGTATTGTAGCATTCCTCAGATGTAAATGAGCAGTGTTCTGTACTCTGAGGGTGCTGAACAAATGCACTGGGACCTCATTGCAACACTCTTTATGGTACAGCAGGATTTGGTGTACAGAATATCCTTCTTGGACACCATTCCAAGAGGTTTGTTACTGGAGCACCAAAAAAAAAAAAGCGCCACTTCATAAAATTATCCTCAGTATTAGAGCTGGGATCCAGGGTGGTTGTTACTTCTTTCCCAAGTCATATATTAACTTCCTACTGTGTGCAAGGCACTGCCCAAAGTCCCACAGGGAATATAAAGAAACTGAAAATGTGATCTTTGATTCTCCTGTGGGAGAGACAAGACAGATGTCTTAATGTGTATTGTACATCTGGATTCACTCCAAAAGTACATTGTATAATGGAGCAGTAAATAATAAGTTCTGCACTTGGAGTCAGGATAATTTGGGTTCAGATTCCATCTCTTACACTTTCCCAAATGTGTGTCTGTGGATTACTAGCCACTTAGCTTTACTGAGACTCACTTTCCTTATCTGCAAAATGGACATAATAATAACTCATAGACACTTTAAGAGGTTAAGCTGGCTTAAACTAGATGTCCCCAAGCACTTTGAAGACATTGAAGTGCTATAGAAATGTCAGCTACTGTCATTATTATTACTTCATTTTGTAAAAATGCTTGCCAATATAGCCCAAATTTTCCCTCTCGAGTAGAGGATTATTGAGAGCATGATAAAAGCTAAACCCCCATTTCCCTGTAGTCTGTCATGCCAAAGCATAGCAAAGGTAGCTTTTTTTTTTATGAAGGATGGTTCAGTAAGCCCTCCTTTTTCACGTCTCTTTTCTAGAAGAGTTGTATGCGTGTAAAAAGTTGTATGCATATCACTTAGCCCTAGATATTACTCTGGAGGTAGACTCAGTTATACAGAGTAGAAAGTAGGAATCATCCCTTGTCCTGGGAATGGATTTGGGTGGCAGCATGTTCATTCCCTGGCCTTATTCATCTTTGGCAAGAGAAGGAAATAGGATATAGAAAATGTGCCTTGAAAAGTCTATACTTCACCACACTGACCCTGGCTTTGGTAAGCAAATGGACAGAGAAGCTCACTGAATCTAAGCTCTGTGTATGATTTGCCTTTTAAATGAAAGGAAGAAAGAAAGGAAACAAATGTTTATTAAGCAGCTGCTATGTGCCAGGTACTGTGATAAGCACTTTTATAAATATTATTTCATTGTAACCTCACAACAACCTTGGGAGGTAGGTGCTATTTTGATCCCCATGTTACGGTTGAGGAAACTGAGGCAGACAGAGGTTAAGTGACTTGCCCAGGGTCACATAGCTAGTAGGTGTCTAAATCTGGATTTGAACTCAGATCTTCCTGACTCTGGGCCCAGCTCTATCGTCTGCCTATATAGGTGCCATGGGCAGCTGGGATCTTCAAAATGACCAGCCGTCAGAGGTAATAATACGTTCAGATTAGCCAGGACTCTGGGAAGAAAAGTAAGGGTTCTGTCAGATCCTTCCAGGGGCCCAAATCTGGGCCAGCACAGAGTTCAGGGCAAAATCTTCATTTTGGGTAAAGCAAAAATAACTTTTATTTGTTTTTTTTTTAATTTTCCCCATTCTCCTTAACCAATATGGAAACAGAATATCATATAAGACATTATCAAAAGTTCCTTGAGGAGAGAGAAGCAGCTCAGTGGTTATCTGAAGACAGAATTCCCAAATATAAGATGGTTTCAGTGAAACTGAATGAAGCATTTTCTATTTCTCATTCTTTATTGTATTCTAAATTGCAGAACATGAGACAGAATGGTGTACTAGTAATTGGCACCGGAAATGGGGAACTGGCTGTGTGACAATATCCAAGTCATTTGGTGTCCTATGCAAGCCTAAATTACAGATGAATTGTTGAGTCAGAATAGGGAGTCTCTGTACCAGGAGTTCCCCACACTAATGAAACCACAGTTATAGCTCTATTGGTCCAAAATCAGTGAGTAGTATAGTTATTTGGGTTTTTTTAAAAAACATACTTTATGTTCTCTACCAGATTGTAAGCTCCAAAAAGTCAGGGGCTCTTTTTATTTTCCCCCAGTACCTAGGAAAGTTATCTTACAAGTTCATTTCAATCCAACAAATATTTATTAACCTTAACGATGTACAAGGCAACATTTCAATGACTGAGAATACAAAGATGAAAGACAATTGAATCCTTTAGCTGTTCGTTGATATACTAAAGTGTTTATTATCTAGAGGCAAATAGAGGGGCAGCTAGGTGTTGCAGTGGATAGAGCACCAGCCCTGGATTCAGGAGGACCTGAGTTCAAATCCGGCCTCAGATACATAACACTTACTAGCTGTGTGATTCCCAGGCAAGTCACTTAACCCCATTGCCTAGGCAAAAAAAAAAAAAGAGGCAAATAGGTGACTGGGCCTGGAGGCAGGAAGACCTGAGCTCAAATTTGGCCTTAGATAACTTTCTAGCTGTGTGACCCCTGGGCAAGTCATATCTTTATTTGCTTCACTTTGCTCATCTGCAAAAGAGGGGTGATGATAGCACCTAGTTTGCAGGTTGCTGTAAAGATCCAATGAAATAGTAATTGTAAAGTTCTTAGCACAATGCCTGGTATATAGTGAGTACTATATAAAAGTTAGCTATTAGTAGTCACAGTAGAGGTAGCTAGGTTTGAATGCAAATAATTTCATCTGTTGAATGACTCATAATAACTCATATTTATATAGCATTTTATAATTACAAATCACTCCACTCAACAACCCTGTAAGATAAGCAGTGTAAGCATAATTATTCCCAATTATTCCCAGCTCACCAACAAAGATCAGAAAAGTTAAGTGACCTGATTGAATGATACAGCTTATAAGTAACAAGTCTCTGCTTGTTCCAGATTTTATGACTTGAAGCTCTATTTACTGTTTACTACCGTCCCCAGGCTGACTGAATGAATGAGATCAAAGTTCCAGAAATCTCAAAAGTGCCAGGGAAGGAAGGAAAGAAAGAAGGAAAAAAGAAAGAAGGGAAGGAGAAAAGAAAAAGGAAAGGAGGAAGGAAGGAAGGAAGGAAGGAAGGAAGGAAGGAAGGAAGGAAGGAAGGAAGGAAGGAAGGAAGGAAGGAAGGGGAGGGAGGAAGGAAAGGAGGAAGGAAGGAAGGGAGGAAGGAAGGGAGGAAGGAAGGGAGGAAGGGAGGGAAGAAGGGAGGGAGGGAGGGAGGGAGGAAGGAAGGAAGGAAGGAAGGAAGGAAGGAAGGAAGGAAGGGAGGAAGGGAGGGAAGAAGGGAGGGAGGGAGGGAGGAAGGAAGGAAGGAAGGAAGGAAGGAAGGAAGGAAGGAAGGAAGGAAGGAAGGAAGAAAGGAAGGGAGGAAGGGAGGAAGGAAGGAAGGAAGGAAGGGAGGGAGGGAGGGAGGGAGGGAGGGAGGGAGGGAGGGAGGGAAGGAGGGAGGAAGGAAGAAAGGAGGGAGGGAGGAAAGAAGGATAAATTATATGGACAAGAACATAATCAACTGACAAATTTACTATCTTTTAAACTAAAACATATTTCTTAAAACTGTAGAATCTAAAAAAGTCCTGGGAATAGAGAGTGGAGACTAATAACAAACATTAGTTTCATATAATTGAGGCTCCATGCTGATAGGAAGAGAGCAAAGGTCATTACATTATCTGATTCTGCCTCTGTGGTTGACATAATACTGGCTTACTCATCAAATGGAAGCAAACTTTTAAAACATCTTTGGTGACTCAAAAGAATAAAATCTCAGATATGGAACTGCCCCCCTCCTCTCGTCCCTAGACCATAATCACAATTCTCCTTAAAAGCTGCTGTAGCTTTCATTCAGCAATCCACTCATAACTGTAACATCGAGTCTGATGCTCCTAGAGATTCCACCTGTAGCCTTTTTTGTGACTTAGAGAGGCCGCTCAAAACCATGAACTCCCACCCAAAGTTTGTCCATCTTCTAAGGCCATTCTGCAAGGATGGTGTGTTTTCAGTTCTGTGAAGGCATTGATTCTTTTTTGTGGATTCTCCTGACTTTAGCACAGATTGAAACTCACCTATGCCCTCTTATATAGAAGTAGATGACTGGTATAGTGGATATACCACTGGGCCTAGAGTCAAGAAGACCTGAGTTTAAATATACTTTCAGCTATTACTTGCTGTGTGACCCTAGGCAAAGCACTTAACCTTTGTTTGCCTCAGTTTCCTCAACTGTAAAATGGGGATAATAATAGCACCTACCTCCCAGGGTTGTAAAGATCAAACAAGATAATTAATTGTAAAGTGCTTAACATAATGCCTGGCACATAGCAGGCCCTTAATAAATATTTAATTCCTTCCTCTTATTTGTTTCTTATCTATATCTTTCTAGCAATCTTACATAGAAATTGCACCATGCATGGTCTTTTTCCAGTTCACTTAACACTTTGTGGATACCAGTGCAGCATTTGGCCTGTTACCTCTCACTCATTCCGTGAGTCATCTAACTTCTTTTTTCCTCTTTTTAATTTTTAAAACTTTTTTGTTTAACTTGTCCAACTTTTTCCTTTTATAAATGTCTTTGATACTGTCTTTTATACCATTTTATCCCATTGATGCAGATCACTGTAGTTTCCTCTTTGTACTCATTATGGGTCTTTCCATGTTTTCAATAATAAGAAAAAAATCTCCAATTCAATTGAAACTCAAATTATTCTAGCCCTCTGTTTTGGATGCGGAATTGAAGAGATAAGGCCAATTGATCGCTCATTTGTTTGGGAGTGGGTAATGGAAAAGCAGTGTTTTATTCAACTTGTCAGGTGACTCTCATCCAGTCTTCCTCACTTTAGATTTGACTCTGCTTAGGTACCTCAATCCTTTCTTTACCTCTCTGGGTTATCATCTCCAGGAAAAGAAATCTCCCAGTCTCCCCAGTAGGCCCACTGGCATATCTGAACACCCACTGTCAGTTTAGAGTTACAAAGGTGATCCCAAGCACCCTTAATTAGTTGACTTTGGCCAGCCATGACCAAAGCCATGGCCAGCCATGACTGGACATGAAGGAAGCCTGTGTAATGGACAGCCAACAGAAGGAAATAAATGCTAAGCAATCCCTGAATATAAAGACCTACCCAGGAGTAGCTGGGAAGAAGTATACTTTGCAAACAATGTGTGCATAATAAATACAAGTTGAGGCTCATAATCACAATAATAGTTAACATTTACATGGAGTTTTAAGGTTTACAAAGTGCTTTGCATACATACATGTCGTCTGACCCTGATAACTCTGTAAGGAAGGTACTAAAGTATTACCATCTCCATTTATAAATAGGTAATTCAGCAAAACAAATATTAATTAAGCACAGTGTTGGGGTGGTAGTGGAGAGGCATCTTCTCCCCATCTCTTCCTTCTTTGGTCCCTCCCCTGAGACAGAACCCAAGCAGCACAATGCAATGGCTACCCACACTCTTTCCTTATCTTCCCCTCTAGCCCTCTTCCTGGCCTGGGTACCCAGAACCTGTCCAGGCTGCTTGATTACTCTCACAACTTAGATAAGATGGGAGTCATCAATTGTACTCCTTCTGGTGAGATGGAGGACCACCCGGCCCTACCATCTGTCCTGGTAACTTCCCCCAAAGGCTCTTTAAACCTTCCCTACACCATGAAGCCAGCATGACCTAGTGAATAGAGTGCTGTGTCTGAAGCCAGAAAGACTCATCTTCCTAAGTTCAAATCTGGCCTCAGACACCTAGTAGTAGTATGACCCTGGGCAAGTCATTAACCCTGTTACCTCAGTTCCTCATTCGTAAAATAAGCTAGAGAAGGAAATGGCAAAACACTCCAGTATCTCATCCAAGAAAACCCCAAATGGGGTTACAAAGAGTCAAACACAACTGAACAATGACACAGCAACAAAAACATCCTGAAGATCCCTGGCACTATCATCCGACCTACTGATGTAACTGAAGAACCCTGGGCCTTACCCTTCGCCCTTTGGCTGGCTGCCTTAGTACTTCTAGATCTTTCCATCTGCCATCCAGCTGAACTTTCTTTTATATATTGCCACCCCTAATTAGACCTCCTTGAAGGCAGAAATTATTTTGTTTTTTCATTTCATATCCTCAGCACTTAATATAGTCCTTAATACATAGTAAATGCTTAATGAATGCTTTTTATATTCATTCATTTAAGCACCTACTACGTCAAACACTGCACTGGGCAGGCACTAGGGATTAAAAAACAAACAAAAAGAAATCATTCCTTGGGCCTTGACTTGGACAGGAATTGGCACCAGATCTGATTTTTGAAGGAAACTAGCAGTTCTGAGAGATGGAGGTGAGGAGGCAGTCTGTCCCAGGGATGAGAAATAGCCTTTGCAAAGTCATGGAGTCAAGCTCAGGGAGTAGGTAATGAGAGAGTTTCACTGGATGTAAAGCAGAGTAACGTGAAATAAGCCCAGAAGGTTGATAGGAAGCAGAATTGTGGAAGGCTTTAAATGCCAAGCTGATCAGCCTGAATTTTATTTAGAGGCAATAGGAAGCCCCTGAAAATGTTTGATTGCAGTATTAGTATCATCAGACTTCAGTCTTAGGAATATTACTTTGGCAGCAGCGTGAACAAAAATAGGGGAGGGCATGAGAAAGGATTCTAGTTGGGAAGCCCATGATTTCATCTACATAAAAGCTATCTCCTCACAGGTAGATCACTGCTGCCTCTCCAATTTAGTAGATGGTCTTCATGATTTGCTGTGGACCAAAAAAAAAAAATAAGTATGACCTGAGACTTTTTGTACTTAGACTAATTTTCATTCAACAGACACATGACCCACTCTGAAAACCAAAGCCTTTCCATAATTAGCAAAGCCTTCAACAGCCTAAAGTCACTTTTATGACACAATGGCACATTCATTACTGTAGTACTTTACTGGAGGGATTCTCCTATTCATGACTTATGTAAGAAATACAGCATTTTAGTTGTGACAAGATAGAAGGCGGGGCAGCTAGGTGGTGCAGTAGATAGAGCACGGGCCCTGAAGTTAGGGGGACCTGAGTTCAAATCCGGCCTCAGACCAAACACTTGACACTTACTAGCTGTGTGACCCTGGGCAAATCACTTAACCCCAATTGCCTAAAAATGAAAAAAAAAAAAGAAGAAGATGGAAGGCAAAGGTCACAAGCTTTATTAGGTTCAGTCAGCATTTTTCAGTCTTGCTCCTAAGTAAATTTGCATGCTGGTAACCAGAGCTACTGGGGTGGAGGTGATGTAGGGGTTGACTAGAGTCTCTTCACACCCTTTCTACCTAGTGCCTCTGCAGTTTTGCTAAATAGAGTCTCCAGGAAGGGTTAAAGAGGGTCTGGTCTAGTGATTCAGGGGCATGATAGGAATTAAAATGAATTGCAGAACATAATTCAAGTAAAATTTTAGTTTGAGTTGAAGCAAGGGTATTCAAAAGATAGATTTTTAAATGACTAAAAGCTTCTCTAGCTAGCTAACTAGGTACAAATGGCTAGGATTTCACATTGGTAAACATATAGATAGATAATAGATAGATAGATAGATAGATAGATAGATAGATAGATAGATAGATAGATAGAAAGATGGATGATAGATACATACATACATATATACTTACATAGATGGATACATAGATACATACATACATACATACACAGATGGATATATAGATACATACTTACATAGATGGATACAGAAAAAAAAGATATATACATATATACATACCTAGATGGATGCATAGATACATACATACATAGATCGATACATAAATAGATGATTGATAGATAGATAGATAGAAAGATGGATGATAGACAGACACAGACATACATATATACTTACATAGATGGATACATAGATACATACATACATACATACATACACAGATGGATATATAGATACATACTTACATAGATGGATACACAAAAAAAAAGATAGATACATATATATATATACCTAGATGGATGCATAGATACATACATACATAGATTGATACATAAATAGATGATAGATAGATAGATAGATAGATAGATAGATAGATAGATAGATAGATAAATAGATAGTTGTATAAGTATAGGTATATATATCTCCCCTGGAGTATGAGTTAAAGAGCTGTAAAACATCCTTACCCTCACTACAGAGAAGAAGATATCACAAATTGAAGACCAACTGTTTGCAGCAAAGAACATTAGCTCAGGGAAGGAACCTTATCACAGTTGAAAATGGCAACACAGAACACCAGCAGCAGCTCCTCAGATGCAGCAGAGAACAACTCAGCAGAAACACCCAACTGAGAGTAATATGACGAATCACCAGAGGACCCTGGCAACTCCATAGCTTCAGAAGTGTGAGTTACCCACGGGTCATACATATTCTCTGTCCTCATGTATTCCTTGTACACATGCCAGCCTATCCCAGGGATGGGAAACAGCCTTTGCAAACATGTGGAGCTCAAGCTTGGGGAGTAGGTAATTGGAGGGTTTGGTTAGATGTAAAGTAGAGTAATATGAAATAAGGCTAGACGGTTGGTTGAAGTCAGAATTGTAGTACAAAATGTAGTACAAAGTAGTACATGTTCCTTGTATTTCCATGTTTTCCCTGTATATATGGTCAACTGTGCAAGGATGTAATCACGTATCTTCTTGTTATATTGTGTTATGCTGTTTAATGAAGTGTCTTTTGCTTTGAGCTTAATGGGCCCTCTTGGTTTGCCTAGTAAAAGTCATTATTATACTGATGTGGGCTTATGAGCTATGGTTGTAAGTGGGTGGTGCCCGACAGAAATTCAGTAGTAGTTTTCTGGGAAAACACATGCGAGAGGAATGCCAGGTGCTATGTGATAAATGGTCCCAGAGGTTAGTCAGCCCATGCTTCAATATTTACAGTAACACAGTGTTCACAAGGCAATTCCCATGATTAGGAAGTTCTTCCTTATAATGAATAGGTTGAGTCTATCTTTAACCCCCACCAACTGAACTGGACCTAATGCTGCCTCCTGGAGCTGCCTAGAATAAAAATTCAATTCCTTTGCTTACCTAACAGCCCTTCAAATATAGGATGTCTCTGACATCTCAGTGCAGAATTCTGGAACTCCCTACATATTAATACATATTATCTTATGTCAAATGAGATTATGTATCTATAGTTATAACAATAAGAAGATATGTAAATGTGAGCCATTATTATTTGAAGCAGTGATCATGCCCCCTCAAAAAATCTCCTTTTCCTATCCCAAAATGCCTTAAGTCAAAGCAAAATTCTAACCCAGTAACTAGAAATTATTTTTCCTTCTTTTTCCCTAGTTTGTGTTTGAAGACAACAATTCAAGCTCATTTCTGGTTTGAGAAAAGAAAAAGAGTTGGGTCTGGCTAACATATACATACACATCACTAATATAAATGTACTGTGTATATATACCCATATCTACTATGTACATATATATGATATATTACATATTTTATGTGTGTGTGTGTGTGTATATATGTATATATATATACATATATATATACATATATATATATGTATATATATATGTATACATATATATATATACACACACACACACACTCTTCCTGGTATTTTAGATTCCTTTTTTGAAAAGACTAAGAATTTGACTGTGCAGTTTTAAACAAGGCCTAAAATGAAGATACCCTGGGAGGGGTGACATAAGGATTCAAGGTCACACTTTGGTTCTTCTTTTTTAGGGAAAATAGAAGAGGAAGAAGAAGGAACAAAAACATTGGATGGGGGGAAGGGCGAGTTGTCAGTAAAGAGATTGAAAGTGTATGGAAAAGGGAGCTTGGAGACACTAAAGGCAAATTTCATCATTTGTCCTGAGGCCAGTTCTGCAGGTTAGTCAGCATTCCACAGCTATATAGTATCATCTGACCTCATGAAAGGTTCTCTTGGAAATATCACTGAGAAATTCTGAGTGGGAGGAGGAGCTTGAAGGAGCAAGGAACCTGTACTTTACACCCTGCTGTTACAGTAAAATGTTGAGATAATGAGGGTTCAATAGTAGGAAAGGGGGGGTGATTATGTAGCTGTAGCTGTATTACGGATGTTTCCCTTCCAGAATGTGCCAGAGCTTAGAGTATGGCTAAATGTGTCTGGGGTCTCTGTGGGGACAAAAGGGGTTCATCAGAATGTTGGGGTGTTTGCCTCTCTGGTAGACACAAGTTCAGTTTCCTTGCAGTGGGAGTCCAAAGCATGGGGTGGTACTAAGTCTGTATGACCTCAAGGAAAGTGGAATGAGAATCATATGGATTAAGATCATGATATAATCTACATCGAAGTGGTAAGCAAAGTTATGGAAGAGAGTTTGTGTCAAGAGAGTGCTGAATGAAAGGAGATGTGGTAACTGAGGCTTCCTGAAATAGTGGGAAAAGTCGTCATCAATCAAGACAGCCCATCCCAGGGCAGAAGTTCCCCCATGGTTACAAAGCAGTGGGTAAGTCTATAAAAGAGAAGTTCAGGAAGTGGGGAGAGAAAGAAAATTATATCTGGGCAAATAACCCTTCAGATTAGACCCTGAATACATGAACTGAGGAGCTTAGGTTCCATGTTAGTTTCAGATCTTTTACTGAAAATTGCTGTAAAAGGGAGAGGGGGAAGGGGGTTATGCCAAGGATTTATGTGGATATAGAATGACAGAGAGGGAGGTGTGAAGATAAACACTTCAAAAATTACCTGCTGGCAACCCTGCCTCTCATGAGCCCATGTAGACAGACACAGAAAATGCATTTAGTTTGCAGTTGTTTGTATTGTGTGGTTTCACAGAATAGCCTTAATGGCTTAGAAGGGCTTCTTATTATCTGTTAGTGCACTAGAAAATGTTTCCAGCATTTCCCACAATGCTTGAGGCTGACAGAGCCTTACTTACTGGGAGAGATTTTCTCAACTATGTTTTCCCAAGCTCCTGTGTATAAACTCATGGCATGGTGAGTGTACTACAAGTCAGGAGGTTTCTAAAAAAAAATAAAGTCAAGTAATGAGGGGACATGAGCGGACCTAGCTAATAGTAGCACAGAGTGGAGAGGCAAGATGATCATGTGGAATGGTATAGCCATGTGTCTCTAAAGCCTGGCATCATCGGTACAGCATGATAATTCTGAGGATGATATGAGAGCTTTTAGCTATTCTCAATTCTGCATCAAGGGTCTCCCAGGAAAGTCTCCAGGTGGCAGAAGGCCGTGTACTGTTGGCCACTGGGAATGTAAATTGCAAAATGATACAGCATTCTAATTATGCAAGAGAGCCAGAGGAATTAAAAGGGAATCAGATTATTGTACCATGGAGGTGTAGGAGATGGCACTCCTTTGTGTATGCATGCAAAAACCGCCTGTTTAATTCTCTTCTGGGCTATTTATGCTTTTTATGTCTTAATTAAATGCTTTTACTACTAGATTTATGTCTGTAGTATGGTCTAGTACTGAAGTGAAAGTCCTATGAACTGGGCCATGAATTTCATAAATTATTACCCCAAAACAGCTACACTTGAGTTACATGAGTGAAAAATAGAAGGGCCAGAGGATACTCAAAAGCCAAGTTCTCTATTTTAAAGTCCATAGTCAAAGAGAAAGGGAGAAGCTCTAAAAATGAACATATGAAATCCTAAGAATTATTTGTTGAAAAAGGAAAAGGAAAAATTCAGTCTAGAATGTACCTACCATTAATCTGACATTTTACTGCAGGTACAACCTTTGCCTAGACCAATTCATTCTTGTCATGTACAGTAACACATTCTATGTCTCAAATCTCATTACACTCAGACGTAGATGTTATCTTATTTGTCAACAGATGCTCTAGGTGACTCCAAATTTCATATATTCCTCCATTCTTAGTCTTCATTTCATTCCATTTTTTGATTCAACAACAACCCAAAAGCACATAATTACAAATGAATGCACTTGAAGTCATGCAGAAGATGGAGTAGAGTGTTTTAGAGGAAATGCTGTTTGCTAAGCTCAAAATAAAAGAAGCAAGAGGCCAGTCTCAACAGTCTCAGTATCAGCCCACATTATTGGCAAGGATGTTTTCAACAAGTCTTATGAGCCTAGTACCTTTGCAATAATTCCCTTACAAAAATAAATATACTAAGAGGACAGGAAATTAATCATTGGAGAAACTGGATCCCAAAGACTCTACAATGAAAGGAATAATGAAAAGCAAGCTTTTGTTCCATGTAATTTAATTTTAAGCAGAGACAATGAAAGATTTTCAAGTTTTCAAATAAAAGTGGTCCTCCCATATGAGACAGATGATCTTTAACTCTCTCCTACTATCTATTTGTCCTTAATATTAAGGACATGGAATAAAAATCCTACATCTTCTAAATTCAAATGTTTGAAAATACAACCAACATTCATGCAACTAAGGAAGGCAATCATCCAATTTCCCCATCTTTACTAATTAGGTGCTCAGAACCCTTTCATATATTTACTTTCCTGGAAAAAAATTATAATAACACACAATAACGGGACGTGCTCATTTCAATGTTCATAGCAACAAAAAAAAAAACCTAAAACCAGCTAGAAACTATGAAACAGCAAGAAAAATAACATTATACCAAGAGATTAGTAGCAGCTATCTGGATCCGCAAAAGACAAAAGAGAGTTTTATACCATTAATTATACCAATTTGGAAGTATTACACAGTCCCATAACCCTCAAACTGTATCATTTACTTCAATTTTTACTTCCTACTTGGACCAGATGAAAACCTTGTCACCAAATCAACTGTTTTGCTCATAATTACTCAGAATTGGTTGGTTAGCTATATTCCATACAAGAGCCAAAGGCTGGTTCTTATAACTTTAGTTTTTGTATCTTATTAATTTGCCCCACTGAACCCTTCCTCATAACAAAGAAAAACATTTAAGCAAAATCAAGTGAGATAGTGAATATGTCAAACAATGCATAACTCTTCCTAGGTCCAAAAGCCCCACCTCATTATTGAAAGGAAGACACATTTCCTTATCAGTTCTCCAAAACCAAGATTGTTCATTATAATTCATTAGTATGTCTGTTTTTTTAATTTTTATTGTTATTTATACTATTGTTGCAAGCCTTTCTAAGTCCTCTCAACCCCTTGCCCCTAAAATCTTCCCCTCTCATATTGACTTATATGTACTCTCTATGTATCTTGTATGTGACTTTACTTGTTGTCTCTCTCATTAGAATGCAAACTCCCAGAGGGTAAGGTCTATTTTTTGCCTTTATTTGAATCCCCAAGGCTTAGCACAGTGTTTGACACATAGCAGATATTAATAAATACCTGTTGACTGATTGATTTGGTCTCTTGGTACTGTTTTTTTTTCCATAGCACCACATTGTATGTCTCCCCACATTTCTCCAAAATCCTCATATGGTCATTTTTTATTATGTGGTACTGTACATTTTCTTCTATTTTTTTTAGGCTTTGACTTTGTTTTAATATTTCCTATTGTCTCATGATGTCATTAATTTCTATTTGGTCTTTCCAATTTTTAGGAATTTTGTTGCTTGAATAAGATTTTGTACTTCTATACCAAACTATTCATTTTCTTTCCAATTCTTTCTTCCACAGATCTTATTTTTTCCATTTTTTTGTCTTCAGTGCTTTCATTTCATCTAGATAATTATTTTAATTTTTTGTTTTAACTCTTACACCATCTCTTTCAGGAATTCTAGTTGAACTCATGTTCACCTTGTGTTTTTCTTTGAGAATTTGCTTGTTAAATGCTTTGGAGTCATTCTCTTTTGCATTCATGTCTTGAGCATCCCTGTCACAACGATAATAATGCATTTCACAATGCATTAAGGTTTGCAAAGAACTTTATTATCTAATTTGACCTTCACCTTGTAAGGTAGTTGTTATTATAATCCTTATTTCATAAGTAGGGAAACTGAGGTTGTGTTTTGCCTAGAATCACTCAAGTCTTCCTAACTCCAAATCCAACACTCTATCCAATGTGCCACCTAGCTAGTTGTCATAATAGCTCTTTAAGGCAGGATTCTTTTTCTGTTAGTTTGTTCATTCTTCTGCTTACTTCCTGACATCAGACTGTGTTGGGGCCAGACTCTATGTACTTCTGTATAAAATGTCTGGATTGTTCAAGTGTCTTATTGGGTCCTGCTGTTGCTTTCTTGGGGTATTAAGTGTTGGGGTCTTCCAGAATCTCAGGGACAGTTCAGACTGAGGACCCCACAAATTTTCAATGCTCCCAAAGTGACTTGATCTAGAGAAAAGTCTGAACACTGATTCCCTAGTGTGAGCACTGCAAATTCCTTACCTGGGTTAAGCTTAGTTTGAGCAACACAACTGTAGTTTTATCCCTGGGTGGAATTCTAATAAACTGCTATTGGCCTCAGCCACTGTCAACCAGTTGGAAAGCTCTGCAGTTCAGAGTAACAGACCTGCAGGCTCCCCTTCAGTCTGGGATTACTGCCCTGGTTATTCTACTACCAAATTCAGCCTGTGCTGAGAGCTAAAACTGAGACTCCCCAGTCCCCTCCACTCCTAGGGTCAGAGTCACATAACTGCTGCTTGCTTCTATGCTTGTTCCTTGCTTAGTACACAGCCTAAGGCCTTGGACCACTTCCTACCCTGGAACACCAATTTTAGGTGCAGATTCCTCCTCTTCAGTATGCCCTGGATCTTTGACCCAGAACTGAATGGGTGCCAAGTGGCTGCCTGCTCCCTGCACAAAGTCAGGCTCCTCTGTGCAGGTCTGGGATTTCTTGTCCTGGTACTCAGTTACAGGCAGACCCTTGGTTCATTCCCCATGGTAGAAGGACCCACTCGGTCACTTTTGGCTCCCATCATCCCCAATGTCAGAAGACCTCTCGTCAGTCTCTTCATGCTGACCTATACTGAAAAAATGACACATGATTTTTTTTCCCTTGGATTTCCCTGTGAGGACTCAGTTTGGTATGTTTTCCAGGTCTCTGTGGAGCAGTTGTTGAAGAAAGCTCACCTGTACTTCTTTCTGCTATTCTCCCATCTTGGCCAGTTCCACCATATTTACCATTTCTTATTATGTAAAAATATTCCATTACATTTATATACCACAGCCATTTTCTTATTAATGGGCACTCATTTTGATTCCATTTTTTTCCTGCCGTAAATAGGGTTGCCATTTTGTGTATCTATAAAGCCTTTCTGTCATTAATTTCTTTGGGGTAAATTTTTTTTTAAAAAGCTTCCTTTTCTGATACTTCTGAAGTGAATGAGAAGTTGCTGGGAGGTCAGCTAAATTATGTAATTCTAGCTTCCTCAGTTGGGGCATCAGAAATGTCAACTAACCAACTTTCTACCGTTTGACGAGGACAAAGAAAAGCTCAGATTTATGTCTCTCACACAGTCCAAAAATGCTTTGAAAGTTTGAAGGGTTTTTTTTAACATGATTAATGATTTACTAGTCATTAAGATATGCAAAACATTCTATTTTAACCTAAATAAGATCCATAGTTGCATTTATCTCCTACTGAAAATGAAGGCTATAGAAATAACAAAACAAGTTTGATAAGTTTTGGTTTCTTTACATCTCTCTGCTCCATTCTGGTTACTTGCATTCTGTTTGAATAGTGGGTGGAATTTATTGACTGGCATAGCATACAAATTCAAGTCCTAACTAGATGACATCTATATAAAGGGAATTTATGACCATGCAACTATAGTACTTGGTACAATTTACTGTTTACATATTTTGTTGGTTTGGCTAAGCACCTCTCTGTACCTTAGTTTTCTCATCATAAGATGGAGGTGGAGGGGCTAACCTAGATGATTTCTAAAGTCCCATCCAGCTTTAAATGGCATGATTTTATGGACCTAGTAAATAATTTTTAAGTACTATATTTACATAACCATAGGCCAGACTTTTTGGCTAAGCTCTGCATCTTAATCACAAACCATTATCAGTAGATAAAAGAGCCCTCTTATGATGATTCTTCTTTGTCCCCGAAAATGTGGCTCTTCTTTTGATGAGTACCAACAAAAGATAAAGACCTTTGATAAAAAGACTTGATTTAAGGGCCTTCTGAAAATATACCCATAGTCCACCTTGAAGCCTCAGCTTGACTTGAAGAGAGACCTAACAAAAAAATAGCTTACATGTTTTATAACTTTTCTGGTTTACAAATCAATTTATGTATATGATCTCACTCGATCCTCACAACAACCCTATGAGGTAGATAGTATGGTTATTATTGACCCCATTTTGTTGATGTGGAAACAGATGCTCAGCAAGATTTGGGAATTTTGGAATTAGAAATTAGGGAATAGAATTTTGGAAGCCAGCGCTAGAATGGCCCTCAGAGGCCAACCAGTCCAAATCCCTCATTTCACAGGATGAGAAAACCAAGGTCTAGGAAGGTTTAAGATTTGCCAAAAGTCATATAGTGAGTATATGGCAAACTAGGACTCAAACTTAGGTTTTCTAATAGAAAATCCAGGAAGCTTTTGTTTTTTTAGGCAATTGGGGTTAAGTGACTTGCTCAGGGTCACACATCTAGTAAGTGTCATGTGTTTGGTCTGAGGCTGGATTTGAACTCAGGTCCTCCTGAGTTCAGGGCCAGTGTTCTATCCACTGCACCACCTAGCTGCCCCATGAAGCTTTCTACTACTGTGCTGTTTCACCATCCAAGGACCATGATAGATAGATAGATAGATAGATAGATAGATAGATAGATAGATAGATAGATAGATAGAGGAGGATAGATAGGAGAGAGACAGAGGGAAACAGACAAAGAGATCTCAGAAAAGAAAACATGGTTCTTGAAAACCTAAAGATTTGGGTCATTTCAAGGGGGATAAAGAAAGCAAATAGTGGCACTACTTTCTCTAAATATATTCACATAATCTTCAGGGGCATATAACAGTGAAAATGTTTGGACATTTGCAAGAACCCATCAATCAGTTATTTATTGAATAACTACTATTTACCCAAACATAACAGACCCATTAACTAAGTCACAGCATTTTCATTGGGTTTTTCTGTCTTCCAGCATTCTGGTTTCTCTTTATATTGATTTTCCATAGCCTTGCTAGAAATCTCTCCAGTTTCCAGGCCAAAAGAAAAAAGGAAAGTTTGGCTGAGATATTTCTCCCATGATTCATTAGCATACTGAGTTTCTTCCTGAAGTTGAGGGTTTTTTAACAGGCACCTAACTTCTCATTCTGAGTTCAATGAATACAATCTCTTCTACTGTAAATAGTCAGGACATTACTGATCAGAGGTCCCATATAAGAATTCATCATGCTATTTCCATTGTAAGACATGATGGGAGGGCAATATGTCCACATGTTCAGCAAGACAACTGTCCTACAACCTGGATTTTAAAATACAATTTTATTGATATAGTTTGTCTTTCCATCACCTAAATGTTCCCCTCCAGAGCCTGATTATAATTTGGAGCCAAACTTATCATCCATAGCCCATCCATAGAGTAGTGTGATCAGAGCACCAGATGCCACTGGGAAGAGCTGGGTCGAAGGGGAGGTAGAGAAGATTTCTGACTACGTAGTATGAGTTGGAGGAGCCTTAAAGGGTCTAGCCTCCAAATATCTCTTCCCTGATTCTATCCTGTCTCCCTTTATCTATCTTTCCTCCAAGTCCCCAGAACTGCTACAGTACAAGAAATTCTCATTTTAGAAAAAGTTGCTTAAGAGTATTTAAGTTGCCAGTTTACGAGGCATTGTAGCACAGTGGATAAAGAGTTAGCCTCAGAGGGGTGGCTAGGTGGCACGGTGGATAGAGCACCGGCCCTGGAGTCAGGAGGACTTAAGTTCAAATCCAACCTCAGACACTTGACATTTCCTAGCTGTGTGGCCCTGGGCAAGTCACTTTACCCTGATTGCCTCACCAAAAAAAAAAAAAAAAAAAGAGTTATCCTCAGAGTATAGGAAAACCTGTGGTCAAGTCCTGTGGTCTTAGGCATTAAATCACTTAGCATCTCAGTGCTCTGGGCAACTTTTTAAGTTTCAAAGATGGTAGCAGCCTGCATTGGCAAAGGGGATTTCCTCATCTGGGAGTTCCCTATATCAAGGAAACCTCTAATCCCTACATTCATGAAGACAGATATTATCTAGGACAGGTAACAGTATAGACCATTATAACTACAAATCACATGTGTGGTCTACACTTTCCTCATAGTAATCCTATGAAATAGAGGGTACAAGTATCATTTACAGATGAGAAAACTGAGACTCCAAAGGAGTAAGTAGCTTGCCTATGGTCATGTATCTAATGTCAATGGTGGGATTTGAACCCAAGTCTTAGATCTCCACATCCAGCATTCTTTTTACTATGCCAAACTATCTCTACTCTTATCTAACACTAACATGACTCCATCCTCCATTAGTGCTTTAGTGTTAACTGGTTTAGCAGATTAATTAACTAGTCTCCTCTGGATGCTCTAAAGAGAATGAGACATGAGACACATTACTTCTGAGGAAATATGTAAGAGATCTGGAACATGGTCATAACCTATAAAGGAAGGCACTTGGTCTGCCAGGAGGCACGAAGGACTGAGTACCTACTGGGTAGAGAATTCCCCAAAAAAGGAAGAGGAGATGCAGAAAGCAGGATCAGGGGTCTCCTCAGGTGCAATGCCCATTCCCCAAATTGCTTAGGGCCAGCCCTGTTTCCATATATTTGCCAATCACATCATATACACGTGGTGCAAGATCGTAAGTTATAAATTTAGAGCTTAATGAGGGCCTCAGAGGTCAACTAGAAGTCAACTCAGAGGTCCAAACCCCTTATTTTAGAGAAGAGGAAATGGAAGCTCAGCAAGAAGAAACCACTTGTCTAATGCCACCCAAGTAATTTCGCTTAGATTTAAATCCACGCCCCTTGTTTCCAAATCTAGAATTCAATTCCAGTGAACATTTTATTTAGGAATATGTTGATATAAACCAAAGATTGTCTTAAACAAATGTAACCTGTGGCCTGTTACTGAAAGTCTGATCTAACACAGACTAGGTTCAGTTTTGGAGATTTCTCAGGTCATTATACTCTCGAAACACCAGAATTAGGTTCATACCTAAAAAAAAGCCTTCAACTCCCATGCAAGTACTCAGGGCCACAAAACATTGACTGCAGGAGAAGTTTTTATTAAACTTAACAAAAGGAAGAATACCTAAGCTCCTAAATTATCAAAGTGATCCCCTTTCTCTCTCTGGTGTCTCTCCTCATCCTCCCCAAGAATATATACAATCCGCCAGACTCATAATGTCATGCTGAGTGTAAATTCCTGTTTCCATCAATGGAAAAGCATTTGAGATTGCTAGAGGGTCAAGCAATTCTCCTGGTGAGCCCCACCTTTCCAAGGGCCCATAGAGTCCCCTAGCCTTATAGGCTTTCTCACAACAGGAAAGAATTTGAATTTGCTAGGAAATCAAGAAACATTTCTCCTACCCTGGCACCAGTAGGTCTCTACCTGCTAAGGACTTAGAGCTGATGCCCCATCCCCAGACAGGGCAAAAACTTGCCACTGCTAGAGAGTGGACTACTATCCTCTGAATCACACAGCTCAAGTGAAGAGCAAGCTGGATGTGCTCCTCCATGTTGTATTCCATGTTCCTGTTCGATCTCCCCAAACTCTCTGCTCGAAATAAAGGTTTCCCTTGGTCCAAGAACTCCTTTACTTCAGCAGTTTCTGAACCACGGACGCTCTGCTGGTGCCAACTTTTCACTTCTATTCCTAGATTAGCCTAAGAAGTCCACACTCCACCACTTTTTCCATTCTCTGCCTTCCTAGTGGCCATGTGGTTGTTCAGGTCTCTCTCTAGAAAAGATCATTACTCAGGTGGGAAGCCCCATTTCTCCCTTCTGACCAGCCTCTCTCTCTCACCAGCCCTTCTGAACAGTGGCCTCCTAAAGACCAAGCCCAAATAGGTGGACCAGCCCTGGGTTTGAGTCATTCCTGGAGCTATAAGGCCCTTGTTCATCACCTAAGGGCTTCACTCCTTTTGAAGGAAACACAAGAGAGAGAAGGATTCTTGGGGCATACCTATGAATAGCTGCTATGCAGTCAGCCAGACCAACTCTCTGAGGTCACATAGTTTGCTTCAGATGCCACAGAAAGACTTCCTTTTCCAATATGTTGCATTCTCCTACGGATCATACCCTAATACTCTCTTTTCAGGATGTCCCCAAAGTCTTAGCGCAGTTTTAAGCCACCAAAGCTTCTGGGCCACCCTATGTAAATTCACGACGTCTGCTTTGATTATGATTTCAGTACAAATTCACCCAAAAGGGCATTTGCTGGACAGTCTGAGAAGGGGAGAGGGAGCAGGAAAGCCCTTTTGACAAATGTACATTTCGGCAAAGAACTTCAAAAGCTTGACACAGTGTTGGCTCTGAAGTCAGATGAGCTGGGTTCAAATCCCAGCTCCGCCATTTCTATTTGCGTGACCTCAGACACAACTCTCAGCTTCTCTGTCCTCTGTTTCCTCATCTGTGGAATGAAAGGACTGGACTGCATGACTTTCAAGTTCTGTTTTAGTTCAATATCCCTGATCCTGTGCCCCAGTGAAGTAATCCTCATTCCACTCCGTGGCTTAAATTTTCACATTCTTGTACATCTAAATATAATTTATTTTACCACAGTTCTCACACCATAGTCTAGGTCATCATCACCTCAGACTAATTCAGAGGTCATGTTTATGTGGAATAATAGCTGTTAAGACAGTGTTCTCAGAAGCCTTCCCTTCAATTAAAGAAAGAAGGACATGCCTTTCTTCTCACAGGCAAGTATCCTAACCTGCTGGCCTACCTGCAGAGTACCAGAATTTGAGAACACGCATTTTTCAGTCACAACCAAATGTTGCCACCTAGAGGTCCAATGAGCTCCAGTGTTCCACTTAGTCTTAAGTGATGGATGGTATGCTTAGGGTGTCCCAATAAAGCAATGTGACCGATTTGCATAAAGAATTCAGGAGAACAATGACTCCTTCTATACAGTCACACCCCATGCACATGGAAAATATCGGGTAGGCGTAATTGCACATTTGGCTGGGCAGAGAGGAGGGTGGGGAGATTCTCTAACAGTCTTTAAGTAAATCATATGCTGTTATTACCTAGAAAGAATGTGAGTCATGGAGTTTATGTAAATGGTTTAGAAAAAAAATAACACCAGTATATTTCCTTCTCCCAACTCCTCTTCAAAAGATCTTGTTTTTAAGAACTAAATCTTCTGTGAAATCTTCAAATACATTTTATGTGTTTTCATATCCTCTGGATTCCTCTCTTTAGATCACACTGAAGTCAGGTTAGAACCCGTCAGTTTAGATTAAAGATGGGTCTCCATGGGGCTACTAAATTAAACATTTTGGTCAAAAAAAACATTTGGGGTTTGTTTGTTTGCTTCTCCCTTTCTACAGAGGGTGAAGAAAGGAGAAATGGGCATATACTCCAGTGCAATGGTGTCAAATTCAAATAGAAACAGGTCACTAAACAATGCATAAGGACCCTTGCAGGCCTCATTTTGACTTATAAAACCTCATGTTAACATTATCTATGTTCTGTTTTGTTTTTATTTTATAAAACTACATATTAACATTATCTATGTTCTATTGTATTTTTATTTTGTTAAATATTTCCCAACTAGACTTTAATCTGGTTTGGACAGCACATAGAAGCCTTGACCTGAGGCCCAGTGTTTAATAGCCCTGCTCTACTATAAGACTTTAAGTTAAATATTAAAGGAAAGAAAACAAAACCCTAAGATGTGGCCTATAAACATTAGAGTTAGGTGGCTACAGAAATTGTTGAATGGTTGAACCCCCAAAATAGTCATTAGTGGTTTGATACCAACTTGGAAGGTCTCCCTAGTAGAACATCCCAGGGATCTCTGCTTGGTTTTGTGCTACTTTAATATTATTTATTAGGCTCTTGGGGCATAGATGGTATGTTTTAAAAAAATACAAAGAGATGGTACCAATAATAGCCAACATTTGTATACCTCCTACTATGTGCTAAGCACTGTGCTAAGTGCTTTGCAAATATCTAGTTTGACCCTCACAACAACCTGGGAGACAGGTGCTATTATTATTCCCATTTTACAGATAAGAAAACTGACACAGAGATTAAGTGACTTGCCTAGGGTCACACAATTAGTATATGTCTGAGGCCAGATTTGGACTTGGGTCCTCCTGACTCTAGGCCCAGTGCTCCATCCAGTAATCTACCTAGTGTGTTATACAACTGAGACAAGACCCAAAAAGGTATAGACAGGCTAGAATGTTGGGCTGACTCCAGTAAGATGTTGGATGAATGTCAATGAATGAATGAATGAATGAATGAATGAATGAATGAATGAATGAATGAATGAAAAAGCATTTATTAAGAATTTACTTTGTCCAAAGCACTATGCTAAGTGCTGAAGATACAAACAGAAAAACAAGATAATTCCTGTTTTCTGGGAGCTCAAATTCTAATACAGAAGATAACACATAATGAAGGTTTCAGCTCTAAGTCAGATGGAAAGGCTTTAAGGTCATTAGGGTCCAATGACCAGCAGAATGGTAATCATCTTCTTTGACATCATTTCATCCATACAACTATATCAGTTTCTGATTTTGAGCCACCTGACAGTGCCATGAACTTCAGTAGTGATAAATTTATTTTTCCTCTGTCTTTGTGGCTGCTGAGGAGATCAGGGGCTATAGGACCTGCTATGTATATTGCCGGGATATAGTCCTTCCAAACGTATCCCCATAGACATATTCTTGGGCTATGGCTGTGGGGATAGCTGAGTCAGCAGTTTGGGGACAGACGGAGGATGCATTGCTATTCCCAGGGCTACTAAGCTTAGGGACAGCTAGGTGGCCCAGTGGGTAGAGTGCTGGGCTTGGTTATGACTGCAGGGAAGTATAAATGGAAGTCCATTAATATGTTGCTTCCTCAGACAGATTTGTGCTTCCCTAGGGGAAGTAGCTCCATCCTAAATTCTCAGAGCCTGTGAAACTCTGACATTGTCTTCAGGTGCCTATCTGCCAGGTAAGGGTATTAAAGTTTGAGGAACAAGATAAATGGGCTTTCTGTATAAAGCTATCTCCAAGTTCTTGGCATATCACCATGTTTGCTTCAGCTTTGGGTTGGGAACTGGAGCTATCAGTTCTGTAAGGATGTGCCCATTCACAACATGATAGAGGAGCTTTCAGGTTCTGTTATATTAGATTCTATGTCCTATCACACTTGGACTGAAGGATCTCCATCAGCTTGGCCAACAGTCCCAACTGAACCAAGGAGCCATTAGGAGGAGGACATTCAGTATATCAACCCCTTACCCAAGGATTCTTCACTATTTTGTGTCATGGACCCCTAGGGCAGTCTGGGGAAGACTATGGACCCCTTCTAAGAATAATGTTGTTGTTTTTTTTTAATTCATAAAATAAAATACATAGAACTAGTTGAGTCAATAGGCATTTATTAAGCATCTACGATGTTCCCAGCACTATACTAAATGCTGATGATTTAAAATTTTTTGAAAGGAGAAAGTTAGTCCTTGTTTCAGAGAGCTCACAGTCCAATCTAATGGGGGAGATAATAAGCAAGCAACTATGTCCAAATAAGAGAGTCTTGGAAGAAAGGCATTAAGATTAAATAGGGCCTGAAAACGCTTCTTAGAGAAGGTGGGAGCTTAGCTGAGGCTCAAGCAATCTAGGGAAGCTAGAAGGTAGAGATAAGGACAGAGGGAATTTCCGGCATGGGAAACCATCAGTGAAAATACAGAAGTCTAGAGAAGGAGTGTCTTACTGAAGAACAGCAAGGAAGTCAGTGTCACTGGATGGGAAAGAATGTGGAAGAGAGTAAGGTGTGAGATTGGAAAAGTAGGAAAAGGTCAGATTATGTAGAGCTTCAAAATTCATATAGGGCATTTTATATTTGATCCTAGAGGTAATAGAATTTTGCTTATTGAATTGGGGGAGCGGGAAATGGGGAAGTTGGAAATGTGATATGGCTGGATGCATCTACAGAAATATAGATAAACAGCTATACATATATTCCATACATATGTATAATATATATGTAAATATATATGTAATTTTTCCATCTAAGATCTTGGGCGCCCTGAAATCTCTCCATGAACTCCTAAGAGATCTATAGATTCCAGATCAAGAATGCCTACCCTAACTATTGACAAATTGACAGCACACCTAGCCCCTAACTGCAACACCAAAGGCAGTGCAGAATACCGATTGACTCAACGTGATACTCACTTGTGACCCAGGTGTGTACGATAACAAGTGTCAGATTATCAGTGAAGGGTCTGGTCTTTTATCCACCCTTCCTGTCTGATGGCATAGTGCTGTCCAACAGGATGAATGGCCTAGATCATAGCAGTGTTTGAGCAGAGCTCTGTGTCTGAGGTCGAGCTCCCACTTTGGTTGGTTTAACATGCTTATGGCCAACTTGTCTTCTCCAGAGAGGCCATAGCAGTACAGAAAGAACTTTAGCTTCCCAACTGCATCTGGGGTTCCTGGCCTCTAAACTGTCTCTTTCCCTTGGCTTTAATTCATTAGGATCCTAACCTGCAAAACCCCAATCAGTTAATGGGGAAAATGGCTAAAGAAGAAAGGACTAGGAGAGGTCTGAGGATCCTAATGCTCTTGGCCTCTTAGCATGCATCTGCCCACATGGGACTCTAAGGAACTACTGGGTTGCAAAATCTTTTTTTTTTTTTTGCAGTGCAGCTGTTTTTTGCTTCTCAATTCAAGAAAAGCTGGGTTTCTTACTCATGAGACATATTTAATAAATGACAAAAAAAGAGATCAGAGATTTCCATATTGAGTGTTAAGTCACATGATAATGTTCTCCATCCCAACCTTGCCTAAATACAAGTAGTTTGCTATTGAGTCACTATCTACTGAAAAAGGTATGGCAGTCAGGAGCTTGCTGCTGCCACTATTTGAGCTATGTGGCTCCGTCCTCTTCTGGGGTCACATGGGACCCCATACTGCTTCTACTTTGCAGCCATCTTTGGCGTCAAGATGATCCTTGGGAGAGGCTACTTGAATAATCAGACTTCTCTCAACTCCCAGGGAGCTAAATCTGCCTCAGTATGTACTTCTTCTTCTAGCTCTAGTCTCTGTTCTTTCTCAGCTCTGTGCCTGCTCCCTTTTAAAAGCCAAGTCTAAGGGTGCAATTCAGAGTCATATTACCCAAATCCCATGACACAGTAAATTATCCTCAAATGCAATCACTCCGTCACTATGGATGTGATATCAATGAGCCAAGCAAGTGTTCACTCTTCACATCTCACCAAGAAAATATCATCAAAATAGAATTGTGACATCGGTAACAATATTACACCTTGTGTAAGGAGGGCCCTTCTGGTGTGGAAGGTCCATGACATCTGTAGAACCTCTCACCCTGGCACTGGAATATATTGTTACCTAACTGCCCCTCCAATGTGTGAATGCCATGCCACTCTACAAGGTTTTTCTTCCACTTGCATCTCCACAGCTTGTTTCCTGGAGTCCCCTTACTCTACTCCCATGTCCTCTCTGTTTTTAAATGTCCCACTATGCTTCCTGGTGATAGCATCACCCTGCAGGTTCATGCACAACACTGGGAAATGTGATTGAAAGATTCACAGTTGGCCCCAAACATTGCAGGAAATAAAATCTTGAGAATATTCTCTAAATTGGGACTATCCCATAAAATACAGAATATGATCTTCACATGTATCCATAATCCAAATTCTAGATTTCCTTGTGAGCTTCCAAGCTAAAAAATTAGCTCTCCCACTCTTTCTGACCCACTACCCCTCCTGAAAATCATGAGTCAGTGAAGGTCCCCCAGCTAAATTAGCAATTGATGAAATGATGTAAGTGAGGAACAGATAGGCTTAATGTCCAAATCTCAGGGGGCATTCCTATCTCAGATGGAAGTATCTTCATGTGAACCTCCTATTGGTGGAATTTTGTGGGAGATATTCTTGAGCAGGTGAAATTTCTACCTATGGGCACAGGTCCCTTTCCTATACCAGTCAGTGACTCTTTATCCCCGTTACCATTCCAGCAATGAGTAAAATGCATAGAAATGACTTTAACATCCACCCACCTTTCCTCACCATTTAGAGGACTCTAAAAAACGAATAAAATGTAGATTAGCATAGTGAATATTCCAAGGAATGGTAAAGCTAGGAATACAGTCATCTCCATGACTTCCTCTTTATTCCCATTTGAAGCATTCTCATTTCAAGGGGATAGTAGTTAGAATATAAGTTTGGTAAGGAGACTTCTCACATGCTTCATTATAAGCTCTGTAAATGTCCTCAGTAAATTTGGAGTTTTTCAACAGGCATTCAACTAATTATTCAGAGTTAAATAAATGTGACCTTCTCTGCTATAAACATCCAGAATCCTACTGTTCAGACATCCCATAGAAGATTTTCAATGTTGTTTTTGGTATAAGACGTCACAGTAGGGATGTGTGTCCACATGCTTAACTGCACAATTCCCCAGAATCATTCTGATTGTAAGTGGGGTCAAATGATGAGGTTCAGTCTGACCACAAAGGAGCATGATCAGAGCATCTGACACTCGTGAGCAAAGTAGACCTTGGGTATAGGTAGACTAGGTATATGTTTATCTATGTTATATAGTGTTTAAAACAGAGTTCACTCACATGGAGATGTGAGTACAGTCCAGGTGAGAGGTGAGAGGTGAGAATGGCAGCTGTCTGAGTAGTGAGAAGATGATGGATGTTCAAGATATTGTGGAACTAAAATCTATAAGATTCAACATTTGATTGGATATGAGTGGTGAGAGAGGGAAGATTTAAGAATGACTTCAACAAGGCAAATCTGGGCGATTTGAGGCATGGTAGTACCATTAAAAGAAATAGAGACTTTTTTAAAAGAGGGGAAAGTTTTGGGGAAAGATAACAAACTCTGTTTGTGACATGCCCCATTTGGGATGCCTGCGTTACATCCAGTAGGCAGGGGCTGGTGCATGACAGGAGATCACAGGAGAGACCAAAGAGGATCTGGGAGTTACAATGTTTAGTCATAGTTGAACCTAAGACTAGAGGATCATGGAGCTGGAAGTGTCCTTATTGGACAATAATGTCTAATCCCTTCATTTTACAGATGAAGAAACTGAGGCAAAGGGAGGTTAGTGGCATAACCAAGGTCATACAGGGAGCAAAGTAGTAGATTAGGGATTTGAATTCTTATCTTCTGACTCCAAATCTAGCTGTCTTTCCACTGTACCACTCTAAGTCCCTTGCAGTTTTTCCTCACAAACCAATATTCGTTTTCGTTGTTTTCATTACATAAGCAGACCAGGACTTAGTATCTTATAATTTATTATTGGAGTGTGTCAGAGGACAGCTGGTCAACATAATCACTGAGTGACCTAAACACAATCCTTTTTTTGTATATACTTTGGACTGGCTAGCACATTCATGAGGACATACCAAACCTTTATGGGTGAAAAAAATACATTGCAGGGGAGTACTATTAAAAATCAAGGGTTTTCTATACTTCATGACCATCGGTCATAGTTTAAGGATGCTTAAACTCTTAACCCTTAAACGTCTCCTTAGCTGCTAAATTACTAATTCCATTTAAACAAATAGTAGACACCTGGGCTCTTTACACTGGTGACTAAATCAGGATTTTTTTTTTTTATGCTTGAGGCCCATTTGCTTTTGCCTTCCCTTTTCCCTGCAGAGTCATCAAGGGAACCCTTCTAAACAAAAACCCATGGAAAATGTGAGCCAGACTGATGAGAGCTCAGAGAGAAAAGACAGCACTGCTGGCCCAGAGCACAATGTGAGAAGTGATTCTCCTATCCATTCCCACTATGGAGATATCGCTAAATTATGTGCCCGAAAGACTATCGTTCTCAGAACCAGTAAAGACCTGGGTTTGAATCCTGCTTCTGTTACTTATTACCTGAGTGACTTTAGACAAGTTACTGGCTTCTCAGCCTCAGTTAATTCTCCTATAAAACTGGAATGATTGTAATACCTGTAGTATTGACTTCACAGGATTATCCTGAAGATTAGATTTAATGATATATGTAAAAGCTTTGTAAATGTCAGCTCTGATTATGGAGTAAGGAACAGGGTGGACCAGATGAAGAAACTGAATAGCTTTTCATTTACAATGAAAAGTTCGTTAGAGATCTACTTTGTTTATGTTTATGCATTCCTGTCCTACTAAAAATAGAGAAGAATATAAAAGATGTGTTCCTAAAAAGGAGTACCAAAAAAAAGCAAATCTTAAATGGGTTAGGAAAGGAAAAATATTCAAAGAAATTGCTGATTATTTAAAGAAATTATTTAAATAAATCTTTTTATAAATAGGAGAATGCTCACAGAAAGTGGGTTATTTTTCTTTAATCATCTGCTTAATACATTTCTATTCAAAATCCCTGGATTTGGAATCAGAAGACTTGGATTTGAGTCTGTCATTTCTGTCACTGTGACCTTGACAGTCACTTCACTTGTCTTAGTTTCCTCATCTGTAAAATGAAGGTGTTATGTGTACACACTACCTCCAATGACAATTTTGAGGAAAGCTCTTTGTAAACTCTCAAGCGCTATTGAAATGTGAGCTAGTATTATCATTCAAAATTAGTGTTGAAATATCGTCATTGTTATTGAGTTGTTCAATCCCATCCAACTCTTTGTGACCCCATGGACCATAGCAAGCCAGCTTCTTTTATCCTTTACTCTCTCCTGAACTCTGTCCAAGCTCATGTTCATTGCTTCCATGACACTATCCATCTCATCTCTGCTATCCCCTTCTCCTTTTACCTTCAAACTTTCCCAACACAAGGGTCTTTTCCAATGAATCCTGTCTTCTCATCATGTGTAAAGTATTTAAGCTTCAGCTTCAGTATTTGACCTTCCACTGGGGAGTCTCAATTAATTTCTTTAAATATTGATTGGATTGATCTCCACTCTCAAAAGTCTTCTCTATCACCTCAGTTCAGAAACATTGATTCTGCAGCACTCAGCTTGCCTATTAGCCCAAGCCCCACAGTCATACATTGCTACTGGGAAAAATACAGCTTCAACTATATGGACTTTTGTTGGCAAGATGACGTCTCTGCTTTTTAGTACACTGTCCAGATTTGGCTGTAGCTTTCCTTCCAAGGAGCAAGTATCTTTTAATTTCATGGCTGCAGTTGCCATCTGCAGTGATCTTTGAGCCCAAGAATACAAGTCTGACATTGCTTCTATTTCTTTTCCCTCTATTTGCCAAGAAGTAATGGGACCAGAATCTTAGTTTCTTTGATATTAAGCTACAAGGCAGCTTTTACACTCTCCTCTTTTACCCTCATCAAGAAGTTTCTTAATTCCTCTTCACTTTCTGCCATCAGAGTGATATCATCTGCATATCTGAGATTGTTGATATTTCTACTTTGGCTTTTGATTCATCCAGCCTGGCATTTCACATGATGTACTCTGCATATAAGTTAAATAAGGGGATAACATACAGCCTTGTCATGCTCCTTCTCTAATCTTAAACCAACCAGTTGTTCCATGGTGAGTTCTAACTTTTGCTTCTTGACCCACATACAGGCTCCTCAAGAGATAAGAAAGATGATCCAGTACTCCCGTCTCTTTGAGGACTTGTTACATTTTGTTGTAATCCACACGTTCAAAGTCTTTACTGTAATAATGAAGCAGAAGTAGATTTTTTTTTTGGAACTCCCTTGCTTTCTCCATTATCCAGTGAATGTTGGCAATTTTGTCTTTAGTTCTTCTGCCTCTTTGAAAACCAGTCTGCTCTTCTGATAATTCTCAATTCATATATTGATTGCTGAAGCCCAGCTTACAGGATCTTAAGCCTAACTTTTCTTGCATGTGAAATGAGTGCAATTGTTCAGCAATTTGAACATTCCTTGTCATTGCCTTTCTTTAGAAGTGGGATGTAAACTGATCTTTTCCAATCCAGTGGCCACTACTGCACTTTCCAAATTTGCTGGCATATTGAGTGCAACACTTTAACAGCATCATCTTTTAGGGGTTTTAGTAGCTCAGCTGGAATTCCATCACCTCCACTAACCTTATTGTTAGCAATGCTTCCTAAGACCCACTTGACTTCATTCTCCAGGATGTCTGGCTCTAGGCCAGTAAACATATATTAAGATCTTTCTTATATAGTTCTTTGTATATTCTTGCCACCCCTTCTTAATCTCTTCTACTTCTGCTAAGTGCCTAACATTTTTGTCTCTTATCATCCCATTTTTGCATGAAATATTCTTTTGATATCTCTAATTTTCTTGAAGAGATTCCTTGCCTTTTCCATTCTACTGTTTTCTTCCATTTCTTTGCATTGCTTATTTAAGAAAACCTTCTTATCTTCCCTTGCTATTCTCTGGAATTCTGCATTCAGTTGGGTCTATCTTTACCTTTCTCCTTTCACTTTCTCTTTTCTTCTTTCCTCAGTTATTTGTAAAGCCTCATTTGTACTGTTGGAATCTTTTTCTTAGGAATGTTTTTTGTTGCTGTCTCATTTACAATATTGCAAGCTTCTATCCATGGTTCTTCAGGTGCGCTATCTACCAGATCTAATCCCTTAAATCACTTCTACTTCATATTCATAAGGGATGTTACTTATGTCATATCTATACAGTCCGATGGTTTTCCCTGCTTTCTTTAATTTAAGACTGAATTTCACAATAAGAAGCTCATGATCTGAGCTACTATCAGTTCCAGGTCTTGTTTTAACTGATTATATAGATTCTCCATCTTTGGCCACAAAGTATATAATTAATCTCATTTTGACATTGACCATCTTGTGTCGTCCAGGTGTAGAATTGTTTTGGAGGTTGTTGAAAAGAGGTACTTGCTATGACCAACAAGTTATCTTGACAAAACTCTATTAGTCTCTTCCCTGCTTCATTTTGTACTCCAAGGCTAAACTTGCCCATTATTCCAATTATCTTTTGATTTCCTATTTTAGCATTCCAATCCCCCATGATGAGTGTGACATTCTTTTTTGGTGTTATTGCTAGACTTTGAAGGTCTTCATAGAACTGATCAATTTTGGCCTCTTTGGCTTCAGTGTTTGGAACATAGACTTGTATCACCATGATTTTGAATGGTTTGCCTTGGATTTGAACAAATATCATTCTGTCATTTTTTTGAGATTATCCCTCAGTACTGCTTTTTTCACTCTTTTAGTGACTATTGGAATAATCCATTTCTTATAAGGCATTCTTGCCCACAGTAGTATATGTAATGATAACCTGAATTAAATTCACCCATTCACTACATTTGAGTTTACTGACAACCAAGAAGTCCACGGTTAATCTTTCCATCTCCTGTTTGACTATGTCCAGCTTACCTTGGTTCATAGATCGTACATTCCAGGTTCCTACATATTGATCTTTACAGCACTTGACTTTTCTTTCATCACCAGACACATCACAACTGAGCTTCCTTTCAGCTTTGGCCCAGCTACTTCATTAATACTGGAGCTACCTATAGTTTTCCTAGTTTCGGTGAACTATATGCAAGCCTCTCTGCTATGACAAGGCAATCAGGTATCACAGGACTGGAGAAGAGCAAACACTGTCTGCCTTTTTTTTTTAATGAAGAGAAGAGAGTCTGCAAACTCTAGGCCAATAAGCTTGACTTCAATTCCCAAGGAAATTCCAGAAAAGATCATTAAAGAGATGGTTGGTGAATATCTAGGAAGGAAGTGGTCATTACAAAGAGTCATCTTGGCTTCATCAAGAACAGATCATGCTAGATGAATTTCATTTCCTTTCTTTTCTTTTCTTTTCTTTTTTTTGGACAGGATTATTAAACTAGTAGGTGAGAGGAATGTTGTAGATATCTCTTAACTACACTTTGTTTGTATGAGGGGTTATGTTTGTTTGTTTTTGAGACTATAGGTCTATCTTGACCAGGCTGGAAGTACAGGGGCTACTAATGGGCTTGTTCACACTATTGATCAGCACAGAAACTTTTCCCTAGTATATTTGCATAACCCACCCATCCCCCATTGGTGAAAAGAATGATTACTTGTATTCCACATCCCTCTGTTAGGGTGGAATTGTCATGAGAGCTTGAGAAAAGATAGATCTTTTTCTTCTTTACTGCTTTGAGAGAGTACACACATGATTCCAAATCCTTTTTGGAGAGAAATCCAGAGTAAAAAAGAAAAACTTAGGAAATTAGACCTAGAGAGAAAATCTGCCACTGTTTCCCACCCCCAACATGTCCCTGATTTCCAGCTTGTGTCTCTAGGGACTTCAGGGAATTTCCCATTGGGTGAGATTAAGGATTCTCTCTCAGGAAAGTTAAAATATCTTACTCCCAGTGGAAGACCTAGTTCATTCTGTGTATTTTCTATTAGACTATCTTCTGTATAACTTCTCTGATTCCTTTTGGATATCTCCTTGGACAAATGGATTTATTTACTATTCACTATTTGTGATGGTCTTTTGTGCAACTAGCATTGGTGGGCAAGACCCAACCCTTTGGATATAAGCTGTACCCTATTTTCTTTAAGATGTAGTGACCAGTGAAGCAGCTTGGATCTCTAAACTAATAGATTTTAGGAGGGTAGACAGATATAATTCTAGCCCGGTATTCTCTCTCTATGCAGACCAGGGTTACTAGCCTTGTTGCCCCAACTTCTTTCTCACCCCCCCAGGCAAGAATCAAAGTCTCTTATGATGGGGGGGGAAGATTGAGATTTCAGAGATATCTATTCACACCTCCCCTTGAAACACATTTAGACCAAACTCAGGTGAACATACGTGACCTACATGGAGAACACACACCCTGTATCAGGAAAAACCTCCTAGCAATTGGAGCCGTCCAAAAGGAGAATAAGAGCTAACATTCCTCATTAGAGCTCTTCAATCAGATTCTGGACGATCGCTTGTTAGTGTTATAGTGGGAATTCCTCGGGTGCATGGGTGCATGGGTCGCACCGAATGGCCGCGGAGGTCCCTTCCACTTTTCAAGTTCTGTGGTTCTGTGACGATGGACTGCCTCAGGAAGCATTATTTCTTCCCTCATTAGAAGTCTTTTTATGGAGACTAGCTAGCCACTTGTTAGGGATATTTTACAAGGAATCAAATATAGGTTAAACCCTTAGACACTGAGGTTAAGTGTTAGGGACAGGGACTGAGCCTGTGATTTCGTGGGTATAGGGAACATCCATGGGAAGAAATTCCTTCTACCAATGCAAGTCAATATCTTCTTTACAACTGATAGAGTGGTGCAGTAGATAGAGCATTGGCCTTGAAATCAAGAGGACCTGAGTTCAAATCCAGCCGCAGACCAA
Organism: Phascolarctos cinereus; assembly: GCF_003287225.1. Lineage (NCBI taxonomy): Eukaryota > Metazoa > Chordata > Mammalia > Diprotodontia > Phascolarctidae > Phascolarctos > Phascolarctos cinereus. Next base: position 62,601,226 of record NW_027556180.1, read on the forward strand.
ACACTTGACACTTACTAGCTACATGACTCTGGGCAAGTCACTTAACCCCAATTGCCTAAAAAACAAAACAAAACAAAAAAACCTCATAGAGTTGCTTAGAGAACTTGCCCAGGTTACACAGCAAGTGTATGTAAGATGTGGGATTTGAGCCCAAGGTTTTCTGACTTCTGGCTATCTCTTTATCTACAACACCAAGGTACCTCTCAGTATTCTCTGTTAAGTTACATAATTGCAGTTGATGATGTAGAGAACATTATAGAATATTCCAGAGTGTTTTAGAATAGTAGTGAACACTATTTAGATATACTGGGGCCCTCTTTGTAAGGAGATAAAGATTTTCTTGGATTCCTTGAGATAGTTTCCCTTTGTGCCTTTCATATTAGAAGAATAAAGTGATCTAATATTGTTCATCTTCTGAAGGTTCAAGTTTCTTTGCATCTCCAGTCCCATAACTAGGAAAGATGAGGGCTACCTAACACCTGCTAGGATGAGTTACATATATCTTCATTTGTGAAAAAAGTTCTCCCAGCACAGAAATGAACAATTGACTTTCCCTATTATGAATGTTTTCTATGCCCAGAAACCCCACAAATTTCCAAAACAGCTTTTTGTTTGCCTAACCTACCAAGCACCATAATGTAGCTAACATTCTATGTGCTGTGGATATTCAGCTGAGATAGAAATCAATAACCAGGGTTCCTGCACAATTTCTTGTCAGTTCTACTGTCTCCTCCTCCCTGGCTATGAGCTGAGTTCTGTAGACATCACTGAGTGAATACTGAATTGATTCAAGTAGGTCACCAAGACGACTGAAATAAATAACCAGACCATGTCCAGTTTGCATTCAATCAATACAGACTGGCTATTTTGGTCATTTTAACAACTTTGATCCCAATTACTCAGCAATCCATTAAGTCAAAATCCACCATGTACCACATACAAACATCTAACCTATAAGGACATACTTGTTTTATTCTCCCTCACCCCACCAGCTAGCTATTTGGGCAAGTTTGACAATGACGAGGAACATGCCCTGGTTCTTTCAGGCTGTGTGCCTTTATTCATTCTGTTTCTTACCCTTGGAATGTCATCTTTTATACTTCCCTCTACTCCCTTCATCCCCTCCCACTGAAAGTTTACCTATCCTTTAAAGGCCAATTTCAAATGCTACTTCCTCCATAAAGAATTCTCCAATTCTCTCATTAGTAATGCTTTTACTCCAGATGAAATGCATAGCATTTCATTTGCATCTCTCATGTATTTATAGTATTTTATTATCAACATTTTTAATTATGTCATGTCTTCTAACTAGAATGTAAACTCCATGAATATAAGAATAGAATCTCATCTAAATTTTTATATCTCCCCCAACATCTAGCACAATGGTCTTCCCAACTATAGGCACTTAATACATGTTTATTGACTTAAATCATAGAGTCATTGATTTAGAGCTAGAAGAAACCACAGAAACCATCTAGCCCAACTCTCATTTTACAGAGGAGGATACTGACATGGGCCATAAACAGATGACTCCAGAACCATCCCTGTAAATGAACTGAATTGTCTAAGACCTCCCAAGAACCTCCTTCTCTTCCCCTACCCTTACTTCCCCCTGGCTAATATTGCACATTGAAAATGCAGTCAGCCACATCCTAAAGCGAATCAGAAGCAGCCAGGCCATTATGTTAGGTATCAGCAGCCTAATGGATTTGCATGAATTTATCCAAATTCTGTGAAGTGTCTTCAAGGGAAACTTTCTTTTGAACATGTTTTCTCCATTTCTCATCCTGGTGGGAATTGATAGCATCAACTTCCTGCAACTACTCTGAGAAGAATCACTTCCTTTCACAGATAGATGGTTTTTTTCTCTTTCTCATGCTGTGCAATAGTGAAAATGGTGTCAACACATTACTAGGCCCTGGACTTGAAATTGTCCTTGCTTTTCTTTGGTCTTCCTCCTCTGCTCAGAGTCCACTGAAGTCTGTTTTGTGACCCTTTTTTTGTTTATGTAATAGATACTTCAGTCCTCAGTCATGGTTCAGTTTTTCCTAGGGAAAAAAAATGCTACCATCTCCAGGACTCATGAGAAAAATTAAGAGCACAAACCAATTAGCACTCGTCATAGAGAAACATTGAAGAGTCCAAGTCATCAGCAAGGGATTATGCCTGGGGAAAAGTCAGTCAAGCAAAATATGTATACTAATAGAATTAAAGAGAAAGAAAGAGAGACATGATAACCAGTATCCTAAGGAAATAAAAAGAAAGACTGATAATGGGATAGGAGCACAGAGGTGAAAGATTTAGCCCCTGTGAAAGAAAACTAAATAGAAGTAATGGGATAAAAAGCACAAGAAGGAAATTAGTGATTGCCACAAGTCAAAGCATCATCATTTCTTAATTCTCTGGGAGCACTGTCATTATCTTCCTGGTATTTTCAGTGGCCTTGTGAGTGAAGGACATTAGGGGTCACAGGGAGGATAACAGTAGAGAAAGGGCACGTTCAAATATGGAGGTCATTTCTAGGCTTGGAGCGTTTTTTTTTAACTTGTAAATTAGTTTCATAAAAGGTTTAAAGGCCTGAGTAAATAACATTCACATTTCTTTTTAAACATTTTAAAATTTTGATTTATATTTTGTTTTAACACAAGATAAATATCAACAAAAAATACAGACAAAACCCCCAACAAAGTCTATTCTGTAAAACTGGCAACAAAAAATTTCTTTAAAGCACGTTGCTTTCCACTTTGGTAGTTTACCATTGGCTAAGTAGAAAAGAAGATGTATGTTTTAACTTTAATAAGTCAAGTCAAAAAGCATTTATTAGGTGCTTACTCTGTGTTAGGCACAGTGCTAAGTCCTGGGCATACAAAAGAAACACAAAAACACAGTTCCTCCTCCTAAGGAGCTCACATTTCTAATGGGAGAGACAACATGCAAACAACTACGAACAAATAAGATATTTCCAGGATATATTGGATAAGGATCACAGAAGGAAGATGCTAAGATAAAGAAGACCAGGAATGGCTTCTTACAGAAGGTGGCACAGTGGATAGATTACCAGGCCTGGAGTCAGAGGTCCTCATTGTCCTGAGTTCAAATCTGGACGCTTTCTGTGTGACCCTGGGCAAATCACTTCTCCCTGTTTGCGTCAGTTTCTTTATCTGTCAAATAAGTTGGAGAATGAAATGGCAAGCCACTCCAACATATTTGCCAAGAAAACCCCAAACAGGATCCTGAAAAGTCAGAAACAAGTAAAAATAACAACTGAGAGAATCCAGGAAAACCAGGTGGTAGATAATAATTTCAGTACCAACACTGTGCACCCAACATCGTTGTCACACTTTCCACAGAATTGCCTACTAGGGGTAATGCAAGGAATATTGTCTGTTAAAATAGTCATTCAAAAGTTATTTCTATACAACTTGTGGGCATAGCTACTACATAAGCAATCATGGGGACCTAGAAGCTGAAAGTGTCTTATGCCTGTTCCCATCTCTGTGCCTTTAAAGCTTGATTTTATCTGAAATGCCTTCCCCTCTGACTACTGAAATGCTACTCAAACCTTAACACCCTGCCCAACCCTAACCCACAAAGCCTTCCATTAATGCTATAGCATTAAGTGAACTCCCTCTCCAAAAACTTCTCGGTGCTTACTTACAGATTTCTTCAGTTAAAGTTGTCATCTGCTACTACAGCTTCTTCCTCAGAGGGAGCATATTATTACTCTTTTGTGAGACTGGCCCAAGTCAAACTGCCTCAGGGTGACTAATCAACACATTTTTAGCTCTTTTATTAGAAAGGGCCATGTCATCTTCCATATCACACATACACACACACCCCATTCATTCAAAAATCATAAATTCAGAGGGGCAGATGGTGGCGCAGTGGATAGAGCACTGGCCCTGGAGTCAGGAGGACCTGAGTTCAAATCTGGTCTCAGACTAGATACTTGACACTTACTTGCTGTGTGACCCTGGGCAAGTCACTTAACCCCAATTGCCTTGCAAAAAAAAAATTATGAATTCAGTTTAAAAGACCTTATGTATTCAGTCCTTCCTAATCAGAAGGAACTCAGTCCTATGGGTCACAACTCCTGCTAAATCTTTCTGAGGCTGTGGATAATCACATATACCACTTTTCATTGCCCTTTCATCATGCTCCCAGCCATGCAAATTGCCTTAAAATTTCTATGTGCTTTTAGTAGCCCTAGAGAGAAAGGGTCAGTGATAGTAACACTTACCTTGAATTATAGCTATTATGGCAAAAAATCTTTGTCACCCTTATACATGTTATAGTGAAATCTCAGAGTACCTAGTGAATGGTCATATAAAGGGTGCAATTTTCATACCTTTCTTAACATATACAAATTCTTTCTATATAAAACAACCTCTAGGCTAATAGCAAGTTTTATTGTCTCTGAGTAGCAAGCAGTCCATTTTGGCTGAAAAGGAGGGATTATCACTCAAAAGAGTATCACCTCAGTGGTCTAATTACATACCTTATTAAAAATTCCCTCTGCTACACATCTCCAAGCTGGTCACTCAGTTTCTACTTAAAGACCTTCAGTATATGGGGGGGAGGGGTGGTGGGGAGAGACTAAAATGGAACCAATATCCAGTGCCATATACTGATAACTCATTTATGTTTGTTGGATTGAATTTGAAGAGTTCTAAGGGAATATTCAATTATATCAGCCTTACTTTACATCTTTTACATCCCTTTAATTATGCTTAGCTATGAATAACATGAATGCTGATGTAAGGTACATGTGTTGCCCATGTAAGATGTGTACATCAGCATGGGCTGTCTATGTACAGCCCGTGGTGAGGCACTAATAGTTGTCTCTAGAATCTTGCCCACCGTTCTTCAAAGGAGACTTTGATTCCTGCCTGAAGAGAGGCAGAAGAAGTAGCCACAAGATTGATACCTGTGTTCTCTTCTGAGAGCAGAAATTCTGAACTAAAATTATATCTATCTGCTCACTTATATCTATCTGTTTATCCATATCTCTCTGCTAATCTAGGGGAATGACTTTTTTAGATTCAAAAGCAACAAAGCTGCTAGTTTCCCTAATCTCTCCCTCCTCATCTCCATCTCCAGGTTTCTCTGGGTTCCATCAAGTCCCACTTAAAATTTCACCTTCTTTAAGAAGCTTTTCCTGATCCGCCTTACTGCTAATGCCTTCCTTCTATTAATTGTCTCCAATTTATCCTGTATACATCATGTTTGTACATAATTGTTTACATGTAGCCTCTGATGCTAGATTGTGAGTTCCTTGAGAGGACTTTTTTTTTTAAGTTGTCCTTTGTATCACCAGTGTTTAGCACAGTGCCTGGCACACAGCAGTCAATAAATGCTTATTAACTGACTGACTGACTGCCTGACTGGTCACTATCCCTTAGAGGGAAGGAGTAATCCCAAGCTTACAACCATAAGCTTGATTTCTTCCAACCAAATGCTAATTACACAAAAGACCATCACAAATAGTGCATAATAAGTAAACCCATTTATCCAAGAAAATAGTGAACAGAAAGATGAGAAGTTTTACAGATTAGACTGTGACAGAAAATAAACAACATGAATGAGCTTTCCCACTGGGAGCTCAACCAAGAGAGAAACCCTAATCTTAGCCAGGAGAAAATTCCCTGAAATTTCTTGGGAGGCAAGCTGGAAATCAGGAATGTATTGAGGCACCAGCTCCTCTATATGTCTGCCACTTTCCAAAGTCTTTTTTTTTCTCTCCCATGGGTCCTTCCATGAAAAAAGTCTAGAATCCCATATGTCTCTCTTGAAAAAGAAATGAAGAATGTGTGTTTCTACTATGCAATGCTTTCTCACCAACTCTGCCCTTCAATGCAGGCATACAATATTGAGTCATCATTACCTTGACCAGTTAGTATCCAAGCCTAAATATCAGCTTGAAACCCTGATTATGTGTGTGTATCTGTGTATAGATACATATACACACATGTATATATACATATATGTGTGTATATTCATATATACACATATACATATATACATATTTTGATATATATGTGTGTGTATATATATGTATAAAGAAGTATATTGTCACCTCTGAATGCCTCCCTTCAGGAATGGAACAACACTGGAAATCCTAACCATGAGATGGTGGAGAAGCTTTCCTATAAATTTTAGCTGTAAGTTCACCATTTTGTGAGGAAGAAATAATATCCTGATCATCACACCTAGTATTACCTCATAGAATGGCAAGAAGTAATAGAGAAAAAAAATCAGGTTATAAAAAACTTAGTGAAAGACCCAACTAAGTAAAATTCCCAGGGTAGTTAAGGGTGAAACTGAGAAAAGGACAACAAATAGATTAAAAAACTGAAAAGATCTGCCATCAGAGAAATGTATAGCTAGAAAAGGTGGGCCTGTCATGTGATAGAAGTACAGGATAAAACAAAGAAAAGACCAAATATCAAGAGATCTACAGAAAGACAAAGTAAATGTAGCAAGTAGTACATTGTTTGGCTATTTGGGAAGAGCCAATGATGAGAGAGCATGGACTGGTTACTGAATGAGAGTAGCTACATCCATAAAATCAAAATCCATCACAGTATTCAAATAAGCTCCATAAAGTTTCAGAGGAAGAAATCGTTAACATTTCCAGGCATTATCTATCAAGGTATCCTTCCTGTTTCCCCCAAAAGTTCCTGGATTCCACTAAGTTGGACTTAGCTTTCTTTTGTTATTTCTACTTTGCCAGTATTGGGTCAAAAAATAGAAACCATGTTTGCCATGACTGTGCTCAAAATTTTGCACAGACACACGAACTGAGTTCATCTACCCTAGAGGTATAGATGCTAAGTACTCGTTCTTGGTTCTTTTACTCTCTCCATTAGAAAATAGCTACAAAGGCAGGTTTTCCCACAACCCTACCATGGTACTAAATATACTCAGAATGTTTCAAACTCCACTTAAATCTTATTCCCTTGCCTAAGGATTTCAGAAAACAGAAAAGTACCAGTAAGTAGTGTTTCAAAGTCAAAAAGATCAGACTACTTTCCCCCCACAAACCCCAGGGAAATATGACTGCAAACAACTCATTAGGAAGGCTGAAGCAAAGCCATCTTGAGAGGAATCCAAAATACCAAATCATTATTTGAAATTTGCCCTTCTATGCTTTTTTTCTCTGGCATTATGAAAGTTTGAAGAAAAGAAAAAGGATTTACATGTAAAAGAAGCATGCTAGGTCCTAAGCTCAAATTTAGCACACCCTCAGAAATTTCCCTTAGAAAGAGGTAAGTAGGATCTACCTGATTCTTCACCATAAGAATATCTATCACTGAGCTGGTTGCCAAGATGATACGTTTTAAATGAAATCCAGTTATTTTTTCCTGGTCCAAAATGTCTCTAATTGCACCCTGGAAATGTTGACATCAGCTGTCTTATGAGTCCCGAAGGAAAAAAAAAGTAACCCAATTAATTGTCATTGACTATGCTGTCATATCTCCAGCTCACCAGCGCCAGGCTTGTTGCCATAGTTACCTTATGAGGTACAGCAACAACTGCCACTCTCAAAATTAAAGTGTCACGGAACAGAAAATACCTGCATGTCATTTTTCAAACCATCCCCCACAACAGGCTGCTTATTAGAAAAGAATACTGTATTCCTTCTGGCTAAGCCAACAAAGACTTACGAAATCTAGTCAGGGAGATAAGAACTTGCATCTGTTTTCCCTCTTTTAGAGGACGGTCCCTTGCTGATTACATAACAGCTACTCTTCAGCCTCTGCCTCTCCGAGGGTAAGAGGGTATGTCACAGCTATGGGTCAATCTGGTCAATTAAGCTGAGGCAACAAAATGGCAGCCATAGCCACTAGCTGACAATAGAGTCAGACAAATGGAATGGTTGGCTGAACCACAAAGGTTATGCAGGACCAAAATCGGAGGATGATACCCCCCCCAAAGAAAACTATGACATGTGTGAAGCTGTCGGCTGAGTCCAGCTGAAAGAAACCAATGATCTTCTAAACCTCTTCTTGTCCTCAATGGGGCCTCCAATTCCTCTTTCCCTCTCTGACATTCTAGTACATTGCCTCTGTTCCAACCTCAGTTTTCTCTTGACTCTTATCTATCGTTGAACAGTTTAACCTCATCTTAGTCTCATCTCTTCTCTTTCCTATCACCATTCACACATTGCTCATCTCCAGCCCAGAATCATTCCCACCCTCTGCCTTCTCTGCCCATACTCCTAAACCATTGAACGCTAGTAAAGGAAGTCACAACATCGTGGGTCAATGACAGATCTGTCTTACCTTATCTCATTTTTGCATAATAACACAATTCCTCTTCCTTGATTGACTCCCAATCACACTCCTTTCAGTCTGTCTTAAAGTCCCCAGGACATCCTCTGCACCTTCTTCTCAACAGGTGTCTTTTCAACATACTGTTTTGAGAAAAAATAGAGACCATGTTCCATCCCATTCTATAATTTAAGCCCTCTTTGTCTTTACTCATCCTCTCCTTTACTTTTTTTCACTAAGAAAGAAGTGGCTCAAATCCTTACCAAGACCAAATCCCACTACCTATGGACTTGGTCTCATCCCCTGCCAGCTCCTTCAAGAGCTTGTCCCATCATTCAGTCAATTGTCATTCTCTTTCCCTCTGTCTTTCTCTCTCTCTTTCTCTTTTTCTCTCAGCTTCTATTTCTCTGTACCTTTGTCTCTCTCCTTCTGCATCTCTGTCTCTGTCTCCCCCATTTACTAACTTTTTGACTCTGCCATTACTTCAAGAAATTGTCCTATATCTCTTAATCCTTTAACTTGTTGTTGTTCAGTCATTTCAGCTGGGTCCAACTTTTTGTGACCCCATTTGGGGTTTTCTTGGAAAAGATACTGGAGTGGTTTGACATTTCTTTCTCCAGCTCATTTGACAGATGAGAAAACTGAGTCAAACAGGGTTAAATGACTTGCCCAGGGGCACACAGCTAATGAGTATCTGAGGCCAGCTTTGAACTCAGGAAGATGAGTCTTACTGCCTCCAGTCCTAGCACTCTACTCTAGTTTGCCCTAACCCTTTAATTGCCAAACTACTAAAAAGAACTGTTTATAATAGCTGTTTCTATTTCTTCAACTACATATTTACTTCTCTATCCCTTGAATTCTGGCTTCTAACCCTAGGTAGAATAAATGTGCTGTGTTATAAGAGAAGTACAGGGTGTCCCAAAAGTCTTAGTGCAGTTTGAGTTTATTAAAGCTGTATGTAATATTACAGGACTTCAGAGGAGGGGGTTCCTTTAAGAGACCTGTGCTTTTTTTTTTACAGATATTTTGTGAGTTTCATGAGCTTAACATTTACTAGCTGTGTGCAAGTCACTTAATCTCCATTTGCCTCTGTTTTCTCATCTGTAAAATGGGGATAATAATAGCATCTACCTCCCATGGTATGTTTTGAAGCTACTATTGTTACTATGCCACTTGCTTTGAGCTAATTCCACCTCATGGCATGACGTTTAAGATTAAATATACTGGTAGGGGCACAGGAGTTCAGCCTAATTTTCTGTTGAAGGTTGGTTAGGACAGGGTTAGGGAGAAGAACATCTGTAGAGATGTTTCTCATTTTCTCTCTCTCTCTCTCTCTCTCTCTCTCTCTCTCTCTCTCTCTCTCTCTCTCTCTCTCTCTCTCTCTCTCTCTCTCTCTTTCTCTCTCTCTCTCTCTCTCGTCCCGCCCAGCACTGATCCTCATGTCTGTGTATGTTTGTGTGTTTATACAAGCAAGAACAAAGAACACACATGTATGCACTGCACAAACCCATACCCAAAAAGAATCCATATTATTATAAAATACTGAGGTCACTTTGCCAGTCTTATCCAATGCTGTGATAAGTCCATCCGGGATCATTTCAATAATCATGTGCCATTTAGACCCATCATTACAGTTCCAGTATATCTTTTATGAGCACTCTAGCAAGAAGCCTTCTAACAGGAGAAATCACCTCTGGCTATTTTGTCTAGAGATTTCATGAAGCATTGACATTAGGGTTGGGCCTTGAGGACCAGGCAGAGTTTTGACAAGTAGAGGTAATACAGAAAGCATTCCAAGTAAAGGAAATTATATGAGAAAAGGCACAGAGATTTTTTTAAAGTGCCAAACATGTTTGGTGAACCCTGAGTAGTCCAATGTGACTGAATCATGTCCACAAGCACTAGGAAATGAGGCTGCAGTGGCTGACTGGGGCCAGGTCTTTGGAGTCTTAGAATGTCAGGGAAGAGCTCTTGCTGTTAGTCAGCAATGATGGGGAGTCACTGACAATTTTTAATTAGGAATGTGATCTGACTCAGCATCATCAGTTGGGGAGATAATGTTGTGGAATGGGAGATGAGATAGAATATCAAAGACACATGAGCAAGCAGGAGCGAGTATCAACACCTACTTCAAAATGAGACAAGCCAGAAGCCAGAAACGCTGTGGGGAGGAGGCAGGGATTCATGATGGCTGCAGTCATACCATTAATAATCAGCTATTCAGTCATCTTGCACATTACTCTCTGGACATAGAAAATGAGACAGATTGCCAGGCAAAAACACATCCCTCTAAGGGGCTTCCTCTTAATGAGTTGGGGCCTGGCCTCTCTTACAATCAGAAAGGTTGTCTGACTGGTGTTCAAGAAAAGGAGACAACAAGAGTGTTAGGAGTTTCAGCAAGATGAATCTGCCTTACTCTTGCACCAATGGAATCACAGTCCATTCCCTAACTCTATCCCTAATTGGGCCTAGCAGTAGATGAAGAATGCCTGACATTCAGACTATGATAGACAACAAAAGAGACATCCTATAGAGTCCATCCATCAATATCTCAGATGGATGCTGGAAAATAAATAATAAATTGAACAGAAGAAAAGGTGACTGGAATGCTTTCAGGGAACCTGCAAAATCCTTTGAATGGTCTCAAGCTTGTCCCTGAAAGAAATACCTATCTCCTTCAGCCTTATAGCCTTCTAGTGCGAGTCATGAAATGCTACAGTCTCTGAAGAAATGAAATCAAAACCATCAAGGAGACAGTAGAGAGATTGACAGTGAATGTGAGCCAGCTGTAGCATATCACAAACCAGCTGACACAGTGTGAAGGTTATGCCATCAGCCAATGTATGAGCAGAACAAAGATGGGAGCATCACAAGGGGAGAGTGAGGGGCAATTCATGCTCCTCCATTATCCTCTCAATGCCAAAAGAAATGGAAAAGCATTCTCAACACATTGAGTGAACCCCTAGCGGTGAATGTATGGCTTCACATGGACAAGGAATTTGCCAAGGATAAACCAGAGTAAGGGAATTAATTTAGGAAGTTTTGGAGATAGTACAGGAGAGGTGAAAAGTGGTACTTGGTGACTACGACATTTCTGGCAACTTCTGAAAAAGTTGTTTCAGCCTGCTGATAAAGGCAGAAGTCATATTTCAAGAGGTTAATGTCTTTGGGACAAGTACATGGTGAAGAAGTGGTGGTGGGGTGGGGAATACATCTGAATGTGAAGGGAAGGAAGGATTTATGATAGTATCTTCAGGGAGTAACAAAATCAAGGCAAAGGTATTCTTAGAGAAGAAGCCAGAGCACATATATATATTAAGAAGGGACAACAGAGAAGTAAAGATTGGAAAAAACTAACTAAGATGTTAGAAGGATTGAATCAAGAAAATAGGCTGACCTTGCAGAGAAGAGAAACCTTATACTCTGAGACAAAAAGGATAAAGAAGATTGATGAAGATAGATATTTGAAGCTGGAGGAGAAGGAAGTTAAAAGAGTTAATGTCAGATAGACTTAATATTCTCAATAAAATAAAAGACAAAGCTACTGCAGAGAATGAAGGGGTTGCAGGGAAGTTTGAAGGCTGGAGGAGTGAAGGAAAGGTTTGAAACACTCCCTTTGGGGAACAGGAAAAGGACCCAAACAATAAGACTGCTTCTAGCTCCAAAGCACTTGTATTTGGAGATTGATTGTACTGTTGAAGAGAATACTTTTTGCGTGTTTTTTTATTTGACTGACAAGCCATGTTAAGCACTCTCTGACTGCTGCTTTTTTCCCCTCTGTAAGTCACTACATAGTATTGCTGCTGTTTGTGTATATTTTTTGTGTATTTGCTAATTTTTATTAACTTCTAGTTCTTTTCATTAAATTTGACTTTCTTTTCTGTAATTCAGGTTTTCTCACTTTTTTCTACCTTTTAAAAGTTAATTACAGGTGTCTTATCTTTTTGATATGCATAATTGTTTATGGTGAAGTATATACATGTGTATGTTTGAATTTTTCTTTTCCCCCACAATAAGCAGTTTGTTAGAAATGTTGGTTTTAATTCAACTATTGTGAAGATCTGAACAGTAGAGAGGAGCAATTAATTATATTGGAATAACTGGCCAAGAGAATCTCCTAAAGCAGATGTAGATTTAAAAAAAAATTCATTCATATCCTCAGATCAGTTTTGTTAGAGGCTTAGGGGAAAAGTTCTGATTAAAAAATGTTAAAGATTAGGCTTTTTCTCCCTATCCTTTCACCCCAATTCCCAAAGAATTTAGAAAAAAAATCAGGCATTTTGTTCAAAAATTGTTCTTGTATTAGTTTTTTTGGGGGAAAAAAGGCATTGTCATACAGTATTTGTAACTAAAAACAAATCATTTGTTTAAAAAGGCAGTCTAGGGGGTAAAAGATGTTTTTGGTCTTTTATAATTGTCACTAAAAATATCTGACAAACTAAAAAAAAAATGGCGGGATTTGTGGGATTTGTCCAAACTGAGGATTGTTAGGACAGGCAAAAAATGTGAGGGTCCTATTGGGAGCATAATGGAAATGCATGACCTTGGGGTCCAAGTTGGGTAGTGAGACAAGTGATGTTAAAAATAATAATAATAATAATAATAATAATAATAATAATAATAATAAAATTAAATTTAAAAATAACGGACTAAGGCAGAATCAAAGGATTAATGTTCATGATGGGGACAACAACAGATTTGGTATGAATGAGAAAAAGAAAAAAGTAGAAAAAGAGGCCATGGATGCAAGAGGTAGTGTGGGCAATGTAGGATAACGAATAAGAACTAGCCTTAAAATCATAATTCAAGTCTGGCCTCTAACACACTCTGGCTTTGTGACCTTTGGCCTCACAGTGTCTCCAGGCTACTCTGTAAGAGTAGCAAAGCAACTACCCACCTACATTGGTAGAGGGTGTTCCAACATTCTAGGTTCCTATACCGATGAAATTTCAGGTCTTGCCTAAATATATGGATATATGTAGGTATATAAAAGGTTACATATATCAGACACATAAAGACATATATTCTCTTGGATAGCCACTCACCTCAGGAAAAATAACCATTTCTGTCAAATGAGTCAAGAAGTACTAACTTCCTTGATTCAATTTACTTGGAAACCTATTTCAGAGGTGAGTGGGGAGAGGGAAGACATTTTTGATGCTATTCTAGGCATTTAGCATCTGTCAACCTGGAGAAAATAAAAACAGCATTTATATCCCATTTTAAGGTTTACAAAGCACTTTGCATATGTTATCTCATTTAGCCCTCACAATAACCCTGGAAAATGACTATTATTGTTATTTTCAATTTACAGATGAGCAAACTACAGCAGTCAAGTTAAGTGACTTTCCAGAGCCACATAACTAGTAAGTATCTGAAGCAGGATTTGTGCTTAGGTCTTTCTGACTCTAGGTCCTACATTCTACTCAATTCACCCCCTACTTGCCTTAGAAAATAATGCTTAAGCTAAATACATATCATTCATTAACTACTGTCTATTTAACTTACTCAACTATATCACTTTAATGATCAAAAAGAAAAAATTCCCAGAAGTGCTTAGAAGAAAAATTCAAATCATCCTACAAACAGTTTGGTTGAGTATTACCAACAATTCACATTTTTTTTCAACCTCTATAATCCAAATTTTGGAAATATCTAGATTCCTTGACTGAGCATTGGTAATATAAAGACATAAACAGGTCAATGTAAATAAAGTATTCTGGGCCATTGTGGTTGATTTTTAGTCAGAGGACCTGGATCTACCTTTGCAATCTTAAACAATCTATTTTCTTTCTATGACTCTCAGTTTCCATACCTGCAAATGAGAGGATTGGTTGAGGTGATTCTTAAGGTCTGTTCCAGCTCTGATTCCTGTGATCTTATGTTTAGCAATGTCATGCAGTGCTCCACAGGGACCCAAGAACTTTGGACTATCAGCCTAATGTTTGCCCAATTCACATTAATTGGATTGAATTAAATTATAGTCCTTCTGATTAACTATTCCTGTCCAAACCCTGAGGAGGAAGGTTGAGTCTGTTTTGTCCCTTTGAGAGATGGAGAATTTAAGACCTAGGGCTATTTAGCAAAGAATCCAAGGTTACCCAGTAGGTCAAGTGGCAAAGATGGTATCAGACCTCCAGCTTCCTGACTGCCTAACCCCAAAGTCAGCCTGTGACCTTCCCCTTAGTTGGAGATGAAATCAAAGCTAAGGAGGGCAAAGGAAGCTCTAATTTAATTGCTAGAGAACATGGCTTGCCCAGGCTGGTCATGGTTGATTAACTCTTATTTAGGTTTCCCATATAAAAAATTAATGAGTGGACTCACCTTTGAATCCCCAAAGCATTTGTTAAAAACCAAAAAAGATATATGTATGAATAAGCTCACATTAAAAGAAGGACTTGGTGTTGGAAAGATATTGGTACAACAGAAATGAGCTTAGAGTAAAATAAAGAGTATACCACTTACACGGCATTGGAAGAATATACTCATATAGCATCAGAGAGTGGGTGTTCTCCTACAGTCTTTAGATGAGGATTCCTACGTGGCTGTTCCAACCCACAGAGTCCCTTATCTTTGGAGACTAGATCAACTTCACATCCGTCCAAACTCAAGGCCTAATACCAAATCCAATTCCCTATCCTAGATGGCCTGGTGGGTAGAATGCTGGGCCAGGATGCAAGAAGACTTGAATTCTAATCCTACCTCAGACCCTTCTTGGCTGTGTGACCTTGGGCAAGTCATTTAACTGCTGTTTGTCTCAGTTTCCTTATCTGTAAAATGGAGATGATACTAGCACCTACCTCCCAGGGTTGTCTTGAGGCTCAGGTTTGGAAAATTTGTAAAGTGTTTAGCACAGTGCCTGGCACATAGTAAGCACTATGTAAATGTCAGCTATCATCCAGTACTTAGCACACAGTAGGTGCTTAATAAATGTTTATTAAATTAAACATGAATTATATCAGAGAAGTCAAACTTCATGCTGGCTAAATTCTCCATTGGGTGAGAACCAGATTAAAATATAATTGGGAACTGTTTAACAAAATAAATAAAAATGCAATACAATATAGATAACATTAATTTGTGATTTTCTAAGGTATTATGCAGCCTGCAAGTATCCCTTTTCCACTGAGTTTGACAGCATTGTACTACCAGGCTGCCTCTCAGAATCAATCTTCCAGATCAGTGGATCTGATCACATTCCAGGGCTCCAGAAAGAGGACATCTTATCAAAACCATCAACAAACAAGTGCTCACTACCCTTGGGAATGCCTTGTGACACAGCCTCCATATAGCTCTTTGTGGACCCCCAAGCATGAGAGGAAATGCAAAAGGAGTCATGGTGAAGCTTATGCTCTGGCCTCAGGCAAGTGCCCAAAGCAAGGGATCATACCTGAGACTGGGACACGGTGAACCAAAGTGACTAACTAAACTGTGTAAATGAAAAGAATCAGGGATTTTGTGAGATACTAGGGATACAATAGCAACAATGCTTGTTGACTGAATGACAAAAAAGGAACAGTTTTTGCCCTCATGGAGTTTCTATTCTATCATCTATCAAAAACATTCCTTTCAAAGAAGGGAGTTGCCCAAAAACACCTGGCACTTGGGGTTGGAGGCCCATGACAATCTCTACTGGGATAACATGATGGCCAAGGTATCACAAATCATTGTCCAAAAACATAGCCAAAAAGATATCATTCCAGTCAAGGGTTAAAATGGTGCTTTCCTCTCTTATCCAAATAGGGAAAACAAAAATATGAAGGCATCTATCTAAGGGTCTATGTGTGTATAGAGTCATTGGTTTAGAACTGGAAGGAAGGAACATTAAATTGTCTGCCCCAATGGCTCATTTTAGAAATGAAAAAACAGAGAGGGAAAATGATTTGCCCGAGGTCACAGAAATAGTTAATATCAGAGAGAAAACAAACCCAGTACTACTGCTCTTGTTATTAAACCACACCCCCTACTGTACATACATACATACATACATATGTAGGTAGATGAATAGATGACAGGAGATAGGTAATGGATAGAAATAGAACAATGAGATAGATACATACATACATAGATGGATACATAGACATAAATACAAGATAGGTAGATACATTGATGGATACAGAGAGAGAGAGAGAGAGAGAGAGAGAGATTAGATAGATAGATAGATAGATAGATAGATAGATAGATAGATAATGGATAGAGATAGGCTGACAGATAATTGATAGATAATGGAGAAAGAGAGGCGGGGGAGGAAGGGAGGGAGGGAGAAAGAATATATCATGTTTGAGATTCAGCAGTTCTAGTCTCTGTTTGTTTATTTGGTTAGTTGTTTGGGTTTTTTTTTTCTTCCATGACATTTTAATCCTTCTCAGCTGCCTGGGATCCCCTGAAAGTTTCTCAGCTACATTTCCCTAGTGTCCCTATGTCAGAGGAAATAACCAGAAGGGAAATAAGAAAGCTATTACTTCATGCAGTGTCACTGAAAGGGAAGACAGAGAAATCCCATTCTCAGGCTAGGCAAAGGCTCCATTTGCAGAGAGGAAAATTACCAGAAGTCTTTCTAAAGTGACTAATAGGGTCCAGGAAGTGAGCGTCCTGCTTTCTCAGCATCTGAAACTGCACAGGTTGGATTGCAAGGCTCTAGTGAGATAATGGAGGCAAACTTTAAAGTTCCATATAAATGCCAGTTCTCATTATCATTATTATCATTATTGTTGTGATTATTATTATTAATCGGTCTCCAATCCCCAGGTCTCCCATGTATGGTGGTAACTTCTTTCCCATGCCTTCTCCTGAAGTCTTACTAAGCTCAAGTAATATTTTATAGGGCAAGATCCGAGTGTGCTGGTAAATGTTTGACAACTAGACTCCCAAAAAAAATGTATGCAGAACACACTTGTAAATTTAATCTGCATTATTAATACTTTCCTAAACCTGGGCAATCAACAAAACAATAAATCAAGCTCTGATTTGCGGCAATAGCTAATTTCTGAGGTATAAAGTGCTCACACTGAAAAATTTAACAAAGGACTTTTTCAAGCCTGGGAGAGCTGTAAATAATATTCCTTAGTTCTACTAGGACTTTAAAGATTTCAAAGCACTTTTATGGGTATTGTCTCAGTGGATGGACACAACACCTCCATGAAGTAGGTAGCACAAATATCATTATACTCATTTGTTCAGATGAGGCCAGTGGGGTTAAATAACATGGCCAAGGTGATACCACTAGTAGGAGACAGGGCTGAAAAGAAAACCCAGACTTTGCCATTTCTACTTCGGTGCTCCTTCCACCATAGCGAAGGACTGTTTTTGACTAAAAGGACAGAAACCGAGTAGATGAAAGCACCATCAATGCCCCTTATTGCCACATAACAACACAGCTACCATCCTGGCTTCAGAAATCTAATCTTTTCAGTTTTACAAATGTAGAAATTACAACACCAAGAAACTAGTTATATGTCCAAAGTGACATAACGAGCCAATGTTGGAGGTAGGACTGGTCTTTGGGTCTGTCTCCTGACTCCCAATCCAGGGGCATTACAAGCTTCCACACCACCATGCATTAGGTGGTTCCAAAGTGCATTGGGCACACCTAACAAGGTTTTAGGGCCTGCAGGAAGTAATTTCTCAGGTCTCCCAGGCAACTCTTTAAGAAAATAAACATCAGAGAAGGTGCCAATCTGGACTGGAAGAGGAAGCACCTCACCAGAAGCTATCTATACCTATGAAATCACAGGTTGGATCCAAAACCAAAATAAAACAGAAAGACAACAAGTGGGATGAAATGGATTTACAAGTGAATTTTTCCAGGACTTCAAAAAAATAGTCTATATATTAAATAGATTTTCTAAATACAAATACAGGTAGACAATTCTTTGTATAGGGCAAATATGGCCTTGATTGCCAAACCTAGACAAAAATGAGGCTGAAGGGAAAATTTTAGGGTGATATCATTAATGAATTAATTATGGTAGTGATTTAATGCATTTTTTAAAAAATCTATCAGCAAATACACATTCTAAAAAGTCTGGATTTCTGAAACTCTTTAGCTCCCAATAGGGGCCATTTTATCACCAGACTATTCACATAGTTCTACTATCTTCCTCAGCCTCCAATAGATGACATTTTTCCCCTTTGCCAAGGGATCAGCTTTCTAACAATTGGTCTGAACAGATAAGAACCTTCACATGTATTAATGATTCAAACACTTGCTTCCATTATCCTTAAGCCTTCTTTTTGCACACCTTTCCCACAATCCCAACCTTTATACATGAGAGGTTTGAGGGGTTGGAGAGGGAGATATTGGAACATACTTTCCTTGTACCTGACAAGTTGTTCTCTGCTTCCTATTTCATGTAGCTTCAAGATGACTTTTTTTTCCAGTGAGGCGATTGGGTTAAATGACTTGCCTAGGGTCACGAAGCTAGTAAATGTCAGGTGTCTGAGGCCAGATTTAAACTCAGGTCCTCCTGACTCCAATGCTCTATCCACTGCACCACCTAGCTGCCCCAAAGGTGACTCAATCACAAAATCTAACTTAAAAAGGACCTTACATTCTATCTAGTTCAGTGCAACATGAACCTAAGTAATAATTTCTTCTACAATATCCCCAACAAGTCAGCCTTTATTTAAAAGGGGGAAAATGAGGTAATTAATAAATAACTTCAGTAAAAACCATTGCTATAAGAACAATGCACAGACATTATCTGTTTATTCATTTACCACTGGATGATAACAGAAAAATGAAGAGAAGCAAAATAACAATTAAAATAAGAAAAATCTTAAATAACTAGTCATTAACTTATAGAAAGGCAAATTTTAATTATTTCAATGTAAATAAAGAATTGTATGAGTGGTGTGATATGCCCTGTATGTAGTTAGATTTATCCAATCTAGTAAAAATGATAATGCTTACCAAAGTAATTTATTGTTGTTGTTGAATCATGTCCAACTCTTTGTGACCCCATTTGGGGTTTTCTTAGCAAAGATACTGAAGTGATTTGCCATTTCCTTCTCCATCTCATTTTACAGATGAGGAATGGAGGCAAACAGGGTTAAATGACTTTCCCAAGGTCACACAGCTAGTAAATAAATGTCTGAGGCCAGATTTCAACTCAGTGAGATGAATCTTCCCGACTTTAGACTCAGCACTCTATCCACTGCACCATTTAGCTGCTCTAAGTAATTTATAGATTTCATGTAATGCTAGTCAATAGGTCGATTTGTTTTTTAATTTGGGGGAAATTTAAATTAGAGTTATGGTCAAAAAAGATTAACTTAGTACCATATGTCACACTATAAATTACAATAAAGATCAATTGGAATAATGATCTAAACATTTTTTAAAAGGTAGAAAGAGAAATGATATCTTTTTCCCAGTTGTAGAGAAGATAAAAATATATAAAAAACCATTGGAAGAAATATTGAAGACAAAATAAATGGATTTGATTACATAAAAATAATCAGATTTTCCATAGCAACAAAAAATAACAAAATAAAAAGAAACAGATTGAGGCAAACAACCTATTCAATAAACATATCTGATTAACATCCACAATAAACTGATACAAATTGTAAGCATGATATCCATTTCCCAACAATAAAATGGTCAAAGGATATGAATATACTTTCCTTTTCATAAGTCCCCCAAAATACTCCACAAATTGTAAATAACTACTTGGAAAATTGTTCATATATCTGACAGTCAGAGAAACAAATTTAAACAACTTTAAAGCACCATAATAAGTTCATCAAGTTGTTTTTAAATAGGTTAAAATGATGAAATTCAATGTTATCAGGACTGAAGAGAAACAGGCACATTATTTCTGGAACTACAAAATGGTGCAATATTTTTTGAGAGGACTTAAAAAAATGGATCATGTGCTTTGACCCAATGATACCACAACTTGGGCCAGTGCTGACAGGGTTTTGGTTTTGTTGGCTTGGTTGGTTGCGTTTTTTAGAGTACTATGTCTACAGAAATATTCTTAGGTTTACTTGGAAGACCAAAAAAATCTAGAAAAAACTGAGGAAAGGCTAAATAAATTGTCTATATCAATGCAATAGAATATTGCTGTATTGCTAAAAAAAAATAACAAATATAAGCAGAATACCCTTCCTCCATCCCTTTATCTTTCTGTTGCTATAAGGAAGAAGCAGCAAGGGGCAAGTAGGTGGCGCAGTGGATAGAGCACCGGCCCTGGAGCAAGGAGGACATGAGTTCAAATTTGACCTCAGACACTTCCTAGCTAGCTGTGTGACCCTGGGCAAGTCACTTAACCCCCATTGGAGGAAGAAGAAGAAGAAGAAGAAGAAGAAGAAGAAGAAGAAGAAGCTAAGTTCAGCTGCCTATTGAAACAGACCAAGAGTCCCCTCTCACTCAGGCAGAACATAATCAACATAAGGAGAGACAGGGAAATTAAAAAGATGCAGAGTGACAGAGAATGCAAAATGATAATAGGAATGAAGAAAGTCTCACTTTGCATCTGACCTGCCTGCCCTTGACTGTACCACATCATTTTACTAGCCATGAAGAAGCTGGAAGAATAATTCAAATTAATGTCCAATTCATGAACATCAAGATAGAGTGTCCGTGTCTACAGTCAAGAAGATTCATCTCCTTGAATTCAAATCTGGTCTTAGAGACTTAGCAGCTGTGTGACTCTGGCCAAGTCACCTAACCATGTTAGCCTCAGTTTCCTCTTGTGCAAAATGAGCTGGAAAAGGAAATGACAACCCATTCCAGTATCTCTGGCAAGAAAACCCTAAGTGGGGTCACAAAGGGTTGGACACGACTGAACAACAACTGACCAACAAAGCCAGTAAGCAGTTAGAGAGCGGGATCTCAGGTTAAAGCCAGTGATTGAACTGTGAATGGAAGAGCAGCAACATTGAGAGTCAGTACTGACTCCTGAGCTTTGGCCCTTTGGCCCAATCATGTCTCCTCCCCCAGAAATGAGTGGAACAGCATTAGGGGAATACTTGCTCGCACTGAAGGCAAAGGTGATGGATGGCATGCCCAGGTCTAGACACTTGAACTCTGGGGTTTTTTTGTTTGTTTATTTCTTTTTTTGCAAGGCAAAGGGGTTAAGTGACTTGCCCAAGGTCACACAGCTAGTGGATCTCATGTATCTGAGGCCAGATTTGAACTCAGTTCCTCCTGACTCCAGGGCCAGTGCTCTATCCACTTTGCCACCTAGCTGCCCCCTTGAACTCTGTTTTTCCTCAAGTACTGGGTTGGGGGTGACCAGAGTCTATAAGAACCGATAGACACACATCTTTATATTAGTATTGAAATGTATCTTTTCATTTGTATTTCTTTGATGATGCTATGCCTAACTGTAAAAACTAAAAACAAAGATACTGCATTCATTTCAGTGTTTTTGCTTGTGACCTTGTCTGGTCAACATTATTATGGACTTGTCAGGCTCAGTGTCATGTAGGCCATTCAGGGAGGAGGACAGAGGCTCAAAACTACTCTGATGAAGTAAATTCATGGTAACCACATCCATTAGAACTAGAGCAATGACTCAGAAAGAGGGTGCTGAGGGGAAACAAAGTCACTGGCTCTCAGAGAATCACTGGGAGTTTGGCAATTTTCCAGATCTCTCTGGAAAGCATGGAGTGAGAGGCATAAATGCCTGGCTAAGGTGGTATTTCTCAGGGCCTAGCCTTTGAATTGCCTGAGGCATTTCATTCTTTTGAACCAGAATCCAAGCTTCCAATAATCTAAAAGTGAAAATCTTCTAACAGGAGCTGAGTGGGTAATGAATAAGTTATAATAAGTATTTTATGATAATAACTGACATTTGTAAAGTGCTTTAAGACTTATGAATTGACCACATTTGCAAATGAGACCACATATATGGTCTCATTTGAGCCTCATGATTATCCTGGGAGGTAAGTGCTATCATTATCATTATGCCTTTTTTGCAGATGTGTAAACTGAGGCTTAGGCAGGTTAAATGATTTTCCTATGGCCACTCAACTAGAAAGGAACAAAAGGAGAATTTGATTCCAGGTTTTCCTGACCCCAAATCTAGCACTCTTTTGATTACCGTATTCTCAGGTGATTGGAATTGTTAAAAGTGGAATTCTGTCAGGCCAACAGAGCCTGGTTCATTTTAAGGGCCTCAATGTGATCCATTCATGGAGATCAATTGTACTATTATTCCCTTTGTAGATCAGAGGTTGCATTCCCATTCCCTCATTATCAATCCTGGCAACAACTTAGGGGAACTCCTCTCCAAGTTAGAGGAGGCAGCTGCCAGATGCCAGCTAAAAATGGTAATTATTACTGTTGTTGTTGTTATTGCTATTTCTAAAATGTAACTTAATTAACATCAATATGCGAAACTCATCCTGAAACTGACCCTCTTCTTCTGTGGTTCCTTCAGACTACTTTTGCCATTTCCCTTACCAACCACTGTTTCTGATGTTTGTGTTCCAGGTTACATTCCACAAAGCTTCCCTAGATTTTCATCTTAACTAGAATTCACACAGGAGAAATACTAGGCCAACGGAGAGGGATCATACTACTACCACCCCTCACACATTCTCCCAAGGATGCTCTGTCCATGACCAGAAAAAAAAAAACAGGCAGCAATGACTCTGCACACCTGGCTTCCCTATCATTAATAATAATAGAAGTTATGTCACTTATCATCTCAAGGTTTGTAAAAGGTTCTATATATGTTATCTTATTTGATCTATAGCCTTATCCCTCCAATCTAGGCTTATCCAGAGCAGGTCCAGTACTCTATATTTGTCATGGGAACTATATTTGTCACCCAACTACTCACCCAACAAAGGCAGAACATTCATAGATACACTGCCCAGCACCATGTCTCCTGGGTGTGCCCTAAGAATTCTTTCTTAATCAGCCAGTGCTGTGTCAGGAACAGTCACTCCAAGAGAGTTGCCAAATCTTGCTGTTTCTAACTTCCAAACATCTCTTGCATCTGATCTTTTCTGTCCATTCACAGAGACGCAACCTTAGTTCAGGGGATATGACTCCCCTCCTCTAGTGCTGCAACAGACTTCTAATTGGCTTCCCTGGCCTCTAGTCTCTCCTCAAAGCAATCCATCCCACAGACTGCCACCAAAAAGATTTCTCTATATGCGTAGAGCTGACCTTGTGGCTCTCCTAGTCAATCAACTCTAATGGCTTCCTATTGACTCCAGGATAAAATATAAACTCTTTTGTTCAGGTTTTAAAACCCTGAACAACCTGGCCCCAATTTTTCTTTCCAGCCTCATTAAATATTACTGCCTCCCCTTCCCTCTGTCTTCCAGCCAAAGTGGCCTTCACTCTGTTCCTCACTCATAATAGCCCATCTCCTGATTCTGTACCTAAGCCATCCCTTCGTGCCTTTAGTGTGGTCCCTTCCTACCTCCATTTCACAGAATTCCTCTCTTCCTTTAACATGCAGTTTAGACACCATCTAGGAAAGGTATGAAGACTTTCCTGAACTACACAACTGTTAATGCCCTCCCTCCCGAATGACTTTATACTTAATTGTTTCATATATATTTCTACGTATTCATTTTATATTGATTCTCTATATCTTTTCATATGTACTGCTGACTCTCCCATCTAAATGTAAATATCTTAGGAGGAAAAATTGTTTCATTCTTTGCACTAGCAGCCCCAACACCTGGCACATGGTACTTTACACATACATACTTTATATATACTTATTGATTGAATGATGATGAAAAGGGAGGAAAAGACACATTTGGTGCCATCTCCAAAGCCTGCTCCCCCATGTTCCAGGGGGCCAAGAGAGGCATATGGATAATCACCCATTCTGCCTGCAGCAGACAGGAAAAGACAATATCATCCCTCTGGTGACCAGGCCACTAGAAACCAAGCTCTGAATCAAAAAGTGCCTTCAGTTTAAAAAGATATAAAATCTGGCCCTATGAGCTTGGAGCAGAGAAAGTCTGTGGGCGGCCCCAGGGTCCTTGGTGGGCTTTTTGGTTAGTCAATCTGGTTCTGTATTCCTGCAACCTCCAGTTGGACAGGCTTCTAGGGAGGTTCCTAATAACTAGGAGAGAGAGGGAGAGTGGAAAGGAAAAATAAACAGAGGAAAGAGCCAGCTGGAATGGAGAAGCTGATGCTCTGTCTGAACTTTGTACACGGAGACAGTGCTCTGGCCCTCCTCTTCCCTCTTAGCCCAGGAGGCAGCCTTGTGGTCAATCAAAAATCCAAGTCATTTTTTCTTTTTGATGTCCACTGGGGATTTTCTGCTGCCTCCTAAACCTGAAAGACTGACAGAAGAAAAACCACTTCTGTTCTCCCTTCTTCTCCCTACTGTCAGCTTCTCCCTTCATTGCCTGCCTTGTCTCTCCACAAATTCACACACTCCTAAAACTTCCTGCTTTCTCCTTGGTTAAGTAAAGAATATTGACTGTCCCTGACTTCAATGTAGAATTTACATTCTAAGGGAGTGTGGAGACAGATGAAGAAACAAAAACCAAAATTAAAACATGGAAATTGAACAACAAGAAATTGAAGATTAACTTGGAGTGGGAAGACCTGGGTTTGACTCCTAGTACCTGTATGACCTTGGTCAAGTCACTCACCAAAAGGCCTCTCCACATTTTTCATATCAACCCAATTACAGAGTAGAAGAGGTAGGGATGGGGTTTTTTTTTGGGGGGGGGGGTGAGGGGACTTCAGCTGTGTGACTTTAAAGTTTGATTAAAACTGTATTCCATATTAAAATATCAATTTATTTAATTAATTAACTAAAATATTCTATATTAAAGTATAAGATCATAGAATTCAGAGCCAGAAGGAATCTTAGAGATTATCTGGTCTATCTATTTCGTTGTGCACATAGGAACCTTATGAAGTCCAGTGGGGAACTGTCTTGCCAGAGATCAACATGTAGTGAGTAAAAGCACAAGGAGTCAAACCCGGGGCCTCATCCCCCACCCTCTGACTCCAAATCTGCTCCGCAAGAATTTGCTTTGTTGCTTGGCTTCTATGGTATGATTTTGCTGTCTGTCTGCTTCCATGTTGTTAGGCTGGCTGAGAACGCAAGCTCCTCATTGAAGCTGGAACTGCAAACGTTCATTGCTTAGCCTTAATTGGTTGCTGTTTGGTTGTTTACGTCACATGTGACTGACTCTTCGTTTGGGTTTTCTTGCCAGAGATACTGGAGTGGTTGCCATTTCCTTTTCCAGCTTATTTGACAGATGAGGAAACCAAGGCACAGTGAAGTGACATGCCCAGGGTCACATAGCTAGTTAGTGCCTGACACTCAGGTCCTTCTGACTCCAGGTCCAGTGCTCTATTCACTGTACCACCTAGCTGCCTTATTATTATTATCTCAGACTTTTGAGTCTTTGAGTTTGGGGTTCTGTTCTGTTTTGTTTTGTTTTGTTTTTGATAGATTCAAAGTGAATTCCATTGGAAGTGATTGTCAAGGGCTCACAGAACTTAGGCAGGATTCAAACTTAGTTCTTCAGAACTCCCAAGCTGTGCACTCTATCCACTTTCCTCCCCTAGGTGATCGCTGCCTGGTGGGGGCCTTAGTGGTCCTCAAGGTTTGGTTTGGTTTTATTTTGTTTTGTTTTCATGTGTCTTTGATAGTTTCCAACCAGATAAAGAATGGCCATTGCTGCAAATCCCTAGTGGGCCCATATCTTATACCCTATCATGAATAGCAGTCACAGGCAGAGCCCTTCTACTCTCACACTGGGCATTTCGGCACTCTGCTTGACCCTGTCTAAATTTGTGAAGGTCAAAGAATAAAGTAGAATATATCAACTAAGATAATGTTGCCACCACTAAGAGAAACAGCATGAGTCAACAGAAAGAACATGGACTTTGGACCTGAGTCAAACCTCACTCTGTCATTTACTGCTTTGTGAACTTGGGACAAGTCACTCAACCTCTAGGTCCAAGTTTCCTTCTCTGTAAAATGAAAGTGTTGGAACAGATGACTCTATGGTCCCTTCTACCTCTAAACTATAGACTACCCCAACTATATCTTTTTATGAAATGAGGAGAGTGGGATTTATTATCTCTTCCTGTTGTTGTTTATCTGTATTATATAGATGGATAAACTGAGGCAAGTAAGTGATTTTACCATGGTCACATAGGGACTTAGAGATAAAATTGAAGCCAAAGCCCACGTGTCCTGATATCTCACCTAGCACTAATCTATAGTGGTTCATGACTGGGAACAGCCATTTAATGACTGGGTGAACCTCTCTTTTGCAGGTTCTGGGAGTTTATAGACCTTATTTGTAAGTGGAGGTAGAGACCTTGAGTTCTCTTTCTTAATTACTCTACCTTGAAGGCTCTGATGGCTGCCAGGATGTCTCCTTTTCTATTCAACACATGGTCTTATTTATACAGTCATCTCCTGGAAGTGAATGACCGGAAGAGATCTGTAACCAACAATGGGGGCTGCTGACAGGGTACAAGGAGGAAAAGAACATGCACAAGAGAGGACTTATCTTCTGCTGAGTTGAGATTGGTGTAGGAGTAGAGTATGATGCAAGTGACTGGGGTACTTGGGGGGAAAAGTACTATTTCAAGCACTTTGCAGAGAGAGCGGAGATTAAAGCTAATATCCAACTTAAGTGAAGCATTCAGATCATTTGGGAGCAGGAAAGAAACATTCCTGAATCTGAAGGACTGTGAGGCTTGTTTTTGTTTTCTTTTGTTTTGCTTTTTCATCAGGAGGGAGTTGAGCAGAGATAAGCCCTGTGGTCTCTAGTTTTAGGAAAAAGAAAGGAACAGAGCAATGGGAAAGGACAAGGAGGAAAAGGAGGAAAATGGTGAATCATACATAGAAGATAAAGGAGTCTAAAAACTGGAACTGAGGGACAGCAGTCCAGAGGAAGTGGTTTTCTTTCATTCAAGACATTGATTCATAGCAAGAAAGATTCACATGATACAGAAAAAGCAATGGGATGGTGAAGAAACCAGTGTGTACTTGGGGTTTGGAGGTGGAGGGAAAGGTAGAGAACAAATCTGTAATTCCACTGGTGCAGGGAAAGCCTTTTATCCATGAAGATCAGCACCTACTTGTAACTTAGGGTCTTAGAGAGTGGCCTAGGGTATTGAGATCCAGTGACATGCTCTGGTCACATAGCTGGGCATGATAGAGGAGGACCTTGAACTTATATCTTCCTGGCTCTGAAGCCAATTTTTATCCATTACCCCACATTGCCTCTTTTTATGGAGTTCAAGAGACAGTAAAAGACTACTAAATTCTATTAGATTAGAAGCATTTTCCTTTTAAAGACCAATAGTAGCATAAACACACAAGTAAGACTTCTTATGGAGTATAACTTCTAGGATTTGTATCTTGATCATAAAAATTAAAACTTCAAGGATCCTTCTTTCTTTTGCACCTTATTTCAAAATTCTGTGATGGACTGCGAGCCTCACGAAGGTAGAGCCTATGTTGTGTTCATCTAATTATCTCACTAGTTCTTACACAGTCCTCTCTGCATATTAATGGAGTTAGGAAGACCTGAGTTCAAACCTGGCTTCTGTACTTACTGTGTGATCTTGGGCAAGTAGCTTCACCTCTGCCTCAGTTTTCTTAACTGTAAAATGGGGATAATAAGAGCACCTACCTCCTTGAGTTGTTGTGTGGATCAAATGGACAATGTTTGTAAAGCACTTAGCACAGTGCCTGGAACTTAGTAGGCACTATATAGATGGTGGTAGTTATTATTATTGTTATCACTACTGCTTAATAGTAGTACTCTCCAAGATTCAAGTGGATCTGATCTCCTTGATTCAGGAGTTCCTTCCAACCACACATATTATGAATCATCCATGACTGCCCATTCTTTGGGATTCTTGTTCACATTCTCCCAAAAGTTCACCAGAAGGGGTTCACTCAATATGCCAAGGGAACACTGGCTGTATACTGATCAGCCTTCATTCTTTGCGGATAACTAGCCCACCTTTCCTTACCGATGACATCTTGAACTCCTTCGTCAGAGTTCCTTTGGACTCTAAAAACTTGTTCACATTCACTATGAATACAGTCTGTGTGAGTACTAATCTTAATTCACATTTACATAGTGCTCTAAGTTTTTCAAGTGTATTTGCGTCATTATACGTCATTCAAACCTCTCAACTACCTTGTGAAGTAAGTACTTTTACAGATGAGGAAACTTCAGTCTTACGTTTCTGACTAATTCATTTGAAGCAGAGAAAGTCTGTGGTCCACCCCAAGGTCCTTGATGGGCTTTCTGGTTAGTTAATCTGGTTCTGTATTCCTCCAACCTCTAGTTGGACAGGCTAGTCACAAAACTAGTAAATATCTGAGGCTGGGTTCAAACACAGTTCTTCCAGACTGCAAATCTAGAACTCCAACCATTTTTCTTTGCTACTTAACAAAGGCCTGTTGAATCATAAGGGATAAGGGTTTAGCGAAGCTTCTTTTCAACGCCTACAGAGGAGAGGAAAAGGGGATGAAAAATAAGGCTTGAGTGGAGAAACTTTTTCTCACAAATGTGTGGTTCATCCAAAATGAACCACAGCAGATGTCAGACCTACCAGTTCAGGTGTGAAAGTCAAAGCAGTAAAAATCATAGAGAAGAAAAACCTAAGCACTATAGGCAAAGCAGGAACCAGATGTCCTCTGGTTTCAGAAGTGCCTTTGGCATCATCCCAAAAATTGGAAGTTGAAAGGACAAGTCATGTGGAAAGTAGGGACACCATCTTCCATCCAATGTCCTGGAGTTTAAAGATTTTAGTGATCATTAAGCAGAAGAAAATTGGCAACACATCATTCAGCACAGGGCTCTCATTCTAAACCCTGTTGTTTTCAATTTGTCACCTGCGTTCTCACTCTCATTTCTCTGCATCATAGAAATATTAATCTGGCAAAAGTAGGTGAAGAGCAGGAGGCAGGGAGACCACTTGAAAGAGCAATGGCCCAGGTAATGAGGATCTCAACTAGGGTGATTATAATTAGAAAGAAAGGAAAGAGGGGAGGAAGAAAATAAAACAGAAATTGGAAGGAAGGAAGGAAGGAAGGAAGGAAGGAAGGAAGGAAGGAAGGAAGGAAGGAAGGAAGGAAGGAAGGAAGGAAGGAAGGAAGAAGGGAATGAAGGAAGGTGGGAAATAGGGAAGGAAGGAAAGAAGAAAGGAAGAAGGAAGGAAGGTGGGAAACAAAAATGGTAGAAAGGAAGGAGGGAAGGAAGGATGAAGGAAGCATTTATTAAGCTCCTACTATGTGCCAGGAACCCTACTAAATGCCTTTAAAAATATTTTTCTCATTTGATACAACTCTGGGAAATAAATGTCATTTCCGTTGAGGAAACTGAGGCACAGAGTGGTTAAGTATTGTGGCCCATGGCCACAACATTAGTAAGCGTCTAAAGCTAAATTTGAACTCAAGTCATCCTAACTGTAGGTCCAGCACCCTATTCACTGCACTGCCTAGCTGCCTGAGTAATCACAAATGGAAGATGATGAATTCCATTTTAAGTATATTGAGTTTGAGGGACCAAGGTATCCTGGTGGAGATTTGCAGCAGGCAGGTAGAAATTCTGTACTTAGAGCACTAGGGAGAAATAGAGTATAAAAGCATAACTTTGGAATCATTTGCGCAGAGATGATAATACCTCAAATGAGATAACATACATATAGCCCTTTGCAAACCTTAAAGTGTTATATAGATGTTAATTAAGATTTGAGGAGGATGATCATTGAAGTCATGGCTGTAGAAGAGATAGCTAAGGAAGAAAGCATAGAAAGATAGCAAAGTCTTGGGGGATGCCACCTTTAGAGGTCAAGAAATAAACATGAACCAAGATGTTAAGAAAGAGTGATCAGAGAGGCAGGAAAAGTTGAAAGAGAAGTCAAGGAAGATGAGGGCTGGGTGGAGACCTTTGGATTGGGTATTTAAAGACTCACAAATGAACTTGGAGAGAATAATTTCAGTAGAGTCAGCCAAGGGAGGTCAGACTGCAGGAGGTTGAGGAGGGGGTGGCTGGGGGGAGGAAATGGAGGTGGGAAAGAATAGAAAACTCTCTTTTAGAAGTTTAGCAGAGAAAGGGATGAGGTAATTTCAATAATACTTTAGAGAGTAGCAGGGCCAAAGGAAAGTTTTGCTGCTGTTTGTTTTTTGAAGATAAGAAAGCTCTGAGCATATCTGTAGGCAAAGAGAGAAAATGAAGTTGAGAGAAAGAGGAAATGACCAGTGGAAGAAAAGCCTGGAGGAGACAAAGGGGCTTAGATTAAGTACACAGTTAGAAAGATGATCCACAGCAAAAGGTAGTGCCCCCCTCATCTTTGGGGAGCAGGGAAGAGGAAGTAAGCCTAGCCCCCTCTGACCTTTCCAGTCTTCTCACACCTTACTCCTCAACACCTACTCTAGTGACATTGGCCTCCTGGTTGTCCCATGAACAAGGCACTCTATCTTTCAGCACCAGGCATTTTCTCTGGCTGTCCCCCATGCTTGCAACCCTCTCCCTCATCCCCTTCTACCTGACCTCCCTGGCTTCTTTTAAGTCCCAACTAAAACCCTACCTTCTAAGGGAAGCCTTCCCCAACTACTCTTAATTCCAAAGCTTTCTCTCTTTCTTATTTCCTATTTATCCTATATGTAGCTCACTTTGTACATATGTTTATGGTCTCACATTAGATTATAAGCTCCTTGAGGGCAGGGACTCTCTTTTGCCTCTTTTTATATACCCAGAGCTTAGCACAGTGCTTTGCACATAGTAGGCACTTAACAAATGTTTATTGATTGATTACAGTTAGATGTTAGGTCATCTCCTAAGAGAAGAGGTTGGAATTAAATTTTGTTTTGTATTTGCATATAGATCAAGCAATTATTGAACAAGCAATTATTAAGTACCTATTATGTTCTAGGCATCCTTCTAGAAGCTGGCAATAGAAACAGAAAAATGAAATAATCCTTTCCTTCTAGGAGCTTTCAATTTACTGACTGTGAGCCCAGTTCCATGATATGCCACATATGTTTTCCTCTCCATTTGATTGTAAGCTTCTTGATGGCTGGGACCAGTGGTGAGCTGGCAAATGGTTAACAACTGGCTCCCCCCAAAAGGATTGCACAGCACACTTTTAAGTTTAATATGCCTTATTAACATTCTCTCCATCACTTCTTTAAGTCTAGGCAATAAAACACCAAAGACAATAAAGACAAAAAATAAAACAATAAAGACAATAAAATAATAAAAAGAGAGAGTAAGAAATAGAGGAGTAAGAAAAGGAGAAAGGGAAGGATGATGGGAACTGGACCTCATTTTTCATTGATATAGGGAATACCTGAATGAGAACACGCCTATTGATGCCAGTTATCACCTTCTGTTAGAGTCAGGTTAAATGACTTGCCTAAGGTCACCCAATCAGTATATGTTTAAGGTGAGGCTTAAACCCAGGTTTTCCTGGAAAGAATCTGAAAGTGGAAAATTAGCTGGGCTCAGAATTGAATGGGAATAAGAGAGGTAGAGTTGCACAGTGCCTGTACATCATAGGTGCTTAATAAATATTTGGTTGTTGTTGGAAATTATGAAGTTATTTTAATAACTGCAAACTTCTCCCTGAAACAAAAGCCCAACCAACTTTTATTAACATTAAATATTCTTCTGGCAGACAATATGGTCCTGAGTCTTGGAACATAATATACTCCAAAGAATTGCACTGGAGAATCACCCAAAGGGCAACAGAGAGGCAGAAGAGTGAACGTAAGCTGTAACATATTACAAACGATAAATTACAAAAGAGAAGCAAGATTAATGGTGTCTCATTTAGAGAGGCATCTCTGAGAAAAGGAAGAGGGTGAAAGTGGTTCCTAGTGAAAGAAAACACTCAAACCTTCCCTGTTAGATATATTTGAGGATAATAACACCAAGATGGTTTGCCCTCTGGCCTCATTAGCAGAAATAACAAAACCAGGAAAGTCACATCTTTTCAAAACTAGGTGATGATGGAACTGCATACTGGTGGCTACATCCATTTTTCAAAATATACAGAATGAGGGGGTTTTTTGTTGTTTTTTTCTTAAGAGTAACTTAACAGCAAACAGAGAAAATCAAAATCTTCCTTTCTTCTTGGGCTCAGAGACCCCAGCTGTTAATTCAGAAATCAATGACATGTCAGAGACTTGATGAAGCCTAAATGTTTAATGGGTATGGCTAATAGTGTTGGTATATTCACAATGTGATTTTTAATTTAATTTATAGTGATGATTGTTTAAGTGACAAACCCAATAAGCTAAGTCTTTAAGTGGATATCTTCATGAGGGTCCCTGTGTAATGTCATTTAGCAAAGAAAAGTAAGACTTTTTTTTTCCCCTTGAGTATCTTCCTGCTAAGTTATGATGTAGTCAATAACCTTCAGATATTGATGAAAGGCCCTGACAAGACTAACAAGACCTTCTAGATGAATCCATACTGGCATGTTTTTATGCAGGTATGATAATAATGATGATGATGACGATGATGATGAGGATGATGATGATGATGATGATGATGATGATGATGAAATATGAATCAGGCTTGTGATTTTATTGGTACATGGAACACCCAGGTGAGGAAATTCCCTCCATCGATGCAGATCAGCACCTCCTCTGCTACTGGTCATCTTAGAAAGCTGCCCAGAGTACCAAGAAGTGCAACAAGCCAGTATATGTTGGAGGAAGGACTTGAACCCAGGTCTTCTTGGATTAAAGATTCATTTTCTATATGTTATACCACAATGATATTTTATTTTATGTTGTGCTTTAAGGTTGCAAAACACTTTGCATGCATTATGTGATTTTAATCTTGGCTAAAAGGCAAGCACTCTCTCATTTAGACTTGGCGTCTGAAAGAGCTACATTCAAATTCTGCCTCAGACACTTACTGTGTGTCAAATGTGTGTCAAACTTGGGCAATTCACTTAATAATAACAGAAGAGGAAGGGGAAAGGAGCTCTCAATTTCCTCATCTTTAAAATAATACCTACCTCACAGGGTTGTTTTTGGGAATCAAATGAGTTAACACAGGAAAAGCCCTTTGTAAATCTTAAAATACTACAGAAGCTCTAGCTGGGCACCTAGGGGGTGCCATAGTGCTGGACCTAGAGTCAGGAAGACTTCTGTTTGCCTCAGTTTCCTAAACTGTAAAAGGGAGATAATAATATCACCTACCTCCTAGGGTTGTTGTGAAGATCAAATGAGATATTTACAGAGCATTTTGCACAGGGCCTGGCACATAGTAGGTGCTTAATAAGTGCTTATTCTTTTCCCCTTCCCTTCCTGTTGTTATTATTATTATTATTATTAATTTTGTTACATTAAAATACACACATTAAAGCCCTGAATATGGGAATAATCACTTCAAAAAAAGCCACTTTCTGGAAAGACCTTATAATCAGAACCCTTTTCTTTTAAAAGTAGAAGATATTATACTAAAAGTACAATTAAAAGTAGAAGGTTGATCACAGTCAGAGAAAGATTCTGTGGCAAAATTGGGATTTGAACTCAGGCCTTCTGCCTCCAAATCCATCACCCATCATAACACACTGCCCCCTATCAAGAGGTAATTCTTTTATGTTAAATAAGCCCAGGAACCTTTCTTAAAGATCAAGTGTCTTTGGAACAGAAAACCATTAGCTCATGTTTCCCAAGCTATATTTTCTCAAAGTGTAGTCAGAGGAGTAGTAGGGGTCCTTTAAGAATTGGGAGGGGGAAAAGGGGAGAGAAAGGGAGAGGATTAGGGCAAAAGATGAAGAAATAATTCAATTCAATAAATATTTGTTAAGCATCTATAACATAAAAAGCTCTATGCTGGGCATTGAAATTTGGGGTTGTTTTGTTTTGTTTTTAATGAGAGTTCTTGCTCTCAAGGCACTTATAATCTAAGTCAAAGATGAGAAATGTACACAAATAAATATAAAACAAATTAGAAGATAATAAGCACAAAAGGAACATAAGGTGTTATGAGATTAGACAGAGGAAAAATCATTTTCAGCACAGGAAACAAATGTTTATCAAGTCGCTAATATGGATTTGAGTCCTGATGACTTCACCAAATGACTGAAGTCTGCATAAGTGATCTTCCCTTGAGAAGGTGGACTCAAGGAAATGGGTCTGATTCACTCCTTGCATATTAAAGCCTGCACTATTGTCTCATAGGCATTTACTAAACATAGCCAGGTGGACTCAAGGAAATGGGTCTGATTCACTCCTTGCATATTAAAGCCTGCACTATGGTCTCATAGGCATTTACTAAACATAGCCAGATAACAGTACAACTTCGAAGATACAAACAGGAGGGACAGAAGAAGGGAAAACTTAGCTAGTCAAAGGAATTCATTACATAGATAGTCCATAAGAACCCATTTCTTTAAAAGAAAAAAAAAGAACCTATTACTCTCAGCCTCATTTCTGACTGATACTTATATGTACTTGTATCTACTATTTCATTGATAATGGGCATTCTTTCCATTACTGTAGATGCAAGCACTCTACACTTTCTCATCTTGAGCAATCTTTGCCCATGTTCTCCCATAGGGCATCTATTTTTTTTTTTAATCCAAATACCATTTCCTAGATTCTGTGAATTAGACTTTTATATTTTCAAATACCAGATTCTCTTCCTTATCCGACACCCTGGAAAGCCATCATCTCAAGAGTAGCTATTATATATTCTTGCTTCTCAAAAGCTGTGTTTAATTACTGAATTCCCTTCAGTGGTCTGGTCAGACAATCACTATCTTAAAAACTGCCTGAAATTCTCAAAACAAGAAATCCAAACTATCAACAATCACTGAAAAAAGTGTTTAAAAAAATCACTAATAACCAGAGAAATATAAATTAAAACAGCAGACTGATGAAGGTTATAAAATTCTATGTCAGCAGTTATATGAATCATAGATTTAGAGCTGGAAGAGATCTTGGAGATCTTTGAGTCATTTTTCAGATGAAACAAATAAAATTGAGAAATGTCAGGGGACTGGTCCACAGTCACATGGTTATTACGTATCTGAGGTGAGAGGTGAACATAGGTTTTCCTAAATCCCAGTCCAGGAATTTGTCAACTATATCACACTAATTCATTGTTGGCAGATTTACATGTTGATTCCACCATTTTAGAACACAATTATGGAATTAGAGTTTATAGCACAACCCTCAGGCCTTGCTCCTCCTATAAAATTAAGATTCTGCAGAGAGCCAGAAAGCCCAACATGAACTAGCCCCATAACAGTCTGTGCTTTGAGAGTTCAGAAAGAGAAATAGCAGCTCCAGCCACAGTGCCTCCCAAACAGCCTTTGGTGCATCCATCAAAAATTAATTCCAACAAACATTTTGAAAGTGACAAAGATTTGTTAAGGATCTATGCTTGTTGTTCAATTGTTTCAGTTGTGTCTGACTCTCTGTGACATTTTTTGGGATTTTCTTGGCAAAGATACTGGAGTGGTTTGCCATTTCCTTCTGCAGCTCATTTTACAGATGAGGAAACTGAGGCAACCAAGGTTAAGTGACTTGTCCAGGGTCACACAGCTAGTAAGTATCTGAAGCCTGATTTGAACTCATAAGGATGAGTCTTCTTGACTCCAGGCTGGACACTCATCCACTATGGCGCCACCTAGCTGCCCCAAAGATCTACTACATGCATCTTATTTTAAGAAAAGGCACAATGCTACAGTAGAAAATGTACTAGGTTTAGACATAAACCAGTTCTCCTATTTGTCCAGGGTGGCTTTGGACAAATCATCTAAATTCACTGGGCCTCAGTTTCTGCATCTGTAGAAATGAGAGTGTTGGCTGTGATTATCTGTAAGGGTCCTTCTAATTCCAAATCTTATGAGATACCAAAAATATGGTGAAAGAAGAAATGAAAAATGCTCAAGTAAAGTGCTAACTTTGTCTATGCAGGTTAGTCCTTCAATTGGAACATAAGCTTTTATTTGTGCCTGGGAACAAGGGTAATGGTAAACATCTCTGTTTTTGTCACTTTAGAAGAGGGTAGATTTGTGTTTTTATTGTTTTTTTTTTCATGTACAAAATGCACTGAAAGACCTAAACTTTTCCAAATCACATTAGAAAGAGTGCATCATTTTTGCTGGGACCTTTCCCAATGGGGTGATGTGACGTCAGGAATATAGCAGTCTTGGAAACAGTTTCTGTTTGTAATCAAATCATATACTTGCCTTTGCTTCTGCTTGAAGTTGGTGTGCACTGGGTAATGTTAAATACACATTTCAAGCTCCTGTCAGAGAATTAGGTCCATTTAGTATCTAAGACATTTTCAAAATGGTGAAGATTGTCTATAGTCCCTTCCGTGTGTATATCAACTCTTTTTTTTTTTTACACGGAGTCCACCAGCATCTCCCAAGTCCCTAGCTCTAGTTTTTGGTTGAGGGACATCAGTATACAGAGTTAGTGCACCACCTCATGGCCAACCTGCAAACTGCCTCTTTTCCAAAGAGGTAAATAGGGATTTCAGAATAAATGTGTTAGGATACCACATACACCAACCTCCCACCCCTGAAAACGCAACATTGCCATCTCTCCTCCACTTATCAAATACATCAAATTGTGAACTGAAGTCACGTCCACATTTAGACCATTAAAAGAATATTACAGGCAGGTCACTTCACTTGTTGAGGCTTGAATTTCTTCTTCAAGTGTGTGGTTCTGCTATACAGAGATCGCCCTTAGCTTGATTGTTCTACACTCTATTAGCATTCTCATCTTGACTATCACAGTAGTATCTACTTCCCTAGAAGAGATGTGCTGAGAAATGTTTAATAACTGCCTCTCAAAAAAATACAAATGACACCTTTACAAGTTTAAATTGCATATTGAACAAGCTCTATCTTCTGTTCCTGTGATGTGGATCCATTTCCATCATTTTCTTAAATCTACTCTAGACAATCAACAAAATAATAAAGCAAGACTCGGTTGATAGCATTTGCTGATTTATGAATATTTACACTGGAAATTTTATAATTAACCCTCTCCAGCTGGTATGGACATGCTCCAGCGTACCCCTGCTTTCTACTCGCACAATTCAACTGCCCTGACTTCTTACCTTACAAAATAACACTTTGAAGAATTTCCATGATGTTCATTTCAAAAATTATGCAAAATTTACATAACAACTGCAACTAAGATAACAGTCTGGATCTTGTAAACAGAACCCAGGAGCATTAGGCATTTGGCCAATCAATTGCTGAAACTCCGTTCCCATTGTTCATTACCATTACATTGGCACAGCCGTCTAAGAATATGACTCATTCAATCCTTGCTTTGGCCCCCACTGACTTGATTAGCCAAGTCCCTTTCTTTGTCTTTCCTTCATATTGCTTCATTTATTTACCTTCACTCTAAGTCATGATTTACATACATAGTTGAATTACATTAGTATATGCATAGTAAAAGCAGAAGTATTAATCATGAAATGTGAATCCAGCTCCTTCCAAGGCAGACACCATCTTGCTGTGGTCTATTTCTCCTCTCTTTAATCTCTCAGCCACATCACATGGACAGGAGAGAGAGCTCATTCAATATACAGTGCCTTATAATAGACTACTCTCTCTTCATGAAACAGGAACTAGACTGTCCATTATCCCATGGCTGGTTTAGAAAACATTGTAGAAAATTAACTGATTCTTAAAGTCACATAGATACAAGAACACAAGATTGCTTCTCTATGGTCTCAACAATTCTACTCTTCCAGAGTCCTGGGTCATGCCCATGACCCTACACATACATCCTTACAGCTCCAGCAATGAAACAGGTCATTACTCAAATGCCCAAGAGTCTAATACTACAGGGTTCAGTCAGTTACTGTCTAACCCTCCATTTGTTATCTTTGTCCATCTGTGAGACCAAAAGGGACAGATTAAACTACAGTATATCAGAATATCAGGGTGCTAACAAAGAATTATTACTGATATATATATATTTACATATGTATCAGTAATAACCTTTGTGTATATATATATATGAATAATTTTTTTCTTTCCCATTTTTGTTGACTAAGTAAGATTCTTACATCATATAAAAAGAAGGATGTATATATCATGGGAAGAAGATAAAATTAGTTTGCCAAAAATTTAAAGCAAGATTTTTCTTTAAATCATGTCACAGATGGCATCAGGCAATTTATGATTTCTTTTGTAAGGAAAAATGTCAACCATGTGCATGTCTGTGTGTATATGTACAAGTTTACACATATATGTACGTGGAAATGTTAAGGGAAAATAGAAGCATTGAATGATAGAAATGAAAGGAATTTTAGAAATCAGATAGTTTGGCCTCCTCATTTTACAGACAAAGAACCCTCCAAAAGTGAAGTGACTCGCCCAAAGTTGCACAGCTAGTGAGTAGCAAAGGCACAAGTCGAACTGGCCCTCGTCTTTGGACTTCTGGTGCCATACTTTCTCCACCTCCCCACCTTCCCAACTCTCTGAAAGGACCTGCTCAAGGGCACGCAGCTTCCCTTTTAATATCTTCTGCAAGCGAGTCCAGGTCTCCTCGCTTCAGTCCAGGGCTCTTTTCTCTAAATCGTGCTCCTTTTTCTCTGCTTCTAGAAGCTAAGCCAAGGTCCCTTCGAAATCAATTTCACCACCGTCATGATGTGAGGGCTTCTGAAAATTGAATGAGCTCATCTCTAGTGGTCAAAGCTAAAAGAACATCTGTTCCTCCCTAGCAAATCTATGGAAACTAGAGAGGACATCGAATGTAATGCCCCCGGTATGTTTTTATTCAGAAGACAACAGTCATCACTTAAGGAATCTCTCTATCTTTTAAATGCAGTGGGGAATTGGATACTTGGAAGAGTAAGAAAATAAATTCAAGGATTCAAGACTGGAGGTATAGGAGTCATGTAGCAAAATGGAGATCATAGATGGCCTCACCTTGAGCTGACATTGCTCTTAGTGGGTGAGGAAGAGGAGGAGAGGGAATGACAGGGATGGGGTCTGAATGTTCTTTGTATTGCAGGATTGCAAACTAGATACAGGGGTGGGGAACCCCTCGAGGCCACATGTGGCCCTCTAGGTCCTCAAGTGCAGCCCTTTGGCTGAATCCAAATTTCATAGAACAAATCTCCCTAATAAAAGGATTTCTTCTGTAAAACTTGGACTCAGTCAAAAGGCCACACTCAAGGACCTAGAGGGCCACATGTGGCCTCGAGGCTGCAGGTTCCCAACCCCTTCACTTGACAGATGACACCATCACAGACTGTCAGAATTGAAAGACCCCTCAGAGGCCATTCAGTCCAGCCTGGAACTAAACAAGAACACCTCTCTACCAGAGGGACACCAAACAAGCAAACATCACACTTTTGCTTCAAATCCTCCAGGCAGGGAGGGAAGCCCACTCCCTCTGGAGGCAGCCCGTTCCATTTCTGGATAGCTCTGATTGACGGTTTTCCTTAGGTCCATACAAAATTTGCCTCTTTGTAATGGCACCCGATGTTCCTAGTTCTTTCCCCAGGGACCATACAGAACAAGTCTGTTCTTTCTTCCATGTGACAGCCATTCAAATTCTTGAAAACATCTATCCTCTCTTGGTTTCTTCTTCTCCAGCTTAAAAATGCCTAGAAACATCTGAGCAAACTGAGAAACAAATAACTGATAATAATCAACAAATTTATAGTTATTGAGGACTGGCTTTGTTCCAGGTAACATGAGTTTACAAATCAATTTACCAAATATTTAATAAATGCTTATTATGTGTGGTGTGCCATGTAAGACATTTTTCCTACTCTCAGAAGATGTATAATCTAATGAGGGGTACCAGTGCCCAGTGAGTACAGCACAGAGGAAATGCTAGATGCTCAAAGGAGGCAGAACGTCCTTAGGCTGGTATCATAATGGAAAGCTTTGACAGGGGAGGTGGGATCTGATAGGGCCTTGAAGAATGGGAAAGGTTCTGATAAGGGGAGGGGGAAAGTGAGGGTTTTGCCATTAGGAAAGGAGAGCATTGAGTAAAGGTTTGGAAATAAGAATGAGTATAGTGGATACCAAGTTCAACGTCAGGTCATTTGAGATGGAGCTAAAGGTTTCCTGTATAGATTAGAAAGGCAGGCTAAGGGAAGTCCATGGAGGGCCTCAAGGACAAAGCTAAGAAACCTGGGCTTTATTCTTATGGCATCAGGCCAATGATGTAACCCAGCACTAAGGAACAATATGTTATTTGGTCCAAAATATTGTTATTTGGACCAAAACATATCTCAGTGCCACTTTTCGGGTTCTCAAATGGTACAGTAGAGGAAAATGCTACATTTGGAGTCAAGAAGCTGTTAGTTCAAATCCTGACTCTGCAACTTGTGATCTGTTTGGCTCATCTTGGGCCCTCCACGCCTATCAAATGAAGTGATTGGACTCAACCTCTGAAGTCAGTTTCAGCTCTGAATTTATAATCCTATGATCCTAAGCACTGGCAAGATTAATTACTGAGGGATGGACTGGATGTAGGAGAAAATGAAGGACCAGAGAGCAATTAAGAATCCGTTCCAAGAATTCACAAATATGGTGAGTAAAGGTAGTGATAATATTGATGAATAGCAGCAAAGAGGGCTTCTGGTACAAAAGAAAGATTTGAAAAGGCTCAGGAATGGGGCCGTTTGGAAGTCTTCACTCCTTTTTTTTCCTATTTAACTTTTAAACAAAACCAAAGCAAAGAAGAGGAAAGGAAAGCAAGTATTTAATAAGAGGGGGAAGGAGTGGGGAGGAGGGGTCTGAGTCAAGTGGCCGGATTCCCCACGTGCTCCACTGGGTAGCTGCTCCTTGGAGACCACAGGGCCATGTGCAGCCGGGCTTAGACAGGATATACAGTGAACCCTGCCTCATCAGAACAGAGATGAGACTGAAGATTGAACATCGCTCCCAGCACTCCCTGAAATGTTTTTTCTGGCCAAATGGAATCTTAGGGAAAGCCCTCCCACAATATGATTCCCCCAGGGGCTCTGGGAGGGTAGGTCACTGTTATTCTCAATCCTATCTACCTTAAAGAGACTGATTAAAAAAAAAAGTTTGAAAAGTTCAGAAAACTCAACAGTAAAAGTTCAGCCAGTTTCTAGACCCACAGTCTCAGGGTGATCTTATTTCCACCCCATGTCCCCCTAACTTTCTTCCCCCTCCCCCAAAATGCACTTGACAGAGAGGAAGAGAACCCGGAGAGGACACATGTTCTTCTTCTTTTTTTTTTCCCTAAATCCTCTTGTTTCAGGGCCTGGAAAAAAAAAAAGGTTCAGCTTACATTCTGACCTAATTAAACTAGGTCCCTCTGAGACAGTTGCATGCATCAAGACAGGAAGTCAGTAGAGGTGACACGTCTCAAAGCCATCAAGATCTGCACTTATTACCCTGGGAAACATACATCAAGTTAATCATCTTAACCCCAGAATGATTTTGTTAAGTAGTTAGTCCTGAGATTCCCCCCCACCCCCTGAGGAGGGGGTGGTGGAGGAACCCACAGTTCTCATCTCTGTAGAGCTGGTTTTTAGAACAAGTCATGTGATCTCATTTTTTCGGCTGGACCTGATCCTAAGGAACATCCCCCCTACTCTCACCCCACCCGGTCTGATTCTATCCAGCTCCTGGTGTAGCCATTGGGAAGATTCTGCCCTTTAATTTTTCAGGATCGGGCTCTATTTTTAGCAGCAACTTCGACAATCAGTGGGATGAGATGGAGCATATTTCCCTGATGTAGCCTTGAGAAAATGCTGTTGCAAAACTGGGCTTTTGTTTTAGGGTATATATTTGGTAAGGACAAGTGGGGTGATGAGGGGAAATCTAGATATTTTCCAAAGGAGTTGAGTAATCAGTAGGAAAGGATAGGAAAAGGTCTGGGCCTATGATTTGATTGGTATAGGAAACTCCCAGGTGAGAAAACTTTCTCTGCAGATGCAGGTTGGCACCTTCTCCGCAAATTAATAGGATTCTAGAGTTGCCTGGAGAGCAATGAGAAGTTCAGTGACTTGCAGTCCAGTATGTCAGAGGCAATATTAGAATCCAGGTCTTCCTAATTTCAAGACCAGCTCTCACTACTACTATTATCATTGCTTTTAGATGTTCTCAGAGTATATTGTGTTACTCTTTGATAGACCTCAGAGCACAGTTCCAAAACCTACAGAAATTCTTTTGGAACAAGTAGACGCTACTTCCCCACATGGTAATAAAAGCTAACAAAGGTACACCATTGGATTTTTAAGAATGCAGCTGAAGGGGGTTTATCACCACATGGTGTTTATGAGGCCCCTAAGATCCAAGAGTGGATTCATCCACACGAACTCAGAAAACAATTGTCAACAAAGTACGGGAACTTGTTTATACAAACAAGGCAGGGAATGCAGGAGGAAGGGAGTTTAGGCTGCTAATTCAGGACAAGACCATTGCCACCAGGATTTATAGAAGGGTTATACTTAACTTGACCAATGCAAGTTATGTAAGGAAAGGGTAGAAATGTGAGGCCACACATTGCTGTAAACTGCTAAAGTCTAGTGCCTGGTCAATACCTAGCAAGACAAGACCTACTGGCTATAATTATATACCAGAAGCTCTCACAGACTGACAGACAACAAAACCTGGTATGACAGATACAGAATTCAAAACAGCCTTGGGAACTCAAACAATAAATTATGTTGGGATGGAGCATGTCATGGATTGGACTGTTGCCAATAATTACCTGGATGTGAATTGTGCCCATCATCCTTGGATTGTACTGAGGATGCTTTCAGTGAGCTTTTATAAGATGGACTTACTGTAATATTGTAGCTGTTCAGGCATTTCAGTTGTGTCTGACTCTTTGTGACCCCCATCTAGGGCTTTCTTGGCAAAGATACTAGACTGGTTTCCCATTTTCTTCTCCAGTTCATTTTACAGATGAGGAAACTGAGGCAAACAGGGTTAAGTGACTTGCCCAAGCGCACACAGCTAGTAAGTGTCCGAGGCCAGATTTAAACTTGGGTCTTTCTGACTCCAGGCCCAGTGCCCTATTTACTGTTCCACCTAGCGCCCCTCACTACATTATGCTTGTATTTAATTACAAAAAGCAGTCATTTTATTCACCTATTCAATAGCCCACAGAACATTAACTATAAAACAATAATATTGGGACAGAGACTAGTCCCAGAACCATTCCAATCTGAACTCCACCAAAATAGATGAGAACAAATTGATTAATGCAGTAATGGACAAAAAAAAATGTCCACTTTCAAGACCATAACATGTACCATAACAAATGTGGACAGTATCCTCACCAAATCTTATTAACATAACATAGGGCCCATAACCCAAAAGCAAGGTTTACACATATTCACTGAGGAGAAAGACAATAGATAGATATTCTTAGAGTGCATGATAAATAGAGTAAAATGTTTAGAGCTACAAAAATATTTTTTGGAACCAACAAGCATGATTTCACTGAACAAAAGTAAAAGCTGATAACAAGTACACAACATCCCATGGAACCTATGAAATAGTTAAGAAGGGCTCCACCTTAATCCACATGAACTCCGGCAGTTATATGTCACCTAAGTGTCAAATGGGCAGGTAGGTGGTGCAGTGAATAGATATAGTGTCAGGCCTAGAGTCAGGAAGACTTATCTTCAAGAGTTTAGATCCAGCCTCAGACACTAACTAGTTGTGTGACCCTGGGCAAGTCACTTAACCCTGTTTGCCTCAGTTTCCTCATCTGTGAAAATGAGCTGGAGAAGGAAATGGCAAACCACTCCAGTATCTTTGCCAAGAAAGCCCCAAATGGGGTCACCATAGAGTCAGACGTGACTGAAAGGACTCAACAACAACAACAAAGTGTCAAACAGCTTCATTATACAATGAATTTGTTTGTGGAAAAGGTGGACTTTCCAATAGCAATCCAATACCAGATCATTGCCACCAGACTTTACAGGATGGTTACCCTTAAGGAGCTCAGACTTAGTGAACACTGGAGATTATGGAAGGAAATGATAGAAGCTCTGTAACATCACAGGCCAAAAGAAGCTGAGCACCTATATATTTAGGAAGATTTTACATGGTAGCTGGAATATACAACAGAAATTTATTATCTTCTATGGACTAATAGACAAAAAAAAAAATCCCCATATCTTGGAGAAAGCCAAAAAACTGTACCAGAAATGTATGATTATCATAAATCAAACTGTTGTCTGCAATTACTCAGTCATGACATTGGTCCATAAAAACATGAGAACAGTATTGTCAATATATTTTGCCATATCAAATACTCTTCCTTAAAATAATAAATAGCATATATCTAAAACCTTCAGCAAGCATTATATGTAATGGGGACAGGCTAGAAGCATTTCCAATAAGATCGGGGGTAAAACAAGGATGTCCATTTTCACCACTGTTATTCAATATTGTACTGGAAATGTTAGCTTTAGCAATAA
Organism: Phascolarctos cinereus; assembly: GCF_003287225.1. NCBI lineage: Eukaryota > Metazoa > Chordata > Mammalia > Diprotodontia > Phascolarctidae > Phascolarctos > Phascolarctos cinereus. Next base: position 62,645,859 of record NW_027556180.1, read on the forward strand.
GAGAAGAAAAAGAAATTGAATGCATTAGAATAGGCAAAGAAGAAACAAAGCTATCACTCTTTGCAGATGACATGATGATATACTTAGAGAATCCTAGAAAATCAAGTAAGAAACTACTTGAAATAATAAACAACTTTAGCAAAGTTGCAGACTATAGAATAAACCCACATAAATCATCAGCATTTCTATATATTACCAACAAAGCCCAACAGCAAGAGATAGAAAGAGAAATCCCATTTAAACTTACTGTAGACGTTATAAAATATTTAGGAGTCTACCTCCCAAAACAAACCCAGGAACTCTATGAACACAATTACAAAACACTTTTCACACAAATAAAATCAGATCTAAATAATTGGGTAGGCCGAGCTAATATAATAAAAATGACAATCCTACCTAAGCTAATTTACTTATTCAGTGCCATCCCAATCAAACTACCAAAAAATTATTTTATAGAGTTAGAAAAAATAATAACAAGATTCATTTGGAAAAACAAAAGGTCCAGAATATCAAAGGAACTAATGAAAAGAAATGCAGGGGAAGGTGGCCTAGCAATTCCAGATCTTAAATTGTATTATAAAGCAGCAATCATCAAAACTGCTTGGTACTGGCTAAGAAATAGAGAGGTGGAATAGTGGAATAGGTTAAATATGCAAGACACAGTAGTCAGACTATAGTAATCTATTATTTCATATCAAATACTCACAATATCCAAGCTTCAAAGAGCAAACCTTTTCAAAATATAGAGACCTAGAAGAGGAGATAAAAATCATGTTGGGACAAGATAAAATATATATCATCACCTACACATCATAATGATATCTGGGTTTTACTAAGGATGCTTGCCATGATGCTATAGAAGATAAGTTTCTATTCTAATGCTTTTATTCAACCACAAAAATTAGCTTTTTACATTCACCCATGAAATGGTTAACAGTATCCTAGCTATAAAAGAATAATAACAGAAAAGCAACTTATCCCAAGACCATTTCTATCTTGACCCCATAAAAAAAGATGAGAATGAAATTATTTTAGTTGTTATGGTGGTGGTGGTGGTGGTGGTGGTAGTTGTTTCAATGGGAACAACAATTTAAAGCAATTAACACCTACACAGTAGCAGTGTTAAGGTACATTTTGGAACAGTAAAATGGATTTAGAAGGTATCCAAAAAAAACACACAAGATAAACTAAATACACAGCCCATCACTCTGAGTCCTTAATCCAAAGAGTTCTGTTTGTCTTGTGTTCCCCAATTTATGGGAAAGCATTCATTTCAGGGGTAATTGGACTGAGATATACTAATCATTCAAGAGTCATGGTAAAAGACAATAGGAAACCTACTAGAAGATGCTGAGATAGACTTCCAAAACTGAACTGAGCCAACATGAGAGAGCACCATCATCTACTAGGAACTTAGGAGAACTGTGAACTGAAAAACATGGTGGACTTCACACAGCCATGACCCCAACTGGAATTATAATATAGTGTGAGCTCTACCTATTTGGAGCTATTAGGGGGTGACACTATACTGGACCCTATAAACAAGATTTTTGATTGACTTTTCTAGGAGCTTTATTTGTTTACCTTGACTTATAATGAAGCATTCATTCTTCTCTTAAAATAAGCTTTTACTGTTATTTTCTGTTTATTATATCATCATGGTTGTCCCAAGAATCCCTTATCTTCATTCTCCCGAAGAGCCATCCCCTTTGACAAATTGTGTCAGAGAGGAAAAAAATCAGCATAACAGATCTATACACTGAAAAAGTCTGAAAACATGTGCAATGTGAAGCACCTGTGAACCTCCTGCCTCTACAAAATGATGTCTTCTCATATCACTTTAATCAAGTCCTGCTTGATCTTTATAATTTTACTACATTTAATTTTGGGAGGTTTTTTGGTTGTATATTTATACTTTCCATTTTTACATTGTTATAATTACTATGTATATTGTTTACTTGACTTTACTTACTTCGCTCTGCGTCAGTTCATATAGATCTTTCCATGCTTACAATTCATTCTTTAAGTCTTGGGAACCTGTGCTTATAAGGGCAGCTGGTAACTACCCTCTGAAAAGTATCAAATACTGAAGTTCCCAGATGATCTGAGTGAGGGCAAATGAGCCAAGGAAGTAGAGCCCCCCAAAATATAGGCAGGTCCTTCATGTTAGAAACATTTAACGTAAGGGCTACAGGAAAACGAAACCAGTGTACAGGAGAAAGAATTGTCTTGTCATCAAAAGTGTATGCAATTTGCTTTGATACTTTGATATACCTATAGTTTCATTGGTGTAGATATTCTCTGCACTGGAGCAGAACATGACCCCCTCCATGCCTTCTCATTGTTCATTATTTTTAACTCTTAGTCTTGGTACGTGATTGTCAACCTCCTTTTCTAGTCATACAAGTCCTTAATAATTTCTTTTATGGTATTTCATATGCATAAGTCAACATGGATAATGTATTATAATCTTGGCTTTATTTATAAGCCCAGCACTTATCTTCCCATTGCTTTTTGAATTATAATTTTGTTTCCTCCAAAATTACTCCATTCCCTTATTTACTCCTTTACTTTTACCACTAGAGGAATATTGGTGTTAAAGAAATAGACTTCTGGGACAGCATCAAATTTGAGAGAATTAAAACCAATGCAAAATGCATCCAATCAACAATGAGAATAAAAATAGTAATTTTTTTTCAGATTGTAATCAATCATTACTAATTTATAAACGTGATGGATAACAACTAATTCTACTGAGAAGGGAAAAAGTATCTAATTTTAAGTGGCAATCTGCCTACAGTCCTGCCTGCCTATGCAAATAGCACTTTATTATATCAATTACATCATTCAGAATGAGCAGTGCTCTTGTGTATACCATTTTGGGGAAGATTCAAAAGCAGCCCCACCTCTTCTCAAGACTTAATGATCTGGTATGCATCAGTCAGCGTTGGTGGAATCCAAGACCTAGTGATTCACAGAATTAAATATGTGGCTGCCTCCCATTCATATAGGTTTATGTCTATTATATTTAAAAAAAAACTTTGACTGCTTCCTGTAAATTTTACAGAAGAGACAAGACAAGAAAAGATTTCAGCTTTTACATCAACCTCCCACACAAGTGCTTTAGAATTTCTCCTGGTTTTACTCATCATATACTTTATCGTGAATACCCTGGCAATTCCTTGAACATAAACCAATCTCTCAAATAATTCAAAAGCCACTTAAACATAATGCCTGCCACCCACTTAGAAAACTTAAAGGAAACACAACCAAAAAACCCTAAAAATAAATTTTAAAAATTCTAAATGAAAGATATTACTGGACTTTAAAGGTGTGAAGTATAACTGAGATATACTAATGCTCTCATCATCTGTCTTGATGGTTTCTTTGCACATTTTAGACTTAGCTCACATTTAGATACATCATCATCACCATTATTACCATCATCATTTATTGAGAGCCACTGTGAAGCATTGAAGAAGCACAAAGCATATCACATGCTACCAAGAGACCTATGATGTAGTTGAGGAGGCAAGACCTATACACAAATAATAACAACAATGTAAAAGAGCTAAGTGCCTAATGAGAGGGTCAGATATTGTTATACCCTAAAGATACTCACATTTATTTTCACACATTTATTGTGAGTCACAAATGCCTGCCTCCAATACTTCAGTGGCCCTGGGACCTTGAAGGCTATACCAATGAAGCACATGCTCTGATAGGTACTACCAAGTGGAAAAGCTTCAAGATCTTGCAACAGATAGTTTGAGTCTGCCTTCCACAGGCCAGCCTAGTTAAACACAGGGCACCTCATCACCAAAGTGGTGGCCACCACGTAGTGAACTATCTTGGATATGGCAACTCACAGAAACTGCCTAATAAAGCATTTTAGCATTGGGAATTCAGTATGAATGGGATGTCCCAGTGAAGTGGAAGTGATTGTTGATAAATCAAAATAAACTAATACAATAAAAAAAAGAATGTAAGCTCCTTTTTTTGTCATTGTCTTTGTATCCCTAAGCCTTAACAAAGTGTGTGGCCCATAGTAAGTGCTTAATAACTTATATGTACAAAAACATTTATAGCAACTCATTTCTGGGGGCAAAGAATTTGAAATTGAGGGGATTTTCATCAATTGGGGAATGGCTGAACAAGTTGTGGTATATGACTATGATGGAATACTATTGTACTATAAGAAATGATGAGCTGCATGCTGTCAGAAAAACGTGGAAAAACTTGCACGGGCTGATGCAAAGTGAAATGTACTACATATAAAGTAGCAGCAATATTGTAAGATGATCAGCTATGAATGACTTCGCTATTCTCAGCAATACAATGATCCAAGACAACTCTAAAGGATTTATGATGAAGAATGCTATCCATCTCCAGAGAAAGAACTGATGGTGTCTAAATACAGATTGAAGCATACTTTTTTTTAAGCTTTATTTTTTTAAGTTTTTTGTCCATGTTTTCTTTCACAACATGACTATTATGCATATGTTTTGCATGACTACGTATGTGTAACCTATATCGAACTGCTTGCCTTCTCAAGGATGGGGGGAAGAGTAGAGAGGGAGAGAGAGAATTTGGAACTCAAAGTTTTAAAAACAAATATTGAAAATTGTTTTTACATGTAACTGGGGAAAAATAAAAAAATAAAATATCTATTTAAAAACAAACAAATGCATTAAATTTTTAAAAGTTAAGTGCTTAATAAATGCTTTATCTAGTTAGCTAATATAATGATGCAAAAACTTGACTTGGGATAGCGGCTTATTCTTTGTGAGACTCAGTTTCCTTGTGCAAAGGGTAGTAAAAAGAGCGCTAGGCTGAGAATCAGAAAGACCTGGTTTCGAATTCTGCCTCATTTATCTACCAGCCACGTGACACTGGCCAAACCATTGGCTCCTTTAGTGCTTCAGCTTCCTCATCTCTCAAATGAGGAGGTTGTTCTGAGGTCCTCTCCAGCTTATAAGATCCATGATCCTACCTATGACCTTAGGATTAAACTGCCTGATCTCTGAAGCCTCTTTCAGCTTTTGCAATCTCACATTCTTGTAAGGTAATGGATTTCAAGAGGTTAATGTGCTAATAGCCAATGCAATCCAATCAGCATCTATTAAGCTCCTTCGGTGAATAAGGAATCATGCTAAGCATCTGATATACAGTAACAACATAGAAAACGATTCCTAACAAACAAGTAACAGATGGCTTTTTATACTTGGAGCCCACACCCCAGTGCCCCAAACTCTGAGTTTACATAAATCCAGTTCAATCTTAAGGGTGCCCTTCTCTTTGTCTCTGCCACTGGGAAATCTGTGAAGCTTAAATAGAATCATAGGACCTGAGTTCAGACCCCAGCCTTGCTGCTTCCTTGCAGCCTGACCTCAGGCAAGTCACTTAACTCTGCCTCACTTTCCTCATCTGTAAAATGATGAAACTGAACTAAATGACTTATACGATCCCTTCACGTTCTAAATCTATGATCCTATAGCTCACGTCTAGGTTTGGTAAAATGTCTAGGTAGAAGGGTCCCCTGATGCTATACAAGCATTTAAGTTAGAAAAGTACATATCAGGCATAGGACAGCCTTTATTCCACCCCACAGACCAGGCAGAAAACCCATAAAGAACTCATAGCAAGCCAAGTGTTGGGAGCATACACCTGTAATATCTGAAACTGGGGGAGAAACTGGATTACTTGAGTTTGGAGGTTCTGAGCTGAAGTAGGACGATAGCTGATTGAGTGTCAGTACTAAGTCCACAGATGGCCACCAAACTGCCTAAGGAAGGACTGAAAATATGGAACAGGTTATAGCTTCCATGTCAAACAGCCCATTGATGGCTGCTACACATCTGGCCTGGGCAAGGTAAGGAAATCCTCCCCCAAAAAAGAACCTCACAGTAACACTAAAATAATCAATATAATTCTCCTCTCTCTTCAGCAAGTTCCTTCTTTCCCCAGGGTCCTACAATTCTCTAGACTCAAAGTATTGCCCTATGGTTTAGACTCCTCTCAAAGGGGAAATAAACTTGGGCATGTTAACAAGGCAGCCTTTCCTTGACATTCTGCCGAATCTCTCTTTTATTCCAAAGATACAGACAGCAAGCCTTATTATATTCCTCCAGAGGAGATAGACACCTAAAGCTGTTAGACAGGCAACCTGACCCTATCACTGGGATTTCTAGAAATCTAGAAAGCCCTCCATATAATCAAAATTCCCAAACAATGCCTTACCACCCTGTTAAGTAAGCAGACCAATCCTTTCTCTAGCCAAGGAATACTTGCAGTCACTGTAAATAAAACCAGGTTGCCTCAGGATACGTCGATCTCTATATTCAATCCTATAGCTTTCTGGGGACCTGGGGTGGCTCCAATAACAGGAAATTCTCCTCCATGAAGCCCTCTATTTCCTGATATTCCCCCCCCCAGGAGTCTGTAGCAGTGTGTAGCATGTGTGTCCATGAGACATACAGTTTCTAGACTTTCCACCCAATTAATAATTTTATACAAGGTACAATCCATCTATAGCTGAGTAGGCTTGCACATTCACTCCCAATATGTAATTTTATAATTGCACTCTCAATATGTAATTATATAATTGCACAAAGTTTCTCCAGAATCATGTCTACCTTGGTGCTTTCACATGCACACACGAAAAAGTAAAGATAGTACAATGGCAAAAAATAAGAGAAAGGAAAAGAAAAGAGAGGGAAAAAACTAAGCTTCTACTCCACAGAAAGGAAAATCCCCAGGGCTGCTAGACAGTCAAGAAATCTTCTTCCTAATTACCTGTAAGTCCATAGAGATAGCCCCAAAGATGTAACCTGTGGCCTAGTACCCCAAATTCTGGGCATATGTGGATTTGGTCCAATCTGAGGGGCTGCCCCCAAAAAACATATCATTGTCTCCTATTGTCCTTTCTCAAAATTGCTTCTGGGAAATGTCTGAATTTAAAGTATTAGAAATTGATACTTTATTGATTGCATGCTATACTATCACATTCACATTTCCATCCCATTATCATTGGTATGTTGGAGAATCTCCAAAATACCAGAAGTTCAATTATTTCACATCCATTTTCTTCCCCTCACTACCCCAGCAACCTGTTTGTTGTAGCTGGGGTATTGTTAACTCTATCTTGCCTCAGAATCAGAAGACTGGAGTGCTAGTCTTTTCTCTACCACTTGTCACCGGTATGGCTTTGGGAAAACCCTTTGAAGGCCAGCAAATCATCCTAGGCAAAATGTACTCAACCAGATGACTTCTAAAGTCTCTTCTAGCCCTAGTCTTCTGTGAACAACCACCCTAGTAACCCTTTGAAACCCTGAATGCCATAGAAGTCTATTACCCTTTCAAAGAGTTTGTGTTCACTATGCACCCATCAAAACATGAAACCAGGAGAGATGAGAAATAGGTCTTATATTTAGGGAGATTTGTCCTTGTGTTCTTTCAGGCCCCCTCCACTCCAAATGACCGTGTTATTTTATAAACATCACACACCAGACCTAAACTTGTTGGTGCATTTTGTCTTGAGAACATGGCTATTGTTTTCAGTCAAATTTGCCAGTCTGCCCATGGCTACAGTTGACAAGCAGCCATGCCAAGGGGCTCACATACAGCTGCATAAACAGACAAAACACTCAGGGTTCTGGGGAGCATCAGGAGAGAGAGAAGGACCGATAGAGCCTTCTGTGCCAAGTCAAAATTGTTGACTCCATCATGTCTATCCATCAGCCAATCAGAGTCATAGGTTCTAAAAAGAAAATGATTATCTTTCAGACTCTATGTTCTTTGTATGAGTGCAAGGTAGGTCATTTGCCCACTCCTTCCTTCAGTTCTATGGAATGAGAAAACTGGGCTTTATGAAATCTAATGTTTATTCTAACTCTAAAAAAAAAAGACTATGATTCTAACTTCATTCAGAGTTTAGAGTGAAATTCCCCAATTCCTTGGGCAAGGGAGGTGTGAAGCCATGCCCCCAATGATAATGTAGGGGATATTTCTGTAGCATTGTTTTTCATCTTTGTGGGGAAGTGAGTGAGCCTAAATGTTTCCTTAGTGGGAAATAGAATTATGAGACAAGGTGAAAGAAAACTCTCCCAAGGACAGAGAAAGGGCAGAAAAAAGATGAGATATGCACATGGGCAGATAGGCATGGGTGGCCTTAAGATTTCCTGGTTTCTGCTTCAGGCACTGGGAGGTGAGAAGCTGCTATAAATGGGCTGAGTTTGAGAGTTGGGACCACTACCCTCCAAGCAAGAAATAGGGTTAGAGTTGCTGATCATTTTACAGGTGAATGGCAGTTGGTTTGGGGATTGTTGCTACTGGATTGCAAGGGCCAAAAAGTACCCACAGCCCAAACATTGTCTGCCGGTGGCCAAGACCAGAGAAGTAGGAAGGAGCCCAGGGAACAACCAGAGCTCCCAAATTCACAGTACTCAGAGACTCCACTTTTGGAGATCGATGCAGCAAAGGTGACTCTTGCATGTCAGGGCCATGGTGAGTGGAAGACTGTGCTTCTCTTTTATACCCTCTGGTATAATCCCAAATTGTGAGAGGGATTCACACACACACACACACACACACACACACACACACACACACCACTTTCCTTAATACTTTCTAGAACCTGCAAGACTAGCTGGCTCTGGACTCTTCCCCTAGCATCCCAATGATGTGGGAGGATAAGTAGGACGAGTTTGGGTGGATGGTAGGAGAAAGGCTCTAGGTGCAAGCATTTAAGCTTTCCCCTTTTATTTTCACTTTGTTCTATAAACTACACAGCCAAGGTATGTTGAGTGCCTGTGTCACATGAATGGAGGGTTGGGAAAGAGTAAAGTTTGAGGAGGGGTTGGTCCCTTGATGGAGATTCCAAATGCAGCATTAGGATCCTACAGTCATAGCCTTTCTGTTTTTGAATTATTTTTGAGCAATCACATCTCCTCCTAGATCCAATGTCATTAACCCATTTTTAAAAAATATTTTGATTACTGCATTTCAATATAATTGCTTCCCTTTGTTATCCTATGTATCTTATTTTATGCATTTAAAAACATCATTCTCAGGAGTACATAGGCTTCACAAGGCTGCCATAGGATCCATGCCACACACATACACACACACCCCAAAATTAGTAGCCCTTGCCCTCGATAAATCCTCAACTTAGCCAATGCTGTTTGCAAAAAGCATATCTAGAGACAGAGGTGGAGAAAATGAGGTGATTTTAGGTGGGGGCAGGCTAAGTACCCTCTAGGAGCTAGCTGGATATTGCAATCTGTTGGGAAGCTATGCCACACATGTAGCAGAGAGAAACCCAGGTGGGAGCTGAGCAGATGACAAGGCTATGTTGATATATAATTAATAGCCTTTTTATAGGCTCAAGGAAAAGAGCACAGATATACATTTGGACCGTTCCTTAAAACTGGAGCAGTGGGGTAGAAGGGAGGAAGAGAAAGCAGCTTTTTTGCTGGTTGAAAAAATAAAATTTAATTTAAAAAAAAATTAATCTCCTTGAGGCTATAGACTGTTTTCCCTTCCTTTGTATCCCCCAGCACTTAGCAGAGTAAGTAGTAAGTACTTAATAAATGTTTGTTGACTGCTCACCTCCTTTGACCACCTAGCCAGTAAGATATTAATATTGTTGTAAAATACTAAAGGGTCACTTTTATCCAAAGCAGGGAAAATTAGGGCACAAAATCTTAACAAAGTCCACATTTTGAATGGACAGTTGTTTCCAATGATGTAGACAGACATGTTACCTACCTCACAGAGTAAGGAAATATCTTTGCAAACCTTAAAGCACTGTATAAGTGTGAGTTATTAGTATTATTATTATTCTTTATATTGTAAAGTGATACCTCTAAGCCTCGAAGATCATATAAGTGGGAGTTTGTTTGAACAGGCAGCAAAGGTTGCATACAATGAGCTATTTTTAGCAGATGATAGTAGAAAGTTGTTGAACAACTAATAGCTTCAGTTGCATCAGCAGAGAAAGCTTAATACAGGTTAATTTTTTTTTTTACTATCCATATTAAGCTCACTTGAATTAGCTTTATTTTCTTTTTTTCTTATTTTTCTTTTATTTTATAGCTTTATTTTCTTCTATTACATGCTAAAATTGAGATTAGTCAGTAGTTAACCCAGTAAAGTGGACAAAAGTATGGAAGCAAATAGCACTACGACCTCCACTATGTTATTAAAAAATCAGAATTAGCATTATAAAGTCCCTTCTAGTCATTAGAATATAAGCTTCTTGAGGTCAGGGACTTTTCTTTTTTTTTGCCTTTCTTTGTATATCCATTGCTTACAGTGTCTACCTGACATATAGTAGGTGCTTAATAAATGCTTCTTGACTGGTGACTGTCAAACATCAGGGATGAGGACATTTGCTAAAAAGTTACAGGATTTAAGGTATCTTTTTTAGTGCTTCTGCACTGAAGTACATAACCATTATGCATACACCAAGAAGAAGAGAAATGGTCCCTGATTCACTGGGATAAAAGGGAGAAATGGAGAGAAAATTATTCCAAGGAAATTACAAATGGTAATTGAACAAAGATAATAGAAGTACTTGCTATTTTAAATATTAATGTTAATACCAATAATCATCCTTTAACTCTGATCTCAGAAAGTCACAACATAAGAGAGGAGAAAGCTGTTCTTAGCAGCTAAAAGTGAAAAAGACCCCTTTCCAGCGGCCATTGAAACGAATGGATGGGTGTTGGCTGCCCTCTAGTGGCAAGAGGAGATATTGCCAACTTCTGAAAGTGATAGCGGGGCAGAGAGAAAGGAACATGTTAAGCAGAATGCCTCACAAACAAGACACTCTCTAGAGTTATTAAGCTTTTTTGTGATGTGAACCCATTTGGCAATTTGGTGAGGCCTATGGACGCCTTCTTCCTCGGAATAATGTTTACAAATACATAAAATAAAATATATAGGATTCCAAAAGAAACCAAAGATTAGTGAAACTAAGGATGGATTTTTTTCCCTATTCAAGTTCATGGAATCCTTCTTATCTATCCATGAACTCTTTGGTTAAGTTAATAGATCACTGCCAACTTTTATTAAATTGAGAAAAGTTCCAACTTATTTCTATTTTACTGTGTGCATGTATGTATGTATGTATGTATGTATGTATGTATGCTAACTTATTATCAAAGTTGTTTTTTTCCATATTTCCCCATTGACATTAATAGCTGAACTGGTCAATGATCCCTTCAGTTAACAGGATCATCCTATTCTCTATGAAAGGAAGGTGGCTTTGAGTCTGGGGTATCTTGGTCCTAAAACCAGATGGACAGTAGAGAAATCTGCCCCAGGGTAAGACTTCCTGCACTCAACCTCTTCCAAAGGTTCAATTATTTCCTCACAGTGTCTGAGTGGAAACTTGGAGTCAGAAATTTATGGTATGCATGCCAGAGAGGGCACATGTTCAGTGATAGCCCCAGGCAAAGTCGTGAAGTAGGAGGCATCTTTCTTCGTTTGTAGTTGATGTCCCTACCTAAAATTATAGAATGTTCAAGCAGAAAGGAGACCTTAGAGATCATCTAATTCAATCCCCTTATTTTACAGTTGAGAAAATTGAAGCTCAGAAGGAAAGTGAGCTGCCAAAAGTCACACCAATATTAATAGTCAGGCTTTTAAACCATATCTTCATACTCTAGTTAAATCTTTTGTTCTTTCTGTTAGACCACGATGCTCTTTGCTTCTTTACCAAAGTCCTTCCATTTCCAGGTATCCCTCCCTCTAACCTCCCTGGGTTACTGACATACATCTTCTTCTTGCTCTTAGGTTGCTGTCATCTTCTCTCTGTTAAGATATTATTTTAAAATAAAAGCACATATTTACATAGGCTTTAATTTTTACATCCTCCTAAATCAACTCCATAAAGAGAGGTATTATGGTACAGCAGATAGAATGCTAGATCTTTAGTCAGAAAGACATGGCATCAAATTCTGCTTCACACACTGGACAAGTCACTTAATCTCTCTGCACCTCAATTTCCCTGAATGTAAAAGGTATTAGATGACCTCTAAGGCCCCTTCTAGCTCTCCACCTATAACCCTACGATCATACTAAAGGGTTTGGTCTTACTATCCACTCAGGAAAAACCAAGTGGATGAACATTGCTTATTGCTTAGCTAACAATAGGAAGTTGGATGGACAATCTATAAAGCTCATCCATCAATAAATATATTTTTAAATAAATACTGCAAATTAAGAGTAAGTTGGACAGAACTAAACGGCCTTCGGGAAACTGCAAAAAAAAAATTTGTTTTGTTCTGTTTGTTTTGTTTTCATGATCCCAAACTCCTCCCTGAAACAAAGGTCCGTCTTTTGATGTCCTTGTATGGATGAAAGTAATAGTCTCAAACAAATTAACATTAAAAATCCCAGAGAGTAATGGAGAGGTATGTAGCAGCCCTGAGCCAGCTGCAGACCCTTATAAATAAGGAACTATGAAGGAAAAGTGAAATAAAGGATATCATCAAAAATGTAGGCATGAAAAATAGGATGGGAAAATTACAGGGAGAAAATGAGGGATAACAACGGACTGCTCATATGCTTCATAAGTTTCCTTATGTAACATGTGGCTGTCTTGATGTGACCTACAGGGAGGTAATAATAGGTATCTCTAGCTTCTCCTTCTCCCACCCTTCCCCAAAGGAGACTTTAATTCCTGCCCAAGTAGAAGCACGAGGTGGGATCAGAGACTAGTCAAAGCTCTGCTCTCTAAAGAGAGAGGGGGTACTGGGTTAAAATTATATCTATCTGCTCCATTAAATAGTGTTAATCTAAAGGATTTAGGTTTAAGGTTCAAGCTAAATTTCTGATTGCTGTTCGCTGTTGTTGTTGTATGTCTGTTCCCAAAGAGGACCAATAACATCACAGGTGATGTTTTGACTTGTGGGTGAATTGGATCTAAGTGAGACAGATTTGCACAAAGCTGTCAGCCTCATTCTCTCTTTCAGAGTAATAGAAATCCAGTGGCAGAACAAAATTGAAGACAACTAGTGATGGCCTGGGATGCAAGGAATGACCTTGGTGTTTTCTATGCCTGTCCGAAGAGGCTCAAAGCACTCCACAGTGTCTGCTTCAGCCACCTTCATGAAGCTCATTCCACCAGGGGAAAGTCTTCACATGCCAGGGTTAGACATCCCCCTAACTCACCCATGGTGAAGGCTTCTGGTTACCTTCAACCTGGTATAGCTTGTCTGCTAAAATGGTTTACAGAGTGTGGCCACTGCACCTGCTACAGCTTCCTGGAGCCACAGGTGAGAGTTGGACCACAGATGGACACCAAAGGTAGATAAGCAGCCCTGGAAGGGTTCAGCTCACACCAAAGGTGCTAGTCCTCCTGGAACATTACATAGACCCCTTACTATTCATTAATGAGGAAGAAGAACCCTAAGATTTATATTCAACATTTGACTTCTTTCCCACCAAATGCCAGTTCCCCAGCAAACACACATGGCAAATAGTAAAGAAACATGTTTATCTAAATCAATAGCAAAGGAGAAGTCAGAGAAAGTATACAATAAGACTATCTAGTAGCCAAAATATAGTGAAGAAGCTCTCCCATTGGGGGCAAGATAACTCAGCTCAACCAAGAGAGAAAGTCCCAGATCTCACCCAAGAGGAAAATTCCCCAAAGTCTCTAGCTGGGGATAAAGACATCATAGAGATTGCCAGCTCCTTTTATACCGATTTCTTCCCAGAGTCTTTTTTTCCCTTTAACAACCAAAAGAGAAGATGGCATTGTGAGCATCTTCTCTCTTGAAAATAGAGGCCAGAAGACCCTGAATCTCCCTCCTCTCTTGCTCTTGCCACCTCTGTCCTGATCCTCATGCAGGCGTGGGGTACTGATCGCCAATAAGGAAAAAGTCCTATATCAATGGGTTTTGGGCTCAGGTTATATTTACAACATTAGAAGAAATCAAGGAAGGCCCTCAAATGATTGGAAATACCTCCTATGGCAAACTTATGGAAAGAAATGGGGAAGAGTCACACATGATGGGCAAGCATGGATAGGTTTCAATCAACATTAAAGGGAATGTCCATGTTGATAGGATCATCAATGCATTTCAGTATTTGAATACTGAACATTAATAAGCCTTATAAATCAACTTACCAATGTTCCTGATAACTGATATTGTTAGCTAATAACATTTTCAGAAGCAACCTCCTCCTATAAGGGTTTTCATTTTTAAAATGAATTCTTAAAGACTAAAAAGCCTAAAAAACCCAAGGAATAAAGCTATAACAGTTCACTTACAAGAGATAGGGTCAGCCCTTCTGGACCAGGGGAGCCATCCACTTAGATCAATTGCTCTTCCTCTCAAAAAAAGCATTTACTGAATGTTAGTTACCATGGAAAACATAAGAAATCATAAGTCATAATCCTTGCCCTCTTTTCCAAGAAAACTCCAAATGGGGTCACAAAGAGTCAGACATAACTGAAGGACAATAATGCTAGGAATTACAATAGGCCCTGGAAATAAAAAAGACAAAAGCTAAACAGTAGTTTACATTCTACTAGGGAATAAAAGATGTTCACAGTTCAGTCAATATAAGATAAATACAAAATACAAAAGGTGATTTTGATGATGAAAAGAACACTAACAACCATGGGAGTCTAGAAAGGAATCTTGTAGGAGGTGACACTTGAAGGAGCCTTGAAATAGGAGTCAAAAGGGCAGGTGTAAGGAGAACATTCCAGGCATGTGGGACTTGTACAAAGGCACAAAGGCATGATGGTTAATATCACACACAGGAATAGAAAGCAGACTAGTTTGGTGGAGAAGTTGTGTGTATTTAGCCTGGGAAAATAGGCTGATTCAGATTGTAAATGGTTTTAAGTGACAAAGAAAAGAATCTGTATCTTATCTAGGGGCAACAAAGGGCCACAGAAGCTGCCGAAACAGGGAAGTAACAAGGTCAGGCTTGGGCTTTAGGAAGATGAATTTGGCAGCTTTGTGAAGGATGGATTAGAGAGGGGATAGGGAGATCAGTGAAGTGGCTACTTCAATAGGCCAGGAGATGAAGACCTGAATTAGTTGGGGCAGTTGTGCTGAAGGTAGGGAGGATAAGTGTGAGACGTTGTGGGGTAGAACACACAAGACCTGGTGAATGGTTAGATATTGGAGATGAGGGGGTGAGAGGAAGGGAAGACATGTGAAATGAGACACAACAATATGAGTTGAACCAAGAAAACGATATAGACAATGACTTCAACAACGCAAATGGAAATAGGTACCCTCCCCCCCAAAAAAATCAAAACTAAATGCTGTGGAAATAATAGTACCCAAGCCTGGCCCCAAATAGGAGATATGAGAAGGCATTTCTTTCTCTTCCTTGCATAGGCAGGATACTATGAGTATGGAACATTGCATAGAATGTTAGATTTGGCTGGTGTATTGGTTAGTTTTGCTAAAATGATTTTCCCTCTTTTCAATTCTTTGTTATAAAGGATGGCTGTCTCTGAGAAGGAAAGAGGAGAAGGGAATATTAGGAAATAAAAATGATACAAAAACCAAAAGATATCAATTTTTTTTCAAGATAAGGGAGTGAATAAGAGGAAAGATTGAAGATGATGCCTAGGTTGCAAACCTGAGTGACTGTAAGAATGACAGCACCCTCAGCAGAGATAAGGAAAGAATGAGGAAAAGGAGTATTGCCAGTCTTATTTTCTTCAGGCTAAACAACTCTTCACATTCACCATTTGGCTGCCCACCTCTGGTCACTCTTCAGCTTATTTTTTTAATTTAATATTTTATTTCTCCCCAATTACATGTAAAAACAACTTTAACATTCTTTTTATAAATGTTTTGAGTTGCAAATTCTTTCTCTCCCCCTCTACTTTTCCCCTCATTGAGAAGGCAAATGATTTGATACAGCTTATACATGTGCAATCATGCAAAACATTTCCATGGTAGTCATGCTGTGAAAGAAAATACAGACAAAAATAAAAGTAAAGTAAAGACAGAGAGCATTTTTCACCACAAATCCTTCAGAATTATCTTGGATCATTTATTGCTGAGAATAGCTATCTCCAGCTTATTGATGTCCTTCTTGAGTCATTTTGCCCAGAATTCAATATAATATTCCAGATAAGATTTGATGAAGGCAAAGTACAATAGGACTATCACCTCCCCATGGCTGGGAGTTGGCATCTCTTAAGGGAGCAGAAGATTCTTTTAGTTCGCTTCTCTGTTACACTGCTGAATTATATTACGCTTGCAGTTAACTAAAAAAACACAGATCTCTTCCAGAACAACCACCATTCTAGCCATACCTCCCTCTTCTACTTGGGAAATTTTTTTTTTTGTATTTAAGAGCAAGACCTTACATGTATCCCTACTGAATTTTGTCTTACTAAATTCATCTCAATGCTCTAGCCTTTTGGATCCTGCCTCTGTCATCCAGTGTATTAGCTATCCCTCCCAGCTTAAAGTCATCTGTACATCTGATGAACATCTATGTCTTTATCCAAATCACTGATAAAAGCGGTAACTAGCATAGGACCAAATGCAGATCCTTGGGCTACTCCTATAAGGAGCTGGAAAGCTCCTGGCACATGAGCAAGCATTATCATTTGAAATAGTGGAAGGTGGAAAAAGCAGAAGCAGTAAAATATTGACAGCTTTTTCTGAGTTTGGTTATGAAGGGGAAGAGAGATGTGAACTACAGTTTGAGGAGAACATGAAGCCCAATGAGGGTTTGTTCGTTTGTTTGTTTTTTAATAGAGGAGATCTGATCGTGTTCATAGGCATCAGGAGAGGAGTCAGTGAATAAGGAGAAGTTGAAAATTTGGGCAAGAGAAATCTCAAAGGGGTCAGCTTCTGGGCAGGATGGAATCAAAGTCATAAATAGAGGGCTTGGTGCTATAGCACTACTTTATTGCCATTTGTCTACCACCCACTTTCTTCTTTTCTTCCTGTTCCTTGCCATCATCCCAGGTAATTTCAACATCTATGTTGAAGAAAAACTACATACCTGACCACATTGTTCCTCCCCAACTGTGCTTACCTCCACCTTCATTCCACATCAATCACACAGCACAGCATGACTATACCCTAGAATTTATCATCATAAGGCACTTCTTATCTCCAAGATATTAAGCTGTTCTCTCATCATCTCTCCCACTCCCTGGTGATCTTTTATAACACAAAAGCCTCCCATTATTCAATGACTCCCATTTCACCAAGCCTATTAACTAATTGTAGGCTACATTTGATTATAAATCATGGATTCTGTGAACAATTTTTAAAAATAGTATTGCATTCATAACTTTTTATATCACCTAGATTTCCCAGTATAACCTTCCCCCAACTCTCCCCCTCCAAAAAAAAAATCCCTTACAATAAAGAATTTTTAAAAAGGGAAAAAAACTATTTTTAACTTTAAATATATAGATATATAGATATATAGATATATATACATATATATCTATATATATATATAGATATAGATCTATATCTATATATATATATATATTGTTCCACATAGCTGTCCCCCATCACTGTTTCTTGAAAGAATCGAGGGAAGTGCTTTCTTGTAAATCTTTTGGGGCTATGACAGGCCAAGAGCACCACCAGTTACAGTATAAATTACAAGATTTTATGGAGGTGTATGGTGGAAGATTATAAGCAAGATAGTTTCATAAAACAGAGAGAAGTTCTGGAAAGGAAAGTTTAATGAAAACTTGAGAAGAGTCTCAACTAAACAAAGTCACACTGAGCATACTTAAGGATGAAACTGTGAGCATAAAAACAGATGAAAAATGGGAACTATATGTACCAATGGTTAGAACACTACTTACTGTCAAGCATGGTGGAACTACCACATTTAAACTCTAACATGATGAGGGTAGAAAAGGCACTCTAGAAAACAAAGATGGGAAAGTAAAATGAATAGATTAAGCCAGAGGTTTCCAAACTTACTTGGCCCCTTTTCAAAAAAAAATTTTTTTTTAAATCATTCAGCACCCCTCTGGAAATCTACTTTAACTCTCTAATGGTTTTTAATTTGCATCGTTTCAAAAAAATATTTTTTAAAATGATTCACCTTAAATTTAATAATATATTATAAATTTGTGGGGGTTTTCCTGCATTAAAATTTTGATGATGCAATATTGCGCCATGTAACCACATAGTATCATATAGTAAACAAGTTTCCAGCCAATGCATGCTAGACTTCCCAACAACTTGCAACATACTCACCTGCCTATGCTAGCTTGTTAAGACTTGTGAATGGACTTGATCACTGATCGGTTATAACTTGTATTTTGTGTTTATCTGGAAAATAATGTAATCCCTATGTCTTTAACTCTGTTACACAACAGATGAAAGATGTATGAATGGTTATTCAAGATTTCTTCTCTTCTTACCTTATGCTTCCACGGCCCCCTTATTTTTATTCAATGCCCCGCCAATTTCACCTGAAGCTATATTGCCCTTCTGGATCATTCCAGTGCCCCTGCGGCAGTATCACCCACTTTGGGAACCTCTGGATTAAACAAAGTATACCAGGAGGAGGTCCATGATGGAGGTCTCCCAATGTTGAGGGCACTGATGAACTGATTCTCAAAGTGAAGAAAGGAGACCAAAGGCTTGGGGTGGGGAGGGGAAGGGAAATCTAGGATCTTATTACAAAAAAATTATAATTGACAGGAAAAAAAATTATTTAATGACTACCAACCCATATACTCTGGGAACTGACTGATAAGATTTCACTTTATCATGGCACAAGATTTCACTTTATCATGCCATTTCCCAGCCATCTCTTCCTCACACTAGAATTGAAGGCCCCACCCCTCATTCCATGTCATTGTGCTTGTAAGTCTTCCCCTCTCTTTCCCAACTATGTGTTGCCTTCCTTAGAACATAGGGTCCTTGAGTTTTACAGGGACTATCTTGCTTAGTACTGGGCACAAAACGAGCACTTATTGTTTTTTCATTCATTTATGGGCATTTGTGGGCAGTAGGAAAGCAGCCAATAGATAAGGAGAGCTGAAAGTGTTGAGATGATAGAGGGGACAATCTGATGAAGAAGACAGATGGACTAGGAACACTTGTGCAAGTGAAGGGGTTTACCTTGGTAAGGAGAAAGGTCACCTCATTATGTCAGACAGGAGGGATGGCAGAGAGATAGTGGCAGAAGTCTGGTGAGATAGGAGTAGAAGAGGGTGGATGAAGCTCTCAGCAAATGGCTTCCATTTTTTCAGTGAAATGAGGCAAAGTTCTCAGTTGAGAGGGTGAGGAAAGGGGAGCTATGGGAGGCTGGAGGAAGGACGAAAAGGTTTGGGAAAACTGCTCTGCTGAGAAAGTGAATCAATTAGGGAGGTGTAAAAAGATTGCCTTGCAGCGGTGAAGTCCCAGTTGAGTTTACAAAACATAAAACTGCATCGGCTCTGTGATACTCTAAAGTTTCCTTCAGCCATACAAGAGTAGGCATGAGGGCAGCAGCTGGTACGAGTAAACCAGAGCTAAGGTTTATGAGGACGACAGATTCAAGAGCAGAAAGTAGAGCTGAACTGGTTCCCTAAGAGGTCAAAAAGGGGAAGAATGTAATCATCGCAGGAGAGATGGCCTGGAATAAAACTAAGGGGCCAAGGGATTGGAGTCATAGTGAGGACAAAAAACAGGGCTTGGGGAGTCTAGAAAGGAATCTTGTGCTCATGGGACAATGTTCTCTCTGTCACATTGCTGTGGGAGTGAGGCACAATGGGAAAGGGGAATCCTTGGGCCAATCTCTACAAGGCAAAAACTGCCTAGAGGGGAAGGCCCACAATGGATAATTCAGGAAGTTTTGATTCCGCATGGAATACAGAGGTTAGAGAGGGATTAAATAATGATAGGGGCCATGAGCCAGAGAATGCAGGTCTAAAGTACACAGAGAGGATGGATAATAAAGAGAGAGAAAGAAATCCTTCTTGAAAAAGGACACACACATGGGGCAGCTCAGTGGTACAGTGGATAGAGCACTGGCCCTGAAATCAGGAGGACCTGAGTTCAAATCCAGCCTCAGAACAAACACTTGCCATTTACTAGCTGTGTGACCCTGGGTAAGTCACTTAACCCCAATTGCCTAAAAGAAAAAAAAAAAGAAAAAAAGGACACACACACAAACTTAAAAAAAGTAATGAACAGGACTAGTTGAAGGAAAACGGGAGAATCTGTTTGACTGAAAGAAAAAAAAAAGAGGAAAAGAACTAAATAACGAGACAAAAGCAGGGAAAAAAAAGAAATTAATAAGCAAAACTCTACAGAAAAAGTAACAAATGGGAGGAAGGGATCAGGAGTGATGGGAAGAGGACCACTGGGAATAGGGCCATCTTTTTAAAAATGGAGCTAAGTAAATGAAGAGACATAGTAATTAATACGTTTACAGTGAAAGAGTGAAAAAAAAACCTAACTTGGAAAAAAAAAGCCCAATATTAGAGGAAAAGATGAATATTAAGTAGGGAAAAATAAAAATCTAACTATCATAACTTTAAATGTAATGGATTAAACAATTCAATAAAATAAAAAAATGTAACAAATTAGATAAGAAAACAAAATGCTTTTAAGAAAACATGTTGCTTTTAAGAAATGCATTTAAATAACAAGGACATACACAAAATAAAACTGTGGACACGGGGAAAAACTTTTCTTTGCATTGAGTGAATCCCAAAAAACAGGAATTGCAATCACACTAATCAGACAAAACAAGAGTTAACATTCAAAAAACAAAACAAGATAAAGACACTACATTATACTGAAAGGAACCACAGACAACAAGCCATTATCAGCAGTAAACTTGTGTGCTCCAAATGCCTCAGCATCCAATGCATAAAAGAACTAACTGAACTACACAAAGACATAACACAATGGTGAGAGGAGGCTCCCATATCCCTTTCTCCGTTTTTGGTAAGTCTAACAGAAAGATAAACAAGAGGGAAAATACGGCACTGAACCAATTGCTGGAAAAATTAGAGTTCAAAGACACGCCTTTTAAGGGGGACTGCAAAAGAATATGCAGATTTCTTAGCGCCGCGCGGAACTTTCACAAAAACCGACCGTGCATTAGGACACAGTGAAATTACAAAGAAATATTTTTAAAAAGAAATAATAATTACATGCTTTATAAAGCATAACGCAATGATCATAATTAGTCCAAGAACCACAAAGAAAAAACACAGACCAAAATGGAGACTTAAGAATGAAATCCTAAATAATGAGTAGGTCAAAAAAAGAAATCATAAAAACAACAATTATGTGGGGGGGGGGAAGAATAATAATGAAGGCACATACCAAAATTTCTGGGATAGACCTAAAGCAGTCCTCAAAGGAAAAATCATAAAAAACTGAAAACTCAAATTATTTTCTATTCTGAATTAACAGAATAGAAAAAGAGGATTACTGAATTGAACGTGCGTTTTCAAAAAATTAAAAAGCCACAAACAAACCTAAAAAAAGGAAAGAAGAGGAAATATTAACAATTGGAGTAGAAATAAATTGAAAACAAAAAAAAACAGAAACAATAAACAAAAATAAAAGCTAGCTCTTTAAAAATTGATAAACTTTTACTAATCTAATTAAAAAGAGGGTAGAAAATCGGGGCAGTTAGGTGGTGCAGTGGATAGAGCTCCGGCCTTGGAGTCAGGAAGGACCTAAGTTCAAATCCGGCCTCAGACACAAAACACTCACCAGCTGTGTGACCCTGGGCAAGTCACTTAACCCCACTGCCTCATGAAAAAAAAAATTAAAAAGAGGGTAGAAAATCAAATTAATATCATAGCAAGTGTACAAGGTAAAACCACAACAAAACCAGAAGAAACAAAAAGAATAAGAACATATTATAGTTCTATGCTAACAAAACTGAGAACACAAAAGAGGAATATTTGCAAAAATATAAAATAACTGAACTATCAAGAAGGCCAGACAGAGATCTTAAAAAGCCCAATTTCAGAAAACAAAAAACATTTCATTGTAAAGGAATTACCAGGTTTGTGGGGGCAGGGAGAGAGGTGGATTTCTGGTCCCGGTGGCTTCACAGGAAGATTCCATCAAACTTCTAAAGAACAATTAGCACCTATACTTCACAAATTATTCTCAAAAACTGAGAAAGAAAGCGCCAGAATCCTTTTATGAGCCAAATATAATCCTAATACCTAAACCAGAGAAAAAACACAGAAGGAAAATGATAAGCCAATATCATTAATGAATATTGACTCAAAAGTTTTTAAACAAAATCCTGTCAAGTAGACTAGAGTGATTTATCCAAGAAAACTGTTCATTACAACCAAGCTGGATTTATGCCAGGGATGTAAGGATGGTTCAAGATCAGTAAGTCAGCATAATTAATCATATCATAAACCAAAGCATCCAAAACTACATGATCATCTCAACAGGTGCAGAGCCTTTGACAAAATACTGTAACACTGATGCTTAAAAAAAACCATACGAAGTACATGGGCATGCAGAGAGCTTTTTTAAAATTATAAAAAAGTATGTTTAAAACCAAAAGCAAGCATCATATACAATGAGAGTACACTAAAACCTTTTCCAGTAAACAAAGGAGTGAATCAACAATGCCCAGTCTCCCGATTATTATTTGACAGTTGTGGAGATGATGGCAACAGCAAAATGAGAGAAATAAACTAAAGGCATAAAGATACAGAGGTACAAAAACTTATCCCTATTTGCTGATGATATGATGGAATACTTGGAAAATCCTAGAGAATCGGTAAAGATTTTAACTGAGATAACAGCTTAAACAAAGTTGCAGGGTACAGAATAAACTCTCAAAAATCAACACCATTCAAATCCGGCCTCAGACCAAACACTTGACACTTACTAGCTGTGTGACCCTGGGCAAGTCACTTAACCCCAATTGTTTAAGAATAAATAAATAATTTTTTTTAAAAAGGTAACAGCATTTCTATATAACAATAAAACATGAGAAGCAATAATAGAAAGGGTAATCCTGTTCCAATTAATTACAAAATGCATAAACTATCTGGGGACTGACCTACCAAAGCATACAGATGCATGTAAATTTAATTTCAAAGTACTCCTTAAAGAACTAGAAAAACAAATAGCTGGAGAAATATTCAATACTCTAGGCTCTGTAAACATAATAAAAATAATAATACTCTCAAAATAGATTTACACTTTTAATGCTACACTAATTAAATTACTGAGGGAATACTTTATAGAACTTAATAAAATAATAAAATTCATTTGGAAAAGCAACAAAAGATAGAGGATATCAAGGGAAATTAATAAAATGGGATAAAGGAGAAATGGCACATCCAGAACGCAAACTTTATCATAAAGAAGCAGTCATCAAAACCATCTAGTATTGGTTAAGAAAGGGAGACACAGTAGGGCAGCTAGGTGATACAGTGAATAGAGTATTGGACCTGGAATCAGGAGGACCTGAATTCAAATCTGGTCTCACACACGTAACACTTACTAGCTGTGTGACCCTGGGCAAGTCACTTAGCCCCAATTGCCTCACCAAAACAAAAAAAAGGCCAGACTGGCTGGATGAAAAAAAAAGAGACAGAGAGAGAGAGAGATATCAATGAACAGACACATAAAGGAGAATCAGAAACTCAGTAACTCAGTGAATGATAAAAGAGAAAATATAAATTACCTAAGGAAAAGCTGATTTAATTTTTTAAAAAACCTGGGAAAACTAAAAAGTGGTCCAGCAGAAATTGACACTATAATATATTTCACAACATATTCTAAATACACATACCTAAGTATATTATGTGTGTGTGTGTGTGTTTGCGTGTGTGTGTATGTATTAGCCATTACCCAATAGATTGATGATCAAAGTACATGAACAAACAGTTTTCAAAAGAAGAAATGCAAAGTATTCATAAGCACACAAAAGAATGCTCCATAACACTAGTAATGAGAAATGCACATCAAAACCTCACGACCTGAAAATTGGCAAAGATGACAAAAAATGGTAATGTCAGTGTTTGAGTGGTTGTGGAACAATGGGCATATTAATACATTGTTGCTGGAGTTGCAAAATGGTACAACCATTTTGGAAAATAATTTATTGGAATTAATGTGACTAAATATGTCCATACCCTTTGAACCAGAGACTCCATTACTGGGCTTATAATAAGCCCATGGAAATCACTAATAAAAAGAAAGTCCTCATATACACCTAAATATTTATAGCAGCACTTTTAGTGATAGCAAAGGATTGGTTTAAAAAAAAATGATGCAAAAAAAAAATTGATGCCCATCTATCAGAGAATGGCTAGATAAATTGTGGTACATGAAATGTAACAATACTATTGTGCTATAAAAAAATTTATGTAGGTGAGAAATATAGAAACATATTAAGTTCTACATAAATTATTAGACTGAAGTAAGCAAAGCAAATATACAATATAACCACAATGTAATGGGGGAAAAATCAAGCATAATTTCAGGCTTTTTCAATTTATTGATCAGTTGTGCCGATTTTTTTTGTCTTTAAAAAATACTTGTCATGTGGGAGGGCTCTCAGGATGGGGAAGAAGAGGGATAATAGGGATAGTATGATTTAAAAATCATCAATAAAAACATTTTTAAAAAATACATGTTGGTGGGGCGGAGCCAAGATGGCGGAGTGAAAGCAGTGACTTGCTTGAGCTCTCCTCCAAACCCCTCCAAATACTCATAAAAAATGGCTCTAAACAAATTCTGAAGCAGCAGAACCCACAAAAAGACAGAGTGAAACAAATTTCCAGCCCAAGACAACCTGGATGATTGGTCAGAAAGGTGTATAGCGCCAGGCTGGGGGCGCAGGGCAGTGTGGCATGCCGCAGCGAACCTGGAGCAGGCCTCAGAGGACTGAATCACGGGCAGCTGTGGAGGTTTCCAGACTCCTCAACCCACTAATGCCAAAGACAACTTAGAAGGTCAGTGGGAAAAATCTGTTTCTGTTGGTGCTGAGAAAGGAAGGCAGGGTCTCAGCTTCATTCCCCAAGAGCGTGGTATGGGGGGGGGCAGCTGCTTCCCGAGCTTCCTGCCCACAGACTGAGGGGGAATCCAGTGGCTGATCAGAGAGGGATTGCAGGGATCTCTTTGCCAGTGCAGAGGCAGGAATCTCTTGCTTTGCCCATGTTTGGATCTGGGTCACATTTCTGGGCAGCAGTGCTGGGGTGAGGAGGAGCACTGGCATGGTGGGGCTCATAGTGGCTGTGGAGAGGAGCCCCTCATCACAGTTACAGGACAGAAAGGAATACTTGTGCTCACAGGCCAGGAAAGGAGTAAACACCTCGCCCCTTATCATACCACCTTGCAAGAACTGAAAATTTACAGGTCCCTACAAGTATCTCTGAGAATAGCTATATAAACCCCTGAAGCTTGGGACAGTACATTCTCCACATTGGAAGCAGACTCTTACCTTAACAAAGAGTTTAAAACTCAAGTAATGGGCCGGGACCATGAGCAAGCAGCACAAAAAGAGTCAGACCATAGAATCTTACTTTGGTGACAAAGAAGATCAAAATATACAACCAGAAGACAACAAAGTCAAAGCTCCTACATCCAAAGCCTCCAAGAAAAATATGAATCAGTCCCAGGCCTTGGAAGAGCTCAAAAGGGATTTTGAGAAGCAAGTAAGAGAAGTAGAGGAAAAACTGGGAAGAGAAATGAGAGTGATGTAAGAAAATCATGAAAAACAAGTCAACAGCTTGCTAAAGGAGACCCAAAAAAATACTGAAGAAAATAACACCTTAAAAAATAGCCTAATCCAAATGGCAAAAGAGGTCCAAAAAGCCAATGAGGAGAAAAATGCCCTAAAAAGAAAAATTGGCCAAATGGAAAAGGAAGTCCAAAAGACTACTGAAGAAAATACTTCCTTAAAAATCAGAATAGAGGGACAGCTAGTTGGCGCAGTGGACAGAGCACCGGCTCTGAAGTCAGGAGGACCTGAGTTCAAATGTGGCCTCAGACCAAACACTTGATACTTCCTAGCTGTGTGACCCTGGGCAAGTCACTTAATCCCAATTGCCTAAAAGCAAAAAAAAAAAAGAAAGAAAGAAAAAAATTAGAATAGAGCAATTGGAAGCTAGTGACTTTATGAGAAATCAAGACACTGTAAAACAAATCCAAAAGAATGAAAAATTAGAAAACAATGTGAAACATCTCATTGGAAAAACAACTGACCTGGAAAATAGATTCAGGAGAGAGAATTTAAAAATTATTGCACTATCTGAAAGCCATGATCAAAAAAAGAGCCTAGACATCACCTTTCAAGAAATTATCAAGGAAAACTGCCCTGATATATTAGAACCAGAGGGCAAAATAGAAATTGAAAGAATACACACATCTCCTCCTGAAAGAGATCCCCAAAGGAAAACTCCTAGGAATATTGTAGCCAAATTCCAGAGTTCCCAGGTCAAGGAGAAAATATTACAAGCTGCCAGAAGGAAACAATTCAAGCACTGTGGAAACACAATCAGGATAACACAAGATTTAGCAGCTTCTACATTAAAGGACCGCAGGGCATGGAATATAATATTCCGGAGGGCAAAGGAGATAGGATTACAACCAAGAATCACCTACCCAGCAAAACTGAGTATAATCCTTCAGGGGAAAAAATGGTCATTCAGTGAAATAGAGAACTTTCAAGCATTCCTGATGAAAAGACCAGAGCTGAATAGAAAATCTGATTTTCAAATACAGGACTCAAGTGAAACATGAAGAGGTAAACAGGAAAGAGAAATCATAAGAGACTTATTAAGATTGAACTGTTTACATTCCTGCATGGAAAGATGATATTTATAACTCATGAGACCTTTGTCAGTACTAGGGTAGTTGGAGGAAAAAAATTATATGTATGTAGATAGATAGATAGATAGATAGATAGATAGATAGATAGATAGATAGATAGACAGATAGACAGATAGAGGGCGCAGGGTGAGTTGAAGATTAAGGGGTCATATCTGGAGAATAAAATTAAGGGATGAGGGAGGATTATACTCAGAGAAGAAGAAAGGGAGAGGTAGAATGGGGTAAATTATTTCACAACAAAAAAACATAAAAGTCTCTTACAGTGGAGGGGAAGCAGGGGAAGGTGAGAGGGAATGAGTAAATCTTATTCTCATAGGATTTGGCTTAAGGAGGGAATAACATACACATTCAATTGGGTATGGAACTTTGTCTTACCCTACAAGAAAATAGGGGGAGAAGGGTACAAGAGAGCAGGGGGATGATAGAGAGGAGGGCAGATTGGAAAAGGGTGTAATCAGAAGTAAATACTTCTGAGGAGGAACAGGGTCAAAAGAAAGAATAAATGGGAGGGCAGAATCGGATTAAGGGAAATAGAGTTAGTTTTTCACATGTCTGCTATGGAAGTGTTTTGCATAACTGCACATGCACAACCTATATTGAGTTGCTTGCCTTTTCAATGAGGGTGGGTGGGGAGGGAGGAAGAGAGAAAATTTGAAACCTAAAGTTTTAAAAACATATGTTTAAAAAAAAAAGTTTTTTCACACGCTATCGGGAAATGAGAAATACAGGAAATAGGGTACAGAAGTCTATTCTGCCCTACAGGAAAATAGAAGGGGAAGAGGATAAGAGAACGGGGGAGAGAAAGGAAAGAGGACAGACTAGGGGAAGGGATATTCAGAATGCATGCCATCTTGGGGTGGGGGAGGGGGAGACGGGATGAAAATTTGAAACTCAAAAACTTGTGGAAATGAAATGTTGAAAACTACAAATAAATAAATTTATATTTAAAAAAAACATGGATTTTGCTCAATGAATAGTGTATACAGATAAACCTTCAAATATCGTTGCTCAGTCATGTCTAACTCATGACCTCAATTAGGGTTTTCTTGGCCAAGATACTAGAGCAGTTTGCCATTTCCTTCTCCAGCTCATTTTACAGATGAAGAAACTGAGACAAACAGGGAGAAGTGACTTGCCCAGGGTCAGTGTCTGAAGTAAGATTTGAACTCAGGAAGATGAGTCTTCTGGACTCCAGACCCAGCACTTTGCCCACTGTGTCTCTTACCTAACCCTTCTCCAAGTTTTTGTTATGTGTGATTAAAAACAACCTCTGATCAATCAACTGTAATTACTAAACAGCTTCTAGTCCCCCAAATAAACACATACACATTATGTAGAAATTAAGCTTCCTGAGTTGGGGAGAGAAGGGGTCTCAAAAAGACATTCCATGAAATAATTGTATGGATAAAAACTACATGCCTTGCTTGGCCCCAAGCTATGGAGGCCAGTGAGAGCTTCCCCATACAAAGGTTAGGTAACCCTAACCAAATTTTGGAGGGTAGGAAGGGAACATAGATAAATTGCAGTCTTATGACCTCATTTGAAATGCCAAGAGCCATGGTGTAGGTCAAGTAGCCTCACCTTCCACTTTCAAAAAATATAACGATATAGGGGCAGCGAGGTGGCACAGTGGATAGAGCACCAGCCCTGAAGTTAGGAGAACCTGAGTTAAAATCCGGCCTCAGACCAAACACACTTGACACTTACTAGCTGTGTGACCCTGGGTAAGTCACTTAACCCCAATTGCCAAAAAAAAAAAAAAAGAAAAAACCCTAAAAACAAAAAATATAAGGATATTGAAATAGAAAAGCCCAAAGCATAAGAAAGGTAGACCTTAAAATAGCGCAAAAAAAAAAGTTCATTATTCAACAGAATTGTGATCAATGGTCAATTACAACATAAAAGTAAAAATGAAAGAGATCATGAATTTTATCTCCAGGACTTTCAGCAACTACTTAAAAAAAAAACTAGTGACAATTCAGAAGAGAAACTTAAATAAAATCTCCATAAATGGAAACTGGGGGGGGGGGCCACAAACGCACAGGCAATTGTAGTTAAGTGACTTGCCCAGAGTCACTTGGCTAGTGTTATGTGTCTAACGCTGCATTTGAACTCAGGTCCTCCTGACTCCAGCACCGGTGTTTTATCCATTGCACCACCTAGCTGCCCCTTGAGTGTAAATGTAAAAAGAACATTGGAATCACAGAAAGAGAGCTGGATTCAGTGTTAGAGGAGGAAAGAGGAAAATGGCCCACTTGTACGAAAATATTTACAGTGGCTCTTTTTGTGGTGATCAAGAATGGGGAATTGAAGCTGTGTGACTCTGGGCAAGCCACTTAACCGCAATTGCCTAAAAGAAAAAAAAAGCAGTGCAGTAGATAAAGCACTGGCCCTGGAGTTAGGACGACCTGAATTCAAATCTGGCCTCAGACACATAATACTTACTAGCTGTGTGACCCTAGGCAAGTCACTTAAACCCACTTCCTAGCCACCCCCCCCAAAAAAATGGGGAATTCAGGGGATGTCCATCAATTGGAGAATGGCTGAACCAGTCAGTGATGGCAAGTGAATGGGATGGAATATTGTTGTACTGTAAGCAATGAATGATAAAGGGAAGAATGGTTTAGTGAAACCTGGGAAGATGAGTATGAACTGATGCAGTGAAGTGAGCAGAATCAGGAAATCAACATAGTAATTTACAGAGTAATATTACAGTCAACTTCTTAATAATTCTGATGAAGACAATGACCGACTACAATTCCAGGGACTCACAACGAAACATGCTGCCCAACTCCAGATAATGAACAGATGGACTTCAGAAGAGGTTAAGCATAAACTGTGCGGATTAAAACATATTTTCATCTATTTCTTCCTTTTCCCTGCCTTTTTTTGGGGGGGAGCGACACAGTGCAGCGAACATTGATAATGGAGAAATTAATTTTGCATAACTATATATTTGAAATGGGTTTTACTTTTTCTTGCCTTCTTCATGAGTGGAGAACTTGGAATTAAAAATAAAACTTAATTTTTAAAAAGTCAAAATGCAGATCTAAGCATGTTTGGACTTTTTTTTTTTGTTTTGGGGGGTTTTCTTTCACGTTTAACACGGAAATATCAAGGTCTAAGCACTCCACAGTGCCTGTTTTAGCTGCCTTCAAGGCCACTGGAACAAACTGTTCTCATCTATCCATTACACTGGGGGAAGTCTTCACATGCTTGGGGTAGACAGCCCCCTAACTCACTGATAGGACAACATAGAAATGTTTTGTATGACTGCACATGTATAACCTATATCAAACTGCTTGCCTTCTCAGTGTGAGAAGGGGTGTGACTGAAGTGAGAGAATTTGGAACTCAAAAAATTTTTAAAGGAATGCAAAAAATTTAAAATATTTGAATAATAAGCTAGAGGGGGTTTAAATTCTAACTCTCATTTACTACCTTGTGACAATAGGCAAGCTGTCAGCCTCTGGTTCTTCATCTAGGTGTATGAATGAATGACTCGTAAAGGCATACCTAGCTCTTAGTGTACAATCCTCTACCAGGGAGAAAAAGAAATTAGCCTTGGTTACAAAATCCAACTGTTAGGATTATGTTTATATAACCAACCTTCCCCATCTCATTTTATCTATACAAAGATCAACTGGTCTAATTAATAACCTAAATGGTGCTGTCAGGAAAATCCTAATACCAGTATTCAATGTCAACTGTTGTCCAAAGATAAATGTTTTGTATTCAAATGCTGCCATAGCCATGGTCTTCCAAAGATCAACCCCCACTCCAAAGCTTTATTTCAGCTGCATACAAAAACATCATGCTCTAAACAAATGGTCTAAGTAGCACAAACCTCAGTACTAATATTTCAAATCTGAGTAATGTCATTTCTAATCTCTATAAACAAGGCGATAAGTGTACAAGACTAGGTACCAGCACTCATTTGAAAATGTTCTTACAAAAGTACAGCTTTCTGAGACTCTAACAAACTGAGATAGTAGGGCACATAAGGAAACAATGAAAACAGCAGAATTAAGAGAAAGAATTAAAAGGTTGGAATTACAAACATTCTAGAACTTACATCACAGAATACTCTTAAAATGATAAAAGGAATATAACTTTCATTCAAAGGGAATACTATGTGAAAAAAGAGGAGGAACAGTAAACAATAGGAAAGTTAAGAGCTTCTAAGTAATAATATTCAAGGATGTGTTCTAAAGTCTTAGTTATCAGGAAAAGTCTTTTTAAGATAATATAGAAGCACTCAATAAAGTAAAAAACTCAGGGTTTAACTTGAGAAACATATTTTACATTTCTTTATTCTTGAAACTTGTCCAATTACAAATAAATAATCCATACAACATAACTCTTTGATATACACTTTTTTCAGGCAAGTAAGAGCGACAACCAAGAATACACTGAAAATGAGTTTACATTAAATAACCAATTACAATATACAACTGGTCATTCAGTTACATTTTTAGCATGGTCCAATATGTACACTGTTTAAAAGTGGACCACTTTATATAAAACACAGATGTATACAATTTTTTTACAGGCCCAAGAAAATGAACACACATCACAGCTTTAAAAAAAAGTTGCATCACAAGGTCTCTAAGAGTTCAAATACAAAAATGTTTATACGCTTGTGAATTTCGGCAGCAAATACGAAAATGTATGCCAGGCTACCCTATTCTTGCTGGCAGGTGCTAGAAAAACTGACAAGCTCCACGGGATTTTATAGCAGTTATCGACATTTCAAAAAGATTATTACATAGAGAATTGACATCCCCTAATGCCACGGATTCAATTTTGCACTGCTTTCTGTTTCAGCAAACTATTTTACTAACAGAAGAATGCTTCCTTGGTGGGCGCATCTTATCTTCTGTAAATTGTGGAGATTATTGCATCAATAAACTTGTGAGAACTCTTCAGACATCTCATTTTTCCCAATTAATTCCAGAAGAACTCTCTATTTTCTTAAGAATAAGTCTTCTAATATCTGCATTGTGACACAGTTCAACATGTATTTTTTTTTCAGAAACAATGCCAAAGCTAAGGAAACAGTTTATAACTGATTTCTTTCCTTTCCCACCCATCCTGTCACCAAATTAACTTAGTATCTCTCACAATAAAACATTTTATAGTTATTTAATTTTCCTAATGACAAGTTGTTCTATTTACTTAGTCTCAACATTCTTGTTTTACTGTGGGTCACAGGTGTCTGGCTCTGGTTTGGTGGACTGAACAAATTCAACTTTAAGCACATAAACAAATGAGAAACTAGGTAGATAATGAAGTCAGCTAAATCTCATTAGCTGCTTCTGGAAGGAAAAAGAAAAATACTTTCAATTCAGTTCTGAAACACATGTTAATTTGATTATCTAACTGGTGAATCTTTTGTAACCTAAACTCTACCCTTCTTCCTGGAAGAAAGCATACGGTAGAATGCAACAGAATTCCAAATTAGAAAACTACTCCCTTTGTGGGAATTTTATTCCTTGGGGTCAAAAAAACAAAAACAAAAACCATGGCTCTAAATAGCATGTGAACTATGTTTCTTTTTATAAGTTGTTTTTTATCCCATTTCCTGTAAATCTACATTTTCTTATTCTTCTTAATCCTTGTGCCATATTAAATGTAAGCAATAAGCTTGGTAATTTAAATGTTTCCAATCTCCACTTCCCTAAAATCCCAAGACTTTCTATTTCATATATTAATGTTGATGTAGAAAGGCCTTCTTGTTCCACTTCAAGAGTATTCATCCCTTTAATTCTTTTCTCACTTAAAAAAAAAAAACAACCCACTTCTAGGTAATCATTCTAAACTTTATCAAGAAAACATCTATGGCAGATAGAAATATGCAAACACATGATAATAAGAAGCCAAAAAAGAAATATCTATTTCTCCAAGTGTGATACCTTTGTGATGCAACCAAAGCCTTCCAACCAAGCAACAAACATCCATTTAGTCTTAGGTCCTCTCAACATTCAAAAATCTTACCCAAGTTATGTAGGGCCAAATATCCAATATCTTTGCCTTTATTTTTATACCTAAAGGAGTCGAGATGCAATTACTTCTATGTTAATAGGTACAAAATATTTTATGTAATGTGTTGCTGAAAATAGTGCCTAAAAATTAAAAAAGCATTGATTTGTGTACATTTCAATTTGTGTGATCAACTTTGATACCATATTCTCCAATTTCTTAGGTAATGTTTTATAAATCCAAAGCATTTCAAAAAACTTATCTATTAGACAGACAGCATTTTAGGATTCAAGAAGAGTGTCTCGTGATACAGAAAAATCTGCAAATTAAATCTTGACACTTCTCTCATATATAAAGGTTAATAAGAAGAATATCTTCTAAATTATCATATAACCTAGATGAGAACACTTTTTTCAATCCCAGATGGCTCCATTTTTATTCATATATCATATTCACAACTTTCAAGATAAAAACATTTATAATTTATTAGCAAAAAAGGAAAGTTGAACACTTCTTTACAAGAAGGACTTAAGTCAAATATCCAACCAACATATCACGTAAAATAAATACAACCTAGTACAAATTTATATCCAAGAAAATAATCCTAAATTAAAAACAAGAAATAAGCCATATGGACTACAGCTAGGAGATATGACAGTTTTCAATGATTCACATGTAGCAAAATATAGAAATTTGAATGTGTTTAAGGCTGATGCAGACAAAAGATGTTTGGCTTTTTAAACTCCCACCTCTAAAAAATACCTTGTCAAACCTATAGAGTAGTTTTCCTTTAACAGTTTCAGTGTCTTCCTAGTTTTAACATTTGTATAAAATTGTCTGAATAGATTTTGAAGGAAAACC
Source organism: Phascolarctos cinereus (assembly GCF_003287225.1). Lineage (NCBI taxonomy): Eukaryota > Metazoa > Chordata > Mammalia > Diprotodontia > Phascolarctidae > Phascolarctos > Phascolarctos cinereus. The sequence continues at coordinate 62,679,505 of NW_027556180.1, forward strand.
ATTAGAGGAGAGTTACTAACTGGCATTACATTTGCTATGTTAAGTATCTTCTGAATTAATAAAGAATGACCTGTAGTACTGCTTCATCACATACAGTGCCACGACCAAATTTCATTATTTTCCATTTTAAAATTAAATATTTAAAGAAGAAACTGTCAGGCACATATTCACAAGGTGTTTCATCTCTTAAATCATAAAAGCCTGGATATATTTATTTCTCTCAAATGCATACAAGACAATAATTACACAACAACAAATCAGATCTTCTGTTCAACAATGATTTGATTCATAAGTATTTGAAATTTACATAATTTCACATCAATACCCTTTTTGTTTTTAAATACTGTAAGTAAAAAAGGCCCCCCAAAGTAACCATTTCTAATATTTCTTAGTTATCCCTCTATACAACCAAACTTTAAAAAGTTACAAACTTAACATTATACAGGATATATAAATCATTTTTAAAAATCTGAGGTTTTAAAATCATTGCTTCCCCAATATGATTCAGGAAAACACACGAATTGACAAATATATAGTCATAGGTAGTGAAGTAAATTGGGGGTGAAAAAAAAAAAGAAGAGACAGACACAAGTTTGCTGTCTTAAAATTTTACTAATCCTGTCAGTTAAAGATGGTGATGTCATGAGAAATAACAGCTTAGGCTTAAAATGAGGAATGGTGTTTGTCTCAAAGGCTGAGACATGCAATTCAAGTATTTTCCTATTTGATCTGAGCTCACTGTAGCAAACAGGTGCAAAAAGAAAATGATCATTTCCCTCCGTACATTCGCTCAATGTCCTCTTGATAATGTGTTTTAAGTTCTTTGCGTTTTAATTTGAAGGCATCAGTCACCAGGCCGGTTTCGGGAGTCCATGGATCTGGGCTCAAACGAATTTTTACTGGAATTTCAAACTTTTCCAGACCTGCTGCCATAACATAAAAAAAAGTTTCAAAATTCAAAAGCATAAAAAATGCCCGTTAACAATGTGTATTTATTAGCCCCCATTTAAAAATTCATTGTTACTACCAGTAACAATGTTTTTTTAACAAAGCCCGTTTCTTCTCTCGGGTTACTCAAATATCATGAAAAGTTCTGTTAGAGATAAACAGTATTGTTAAGGGAACAAATTTCAAAAGAAGAGGGCCTTTTCACTCAACAATAATATTATTAGGTATATACCCCAAAGAACTCAAAAGAAAAAAGGAAAGGATCCACATAGCTACAAGAATATTTGTACTTTGGATTATAGCTAAGAATTAGAAATAAAGTGGATATTACCATTAATAGCTGAATAAACATAAAATAAATGAACATAATGTCAGTTAATAAACATTTATTAAGCATCTACTGTGTGTGCCAGGCACTGTGCTGAGTACTGGGGATACAAAGAAAGGTAAAGGACAGCAAACAACTAGGCACATACAAGAAACATACAGGATAAATAGCAGATAATCAATAGAAAGAAGGTACCAGCATTAAAGGAGATTGGGAAAAGCTTCCTACAGAAGATGGGATATTAAGTTTGGACTTAAAGGAAGCCAAGAAGTCAGGAGGCGCATCCAAGCACAGGGGACAGCTGTGAAAATAAACACTAAGTTGGCAGATGAGAGCGTCTTGTTTACACAATAAGAAGGTAACCAGTTTCACTGAATCTCAGAGTACATGGCATAGACTGAAGTATAAAAAGACTGAAAGATGGGGTCAGGTTATGAAGAACTTTGAACCTCCACCAGAGGATTTCATTATTGATTCTGGAGGCAATCAGGAACCTCTGGGGTTTATTAATAAGAAGGGGTGACGTGGTCTCATCACTGCTTTAAGAAGATAACTATGACAACTGAGTAGAGGATGTACTAGAGTGGGGAGACCAACCAGTAGACTGCTGTAACAGTCCTGGCATGAGGTGATGAGGCTGCACCCTAGGATGGTGGCAGTTTTAGAGAAGAGAAGGCAGCCTATGGGAGAGATGTGAAGGTGGTAAAATTGACAGGACTTGGTAACAGATTGGATTTGGGGAAACAGAAGTGAATAGTTAAGAATGACACCTAGGTTTCGAGCCTTGGTGACTGGAAGGATGGTGATGCCTTCAACAGTAATAGGGAAGGGGCAGTTCGGTGGCACAGTGGATAGAGTTCTGGCTTTGGAGTCAGGAGAATCTGAGTTCAAATCTGACCTCACACACATAACACTTACTAGCTGTATGACCTTAGGAAAGTCACTTAACCTCATTGCCTAACAACACCCCCACCCCACCCCACCCCCCCAAAAAAGAAAAAAAGAGTAATAGGAAAGTTTGGAAGAGGGTAATGAATTCAGTTTTGGCCATGATAAGTTTAAGATGTCTACAAAACATCCAGCAGGAAATGTTCAATAAGCTTTAAGAGATGTGAAAATGGAGGTCAACAGAGAGGTCAGGGCTGTGTAAGTATATTGGAGAATCATCAGCATAACTGAACACATGGGACAATAAGATCACCAAGCGAAACAGTATAGATGAAAAAGAGGATCCATGCCAGAGACCTAGGGGACACCCACAGTTCACAGCATGACCTGGATGAAGATCCAGCAAAGGAAAACAAGGAGGAGTAATAGGTAATAGGAAAACGAGGAAAGTGGTGTCATGAAAAGCTAGAGAAGAAAGTACTGAAGAGAAGTGGGTGGTCTACAAAGACCACCAAAGGCTGCTGTGAGATCAAGAAGGATGAGGCTTAAGAAAGGGCCATTAGATCTGGCAATTAATAAATCATTAATTAGCCAGAGCAGGTTTTAGTTGAATAATGAGATCAAAAGCCAGACTGCAAAGAGTTAAGAAGACAGTGAGATATTACTAAGCTGTAAGAAATGACCAAAGGGACAGCTTCAGAGAAACCTGGGAGTATTTTATATGAATGGATGAGGAATAAAATGAGTAAAACCAGGAGAAAAAATTATACAATGATCATCATGTTCTCCACTTCTTGGAAGAGTTTATGGACTAAAGTTACAGATATTCATTGGACATTCATTTTCAGACTCAGTTTTGTCTGACTATATTTATTTGTAAAAATACAGCATTTGATAGAGACAACCAAAAAAAAAAAGGAAAAGATTGTCAATTGAATCATTTAAAAACATAACACAAGAAAAGAGAAGGGTAGAAAGACGTAACAGACAAACAGATCAGTGTTCAAACAGGTTAAATTTGAAATATACATTTGCTATGCATAATGCAGTTTTCACATTTTCATACGTAGTCTTTTATGTTCTTTTTTGTGTGGGGAAGTGCTTGGTTTTGCTGATATTTATTATGTTCATGATAAGAAAAAGAAAATTTAATGTAAAGGGGAGAAGAAGAAAGAAGAGCTGATGGATATGACTAACAATGTCCTGAAAAACTGGTTATGAAGTTTGAATTTTAACTTATAGAAATAGGGAGTCATGGAAGTTGTTTGAGCAGGAGAATGACATAATTCAAGTTCTGAAAAGGAACATATTGTGTAATATTAGAAGAACCACACTGATTTTTCCCATTTCTTATAACAGACTTTCCATTAATTCTGTACAGAGTTTAACACAGCACTCACCTGAAACAGCAGCCTCAGAGAGCACTTTCAGCACCTCCTTTTCCATTTCAGGACTGTTACAGATCTCCTCCCAAGTCCCTCTCAGTTCTTTTTGTCGAGCTAACTCTGTTAGTTCCTTCTGATTTGGCACAACAAATCCAATGACATAAGAATGATAACTGAAATATACAAAGGAAGCAGGTCATGCATTAATAACAGGTTTTCAATGAAACAGCAGTGAATTAGTAGTACTTGGCTAAGAATACTTACTCGATATTTTCAAAGTTCTGTAGCTAATTCTAAACCAAAAAGTTCTCTTTGTAAATATATGACATTTAAATGTACTGCATTTTACTAAACAAAATTATATCTATTCTTTCAATATTTCACAGCATTTCATATCTGCTTCAATGCTTTTTAGAATTCACTGCTGCAGTAATGCAGATGAGGACATTTATGGCTTTGGTTAATACCAAAAATATCACAGACACCTTTCCATTTGTACAGTGCTTCATAGTTTTCAAAGTGATTTCACATATTCTTTCTCATCTGGGTCTCAACACAACCCAAAGTGGTGGGGTAAAGCATTATCATCTTCATTTTATGGACAATGAAACTTCAGTGCAAGAAATCAGGATGTTTCTCTGTTATCTTTGGTGTTTTTTCATGACCATTATACATTTGTTTAATATTATGCTTTGTGTCCCTTCTTGCACAAGTCATCTCTAATGATATTGCAGAGTCTCTTTATACATACTCTCCACTGCTCTTGTCAGCCATTATTTTGATTCTATAGAGATTGTGCAATCCATGATAGAAAAAAATGGTATTCAAAAAAAATTTTTTTTAACTTTCAGAAGCACACTGGAAGTGCCAAAAGCAGTGAAAAATTTCCTCAAAGGAAAACAGAGCTTTCTCTTCCTTTCATTTAATTCTGAGTCTATCTCACTGTTCATATGCACAGCCAGAGAAAGAGAGATACAACAACCTGAATGGCATGTCCACCCAGCTCTATGCAATATTCTGGACAACAGACATTGTTCAGATTTATCCTGTGTAGATTAGACTGATTCTTTTTTTTTTTTCAATCAAGAACATGTACAAGAAAAGTCTAGTATTCTGGAGCTTGGTGAAATCAGCCTAATGTTGTCCACAAACAGGAAAATCTGGAAGCCACTGGCATCTGTAGCGAATGTCTTTCATACTCTGTTAAACAGTAGTATATTCCTTATGTGAGTATTTGTCTCCTGGTTTTATTGCCTCACTGGATACTGATAATCAGAACGTCAAAAAGTTCTTCTGTTACAGTGAGGTAAGTCAATAATCCAAATAAAATAAAACCCCAAACTGTCGAACAAAGTGATAGTTTAGTTGGCAGCTTAGCATACCTAACTGGAGTATAACATCATAAAAGAACTTTAAGCTTACCTGTCCTAGTTTCATATTTAAGAAGAATCAATAAAAATCACTGATGAAGGGTTTACTTATATGGTAGATACTGTGCTAGGCTTACCATATGGATTCAACAGTTATCTGCATAAAGTTGAAAACTGAACCCATGGAAACTAATGAGATCACTGAAAGAAAGGGTATGGAGAAAGAAAAGAGAGTCCGAGATAATCACATAAAACAAAAATGTTAAAAAAGACAAAGGAACATTAAACTTTCTTACCATACCTGTTTGCATATGCACAGATGTTATCTATTAATGGGAGATTCTTTAAAGCTGCCTCAACTTTTCCAAGAGAGACATATTCTCCAGCCTGAAGTTTTACAAGGTCCTTTTTACGATCTATTATTTAAAAAAAAAAAAAGAAAGAAAGAAACATTAATTATCTATATGAAAATTGCATATATATGTATACAATGAAACTACCCAATATATAGACTCACTGAGTATCTTTAAATAGCTAGTTATCAAGTAAATTTGTAATAAGACTAAGCAAAAAAAAAAAACCATATCATGAACTTAGGCTCTAATGAGCAATAGTAAACATATACTTTTAAAGGTAAGACTAGGACCCACATGTACAAAGTTAAATTTATAGCAGCTCTTTTTGTGGTGGCCAAGAAATTGAGAGGATGCCCTTCAACTGGGGAATGGCTGAACAAGTTGTGTTATATCAATGTAATGAAATACTATTGTGCTATAAGAAATGATGAACAGGCAGACTTCAGAAAACCTGGAGAGACTTTCACTGACGGATGCTGAGTGAAGTGAGCAGAACCAGGAGAACGTTGTACACAGTAATAGCCACGTTGTGCGATAAATAACTTTGATAGACTTAGCCTTTCTTAGAAATGCAAGGATCTAAGACATCTCCAAAAGTGTCATGATGGAAAATGCTATCCACATCCAAAGAAAGAACTATGGAGTTTGAATGCAGATCAAAGCATACTATTTTGCTTTTTTTTTCTTCTCTTTTGTTTCGTTTCCTCTTTCTTGTGCTTCCTTCTATTGGTTCTAATTCTTCCTTACAACATTACTAATGTGAAAATACGTTTAACAGGAACATATACGTAAAGCCTATGTCAGATTGCACACTGTATTGGGGAGGGAGGTGGGGAGGAAAGGGGAGAAAAATTTGAAACTCAAAAGCTTATGGAAATGATTGTTGATAAATCAAAATAATTAATAAAAAATAAATAAATAAAATAAAGGGCAAGATACTCAAACAGAATAAATACATAAATAAATGTGTAAATAAATAAACAAGCAAACAAATAAATAAATAGATCAAAATCAAGTAACCTCTAATTTTTCTACTTTTATTGGCTAAGTTCAGGAAATAAATGAGAAAAAGTCTCCAGCTGACATAAAGGCAAAAAAACACTGATCTTTAAAATAACTAAAACAAACTGAACATAATAAAATATATGCTTATTAAGTAAGAGATGACAGCTAGCTATCAGTGCAAATGCAAGCAAAGACTAATAGTGCCAGCATTTCATCTAATAAGGAAACATTTTTAACAAAGATAAATAATTGTATCCTTCAGATGAGCATACCAGAAATTCATTTAAAATAGAATAACATATTAGCCCAATACATTTTTTAAAAATTGTTATGTATGACCAACTACGTTAAATGGTGAAGGGCCTAATTAGAATACATGAGAAATTGTATTTACTAAAATAAAGATGGATAACCTAATCATTACTTTTTCCAAATATAAAAGGAGAAGGTCACAAACAGAGTTAAATACAATCACTGTGGACCTAGCCTTCCTTCCAACTTTCACACTTTTGGTGATATAGTATGAGTCACCTGGGCTCAAAACATCAGGGTTACCTTTGATTATTCCCTCTACTTGTGCTCCGTATCAAATCATCAATTGCCCAAACTTGTTGAGTCCACTTCCATAACATCACGGTACCTATCCTCTTTTCTCTCTAGTAATAATAGTTCATTTCAGGATTTCACTTCCTCTCACTTAGGTTAATGAAATAGTCTAAGAAGTGGTCTCACTCTTCCCTCCCCAATTTCTCCTCCATATAGTTGCCAAAATAACTCTCCTCTCTTACTCACTTCATGTTTACTAAATTAAAGTGACTTGTGGCCAAATAGTGGTAAAAACAACCTACCAAAGACCTCTATACTCATGATTCTATGAGACTCCAGAGATAGATAAGCTATCCAGAATTATTCTTCTTTCTATGTAAATGACAACAGTTGAGCTGCCTCATTTGTGAGAACTCTCCCCAAGGACAAAGCAAACATGATTCCTCAGAAATATAAAGCCAAAACCTAGTCTAACATCTAGTGAATAGTTCACACAAACCAGGGCTGCCTGAACAGGCAGAAATAGTGCTGCTAAATATTATGATAATACTAGAATATTATTGTTATAGCATTTATTGGAACCCCACAATATAAAAAGTATTGAACATAATAGCCACACTAGAAGTAATCATCTTAGTCTGAATATAGGCTTCATTTTGCCTCCAAATTTGGTTAATATAAAAGTTAAATGTTAAAAACCACAATCTTAGTAACAGAAAATATTCAAAGTAGTGAAAATAAAGAATTATGAATACAATCATAAATCATAATCATAGAATATTTGTTTTAATTAAAAGATTAGAGATGCTTTCACTGGAACTTAGAAAATACAACACTTTTATGGAAAAATTCAGTGTGTATCTATATATGGTAGGGCAAAACCTATATTCAGATGTAGTCTGTAAGGCATTCTAATAAAGTGAAACATACATACATATATCACAGGCTAAAATGATTAAAATTTATTTTAATTATTTCTTATAAATTCTTTAATTTGTGTGACTAGAGAATGCCACAAAGATTAGTGCACTTTTGTGCTACTTCAGCTTAAAACTGAAATAAGATTTTTTGGGACACTGTATTAGGATTTACTTCCAACACCCACATCATATGGCTCACCAATAATCTTTAAACATCCATCAGGATCAAATTCTCCAATATCTCCCGTACAGAGCCACCTCTGCCCATGCTCGTCTTCGAAGAAATCGGAATTTGTTTTCGCATCATTTTTGTAGTAGCCCATTGTCACATTTGGGCCACCAATGAGAATCTCGCCTCTCGGATGTGGTTTATCTGTATTAAAGTATCCACCTAATTAATAGAAAGAATTTTTTTTATTGTATGTGAATCTTTTAAGTACCAAAAGAAGAAAACATGTATATATTTCTATACTTTTCAGGGCAAATTAGTTATCTCTTACCTTCCAAGGCTGCTTCTAGAGAAATACAGTTACATGAAAAAATGCTATGAATATTTCGGAAAAAACTTGACAGCTAGCTTAAGTGTACTAATAGACTTGATAAATATTATTATAGGTTATGCACATATTACTGTCTGAAATCTAGCATTTCCTAATATTCCTGAGGGAAGGGAAAGAGGCAGTCCACACTTGTGCAGGAACAAAAGGGAACTTTTCGTGTTCTATAAAATGTTTAAATATTAGACATTTCACATTCTTCCTTTTTATTGCTAATTTCACTGTTTAGTAATCATTGATCTCATCAAATGTTGTAAAAGATACATATTACCATTTCTATCATTACTTTTTTTTTTGGTCATTTCTATCATTACTTTTACCACACATATAAGAACAAAGGTTTGTAAATTGTTTAACATTAAAATATAAATTATATTGATAGCTGACATAAATTATATTAGTAGTGCTAAGAAAATACCTTAGAGCACTAAAAAGTTATGAAGATTACCACAGAATTAAGTGCCCTAGTTAAACAAATTTGTCTAGGTAGGATAAATTAATGAAAAAACATTAAACACTATGTGCCAAATACTGTATTAATAATGGGGATAAAATGAGACAGTCTCTGCTCTCGAGGAACTCCTACTTTGTCTGGGGAGGACAACATTGCAAGAAAGTTCAGTCACAAGGAAGACAGAGGCCCTGAAATCCTAAGGGTGCAGCAACAGAACAGATGGCAGAGGCTCAGAGGTCCAAAGGGCACAAGCCACAGGGCAAATGGTTGAACCCAGATGACCTGAAGACATAGCAGCAGAGCAAATGATAAGGCCTAGCAATCCTCCATCTCTCTAGAGACACTAGAACTGTTGATTGCCATGCCATCCACACCATGTGAGAAGACTCTGTCATTCTTCCCCATCAGCCTGCCCCATGCAGTAAAGATGACAAAGAAAGGGTCAAAGGGAAGGCATGGAGGGAAGATGCCCCCCAAGTGGCACCTGTGGGCTGGGGAAAGAAGTGAAAAGAAAGCAAAGCTTTAAGCATGAGTATATTTTTCTTAAAAAATTTGAACTTTCAAAAATTGTTCAAACTGACTTCTCATCTTTATTATACAGAATGTACTTTGATGGATCAGTGATCTCATTGTGGGTATTCTCTAATGGTATGGATTACCAGTCATTAACACCTTTTCATTCCATGCAATTATCGTTCATTTGCTACCATAAATTCTTCACAGGCAGCCTCATTCCCTTTCAAAATAGTGAGAGCTTTTTCTAACAACGCATGGATATAAATACAGGATGTGGGCTGTCCGATGGTCATCCTCTATTCCTGGCCTGCCTCCCTGTACAAGCATACACCTCTCTCATGATGCATCCTTTTGTGCTGCTTTCTCTGGGTAATTATGCATTGGTAATATGTTGCATTATTATGCCTACCATGCATCTGCTCACTGTTCTTTGTGTGATCTGCAATTTTAATTATCTGGAAACTAGTGCTCCAAGACGCCAAACAGAATCACCCAAAGGACATTATTGTTCTTACCCAAAGGTAATACCACCTAACCTCCTTCTGTTCAGTTCTGGGTCCAATTCACTGTCCATCTTTAGCATGTGAGACAGGCATTGGTGGAACAATGCTTTGGATTATCCATATAATTGAATATCAGAATCTAGACAAGAGACAATCTTTATCCAGTTGGTTTTATTCTTCTGTGGATAGTTAGAACACTTCTGGATGATCACAGATCTCACTCAGGAAGCTGTGCAATGTTCTAGAGTTTGATAAAATCAATAATAAGTCATCTGCAAAAAAGGAGTCTCTGAAGCACCTCATCATTTATAGAAAAATAACTCTTCTACTCTGGATATGATAGTGGCAAATACCTTTAGAAAGCACTCGCCTCTCTATTCTATGCCTTGTTTCATGTTAATAACCAGAGCATTAAATAAAGTGATTCTTTCCAAAGAATCCTGTAGGATTTTAACATATGAAAGGAATATACCCTATCAGAAGTGAGCCCATAGAGCAATACTTTGATCTCCCAAATCAAATGCTATTAAAAAATAAAACACTGGGATCTTCTGAATTTCCCACATTTTAGTCAAATGCACAAACTAAAGACAGCGTTCATTCTAGAATGTGATTTATGAAAGCTTATCTGTTCTATTCCCATACCTTCAAATTGAGGATGTTATTCATATACGTACACACACATATGTTTCAAACAGAACATATGGCGATGGTAAAGTAGAAATATGGTCAGGAGCTATTGACATTTTCTCAATCACGTCTTTTGATGAAAATAAGGTCTATCATTCTTTCCAAAAGTTTGGCAGCCTTCTCACCCAACTCTCTTGAGAACTGTTAACTTCAACTGCTCTCTACTGTCACCTTTAGTGCAATCTCCTCCATACAGAACGGTTCAATCCAGCTACTTTTTCCATCTTTATTTTTTTTACTATTATCTGTGATGTTAAGAGTACAAATAAGATGACTGCATTGCTGCTGACAATTTTGTTAAAGGAACAGATTTGCCCAACTTTTTGTCTCTTTGAGGTCCTCCAAGTTTAATCCTTAATGCTCTCAGAAGGATCTATCTTATTAAGGTACTTTGGTGATAAAGTATGTTACCCACAATTACCTGATGAATTCAGGGCACATTTTTTGGATCAGATTATTACAGGAATTTTTTTTTTCTTGATTATTTACATTTATTAAAAGGGTTGGCTTTTTTTTTATTTCAATGGGGGACTGGGAAATCAATTTTCCTTAATGAAAAAAATCTTTTAAAATAAAGTATTGTTATTCATTGAATTATTTCTTACTTATTTTAAGAGGTGATGCTAACAATCTTCCACCATTTTCCTTCTTAACTTTTTACATTTTCAAAATCTAAAGTAGTATAGCTCTTGGCTGCCATCTCTCTCCTTGCGACATTAAAATTAGGTATTTACTAAGCTCATTTGATTTCCAAGTTGTGAAAACTGATTTCTACAAGATAAGGTTTCTAAGGAAATGGTGATAGTCTATATTCACAGATATTCTTGTCACTATTTGCTACTACTTGGCATCAACTGCTTTTAAAAAACAAGGAAGGCTAGAGTCACTTCAGTTCCTATCTTCTTTCCACCACTCATTCCATCCATTCATCCATATCCTTTCTTTTTTCCACCATTATCTCTGTGTTAAGACTCTCTTCTGCTAAGTTTCTTGACAGCTTACTGTCCACGGGCAAAGCGTGAATGTCTTAAGGAGCACTTTTTCACCTGTTCTTCCTTCAGCTGAACCCTCCTAATGTGTTGTCTCCCCTAATAAGAATGTGAGCAGCTTAAGAGCAAAGAATGTCTTGATTTGTATGTATCCCCAGAGGTTAGCAGTGCTTGGCCCCAGTAAGAGCTTAATTTTTTTTCTATTCTGTTGCTTTAATAAAAATTCAACCAAAAAGAAAGGATCTGGAAATTACTCTTATCTATAACCAGTTGTTTCCTGACTTACAGAAAGTAATCAATTTAATTTTTACGGTGGCATTTGTTGTTTATCTTCAGTGGTTAACTTCTTTCTTGAAGTATTAATGAGACACAAGAGTTCTGTACCACAACAATTATTATTAGCCTCTCTTTTTCTTACTTCTAAACCATGTTTTTCAACAGTTTTCACTCTCCTTCTTTATACTCAATCTTTACATTGAAGTTACCAAGTATTAAAATATTATGCTGATATAATCTGAAGGGTTTAATCAAGTTCTTCATAGAATTTCTCTAACTCTTTGCACTAAGTAACAGATGCTGGAATTCCAGCTTGCAATCACTTTCTGGTGGTCTCTTTGCAAATGCTTATCATGAACACTGCACTGGTGAGATAACCAATTGTCCCAAGAAATGACTTTTTGTTGCCACTGATGCACAATAAAACCAACTCCACTAACTCCCTCTGCCTGTCTAAGAAGAACTTAGGCTCTATCCTTCCGTCCAACTTTTATCTTCCAATTCCAATCATGGTGAAAATGTCAAGATTTATACAATTCATTTCATTCAGTAGCCAACAGTCCTTGGTCAAGAGACAAGGTTCTCACATGTACAACACCAACATTCCACCTTTAAAGACAATCTAAAAACTGTGTGATGCCTAGCATTCTCTGTCCCACTTTTCTGTCCCTGACATCATCACAGCAGATGTAAAAGAGGATCACTATTCAGGACCAAGGGCCATTTTATATTTTTCCTTGTTTCATGGGTTGCCGTAGTCAAAGAATCACCAAATAGCCTATTCTCACTGAAATGCTAGGAAGAAAACATTATCTAAAACCTAAATTCACTCTACTAGTGTGAAGGTTTAAATTCTGCCTCCCATGTGAAACTTCATTTTTAAATGAAGCAATAAATGAATCAACTGTTTAAAATTAATTGCATTTTAAACTGTTCCTTGCTTATAACTTGTGAACTCTGGGAATACAAGAATATTAAATATTTTACTAATCTGACTGAACAACAAATTCAACACATGTTTCAACAAATACTTCCTATATGCATCCTGTGCACATGGCAATGTTTTAGGCACTGAGAAATAATTTACTTTATTACTGTAACAACCAAATAGCCTTAGAATATCTACTAAGAAAACAGAACATCAAAGAAATGACTTTTACTAGATCATATAAGATTTTACTTTTTAAATACAATTAAATGTAATTATTATTTGAACATGATATCATGCACTCATGGATCAATAATTTTCTGTCAATATATTGAAGTAATAATAAAACATCTTTAAATCATATACCAATATTCTAAAAAGTCATGTTTTTGCTGACACAGACTAATAAGCTTAGGAACATTTTACCTATTCTTATTCTTAAAATTCCTAAATTATTTTGGCATAATTTTTAATTATGCTGTTTGTAATCAAATAATAAATGAAAATATAAAAATCTCAAAAACAAATGCTCTTTAAAAATAAAATTAACTGAGATCATTACACCTTGACAAAATACCACTGCTATACAGGGGGAAAAAATAAGTATACATTAATAGATTTTTTTCCATTATAAAATGTAAGAAAATGAAATTCGAATTTAAAAGTCCAACCACATACTAATATACCATTGTACAAAATTTTTGTTACCTTCTTCCCAGTTCTTTAATTTGATTTCACAGCAAACTAATGGTGCTCCAACTCTGCCTGTATTATAGTCCCAAACTAGATTAAAAAGAAAAAAGTCAAAAAAGATAAGATTCCCTATATACAGCTTTTCTAAGAGAACTTTTAAAGTATGGTGGAGACTATCATCATTTTATATAGCCTCTTATTTTTCCTCTCATGTATTTGGATCTTGTTTATATGACCTGGTAGTATATTCACTATCTTCTATGACTAGGTTATCAAAAATAATAAAAAAATTCCTTGGTGAAACCTGTAGACTGCTATGTCCAAAGTAATTAACAACACAACTTTATAGCTCATGGCACAGGCTAAGCTTTAATAAACAGTCTCTCTCTCTCTATCGTACAAGGTGTCCCAAAAGTCTTAATGCAGTTTTAAGCTATCAATGTTTAAGTTAAAGGTTACAAATAAAGTTTTAAAAAGTTATTTTAAGCTATCGATGCTTAAAAGTGCACTGAGAATTTTTCTGGGACACCCTGCATAGCTTATAATTTGGTTTTTTTGTTGTTGTTTTGGGGCTTTTTTGCAAGGCAGTCATGGTTAAGTTTCTCGCCCAGAGTCATACAGCTAGTAAGTGTTGTGTCTGAGGCTGAATTTGAACTCAGGTCCTCCTGACGCCAGGGCCAGTGCTCTATCCACTGCGCCACCTTGCTGCCCCTATAGCTTGTAATTTGACCTTTTTTTTCCCTTTGAATAAGGACCATAACTTCAGTTCAAACTTTGTATTTAGTAACTAACGTTCTTGGGAAGAAAGATAAAAGCTCTCGTTTTCGGGATGTGGGCCACCTTTTGTGGTGGCCTCTATTCAGACCACTATGGGATGGGATGTGTGGTGTGTGTGTGTGTGTGTGTGTGTGTGTGTGTGTGTGTGTGTGTGTGTGTGTGTGTGTTTAACTGGCACAAGGAACACCTGAAAGGGGAAATTCCCACTACAAAGACACGCTGAAATCTCTTATGACTGTAATAGTCATACACATACACAAATGTGGCACTTATATGGCACCACAGAGTGCTGGCCCCGGAATCAAGAGGACCCAAGTTCAAATTCAACCTCAGACACCAGCTGTGTGATCCTGGGTAAGTCACTTAACCTCTCTTTGCTTCAGTTTCCTCATCTGTAAAATGAGGATATTATTAATACATGCTTCCCAGGGTAGTTGCGAAGACCAAATGAGAGAATGATTGTAAAGTGGTTAGCACAGCGCCTGCCTGGCACATAGCAAGTAATATGTATATAAATACTAGGTGAAGTTTATGTTGTTATTATGTATATGGGACATACATATATACATCTATAATTCATTATGTTATATCTATACAAATAATTTAATATCTTTTTTAACCCCCACAAAAAAAATCTTAAAATTACCCATAATTTCCTTTGGAGCCTTTAGCGCTTAATTTAGCTGTTAATATCTCAGCAGTGTTTCTCTGTAAATTTGGTGGATGTCATATTTGTATATGTGTATACGTGTGTGCATACATATGCACACATACACACATGTATGTACCTATGTGTTTTATACACATGTGCACATAGCTAGGATAATCCGTCTAGGATCATGAAGATACTTTGTTATGCAATCTCATATTTCATTCAACTGACAGGAATTCAAAAATACATATGGCCTACAGTATGTAGAAATTAACACATTTGACAACATGTGGCTCATCATATTTACAAAGCACTGCCAAGATATAAACAAAATGAGTTAAGAGTATGAAAGGAAATGAAAGTAATTTTTATATTATTCTTGTGGAGTTTAAAAAGACAAGTTCAAAAGTTAACAATTTATTTCATTCTATTAAAGTTTTCAATTAACATAAAATTTATCTTAATTCTGTCTTTTTAAAAAAATTAACTGTACTTTGAATCCTGAACCGATCCTGTATTCTTTGAGGCACCTACCTGCTTATTTGTTTACTCATATATGTATGTATGTGTGTGTGTGTGTGTGTGTGTGTGTGTGTGTGTGTGTATGTATATATAGTCTGCAAAGTAACTTAATATAGGCACCTAAATCACAATAATAAACATTTTATTTTATTTTTACTTTTTCTCTAATAAAGTATAGTTAAATATGTTGAGAATAAAAAAATAATTTTACAGTCAAGATTCATCTGTTTCAAAAATCATTTCAAAATGTCAGCGCTTTTTAAAACTACATAATTCTACCCAATAAGTGTGTCTGGATGCATTAGTGGATGACAAGAAAACTTGAAGTTGCTACATAAGTATTTTAAATTCATACTGGTAGCACCTCGAGTTTTCCTCAATTGCTCCTAAAATTACTTCATGTTTGTTGAAAAGAAAACAACTCCAAGCCACTCTTTCTCTCTGCACATGTCATAAAATGGATGGGTATTACTTTTCAGGCTAACACTAACCTTCAGTGATTGTTCCAGCCCCAGCTGATTCAGTGAGTCCATAGCCCTGACCAACAGGACAGCAGAAACAGATATTCATAAATCGCTGAGTTGTTGCAGAAAGTGGAGCACCTCCACATAGCAGGACTCGGATATTTCCACCTAGCAGGCTTCGTACTTTCCGGAAAACAAACCTAAAATCAGAGTCAGAGTTTTAGTTCCGAAAGGTACTGTCCCCTGGTCCACACTCCTCCCCCTACACTCAATAATGTAGCCCAACAGAGGTAGTGATCTTGTTCAAGTAGTAGAACTGGGTCTAGAGCCCAGATCAGCTCCATTTCAGGTTATGCTCTTAAACTCTTATCATTCAAGTGATATAAAGACTATAGGGTGTAATTGCCTTTAAACAAAGAAATGCTTCTCAAAGTATGGAAACACAGTTTGTAAGTATTATTTTTACACAGTAATCACAGGTCTGGACTTCCTTCTCCCCTCAAAAAAAAATTAACGATACCTTAATCATTTAAAAATATTTCCAATCTACAGGAATCCAATCCATCAAGTATGTGCTGAGCACTGTGTCAGGTGCTAACAAGTCAAAGACAAAAACGACAAATTCCCAACACCCCTCTTAGAATAATCTTTATCTTCCCTTCTAATGTACAGAGAAACACACACACCAATTGCACAAAATAAGCATAAGGTAACGTGGGGACAAAGGGATGCACCAGCTGTTCGGGAATCAGAAAAGGCCCCATGTAGGGACTGGATGGTATATGAGCTGAGCTGTGAAGGAACAAGAGAGTCTAAGAAGTACAGTTGAAGAGGCAATTCATCCCAGGCATAGCCATGCACAGCCTGTACTAGGGTAAGCAGAGGTGGCATTATGTTTGCAAATTAGAGCATAAACCCATAAAAACTGTATTAAAATGTGAAAAGCAATACTTACTAAATAATTTTTCATCAACTGTTGCTTTCCATATAAGAGAAATATCTGAATTTTATTTAGGCTTGTTAGAATAAATGTAAAAGGAACAGGACTTAGAGCTGCAATTGGTAGAAATTAAGCTTGTTGGAAAATACAGAAAATACAATTAATACAACTTTGACAAACTGAAGAAAAACTACTGCCAATTTTGCTGTCAGTGTAAAATCAGTTAAACCTAAAGGTGATTTGCTTTAATGACTTTTTCAAAGAGTGATGTGACTTCGCGTTCACATCTCAACTCAGCAGTTACTAAATGTAAACTGAAGACCAAAGGCAGAAGTCAAGCTACCTGTCACAAAGTGGGGTGCAATAGCCTTTTGAAAGCTGTTCCATTTTGTAATTATAAGCCAAAATAAATAGATTGCGTTGAAAACTGCTCATTTCATTCACTTTATTCATGACATTTTTGTAGATCCGATCCATGATTTCCTAGTTAATATAAAAAGGAACATATTTAACACCAGAACTTTAATATAGTAGCATTCCCAACAATGTAATATTAAAGTTTATAATATTAAGGTAGTTAACAGAATTACTGGACAAAAACCACAAGTGGCAATACTGCCTACCCCAGGATTTTAGGTTTTCCACAATCTGGTTCCAATCTACCTATCTTTTTCACATTATCCCCACTACACAAATTCTGTTACCAGCAAAACCACATCATTCCCCTACTCAACAATTTCTTGTCACACCCTATATGACTTCTAGGATAAAATATCAATTAGTCTATATGACTTAGAATACCATGGTACTAACCTACCTTTCCAGCTTCATTACAGATTAATTTCCTTCCTAAACTCTTTCAGTCTGACCACACCGGCCTTCCAGCGATTTTTCACAAATACTACTTCCTCTTTCATCTCTGTGCCTTTGTTCTAGCCATCCAATGCTGAACTTTACCATTCTTGCCTCTTAGAATAATCCTTCCATGGGGGCAGCTAGGTGGTGCAGTAGATACAGCACCGGCCCTGGAGTCAAGAGTACCTGAGTTCAAATCTGGCCTCAGACGCATAACACTTACTAGCTGTGTGACCCTGGGAAGTCACTTAACCCCACTGCCTAGCCAAAAAAAAAAAAAACACACACAAAACAAACAAAAAGAATAATCCTTCCATGTTTAATTCTTATTCTCCTTCCTCAAACATTTCTGGAGACCTTGTTTGGGCACTCATTTGCCCATCACTCTTTCTGCCCTGTATTATACGTAACTGTGTACACAGTGATCCCCCCATACCTTCCCATTATAAAGCTCCTTGAGGGCAAGGACTGTTTTTTATCTCTGGATCCTAAGTGCCTAATCAAATTAACAAATACTTGTTATTTATTATTATAGTCATAATATTCATTACTTATTATTTGTTATTATCATTATGTGTTAGAGAAGATTCAAACACATTAATGAAACAATTCTTGCCCTGGAGGAACTTACACTCTGTTGGAAAGAAAGCAAATATACTTTATAAATAAATGCAAACAGAATAAACACAAGGTAATTGGGGGGTGGGGGGGAATGGGCCCATCAACAACAGAGGGGTGGAATCAGAAGAGGCTGGGCCAACAGTAGAAATACATGAGATGCTTTTTAAAGGAAATAGGTGATTTTTAAGACACTGAGGTGGCAACCCATTCTTGGCCTGGGGACAGCCTGTTCAAAGCCACAAAGATGCAGGACCAAGTGTCACATGTGAGGAACAGCAAGAAATTCAGTTTGGAAAGATAGGTTGAAGAGACTGTCAAGGACTTTAAATATCAAATGGAAGAGTTTAAATTTTATCCTGAAGGTGAAAGAAAACCCCTGAGGTTCACTGAGCAAGGGAGTGCCATGGCCTGACTTATGCTTTAGGAAAATCACTTTAGCAACAATGTGGAGGAAAGATTAGTGTTAGGACAGACCTGAGACAGGAGAATAATTAGCAGATTTCTTGCAATAGGCCAGGTAAAAGGTAAACAGAGTCTGAACTGGGGGTTGTGGTAGATATGAGAGATATCATGAAATGAAGACTGAGGCTGAGGAGTAAAAAAGGTTGTAAACCTGGGTTCCTGGAAGGATGTTGGTGCTATTGTCAGGAACGGGTTCAGAAAAAGTAGTATATTTAGAGGATGAAATAATACGCCCAAAATCAATGTTCACTGACTTCACAAAATCTGAACATAGAAGTATTGGGCTAGCTTTGCAGAGGGTGAACATTACTTATGAGAATTTTTATTCTATTTGTAAACTTGTTTGCTAGTGAACCACTTTAGGGGCAAAGGGAAAGGAATAGTCAGTCAATCAGCATTTATTAAGAAATTACTACATGCCAGGAGCTATGCTAAATACCACTGGAAGAGAAGAAAAAACACAGTCCCCGCTCAACAAGGAGCTGGCAACCCAAGAGGGGAGATGGCATGCGAATAGCTAGGGTCAAATCAGCTATACAAAGTATAAATGGTGGATAATGTTAAAGGTAAGGAAGCAGAATTAAGGAAGATCAGGAAAGTTTCCAATAGAAAATGGAATTTTGGCTGTGACCTGAGGAAAGCTAGGAGACAGAGATGAGGAGGGAGAACATTCCCAGTGTGGGGAACATCCAGAAAAAATGTTCCAAGTCAAGAGATGAATTACTGGTGTCTTGTTCGCAGAACAGAAAGGAGACCAGTGTCGCTGAACTGAAGAGTACATAGAGACAAGTAAGATTTAAGAAGACTACAAAGGTAGGATGGAGGCAAGTTATCAAGGGTTTTAAAAGGCAAACAGAGAATTTATATTTGATCCTGAAAATAGAGAACCACTGGAGCTTATTAAATGGTGCAGGGCGAGAGAGAGGATGACATCATCAGGTTTGGATAGAAGATCTGAGACATGTGCAACAGGAAAACAGGAAAAAGCTAGAACAGGTTCAATTTTTCATGTTTGCTAACACTAGGGGGACTGTCTCCTCCATTAAACCAATGAGAGGTGATTTAGAAAGGGGTCACTGCTATGTATAAGGTCAGAACTTAAAGATTAGTCTGCGTAGAAAGGACCTTAAGAAACACAGGGGAAACCAAGCTCGAGAAAAGTCTCATGATCTTGGGCCAGAACATCGGGAAGGAGAAGAAAGAATTTAACCTCTTGATTAGCTGTAAAGGTGGGAAACTCCTCTACTACGGCGAATCCTCCACCCTTCTCCCATTACTCTTCCCCTATCTGACCCTCAGCTCCATGGAACACCTACCCTCTGCAGCTGCCTGGCAGCCAGTCCAAAAATGATAACAAACACAACCCAAGGAGCAAACAAGAAATTCTTTGGGTACTACAGACGACTCCTTGGGATCCCACTGCCCAAACCTAACAATCTTTTCCATTCTCTGGCATGCAAAGGAAAGAGGAAAAAACTGATAGGTTTTGTAGTGAGATTTCTCTGTCTCTAAGGAACACGAGGGAAAATGCAGACAAGGGTTCAGAAAACACAAACAGGAGACACCGCCTCCTTCCTGCAATCTCAGCTGCATCCACACAGGCCCTTTTCTAGCTTACGTGTGTACGTTAAGGGAGGAAGGGATCAGTGAGTGCCAGTACTACAATTTGTACAATGCTTGTGAGGGCACTAAGATTCAAACAAGAGTTTTCCTTCTTTTTCCCTTCCTGAATATGGTCATTCGGCTAACTCTCCTAAATACCATGAACAAAATTAAAACGATTTGATTTTGAAGAAGGAGACTTTAAGGTTCTACCTTTCCATACCCTGTTAAGCTACTAGCTAAAATTTCAGAGAATCAAACGGATAATTATCAGCAAATGAATTACTAAGTAGAGACACTGGAATGTCATACAGAAATGGAAAGCAACACTAGGTTTGGATTAATAAAATTAAAATAATAAAGAGGTAGTAGGTAATATAGCCAAATTACCTATATATGAGCTAATAAATCAGAAATAAAATATGTATACTACTTTATCGGTGACAACTTTGTAATACACAATAAGCAGTGACTATGGGAATATACTTAATTAAACACATAAGAGTAAAAAAAAAAAAGATAAAGGAGATGAGGGAAAAGCCCAAACTGATTCATTAAGTGTATGATTATGTGTGTTGAAAGAGCATCAAAGAGATTCTTACCGGAACAGCTGCCATTAGTGTTGGTCTCAACATGGATGTATCTCCTTTGCTTCCTCTTTTAATTTTTGTTGACTAAAAATGAAAAAAAAAATTGTGCTCTACATTTAAGAACCTAAAACCTCAATATATAACATGTTACAAATATGTATTCATTTTTTATATCTTTCTAAAGAGAACTACTCAAAAGACACAGTTGAAAAAAAATTATCATAATTCTTACTCTCAAAAATATACTAAGATTAACAACCTATCTTCTATGATTTGGGTTTAGTGAAGGAATACCTGATCTGCTAAAGTCTGTGGTGATGAATAGCCAATGCGGCATCCATGAGAAAGACAAACAAGCTCAGCACTTAATTCTAGAACATGGGCAAGAGGCAAATATCCAATATAAACATCTTCTTCTCTAAAAAGGAAAATGAGAATTCAGATAAGTAGTTTATTGGCATTGAAAAAGGGAAAGCGAATTAGGGATTCTAAAACCTACATAAAAGATCTCTCTATGTTTACACAACAGGCGCATCATAAAAATAAGGTAAAATCTGTCCGATTTCATTAATATACGAAAACTGTCTTGACTGCTCCTCTTATCTAGATATTGTCACAATTTGTTCACTTAAAACAAGTTAACTGTTTTTAAAAAGGATCAAAGAAAATGACATTGTGGGGCAGCTAGGTGCCACAGTGGATAGAGCATCAGCCCTGAAGTCAGGAGGACCTGAGTTCAAATCCGACCTCAGAACAAACACTTGACACTTATTAGATGTGTGACCCTGGGCAAGTCACTTAACCCCAATTGCCTAAAAGCAAAAAAAAAAAAAAGAAAGAAAGAAAAAGAAAAAGAAAAAAGAAAATGACATTGCTATTTTTTAAATTCTTGTAATATGGTAAAAAAAAAATTTAAGCAAATTTAAATTTATATAAACATCCAAACAAAGATCTCTGATATTCAGTAAAAGGCAATAGAAATAGTGAGTCTAATGCTTCATTTCTATTTTTCAAAAAGTATTATTTGTTGGATCTTAAACTTTTAAGAAACAAAATAACTATATCCCTAGTCAAATATACAATGAACCAACTATCTGTTGATCTTTAGGACATACCCCAGTCCTGGAATCCTTTCAGCCATCCCAGTTATACCAGCAATAATATTCGAATGAGAGATCATCACTCCCTTTGGAAGTCCTGTAGATCCACTTGTGTACATGATTACAGCAATATCTGAGGCTGTAGGCCTGTTTTCAGGTGCATTTGCTGCATAAAAGAAAACATGTAAATCTAAGAAACTGAGTTCTATCATATCACATAAACTTTGGTAAAATATTCAACTCTTCTGACACTTTTTAGTTGGTACGATAATAAAGAATCCTTTAATTAAACTCTCACTTATACCATATACATCTTCTATGTCACAGTCATTTGAATGTTTTCTCCCCCAGTAGGCAGTTAGGTGATACAGTGGGTAGGTACAACGCTAGGCCTGGACTCAGGAGGCCCTGAGTTCAAACTCGAACTAAGACATTTATTAGTGTGCAATTCTGGGCAAGTCATTTAACCTCTGTCTGCCTCAGCTTCCTCAACTATAAAATAGAAATAATAACAGCATCAACCACTCAGGGTTTTTGGGAAGATCAAATGTAACACTTGTAAAGCATTTACTTAGCATAGTGCCTGGCACGTAAGTGCTAGCTACAGAAATACTTATTCCCTTGCCCCCATTTTCTCCTGAGAATGTAAGCTCCCTGAGTGTAGTGATTGTTTTTGCCTTTCTTTGTATTCTCAGTACTTAAGCACAGTGTTTAACAAATGCTTGCTGAATGATTCAACTTGATACTTTTTAAAAAAAGTTTATTTTCAGGGGCAGCTAGGTGGCATAGTGAATAGAGCTCTGGCCTTGGAGTCAGGAGGATCTGAGTTCAAATCCACCCTCAGAAACTTAACACTTACCAGCTGTGTGACCTTGGCCAAGTCACTTAAACCCTGATGGCCTCACCAAAAACAAAAATAAATAAAATAAAAAAGTTTATTTTCAAAACCTTCATTTACATTTAATTTTTGGAAGCAAAACTTCATCCACAAAGGAATTCTAGAATAAATAGCTTTAAGTCTGAAAGAAACTCGTTTATTCAATTAAAATATGCAATCACCTAATAATGTATAATTCACAAAGTCACTCTTCCAAAGAAGTCAGAGTTTCACATCTAATCTCAAGTCTTCACAAAATTTTTTTAAATGTAATGGTCCTCAATGGCATTATAATTACCCTGGGAAAAATCTGTTTGGGTGGAAGATCCATAAAACAGTTTAAATTTCACATGTGGCCAGTAGCAAAAATAAAGCTATAACCTAGGCCTCTTACCTACAGCTAACAGACAACTAACTCAGAGGAAATATTTACTTTTAAGAAATAAACAAGACTATTAATAATAATAATAATGGCTAACATTTATATAGTGCTTACTACATGCCAGGCATTGTGCAAAGTGCTTTAAAGATATCATCTAGGGGTAGCTAGGTGGCGCAGTGGATAGAGCACCAGCCCTGAAGTCAGGAGGACCTGAGTTCAATTCCTGCCTCAGACCAAACACTTGACACTTACTAGCTGTGTGACCCTGGGCAAGTCACTTAACCCCAATTGCCTAAAAGCAAGGGGAAAAAAAAGATATCATCTCATTTGAAACTCACAACAATCCTGGGAAATTGGTGCTATTATTATCTCCATATTACAGATGAGGAAACTAAGGCAGAAAGCGGTAAACTGACTTGCCCAGGATCACATAGCTACTAAGTGTCTGAGGGACATCCGAATTCGGGTCTTCTTGCTACCAGGTCTGGCACTCTGTATTTACTGCACCACCTACCTGACCCAATTATAAAGAAAACTTTGCTTATAGAATCTACTCTCTAGAACATACAAAACACACCATTTTCTAACATCACATTAAGAACTAGAATGTGTATAAAATATTCTGTATTAAGAATAGAGTTATGCTAAGTATGTATCAAAGCTTTTTAAATTTATTTTCTAAAACCATTGAATAGAAATTCTTCTTTCAACTGCTCTTAATACTGGTACCTCAAAAATACAGCACCTAAATATAATCCACAACAACAAAACCTCCAAAACTATTCACCAAAATATGGACAAAATATCCAGAAGCTAAGAACTGCAAATGTGTATACAGATAGACACATCCCTCTTATCCCTGCAGTATGAAATATTTTACTTAATAATTCACTACTGAGAAGGAAGCTATCAGTTAAACTTTACTTCTATACTCTAGAAAAATGATTTCTTATAAATAACTCATTCTTACAAAATCTTACTACAGTCAAATAACTGGGCTGTCCTCTGGAATTCATTATAGATTTTCACCACGCATATCAAGTTGTCCCTACTCTTAATGCTATGTAAAACATATTCAGGGCACAATCAAGGCACCTGGTTGACCCAAAATGAAAATAAAAAGAAGACTGGGTTGAAGGTAAAAAGAAATGAATATTAGAATGGGTGATTAAAAGTAAGGGCTTAAGGAACAGGAAACAAGGGTATCACTTAACTAAGAGCCAGTTATGCTGGGTGGTCAAACAGTAGGAAGTTCAGCAGCAGGGAAAGGTAGAAGCACCAGGATGACAAATGTAGTCCACACAAAGACAGATAAGACAGAGAGCTGTGGTGGTGGGAGACGGAGTGGAAAACATGGTAAAGGTAGAAGGGATTCAGAGGCAGAAAAGAGAAACAACAGGAGACTAAAAAGGGATGGTAGAAGAGACAGCCAAGGAAAGGAAATGACAGCAGGCGGGGGGGCAAGACAGAGAAACAGAATGTAGACATATAGAGTAACAGGGAGAGGATGGCACGAAGTAAGAGAGACAGAGCTAAACATGAAGAGGCAAAGTAGACTGATAACGGGGACAGATGATAAGGGGCAAAGGAGGTAAGGAAAGAGGAAAAGATGAGGGCAGAAGCCTCCAACCTCATGTCAATGGCGCCTTGAGTGTACATAATAAAGTTAAGGTCTAGGTCAGAGCACGAAATTTTAGGAAAGGAGAGATAACATGCTCCAAGAACATACACATTAATGTCTAGGCTTAAGGAATTAAAACTAATTTTTAATTGGTAATCCCCACACATTACACATCTATCTTACCCACTAAAAAGATGGTTCAATCTACCAGCTACATGATCTAAAAAGAGGCAACCAAAAATTTATTTCAAAATGTACAGAATATGAAATGAGAAGAGGCCTGCATTTCTACAGCAGCATTAAGAGATCAAAGCTAAAAATACAATTTGTTTAAAGATGGAAAAAAGGATGATATTAGCTAAGTATGATCTATTAAATTGTAGTTATGACTAGAGCTTCAAACATGTAGCCCTTACTATATAGACTTTTTAAAAAATCATGAAATAAGCAGAGGAGAAAATCAGAAAAATTGCCTGCACTTAGGAAGTATGCTCAGGCTAATACTTAATTCACGTATTTTGAAAAGACATTTTTAAAATGATGCACAGTTAACTATTTTTTAAATGATATACAGTTAACTCCCAATTCTGTACATATGAATTTGGGCATCTTCAACATATGGTCCAGGAACTTCTCTATCCCAAAGCTATTGGCTTCATTTTACTGGTTTTTTTAATCAGGTTCCCATTGTAGCCCTATTACAGAAAGGAATACAAGACTTGACTTATGCTAGCAGTCTCCTTTTCCAAACATGTTGAATTCTATTTGTATAAAAATGTTTTCTAATTCAAGAAATTTTCCAAAAGAATCAATATTATAAATAGTTGTTAAGTTCTAAGGCCAAAAGTGTATTTAGGGGGCAGCTAGGTGGACAGTGGGTAGAGCACCAAACCTGGAGTCAGGAGGACCTGCAAATCCAGCCTCAGACATGTAATATTAGCTGTGTGACTCTGGCCAAGTCACTTAACCCCAACACTGCCTCACCAAAAAAAAAAAAGTATTTAACACATCATTGTAACAGCAGTTATATTTCAACTACATCTAGCCATTATTTATTACATAGATGGTACAAAGCATCCACTTGGAGATGCCAGGAACCTAAATCTTCCTCTCACAAACTTTGGTGGGCAAAATTATGTAGGGAAAATAATCCAAGCCACAAATATTTTTCAATATTTTTGGATGTGCATTTGTATCTAAGCATTATGAACACAGACAAATTTCATGATTTAATCCTGAAATTTATGTTAGTGACTATTCAGGAATAATCAAAAAAGAAAAAATGGAAAAAAGAATGCAAATTTTTTAAAAAAGATAATCTTGAATCAAAACTACTTTTAAAACAGAATAATAATAATTAATAATAACAATGTATTTTTCCTCAAACAACTGTATAAATAAAAGTGATATCCAAAGGGAACATTCATGAGCACACTATACTAACAGAGTTCTATTATGACTAGAAATACAGGTGAAGAGAAATTAGTAAAACAGACCATACCTGAGTTTGACTTTGCTCCCAAAGCCTGTACTGCTGCCATCGTATGAACAATGACACCCTTGGGAAATTCAGACCAAGTTGTTGGCTTACCATCCACAGTTATGACGTGGCGCAGCTGAGGAACTAGAGACACAATATCCTATGGAAATAGGCAGGGTTAAAAACAATAATCATTACTTCATGCAGTATTCTACATTGAAAGGTCTAACATATTATGAATAAGTAAGAAAGTTGTGTTTTTCCCATGAAAAATCGTCTAAAAATAGACCACAGACCTTAAACTACTCTGTATTTTCTATAACAGACTTCCAATATTCACCCTTTCTCAGGCAAAAATGACAGCATTTTACATTTCTATGTTTTTATAGATGGCTGGCATTTTGCATATATTCTCACCTAATCCTCAAAACAACTCTCTGAGGTAGATGCTGCTATCCCCATTTTACAGATGATAAAACTGAGAGATTAACACCAGAAGTCTAGACCAGCTACATCAATTGACACAATTTTTCTAATTTAATTTTACTATAGTCTCCTATAATTTCTCCTGTAAGTGTAAATGAACTTTAAATAAAAATAATTACATGTAGGTATTACAGTTTTGCTTTTAAATAAGTTTTCTTCCTATAAATCTTGATTTTCTTTATCTTGCAGATAAAAAAACATACTGTCAAATTGACAGGTTGGTACTTTGATTTGTGTGTAATTTCTAGTCCTAGTTAAACAACCAGCCATTTACTAAATCCCTACTATACAGGCTCTAGTGATAAAAAATATAGATATGAAACACTCACTGACATAAGGAGCTTACATACTACTGGGGGAAAATAGTAACTATACATTTTAGTATACACAAACTACATAAAAAGGAAATCCAAAGTAATTTCAAGAAGTGGTACCTACTAGAAGATTAGGGGATCAGAAAAGGTTACAAAAGAGGTGGCCCTTCATCTGAATCTTGAAGGATAATAGGGTCTCTAAGACATAAGGAGGGAGACAGAGAAAATCTATGCTAATGAAGAGAAAAGAGACTTAGAATGTTGTGAATGAACAAGAGCAAGGCCAGTTTGGCTGGACCAAGGAATGCTTGACGGGTAATAACGTGTAATGAAATCAGGATAGAAGGCTGGAGCCAGGCTGTGATGGACTTTAAATGACAGAGGAATTTTTATTTGATTCTAGAATTAACAAGAATTGCTGGAGTTTACTGAGTAAGGTATGATAGGTCAGAACTGTATTTTAGCAATCACGATGGAGAACATACTGGAGGAGGGAAAGTACTGAGAAAAAGAAACCAATCAAGAAGTGATTCCAATAGCCCAGATAACCTGAGTGACTATAAGAATGGCTGTACCTTTAACAGAAACAGATAAGTTTAGAAGAGGGGAGAGTTCAGGGAAAAAAGGGCAATGAGTTCTGTTTAGACATATCTAGTCTGAAATACCAATATGACATTCAGTTCAAAATGAACAATATGGAACAGTGATTTAGCTCTAGAGCTCAGGTGAGACATGACAGCTGGATATAGAAACTGGGCCATTATGATGACTGAACCCATAGGACATTATGTGATATGTTCAGAGTAACAAAGCTAATAAGTGTTTAAGACAGGACTGCTAGGACCACAGAATCATAGATCTAGATAGGAAAGGAATCTCAGAGATCAGCAAGCCCAACCCCCCCCAAGACACTCTTGTGAGGAACGGAATGTAAAATAAATCCAATGCTCCTTTATCATTCCACCTATGTTCTCTCAATGTGCAGCCTACAAATTTAGGGAAAAAAGTCACTTCCAAACCTTGGTGCCACTTGCAGTCCCTTAGTCTTTAGGGACCCCAATCAGGTCTTATTTTCATTTCAAAGCCCAGATGTTTCTTATAGCCTGATGACCAATCAATGAGCATTTATCAAGTGCTTACTGTAGAGCAGGTACGTACTAAGTACTAGAGATACAAAGACAGACAAAAACATGGGCCCTGTCCAGGGGGCTCACACTCTAATGGAGGAGAGTCACTGTGCAAAGAACTATCCACAGAAGACACGAGGCAATCTGAGAGGACAGGTGCTGGTCCCCCTGCAGAAGGTGAGTCTGAACTGAGTTCTGTAGGCAGAAAGGAGGAAGATATAAAGAAGAAGAGCATTCCAGGAATGGGCAGATGGAGAGCAAGGAGGCCACTGCCATTAGAATGTAAAGCATGTGGAGGAGGGTAAAGTGTGAGAAGACTGGAAAAGTAGGTAGGGGTCAGTTTAAATGTCAAACAGAAAATTTTATATCTGATCCTGAAGGGAGGAGAGAGCCAGCAGAACTTGGCTGGAGGGGGTGACATGGTCCCTGCAAGAAGATCACTTGGGCAGCTACAGAAGAGCAGACTGGAGCAGGGACACCTGAGGCAGGAAGACTCCTCAGAAGGCTACTGTGATAGTCTAAGCACAAAATGCTAAGGCATAAGGCACTGGGTGAAGGGCAAATATGGTGAAGGCAGAAATGACAAGACACAGAAGCCATCTGGATGAGGGCTGAGAGTGAGCAGTTACAGATGATTTCAAGGTTTTGAACCTGGGTGACTATAAGTATGGTGGTGCTCTAAATAGGAATAGCAAAATTTGAAAAGGGAGGTCTGTTGGGGGAAGATAATTCATTCTTAATTGGGCATGTTGAGTTTGAGGTGTCCAGCAGGTGTATGTGAGACTGAAGCTTACGGAAATTAGGACTGGATACATAGAGCTGGAAATCATCTGCAGAAAACGATAATCAAACCATGGGTGTTGATGAGATCACCCAGAGAAATCGCACAAAGAAAAGAGAAGAAAGCCTTGGAGGAAACCTAGTACTACTGGGTAAGACCTGGATAAAGACACAAAGGATTCTTTGCTCATCTTGCAAGGGATATACAGAATAAAACCTATCACATATTAAGTTTAAATTTTCCCACAAATACTTAGCATGTTAGATATAATTATAAAAATAGCTATGTTTCTTACCTTCAATTTTGTTTGTAAAAGTTCTTTACTTGTAATGATGTTGGTTACCTCTGTTTCATTTAATCCATGAACAATTGCTGGACCTCCTAGAGTAGCATATAGTGTAACAACTACAAGGAAGAAAAAAGAAAAACTAAAATTAAAACATAATATCAATATTTAAGCATTTCAGAACACTTGTTAATTAAAAGTTAACAAGAACCAGCTTCTGATAGTGAATCTGAATCATTAGGACCTAGCAATCAAAAAACATTTATTATGCACCTACCATGTCAGGCACCATTCCAACAGCTGAGGACATGAACATTTTAAATCAATTTGGTAAAAAAAAAAAAAAAAACCTACTTCCATTGAAAAATTTTAATTTATGCTCCAAAAAAAAAAATCATGCTCACCACATACTTCTTCCCACTCCCAATCACTGACAATCTTCAAGATTTCCAATTTTCAAAATGGAACCACCTGTTTTTGATTTCTTAGATGTCACACTTTGGGTTACCTTTTATTAACAAATAAACGACCAATTTCTAAAATATAACCCCTTATTACTGGTAACTACCGCATGGTGTTAAATGCTATCAGAGAAATATAATCAAAGGCCCCTGTCACAAGGACCTCACAAAGCTTGTTTTGAGGAAATAAAGCATAAATATACTTGAAATATGTAATGATCCAAGACAATAAGTGATTTAGCACCAAAATAAGTAGTAATGAACTTAGCACTGCAGCAATACTAGATGAAAAGATCAACGTGGGTGATAGTAGTCAAAGAAAAGTCATTAAAAGAGGCAGGACTGGGGCAGTGGATAGAGCTTTAGCCTAGGAGTCAGGAGGACCTGAGTTCAAATTTGGCCTTAGTCACTTGACACTTACTAGATGTATGACCCTGGGCAAGTCACTTAACTCTGCCTCACCAAAAAAGCAACAACAACAACAAAAAGAGGCAAGACTAAAGCTGGACTTTTGCATCTCCAGGTCCTTGGGAAAGCCACAATTCATACCTCCTCTTCCCTTCATCGTACTAGCTTCTACACTCTCTGCATTCTGGGTCTCGATCTCATTCACATGAAATGGCTATCCCCATGGTAAGCTGTCCTTTGTGCTCAAAGAGGACCACAATGATACCACTGTGTCAGGGTCAGGGTACAATGGGTCAGGCACAAAAAGTCCATATGAACACTTGGAATGGAGATCTCTCTAAATCTGCACATCTCACATTTCTCTTTTGAGCGATTACAATTCTGTTTTGTTCTACAAGCAAAGCACCTTCTCCTTGACATAGGCACACCATGCTGGGTGGTCCTGTCCCAGTGTCTCACAATCAATTCCAAAGTTCTTGAGACCTTGGATCACTTCTTCTGACCTCTTGTGTGACCACTAGCCTTGAGTTCTCCATAAAAATGTCTTTTAGGCAAATGTACACTTGGCATTTGAACAACGTAGCATGGTCATCAGAGTTGTGCTCTCTGCTGCAGCAGAATTTGAATGCCTGGCAGTTCAGCTTGAGAAAGAACTTCAGCATCTGGTACCATATCTTACCAAGAAATCATCACAATCTTCCTAAGATAATTTAGATGGAAGTGATTCAGTTTCCTAGAATGCGGCTGGTAAACTGCCCAGGTTTCACAGGCATACGACAATGAAGTCAGCACAATGGCTCTGTAGACCTTCAGTTTGGTAGGCAGTCTAATACTTCTCTTTGCTTCTTCAGAGGCTCCCAAACACTGAGCTAGCTCTGGCACTGCATACATCAACCTCATCATCTATATGTACATCCCTGGAAAGTATACTGCCAAGGAAAGTGAACTTATCCACAGGATTCAAAATTTTTCTATCTGCTGTAATCAGTGGTTCCATCTATGGATGGTGGTGTGCTGGTGTGCTGGCTGGGAGTACCTCTTTTCTTAGTGTTTACCGTCAGGCCAAAATTAGCACAAACAGCAGAGAATCGATCCATACTCCGTTGCATCTCAGTCTCAGAGGCTACAGTGAGTGCATAATCATCTGCAAACAAAAAAAAAATCATGCACCAATTCTCCCTCTAGTAGTCTCCAAGACTACTAAAGTAGTCTTGGCTTGTAGCCTTCTCAAGTTACATAATTTACCATCAGCACAGTAGCTGACCTTGTTGCCATTTTCATCCTCATTGAAGGCACCTGACAATATCATAAAAACATCATGCTAAAAAAAAGCATGGGAGCAAGTACACAGCCCCGCTTCACTCCACTGGTGACCGGGAAAGCATGAGAAACAGTCCATTATCCAGAACCCATTTAAGCATGCTGTGGTGGCATTAACATACAATACTGAAGAACTTCAGTGGGAAACCAAATTTTGCCATGATCTTCCACAAGCCCTCACAACCAACAGTATCATAGTTACCAAAGATCTCAATTACTAAAATCTAACGACCATTTCTCAATCCTTATCATTTGACTTCTCTTTACCCTTTGACACAGTTGATCACCCTTCTTCTCCTTGATAATATCTCCTGTCTAGGTTTTCATATAACTGCTCTCTCCTGGTCCATCTCTCACCTCTCTGATCACTTGTCATTCTCTTTTGCTGGATTTTCATCCAGTTCATGCTCAGAAACAGTTGGTATCCCTCTACAAGTCTGTCCTAGGTCCTGTTCTCTCCTACCTGTACACTATCTCACTTGGTAATCTCATTAGGTCCCATGGGTTCAACTGTCATCTCTACGCAGATGATTCCCAGGCCGTTTACTCAATACTAACCTCTCTCTTAAAGTCCAGTCTCGCATCACCAACTGCTCTGAAACTCAAATGTTCCACAGAACTCTCAAACTCAACATGTCTAATCCAGAACTCATTAGCTTTTCCCCCAAGCCATCTACCAAAGTTTCCTAGTGGTTTCAAGGGCACCAACATAGTCCCAGCTTAGCAGCCCCAGTGTCAGTCCTGGTTTCTTACTCACACTTAGCCCACAGATCCAAACAATCACCAATAAGGCCCTCTTCTCACCACTCACATAGCTGCCACCCTGGCACAGACCCACACCAAAGCCTTCTTACTGGTCTTCTTGCCTCAAATCTCTCCCTACGCCATTCCATCCTTCACTCCTCTGACAAAGTGATTGGTCCATCACAAAATGACTACTTAAATGTCATTACAAGTCATTCTTGAATAATCTCTTTTCTTGCTTCTAACTGCCAAAGAAATTAAATACACCCAACCGTTTGAGGTCTATTATCAAATAATCAACCTTCATTTGAAAACTACTAGAAGGAAAAAGGCAGCATTCTTAGTTATTTGGCAATTGCTCTTTACTTTTACCTCTTCTACTCTCCCACCCTTCTCATCTCCAGTCTATACTTCCCATAGCAAGGGCATGGAAGTAATAAGTGATACGGTTTAAAGAAAAAATAATAATGATGGTCACAAAAATATTTTAAATTTATTTGAACACTGCGCATCATACATAAACTGTTTCCAATACTACCTCTCCAACTATTCTTCCAATAATAATCAGAAAAATGGTTTGTTGGGAGACTATTAGGAAGAAGAGAATCATATTCAAGCCGTAATTTTAAAAAAATTGCAGTTATCTACTGAGTTGAAAACACTCAATTTATTATCCTTGTAGATTAAAAAAAAGTAGGTCAATAACTTCTACCAATCACATTACAAGAGACACTAAGAAATTTTTATAAAAATTTACATACGTTGAAAATTATACATAAAACAAGCTTGTGCAGCAATCATCCATTCTGCTCTGGTTTCACAGAAGATGGCAATGTTAGTTTTTGGTCTCTGTCCCAATACCCGTAGACCATTTCCAAAGTTAAAGGCTCGAATATAAACTTCTTCATAAGACATCCAATTGTAATCTCCAAGAATAACCTAGTGAGAAAAAAGTATAAGTACACCATAATGTGACAGAGCTATTTACTTTCAGATTGAAACTGGATTATATAAAAATTTACAAACTGTCTGGTAGCATTTACTTCCAATTCATTCAGCATACTTACTTAGTCCAAGGAAAATCTAGAAAAGCAAATTTTGAGTAAAAAACCACCGGTTCTTTATTAATTATAAAGCTACCTTTTGATGATGATACTTTACCCTCATCTTCACTTAAGTTCCTAATCTTAACTCTTTTTTAATCAATTCATTTCTGTACTTCACTTTGATTTTCCAAGTGTTGGTATCAAAATACCTAGGCACTAAAATTTGACTTTTCCTGCTCTATGTACAAATGACTGTATTTAATGCTATGGTGCTACTAAGCAGAAACTCACCCTCTCTTGTACTCTGAAAAATATTAAAGGCTTTTCAGTACCATGCGAACTGTTTGTTTTAGCCTTAGGTTAGCAAGAAAAACAAACCTCGGCCTATTTGGACTTGGAACACACTCTGCTATCTAACTCATGAAAACTGCTACCCAACTCTCATGTAAAACATGAATGTATTACAAATATCTCCTCATAAGTTTCATTCCTAGACAGGTGCACTATAAACAGGCAACAGGTTGATTTCCAAATATGTAATTTAATATTCATTTGTCAAAGACTTTTACTAAATACTTGTTATATAAAGTATTTCTTAAAATTAAGTTTTATAAAATATATGAAGGTAAAAATCTCCACATAAATATGGGGGAAAATTAGGTTAAAATTATAATGGATTTATGAAATTAATATTTACAAAGACAGGTAGGTACAAGTTTCAGATGCTTTTTTTTTAATAGCTGACCCAAACTTTTGTTTTCTGTAATGCTCTGCACAATGAAGCCCCACTGAAGGAGCTTTATGGAAATGAGAAATTATCATAATCTAGACAAAAATATGTGTACAATGGATCAGTTATTGAGAGTATTATAGGCAAAAGATGAATGAATGATTTTCTAAAACTCTGCCATACATAAAAATTTTAATATTCCATCTAAACCCACACAATGGTGCCACCATGTGGCACAAAGAAAGAACTCAATGAAATCCTGATGGCAAAAAAAAAAAAAATCAAAGTTTGTTGAAAAATTATAAGAACCAACAAAACCCAAGCTATGGATTAAAATTTAAATTATTTCCAAGATCCTTAAATTACCAAAGCTTCCAGCAAGTACACTCCTTCCCACACAGCACCAAAATAGGTCTTGCTGAGGAGTCCAAAATGCTACAAATACAGAGAAATTTGAGTTCTAGTGCGTTTTGCCTCTGTTGTGAAACTGCAGACTAACCTCTCACCTGAAACTTAGATAAGTCACAATGTCTCCCCTCCCTAAGCACCCCCAAGGACAAAACAGGAAAATGAATTTATAGACCTTACATAAAGAAGACTGAGAACATCTAAGAGGAATTCCTTCAAAGTCCCTCCTCATTTTCAATCACTTCTCAGCCTTTCCATTCACTTTCTCCCCATTTCCTCATGTTTCAGAGAATAAGGAA
This sequence comes from Phascolarctos cinereus, assembly GCF_003287225.1. Lineage (NCBI taxonomy): Eukaryota > Metazoa > Chordata > Mammalia > Diprotodontia > Phascolarctidae > Phascolarctos > Phascolarctos cinereus. The sequence continues at coordinate 62,714,212 of NW_027556180.1, forward strand.
GACTTACCTTTACTAAAACTAACTCTTCTACTTGTGCCCATTATTCATTTTCCTCCTGTCTCCTCTAAACCATGATATGGTAGTCATTCACCCTCACTCCATGCATCTTCAGTCCCTCCCTTCTCCCCACAATGGCCCTTTTATTATGGGCAAAGTATACTTTAGATGCAGGGGAGACAAACACAGAACTTAAAAACACTCCCTGACCTCAAGAAGCTTACATTCTTTATGGAAACAACAAATTAAACAAGTTTATACTCAATTATTTAAGGTGCTACTGAATGGAGCTGGAAAAACTACAAAATAGTTCACTATAAATTTAAGCTATCTAATCTCAACAGGGTCTTCATTGCACCTGGTAATCCTATTTATTCTCATCTAATTGATTCCTTATCCAACCCTCCCTTCTTCTCCCCTTCAGTATTCCATACTATCTTCTCCCCTTACTTTCTCAGTCCCAAGAGTTTAATATATACTTCAACAGAAAAATACACTGTTCTAGTCTAAAGAAAAAAGTGGCCCCTCTCGCAAGGCCAAAACCTGTACAACTACACATCTTCTCCAGCAGAATTCCTCCATCATTATTCAACACCCTCTCTCTAATCATCAATTTCTCCTTATCCACTGGATCCTTCCCAGATATCTATAAACACAATTATGTTTATTAACAGAAGGGCAGGTAGCAAACTCACATTTCTAGGGACATAAGGAGCAAAACTACTTGCTGCCACAGGAGGAAATAGGGACCCTGCTCACAGTTCCAGGGCAGAAAAGAGTGCTTACGGTCACTCACAGATCAGAGCACAGGTCAGGAGAGCAGTGACCACACCTCTCCTTAGATCATACAACTCAAAATAACCAAAAACTTACAGACCCCAACAACTAATTCTCAAAACAGCAGCACAAAAAACCCAAAGCTGGACACAGGAGCAGAGCCCAACTTTAACATGAAGTTAAATGTCAAAAAATGAGCTGAAAAAATTAACAAATAACAAAAAAGAACTTGACCATGGAAACTTACTAAGGAAACTGGGTAGATCAAGAAACAAATAAAGAATAAAGAAGTCAAAATAGCCACATGCAAAGCCTCAAAGAAAAAATGTGAATTAGATATAAACCCCAAAAAAAGTCCTGGAAGAACTCAAAAGGATTTTAAAAAACAAATGAGAGGTAAAGGGAAAATTAAGAAAAGAAATGAGAGTGATGCTAGAAAATTATGAAAAGGGAATTAATAGCTAGGTAAAAGAGGCACAAAAAAAACCCAAAGAAAAAAAGACCTTAAAAAACATAATTGGCCATTTTTTTAAAAAAAAGGGAAGAAGGGATGAGAATCTACTGAAGAGAAGAATTCCTTAAAAAAAGAGAACTGGCCAAATGGAAAAAGAGGTATAAAAATGCATGCAAGAAAATAACTCCTTAAAAATTAGAATTGGGCAAGTGGAAGCTAATGACTCCATGAGACATCAAGAAACAATAAAATAATGTCAAAAGAATTAAAAGCAGAAGAAAATGTGAACTATCTAATTGTAAAAAGCGGACCTAAAAAAGAGATCCAAGAGAAATCATTTAAGAATTACTAGATTATCTAAAAGTCACGATCAAGAAAAGAACCTAGACATAATATTTCAAGAAACTATAAAGGAAAACTGTCTTGATATTTTAGAACCAGAGGGTAAAATTAAAAGAATCCACCTATCACCTCTGGAAATAGATTCCAAAATGAATTCCCAAGAATATCATAGTCAAATTCCAGAGCTTCCAGGCCAAGGAGAAAACACTGCAAGAGCAGACAGAAACAGTTCATATACTGTGCAGCCATGTCAGTATAACACAAGATTTAGCAGCTTCTACATAAAAGAATCAGAGGGCTTGGAATATGATATTTCAGAAGGCAAAGGAACTAGGATTATAACCAAGAATAAGCTACCTAGCAAAACTGAGTGCAATCATTAAAGGGGAAAACAGGATATTTAATGAAATAGAGGATTTCCAAGCATTCTCAATGAAAAAAAAAAGAAACAAAAAGTTGAATAGAAAATCTGACTCTCAAAAGTGCAAGAACCAACAGAAGTAAAAAAAGGAAAACATGAAAGATAAATCATAAGGGATTCAATAAGATTAAACTGTTTACATTCCTATATGGAAGGATGATAGGTGTAACTTAAGAAAATTATTATTATTAGAGTAATTAAAAGGAATTTACATAGTCAGAGGACATGTGTGTGAGCAGACTATGTTGGGATGATTTCTACAAATTAAATGTAGGGGTGAGAAAGACAGGTAGAAGGAGGAAAATTCTGTCACACAGAGAAGTGCTTTTACAGTGGAAGGGAAAATAGAGAGGGAGGTTTGGAAGGCAACATTTGAACCTTACTCTCACTGGAATTGGCTCAAATAGCATTACATACTCAGCTGGAAGTACAGAAACCTTTTTTATCCTACAAGAAAGTAGGAGGGCAAGGGGAAAAGAGAATTTGGGGTGAAGGAGCTGATAGAAGGGAGGGCAGTTTGAGAGAGGCAGTGGTCAGAATCAAAAAAGACTTTTGAGGAACAGGGTAGAAAAGAAAAGGATAAATGGGTGGGGGGAGGATAAGCAATAATCATAACTGTAAAGAGGATAAACTGACCCATAAAATGGAAGCAGATAGCAAAAAAGATTAAGAACCAGAATCCAACGATATGATGTGTACAAGAAATACATTTGAAACAGAGAGACACTCAAGCAGAGAGCAGAATGGATTAAAAAGCAGAATCTAGAGCTCCAGCCTTGGAGTCAGGAGGACACTTACTAGCTGTATGATCTTAGGCAAGTCACTTAACCCTGACTGCCTCACCCAAGAAAAAAAAAAGTGCTGCTATAAAAGCCAGGATCTGACAATATGTTGTTTACAAAAAACACACTTCAAATAAGACACACAGACATACAGATAGACACATGGGGACACACGGGGACACACACACACACACACACACACAGAGTAAATAAGGGCTTGAAGTAGAATTTATGATGTTCCAGCTGAAGTAAGAAAAAAGCCAGAATAGTAATCATAATCTCAGACAACGCAAAAGCAAAAGTAGATCTAATTAAAAGAGATAAGCAGAGAAATTACATTATGCTAAAAGGTACCACAGACAATGAAGCAATATCAATACTAAATATATATGCACCAAATGGTATAGCATCGTTGTAGGAGGAAACGGTAAACCTGTACTAGTGAAGAATCTCAACTTTTCCCTCTCAGAACCAGATAAATGCAACTAAAAGATAAACAAGGAAGAAGTTAACGGAAGTTAAGAAAAGGAAAAGAATTTCAGATAAATTAAATATGATAGATCTCTAAAGAAAACTGAATGGGAATAAAAAGGAGTATGCCTTTTTTCCAGCTGCACATGGCACCTTCACAAAAACTGGCCATGTATTAGAGCAAAATATCTCACAACCAAGTGCAAAAAAGCAGAAATGTTAAACGTACCCATTCCAAATCACAATGCAATAAAAATAACATTCAATAAAGGGCCATGGAAAGAGATAAAAAAAACAATTGGAAACTAAATAATCTAATCCTAAAGAATTAATGAATCCAAGAACAAATCATAGAAACAATCATTACAATTAAAGAGAATGACAACAATAAGATAACAGCAAAATTTATCAGATGCAGCCAAAGTAGCACATAGAATCTCTAAATGCTTACATTGATAAAAGAGAGAAAGAGTAGATCACTGAAACGAGCATACAACTAAAAAAGCCAGAAAAAAGAACTAATTAGGGGCAGCTAGGTGGTGCAGTGGATGGAGCTCTAGCCTTGGGAATCAGGAAGACCTGAGTTCAAATGTGAACTTAGACACTTGACACTTACCAAGCTGTGTGACCCTGGGCAAGTCACTTAACCCTGAATGCCTCACCAAAAAACAAAACAAAACAAAAAAAACACACATACACATACACACACACACACCCCCATATATATACACACACATATATAATTTTAAAAATCCCAAATCAGAAAATTAAAAGAGATAAATAAAATGTAAAAGAAAACTACTGAACTCAAATAAAACTAAGAGCTGATTTTATGGGGGGAAAAATAAAATAGATAAACCATTGGTTAATTTGATTAAGAAAAAAGAAAACCAAGCTAGCAGTATCAAAAAAGGGTGAAAGTTGCCACAAAGGAAGAAATTAAAGGACTAATCAGTAGCTATTTGGCAAAATATATGCCAATATATCTAACAATCTAAGTGAAATAGAGAAATATTAACAAAAATATCAACAGCCCAGATTAACAGGAGACAAAATAGAATACTTAAATAACCCTATCTTAGAAAAAGAAATTGTGAGGCAGCTAGATGGCACAGTGGATGAAGCACTGGCCCTGGATTCAAGAAGACTCAAGTTCAAATCTGGCCTCAGACACTTGACACTTACTAGCTGTGTGACCCTGGGCAAGTCACTTCATCCCATTGCCTTGCCCCCCTCCAAAAAACAAAATAAGAAAAAGAAATTGAAGAAGCTGTCAATGAACTCTCTAAGAAAAAAACCGCAGGACCACATGGATTCACAAGTGAATTCTACCAAGCATTTAAAGAACAATTAATTCCAATACTACAAGAACTATTTGGAAAAAATAGGAAAAGGAGTGCTACCAAAGTCCTTTTATGATATAAATATGGTGCTGATACTTAAGCCAGGAAGAGCCAAAATGGAGAAAGAAAACTATAGACAAATTTCCATAATGAATATTGATGCAAAAATTTTAAATAAAATACTAGTAAGGAGACAACAATATTATACAAAGATTATATACTATATAACCAGATGGGATTTATACCAGGAATACAGGGCTGGTTCAATAGTAGGAAAACTATCAATATAATGGACATAATGGATATCAGTATATCAATAACAAAAATAATAAGAAAACATGATTATCTCAATAGCTACAGAAAAAACCTTCTGACCAAATATAACACTCATTCCTATTAAAAATACTAAGAAGCACAGGAATAAATGGAGCTTTCCTTAAAACGATAAGTAATATTAATCTAAAACCATCAGCAAGCACTATCTGTAACAGTGATAAGCTAGAAGCCTTCCTAACAAAATCAGGAGTGAAGCAAGGATGCCCACTGTCACCACTATTACTCAATATCGTACTAGAAATGCTAGCTATAGCAATAAGAAAAAGAAATTGAAGAAATTACAATATGCAATGAGGAAACAAAACTACTATTCTCTGCAGATGATATGATGGTATGAACAGTAGAGTATCAACTAAAGAATTACTTGAAATACTTAACTTCAACAAGTTACAGAATATAAAACCCACATAAATCATCAGTATTTCTACATTATTACTAACAAAGTCCAGCAGCAAGAGACAGGAAGAGAAATTCCATTTAAAATAACTGCAGACAATATAAAATACTTGGGAATCTACCTACCAAAACAAACCCAAGAACTATATGAACACAATTACCTAATACTTTTCATTCAAATAAAGTCAGATCTAAATAACTGGAAAATTATTAACTGCTCATGGGTTGGCCAAGCCAATATAATAAAAGTGACAATTCTACCTAACACAATTTACATATTCAGTTCCATATAAGTCAAACTATGAAAAGGTAAATAACAAAATTCATCTGGACGAACAAAAGGTCATGAATATCAAGAGAATCAATTAAAAATAAAATGTGAAGGAGGGTAGACCTCAAATTGCATTGCAAAGTAGTAATCATCAAAACAATGTGGTACTGGCTAAGAAAAATAATGGTGGATCATTGAAATAGATTAGGTACATAAGACACATTAGTAAATGATCACAGTAATCTGGTGGTTGATTAAACCCAAAAATCCAGGCTTTTGGGACAAGAACTCATTATCCAACAAAAATTGTTGGGAAAACTAGAAAGCAGTTTGGCAAAAACTAGGTATAGCCTACCACCTTTCATGGCATACCAAAACAAGGCCAAAATATGTACGTGACTTTTAGACATAAAGTGTCATAAGCAAATTGGAGGAGCATGGAATATTTTACCTGTCAGACTGATGGATAAGGGAATAATTTATAACCAAAAAAAAAGGCCGAGAACATTACAGGATGCAAAATGGAATAGTTTTGATTACATTAAATTAAAAGGATTATAAAACCAATGCAGGAAACCAGGAGACTGGGAGGGACAGGGAAGAGGGGGAAGAGGAGAGAATTACAAGTTTCTCTGAAAAAAGCCTCTTTTCTCAAATATATGGGGAACTGAGTCAAATTTATAATATGAGTTATTCCCCTACTGATAAATGGTCAAAGGGATAGGAATAGGGAGTTTTTAGACAAAGAAATCAAAACTATCTATAGTGATATGAAAAAATGCTCTAAATCACTACTGATCAGAGAAATGCAAATCAGAACAACTCTTCAGTACCACCTTGCATCTATCAAATTGGCTAATACAATAGAAAAGGAAAATAATGAATGTTGGAGGAGCTGTGAAAAAACTGGGACACTAAAGCACTGTTGATGGAGTTGCAAACTGATCCAACTATTCTGGAAAACAATTTGGAACCAGGTCCAAAGGGCTATAAAATTGAGTATACCCTTTGACTCAGCAATACCACTACCAGGTCTACATTCTAAAAAGAACAAAGAAAGGAAAAGGATCTACATGTACAAAAACAATTATAGCAGCTCTTTCAGTGGTGGCAAAGAATTAGAAATTAAGAGGCTGTCCCTTAATTGTGGAGAGGCTGAACAAGTTGTGGTATCTGATTGTGAAGGAATACTGTTATGCTGTAAGAAATGATAAGCAGGAGTAGTTTCAGAAAACCTGGGAGGACTTACATGAACAGATACAAAGTGAAGCAAACAGAGCCAGGAGAACACTGTACAAGCAATACTGTACAATAATCAATTGTCGATGAATTAGCTATTTTCAACAATACAATGATCCAAGAGAATTCCAAAGGACTTATGATAGAAAATGCTATCCATCTTCAGGGAAGAACTGAGTCTGAATACAGATCAAAGCATCCTTTTTAAAAAAAAAAACTTTATTCTTCTTGGGGTTTTTTAGTCTATTTTCTTTTGCAACATGGCTAATAATGGAAATGTTTTTGCATGACTGAGACATGTAGAACCCACAGCAAATTGCTCACCTTCTCAAGATGGGGGAAAGAGAAGGAAGGAGAGAATTTAAAAAACGAATGTTAAAAACTGTTTTAACATGTAATTGAGGAAAAAATTTAAATAAAATAAATTAATTCTTGACTAGATTAAATAAAAATTATTGATTTTATGAGTAAAATAATTACTCAGTTATCAGCATCTTATTTAGATGTTTATTCCAAGACACAAAATCAGTTTATGAAAACAAGATCACCATTAAGACTTGAAAAGATCAATTAAAACCCAAAGGGGCAGCCAGGTGGCATAATGGATAGAGCTCTGGCCTTGGGGTCAGGAGGACATGAGTTCAAATGAAGCCTCAGACACTTGACATTTACTAGCTGTGTGACCCTGGGCAAGTTACTTAACCCCAATTGCCTCACCAAAAAACACTAAAAAAAAAACCCCAGCAATAAACAAAAAAAAAGAAAGGAACATCTATGAAGAGATAAACAATTCAAAACTGGCAACTAAATGTCTTCTTAGAACTCACTTGCATCAGCTTAGCAAGATCAAATATATCAAATATTATTTTACATGTAATTGGGAAAAAACAAAATATAAAAATTTTTTAAAATTAGGTAGATAACCTCTAATTTATAGACAGAACAAGATACGTTTATTGAAACTGAAGAATTTGTTGCTGGAATTTGGTTTTAAGCAAGGGGCTTGAAATGTTATATAAAAGGAAAATGAATAGAGATGGTATTTGTCAAAGGAAAAAACATGGTAATGCAGCATGTTAGCTGTCACACATGACAGTAACAGAGGCTAATTCTGGGATTCTGTAACAAGATCATACTCCAAAAGTTATTTCAACAAATGGCAACTGAAATTACCACAGATCATACATTAGTAGATATAGTAGGTTGGTCCTACTATAGTAGGTTTTTGTTTTTAGGCAATTGGGGTTAAGTGACTTGCCTAGGGTCACACAGCTAGTAAGTGGTCAAGTATTTGGTCTGAGGTCGGATTTGAACTCAGGTCCTCCTGACTCAAGGGCTGGTGCTCTATCCACTGCACCACCTAGCTGCCCCAGGTATTTGTTTTAAGAAAATAATTATTATCAATGAACAGACAGTTTGGCTTGGCATAGTGGACAGTGGACCAGTCTCTCATTTAGGAGATCTGGCTTCAAGTTGTGTGGGATTGAGACCACTTACCCAAATAAAAACTCAGAGGTTTCTCCAGGTAGAAAATAGAAGTTTTATTCTAGCAAATCTCACCAAGAGTTGGGCATCACCTACCCAGAGCAGACTGGAGTAGGGAGACAGGATACAAGCACAAGCAAGCAGTTATATATATACCCTTAGACAAACAACTCTAAGAAACCCCCCCCCACTTGTTTACCTCAATCTGTTTATCCTCATTGGTTGAGGTAAGAGACCTTACATTCTACCCAGAAACTAAGAGATACATTTTACCCAAAACAAGCTTGGGAGCTAGAAGATTGCCTTATTTGGTAAAGATAAGGCCGGGGTGGTGGTTACAAAACAATAGAGGGGGTGGGCAACAGATGTATAACCCGATCACATGATGTACACGAAAATGAAACTTGGGCCCAGTTAACGCTAAAGCCTTAACTAAATTTTGAGGAATAGCTTCCATTTCACATGAGAAGTTTTCACTTGTCCCACACAAAGCCCTACCTCTGACAAATAGTACCTGTGCAGCCAGGCACTTAACCTCTCAGTGCCACTCCAGGCAATTTTCTAACATTGTAAATAACAAATAAATTGACAATATGCACTGGTGGAAAGAATATTCATAACACAAGTTCCCCACACAGATAAAATTATATTCCAGACTCTTTCCACCCATAAAATTGACTGAAACTGCTAGACATACTTGTAAAGTAAATATCATAAAATATACCAAGAAAAAGCAACAAAAACTGTATGGCTTTGGGAGAGGAACTACATCATCTACGGACAGTGAAGAAGACAAAAAAGAGAAAAGAAAGCAAAAATTCTGTGTCCACCAGACTCTCTTACTTCAATTTAAAAACAGGCCTTGCTAAACACTTACGTGACCAGGAATATTCGGGAGCAGGTCTGACTGAGACCAGTGTAATAGTTCGGAGCTGGAATTACAACAATAAAACCCTCACGAACCATATTGCATTTTTTTAAAAAATATGAATTTAATGACAGCATTTTAAAAGGATATAGTTTCAGGAAGAACAGCACATTTCCACACAAAAATGTATCTGGTTGGAAGTGTTTGTTGAAATAGAAGGCTCTGTTGATTCACATTACAGTGGAACATCCCATCAAGTCTGACTGAGGGATACCAACTTCTTCCTGGCTGGGCTTTTTATAACCTGGGAGACCAGGAAACCTCAAAGTCACTAATCCTAGGCCCCCAAGACAAATCGTGTCCACACGGATGTCTTCCTTTTAGGGGAAAATAGCCTAGCCTACCTGGCAGTGGTCCCAGCGCAACTTGCTCCAACCACAAAAGACTGAAGTCCTACCAAATTATCATTTTAACGCTTTTAGCTGGAAAAAAATCAAAGCCCACTTAACTTAGAGCAGTGAAATTTCTGTAAAATGTTTTAATAGATCATGATTCATCTTCTGAATAAAGCATAGTCTAGCAATAGCCATACTACCCAAGTAACTATCGAGTTCCTTCTATAATTAAGCCAAACTCTGGATAATACCCTTTTCAACTTGTTAATTTACCCAAAAGATAGCAATTAAGTTACTCTTGCATAATCTGCTTAATTAACCTGTTTTTTTTTCTAATAAGCAAGAATATATCACTGGACTACTCCATGTGGTTAAAAACAAGTCTTGCAGGGCTACTCCCAAATCATCTGACTTGTGTTAATTGGTAAATGGGAATAACAGAATATGAAAAGTAGTTTTAAGCATTGTTTCCTTTAAAAAAGCTAGTTGAAATAAAATACTTTTACTGTTTTTTAAAAATAAATATCCAAGAATAAGGGTAAATTACACTTTTTTCTCATTGATCAAAATTTCAAAGAATATTATTCAATGTCCAAGTTATAAATATAAAAGGTCCAAAGATCTACTGAGCAAAGTTTTATAAGTCACAAATATTGATTCTACAACGGCATCACTCTGGCAAAAGGAAATTTTATATTCTAAAACCTCTGGTAAAGTCCTTTAGACAAAGAAAGCTGGTACTGCCAGGAAAGAGTTGTTTTTTTCACATTCCAACTTTCCCTATTAATAGTCCAGCCATTTCTTATTCTTCTCAATGGGTAACATTTCTAGATTTTTAGACCTGTACAATATCAATTATGTTACAATATTCAGGATAAATTACTAAGGAGATAAAAATCTTCCTTGCAAAATGCTGAAAATTCCTTTGGAACTGACAAAAGCAGGGAACAGCTGTAGCAAGTCAAGAATTTCTTGTCTTCATAAATGTTATGTTGTGGCTATTGTTGTTATTATTATTATTAGGCTATGTTATTATTGCTATATGAATTAGGAAGAACTTTAATTTGTCTGCCACAAACACTTTATGCTTTACTCCTTGTGAAACTACTGTAGGACAGACTAACAAAAAATATGAAAAGGTAGTTCTTAGGAAACATGCTGAAGCAGAAAGTGACTAATAATCTTTTAATTCAAATATCAAAGACTTTCTCAAAATTTAGTCCACATCAGAATCTCCTACATTTTAGATATCTTAATGAAGTGAATAATAAAAGAATCAGAATGTTTGTGGCCAGAAAGCCAGCCTCAGAGCCAGAAGACCTGGGTTCCAATTCTGCCCTTGGCACATACTAGTGACCCTGAGCAAGTCACTTAATATCCCCAGTGCTCTAGGCAACTTTCCAAAGACTACAGATTTCAAAGAAATGACTGAACTAAATTTGTAAAGAGAGTTTCCTCATTTTGGAGCTCACTGTACCAATCCCTATCTCCATAAAGTTAATAAAGAAAGCAGAAGTAATAGCTAGTGTTGTCAAGTCCAGCTCACATAAATATTCTGTACTACATATATGTGTGTGTGTGTGTGTGTGTGTGTGTGTGTATACACACACACACAAAAACATATATACATATTCATACACACACACACACACACACACACACACACACACACACACACTCTCTCCAGATCTGTTCCTTCAACAGTCTTCAGGAAAGTCCAAGAATAGAAAGAAAATACATTATCATCACCAACATACAGAAAACAACTTACCAACTTTCCCTTCAAACCAACTCCCACTTCCAATTTCCTTATTTCTGGAAATAGCACTACCATTCATCCACTCATCATGCGAAAAATTTCGTTATCTTTTTTAACTTCTACATCCAAAAGGTTACTAAGTCCTATGGAGTCTACCTCTGCAACATCTCAAATGTGTAAGCCTCCTTCCTCTTTCCTCAGACAGAATCCAAGAACCAAACTCTCTATCCTCAGACTACCCCCATTGCTCTCCCCTAAGTCTTTCCACACTCTAATCCATCTTCACAAGTTATACGCACAGATCTGATCGCATCATTCTTCTACTCAAAATTCTTCAGGGCTGGTTGACTACCCAATAAAATAAAGTTCAGGTTCCCTAGCATGCCACTTACGTGACCTGCAGAAGCTGGTGTGTCTCCCTTTCAAGATCTCTCTCATACTTGTGTCCTCCACGTAGACAACAATTCTGCCAAAGTGGACTATCATCTTTCCACCTTTTCAAATAATACCAATCTTTAGATATCAGTTCGAATGCCATTTCCTTCAGTGAGCCCAACAATCCGAAATGATCTTTCCTTCTGGTAACACTTTGTATTTCTCTTGAACTATTATCTTACATTCTATACCATAGTTATTATATAGGATTATATATTTGCACATTTCATGACACCCAATGTATTTACAAATTAACTTTCTAGTCTAGGAGCATAGCTAGTGACCACAATAACATCATAATTAACTGACCCATAAAGGTCAAGCACACAAAATCTTATCATTGAAAAAGGCATCTGCTGGGGCAGCTAGATGGCACAGTGGATAAAGCACCAGCCCTGGACTCAGGAAGACCTGAGTTCAAATCTGACCTCAGATACTTGACACTTACTAGCTGCGTGACCCTGGGCAAGTCAGTTTACCCCACTGCCTTGCCAAAAAAAAAGAAGAAAAGGGCATTTGCCATTTCTTCCAATATAGGGGTCCTAAGAACTGTCTACCAACTTTCACCAGATATGAAAATCAGCTCAGTAATAGCATTTTCATACCATTTCTATACTTATCTTACAATACTCCAAATACTACAGCAATTTGGAAAATTTAGGGCCTATGGGGAAATCATCCTGAGGCCAGGAAGTACAGTATCATCTATCCGGCCTGTTAGCCTTAGATGTTTGGAAGACCCCCATACCTTTGGGTACTTGAAAGTTGGCTAAGGAAAGGACATAAAAAGGCATAAAAAAACTAGTCATTTTCTCTACTTCTGAAACTTTCAAAAATTGCTGAAGCAAAAATACTCAGTCCCTCATTGCTAACACTGTATTTTATCTGTAGAATCTTATTAGAAATGAACCCTTGCTTACCTTTTTAAAAATTTTTCCGTTAGGTTGCACTTCATCTTCTTCAATTAGTACTTCACGTGTTCCCAGAAGCCTTTTGTCCTTAAATTTGTTTTCTGCATACTTAAAAACTTTATCTAGCGTATCACATCCAGGATAGAGCACTGAAGCCAAACCCTGCAAGCTATTAACAGAGCGGTATGCTGCAGCAGGCTGTTTATTGACAGGCTTAGCTTTAAGTTGATTGGATCTTGCTTGTCTTGATCCACACATAAGGTAAAATGGAATGTACGTTAAAACAGTGTAGATCAAAATTACAAAGTTTATGAAACATAAAAGAATAGGATTGATGTTCTGTTTTAGCTTCATTGCAGCTGTTGTTGAAGCTCCTGGGGAACTCATAACTGCTCACAAGTTGAAATAATGGACTTCAGGAAGAATCTAAAGAAAAGGAAAAAAATATGTAAAGTTACTTTAAAGGTTAGATTTTTAAAATATATTTTCAATAATTATTCAGTATCAACAAGATAATTCAAAGTATGATTTTATATAGTTAGACATACATATCAAATCTTTATTCCTCTATTACCCTCTCTTCCCCTTCCACTTTAAGAGCAGACACTGGTATCAAACCAATTGACCAGTGAATTATCATACCAAAGTTCACTAATCTTGAGCATAAAAGCCTCAACTGAAGTACTCATTTTAATTTACCAACATCAGAGACAACAGAGAAAATTACAAAAGAAAAGGGTCCAAACAAGATCAGTTTTCAAATTCTGGGTCCCCATTATTCAGTAGCAAGCTAGCTTTTTTTTGACTTTGTTAATTCTTTCCTAATATCTATGGATTAGCAGACATACTTCGATTTTGCAAGTAAGAAAACTCAGGCAACAGTAACCAAAACCTGAGGAAGTTAGAAGTGGAAGATGTCTTGAGGGGTAAAACTGGTAGCCTCTGTTTTGAATATTTTGGTGACGATACAAATTTTCTTTCTATCCCTGGCCTGACCTTAAGACTATTTCAGGGAACATATCTTTTTACATAATTTAATATACCACACCTAGACTATATTATATCATATTGTTCATATACAAATGATTTAATTTACCACAGAATTCCTATTTCAAACAGAATCCCAAAATCAACTAATATTTGTCAACCTTTACTTTAGAATATTCTTTTTAATAAGACTATAAAAGAACAAGGTGTCAGAAGATAAAAGTATAAGATTTTCCCTGCCCTCAAGAAACTTTAGCTGAGGAAAGAAGAACAAATTTTAAAATTAAACAATTCAAGAGTTTTACAATTATAGAAGACTAAAAAAATCAGGAGATGTTTCTAAGTAATAAATAATAACTGACACTGATGGATAAGAGGTATAAATTCAGAAGAAAAACTACGGCCTGGAAATGGTTCATAGAAGGACTTTAAGCTTGGCCTTAAAGAACAGGTAGGCAAGAATGTGGAATGAGGTGGAGGGCAGTGAAGTCTTCACTGTTAAAAGGTATATACAGAGGAAAGCCAACCAACTAGTTTCAGTAAAGCACAGATTTTGTGTTCAAGAACAGTCTGAGATGGGATGGGACAGAACAGGTGGAAAGGGGGCAAAATGGAAGAGTCCTATGCAAGTTGAACAGGAATTCTGGACATTATCTTGCAGGGAATGAGAAGCCACAAATTGATGTATTTGTTTTAAAGATGAAACAACCAGAAGAAAGCAGTACTTGGGGAAGTTTTCATCTTCTGCAGGAAGGCTTAGGAAAAGAGAAATAAATGACTTTACTATTTGTCTGGGCCCTGAATCCAAAGCATACTTGTCAAACCTTTTCCTGGAGTACAGTATTTCTTTTTTTTTTTTAATCCCTACAAAACAGTCCTATGCCAGAGACCTACACAGAGCCTCGGGAGGAAAGGAAAGAAAAAGAACTTCAAGAATATTTAAAAGCACTACCAAATTGGAGGAAGAGTGCAGATTATATTGCATTTGGAAAACTGTACATCACTTTCAGTGGCACCAAGGTTTTCCCTGAAATAAATTTCCTTCTTTTTTAACACCAATATTTTTTTGGTGAAGCTATAAGGTTTCAAATCACAATTTCAAATCACAAACCACAAAGCACTATTTCTGAGCAATCAAAATTACATCATCCAACAGGCCCAAAGAGATATATGGTGGACATAAATAGACCACAGCAAATTTCAAACGATGGGTGGTGGGGGGTGGGGGTGGCGCAGTCCAGATTTTATAATCAGACACATTTATAACTGGAAAAGAAACGGGCTATTTAATGTACTGAACAAGAGGACCAATAAGGGGCAGCTAGGTGGCACAATGGATAGAGAGCACCAGTCCTGGAGTCAGGAGGACCTGAATTCAAATGTGGTCTCAGACACTTGACACTTACTAGCTGTGTGACTCTGGGCAAGTCACTTAACCTCATTGCTAGCCCCCCCAAAAAAAACACTTTAAAAAAGTAACAATAAAAGATGGATGCACAGAGTGTGTGCTGCATTAGGCAACGGGTAGACTCCAATGTGGAGATATATAAGAAGATCTACATGAGAATCATACATAATGATGTATGTCTGAGTTGAAATCTGTACCACTGGAGGGAATGCACATATTCCTGTAAATATCGTAGAAATTACAGTGATATTGTAGTTGAAAAAGATAACAGGTTTTGGTTTTTTTTACCCTGTGGGTAAAGAGTTATGATGTTCTTGTAGTCACTTCAAACATTACTATAAACATCAAAATTACAATATGATTCAGGCCTAACATACAAAACCAATTACCTCACAGTTTACATAATAGAGCATGGGTATCAATAGTAAGCAAAAAATATGCTGATGTTTTTGCCTTATGTTGTATTCTATAACTAGATTAAGCAAGAATGGCATATACTTATGGTTACAGAGCACTATACAACGCATCTGATCCTCACAATCATCTTATAAGCAAATCAGGGCAGATACTGACCCCATTTTATAGGTGAGTAAACCAAGTTAAACTTGGTTAACATCAGGGCATCCCAGTCTTCAGATCCCAAATTCAATGTTCATTCTACCATATTGTGAAGAGTTGCCTTTCTACAAAATATTCAGTATGACAGGAATAATTAAAGGAGCATGAATTTTTAAAATGCTCAATGCACAGCTATTCTAATATATAAATTAATATCTATGTTCAAATTCTTTAAAAAGAGCTTTGTGACTGTCCCTGATCAAAAGACTAAAGGGGAAAATATATTTGTGAAAATAGTTATGAAAATGATATACCAATTCATCTAACAGTAAAGTATCAGGTTCTACGGGGAAAAATTAGATTATACAGTGTTTTAACAGCTAATAAGGTGTGTATATATGTTAACACTTCATAGTAAATAAGTTTCAATTTTTCAATCAGTGCAGAATCAAAATGATAACAATCCCACAGTAAGTTGGTGATCTTAATTCCTCCTGGTATAGCTTCCCTTCCAAAAAAGAAAAGAAAACGGCACATACAGCAAAAATCCAAGAGTAGGTAAAAAATCTCTAACCCAAGAAATCTCCCCTTTCTTCAACTCATTAAAGTAACTCCTTGAAACATCAACTGAAACATTCAATATATATTTTAACTATTTGGCGCCAACTCTCTCTGGCCAGACGGAGCGCTTTCCCAGGTCAAGGTAAAGCAAGTTTATTTTCACCACAGAACCCTCAGGTGCTGAGCCCGGTGAAGGCGCCGCGACCGAAGAATAAGGAAACTCCCGCGTAGCAAGAGCGTAACAAACACATCGTGTCCGTGTCCGTGTCCGTGTCCGTGTCCGTGTCCGTGTCCGTGTCCGCTGGCTAGCTGCTCCGGCCGCTGTGGAGGGGGCTCGCACACTCGCCTGGGCCCCCGCCCGCCGGCCTTTCGGCATCACACATGAGACCGAACGTTCGGCTCGCGTTCTCTCGGCTGCGGAGAGACAGGGGCGCTCTCTCCCACCCACCCCCCACCCCCAAGACAAGGCGGGGGCTCACGGGGCGGGGGGAGGGAAGGGGAAGAAGGTGGGGGGGGAGAAGGGCGGGACGGAGAAGGGAGGCGGCAGAGCTCCACAAAGCGGGCCCCGCCCCTCGCCTGCAGCTTCAATGACGCAGAGCAGGAGGGGGGGGATGTCGGGGGAGGCCAAGCAGGAGGGGAGGGGAGGGGCGGGGCATGCGAGGAGGGCTCGATGGCCCACATATCTTCCCGGCCCATCTGCTTCCCCCTTCCCCTACCTCCCCCCTCCCTCCCAGGATAGTGTCAAGCAAATTCCACGTGACAAGGTTAAATCAATTACAGTCTAAGAGTTTGGCCTGGAAGCACGTGGCATTGGCTGAAGAAAAACCAATCTGTTCAGATTTAATTGTGAGGGAAATTCAGAAAGCATTGTTTAGCAGGTGAACGTGCTACGCATGATACTTTGTCAGAACTTGTCATTCCCATATCTCTGGCCAGGCTCCAAATATTAAGACCAATTTGTGAGGGGTTTTGTCATTTGTTTTGGTCACTTACTACTATTATCTTGAAGAGAGCTCCCAGTGAGGAAACTCCGTACACCAATTGCAGATCACCTTAGGGAGCCGTTGCCTGGGACGCTGATGGGGCACTTTCACCTGTCCCTGTGGCCAGTATGTGGCAGTAGCAGGACTTTCACCCAGGTCTTCCTAACTCCCTAGGCTCAACATTGCACTTTGTAGCTATAGCTAAAATAGGAACAGGGCTCAGAGGCCCCGGAATAAAGTCTTTCCTTCTACAGTGGCCAAAACTAAGACCCCAAAAAGTCAAAGGATGTAGTTAAGGTCATTACGTCGCTCTACCTAACTTAAAGTCAAATCCTATGACTTCAAAGTGGTGGTGGTGTTTTGTTTTGTTTTTTTCACTAAACCAACACAGGCACCCTCTCTATAAAAATAAGTTGCACTAACAGGCCCTTTTGAAATAGAAACACTTCTGAAATACAAAACTAAAGGGAAAAGAGGAGGGAAAATACTTTCAAGGACTTGGCCTCTCAGCCTGAAATGGAAAATAAAGCCATAACTGTGATTTGGAGCTCCTAAGGAGTTATTTTAGAGGTAATTCTTCTGCTCGATGAGAACATGTTTTCTTTCCTGCTTTTCAGGATTAAAGGGATAATAAAAATCCACAGGTTTGGTCAGGTGGAATTGATATAAAACATTTAATTGGCTGATTTAATTCTCCTCAAGCCCAACCATATTATCTTACAAAATTAACAGCAGGTTTATATCTTCAAATATTGGTTATATTTATGTTTTATTAAATATATACAGATTACATATGTACATTTTTACATATCTTTATTATTTCTAAGTTTCTAAAATTTGTAGTAATTCCTCTTTTGAAAGTTTTAACATGAGTTTATATAAAAGGTGGACAGCACAATGAATACAGTGCTGGACCTGGAATCAGGAAGACTATCTTTCCTGAGTTCAAATCTGGCTTCAGAAACTTAGTAGCTATGTGACTCTGGGCAAGTCACTTAGCCCTATTTGCCCCAGTTTCCTCATGTGTAAAATGAGCTGGAAAAAGGAAATGGAAATCCACTACAGTATTTTTTCCAAGAAAACTTCCACATGGGGTCACAAAGAATTGGACCAGACTGAACAACAAATTTAGTTGTTTAGAAAACAATAGTATATAATGTGGTTCTTTGGAAAAACAATAGTTCCCTTTACCTAGAACAGGACAGCCACAAAACCATTATACAAGTTAATATTAAAAATATAACCAGAGGTATTCACTGGGAAATATAGGTGAAATAAAAACAAAAGGTAGTAGTAAAAACTTACTTTAAGAAATATAACCACAAAAATATGGAAGTGCTGACTAGAACAAACAAGAGTCATGGTACAGATAGATTTATATGCCTCCTACACACCAAGCACTGTGCTAACTAAGCACTTTGCAAAACATCATCTAATTTAAGCCTCGCAACAACCCTGAAAGGTAGGTTCTATTATTATCCCCATTTTACTGATGAGGAAACAAAGGCAAACAGAGGCTAAATGACTTGCCTAAGGTCACAAAGCTAGTATCTGAGGCCAGATAGCAAGTGTTAAGTGTATAAGAATAGCAAATCTAAAATTAAAAAAGATACTAAAGGAATTGTATGAAGATGGCAGAATAAGGCAGGAAACTACTTGGTCACCTAAATAACTTAAAATAATGCCTTAAAGTAAATTTTAGAGCAGCCAAATTAATTAAAAGTTAATTAATAAATTAAAGCAGACATCCAGCCCAAGATAACACTGGAGGATCCTTAGGAAAGATCTGACTTTCCAGGGTGGTCATCTGGGCCTGACTGAAATGCAGGTACTTCCTGCCAAGTCAACAAACAGGAAGCCCTGGGGGCAGGTATTGAAGCTAAGCTTCTATAGCTTTTGCCCCATAGACAACAAGGGAGTTCCAGTAACTGCTCAAGGAAGACTGTGAAGACTGTATGAGCCCTCTGCTGGTGCTGGGCAGGAGGCCCAGCTGTGCTGAGCAGACCCTGTCCCAGGCTCTGGCTGCAGGCAAGGAGGAGTAAGCACAGGCCCACTGACTGTGGTCCCAGGGATAGAGGCCCTATTAGTTGTGGTCACTCACAAGACAACAAAGTCTGTGGTTCAGTTCAAGGGCAGAAGGGTAAGCTGACACTTGCTGCCACCTTAAGGACCACCGGGAGCAAGAGTGTGACGGTAGCGGTGCTGGGGGCCCTGGTCACAGCCGAGGAGTGGAGAAGAGTGCCTGAGGTCACTTATAAACCAAGGTATGAACCAGAGGAGCAGTGACAACACCTAGCCTTAGATTATAGAATACTGGAAGGAGTAAGAGGTCAAAGGCCCCCAAATAGAGCCCAGAAAACAACAGTACAAAAACCTATTGCCTGGGACTTTATCCCCCATATCCCAGGAGCAAAGGCTGACTCTAACATAAAGTTAACAGCCAAGAAATGGGCTGTTAAAAATGAATGAATAAAAAAAAACAAGAGAAAGAATCTGACTACAGATAGCTATATGGTAACAGAGAAGCTCTGGGTTCAAACTCAGAAGACAAAATAGCTTCTTGTAAAGCTTCAAAGAAAAAACATAAAATGGTCACAAGCCCAAAAGAGTTCTTGGAAGAGCTTGAAAAGGACTTGAATAATCAAATAAAAGAGGTTGAGAAAAAATGGGAAAAGAAATCAGTAGTGCAAAAAAAAACCCAAGAAAATTATTTAAAGAAAGTCAACCAATTGGAAAAAGTGATCTTAAAATTTAAATAACCCCTTAAAACTTAGAATTGGGCAAGGGAGAAGCTAATGACTCCATAAGACATCAAGAAATAAGAAAAAAAATCAAAAGAATGAAAAACAAAACAGAATGCAAAACATCTCATTAGAAAAACAACTGAGCTGGAAAACAAATAGAAGAAAGACAACATAAGAATTGTTGGACTACCTGAAAGTTATGATCAAAAACTGTCTAGAAAACTATACTTCAAGAAATTACTGAGGAAAACTACCCTGAAGTTTTAAAACTGAAGGGTAAAACAGAAATTGAAAAAAATCCAAAGATCACCACATAAGAGATCCCAGAATGAAAACTCAAAGGAACATTATAGCTAAGTTTCAAAGCTCCTAGGTCAAGAAGAAAATATTACAAGCAGCTAGAAAGAAACTATTTAAATATTGTGAAGCTACATTCAAGATAACACAAGATTTAGGAGCTTCTGCATTAAAAGACCATAGGATGTGGAATATAATATTCCAAAGGGCAAAGAAGTTGGTCTTGCAACCCCGAATAACCTACCCAACAAAGCTGCATGTAATCCTGCAAAGAAAAAAAAATGGTTACTTAATGAACTAAAGGGCTTTCAGATATTCTCAAGGAAAAGACCAGAACTGAACAGACAATTTGACTTATAACAATCAGGAAAAACATAAGGTAAACATGAACGACTAATTATAAGGGATTTAACTGTATACTTCTCATATGGGAAAATGATACTTTAACTTAATATTATCATTGGGGCAGCTAGGTGGCACAGTGGATAGAGCACTGACCCTGGATTCAGGAGGACCCGAGTTCAAATCTGGCCTCAGACACATAACATTTACTAGCTGTGTGACCCTGGGCGAGTCACTTAACCCTGTTGCATAGCCAAAAAAAAAAAATTAGCATTAGTAGGGTGGTTCAAAAGAGTATACACAGATTGAAGGCTTGAGGTTGCTTTGATTATGATATAACCACCCTAAAAAATGAAATTGGATAGAGCAAGATAAAATGGAGACATGAATGGAAGAACTGTTACAGTGGAGGAGAGTATAGGGTAGAAGGCAGTTGTGGGAACCTTATTCTCATCCGAACTGAGTTAAAGAAGGAATAACATACATTTACTAGGGTATAAAAGTTTTCTTAATTTACAGAGAAATAGGAGGGCAAGGGGACAGGATAAGGGAGAGACTTTTAGAAGAATGTGCAAGAAGGCAATGGTCAGAAGTAAATTAGATTTCTGAGGAGGTACAGGGTAAAAAGAGAGTGAGAAGGATAAATAATGAGGAAAAATTGAATGGAGGGAAATACACAAATAGTAATTATACCTTTGAATATGAGGGACAGCTAAGTGGCACAGTAGATAGAGCATCAGCCCTGGAGTCAGGAGGACCTGAGTTCAAAATCAGCCTCAGATACTTGATCGTTAAAAGCCAGGTGACCCTGTACAAGTCACTTAACCCCAATTGCCTCAAAAAAAAAAACCCTTTAAATATGAATGGGATGAACTCACCCATGAATGGAAACAGATAGCAGAGTGGATCAAAACTCAGAAACAATACGTTGTTTGCAAGAAACGCATTTAAAAATGAGAGGCACATGTAAGCAGGGAAACTATCAAATGTTAAAATGTAGACTAGATAATGAAGTAATAGCAGTACTAATATATGCAACAAATGCTAAATCATTCAAATTTCTAAAGGAAAAGGTAAATGAATTACAGGTAAAAATAGATAACAAAACTCTAATAGTGGGGGATTTCAACCTCCCCCTCAGAACTAGATAAACCTACACACACACACACACACACACACACACACACACACACACACACACACACACTCTCCCCAAGGAGATGAATATAATCTTAGATAAGCCACATACGATAGACATCTGGACAGAACCAAATGAAAATATAAAGGAATATATCTTTTTCTCAGTGGTATATGGCACCTTCACAAAAATTGAAGGCATAATAGGCCATAAAAACTTTATAGTTAAATTCAGAAAAGCATAAATATTAAATGCATACTTTTCAGATCATAATACAATAAAAATTACATTTAATAAATGAAAATGGAAACAAAGATTAAAAATTAACATAATCTGCCCAGATTATCATAAGAAGAAATAGAACATCTAAATAAACCTATTTTAGAAAAAAGAAGTTGAACAGGCCATAGATGAGCTTCCTAAGAAAAAAGCATCAGGACCTAATGGATTTGCAAGTGAATTCTAGGAAATGTTTAATGAACAATTAATTCCAATATTAAATAAATTATTTGGAATAATAGACAAAGAAGAGGTCCTACCAAACTCCACTTATGAAATAAACATACTGCTGATAACATAAACCAGGAGGAGCTAAAACAGAGAAAAGAAAATTATAGACCAATTTCACTAATGAATATCAATGCAAAAATCCTACATAAAATACTAATTAGAGACTATAACAATTTAGCACAAAAATTCTACATTAAGATCTGACAAAAAGAAAGGATGAAATCAATTCAAAAGGAGAAAAACACAAAAACTAACAGGCATGATCTTAAAGGAGAATGGACTAAACAATCCAATAAAAGAGGGCAGAATAAACTTTTTTAAAAAGATGCAAGCAACTACAGTTAAAAAACAAAGGCATACAGAATAAAAATGAGAGAGGCTGGAATAAAATTGACTATGTATAGACAAAGCAAAAACAAAAATCCTCAGTATCGAGAGATAAATGGAGAAATATTAAATATTAAATGTGTGCATAAAAGAGCATGTTGTATTTAAATTCATAAAGGTAAAGTTTTAACTACAGTACAAAAAGACAGCAACAACTGTAGGAGACTTTATACCACTCTTAGAACTGAATAAATCTAACAGAAAGATAAACAAGACAGTTAAAGTTTAGAAAGATTATGACACCTACATGATTAAAGGATACACATTTCTCAGCATCACATGGCACCTTTACAAAAGCGGATAAGTCATTAGAACACAGAGAACTTGAAAATAAAAGTAAAAAGACAGCATCATTAAACATCTCTCACAAACCACAGCACAATGAAATTAGCAAAAGATAGAGAGCTCCCAGGGAGTCTTAATATTGACATCCTAAGTTAAGAGGTCATAGAACAAATCATAGAAACAAATTAATTATATGAAAAAGAATAATAACAAAGGTAAAGCAGCACATGAAGGAAAAATTTCACCTCTTAAAAACACATTTTAACAAAACAGAAAAGAGGACTGCTGAACTGAGTATAATCTTTTTAAACTTCAGAATTAACAAATTAACCAATTAACAAATGGAAAAATACTGAAAATTCTTTAAGTAAATATAAGGGGAAAAAATTATAGAAATGACCAACAATAAACCTGTAGCTAACCTAACAATAAACCTGTAGCTAACCTTATCAAAAAAAAAAAATCAAATTAGCAAATAAAAACATGGTGAATCTGCAATTGAACAGAAATAAAAAGTGATTAAAAATACTATGCACAATTACGGCACCAGCAAAACCAATAATTTAAAGGAAAATATATCTCAAACTACCCAATCTCACAAAGCCAAACTGAAGAAACCAAAAATGAACTACTAAAGAGAAAAAAAACCTCTAGTCCATATATAAATTTATAGACAATCTCTAGAAAATATTTAAAAGTATAATTAAGATCTGTTATTAGACTTCATATGTACACATTTCTTGTCTTTTTTGGGGGGGGGGTGACACAATTGGGGTTAAGTAACTTGTCCAGGGTCACACAGCTACGAAGTGTCAAGTATCTGAGGTCGAATTTGAATTCGGGTCCTCCTGACACCAAGTCCACAGCTCTACTGCACCATCTAGCTGCCCCTATTTCTTGTCTTCTTCAATGAGTGATGGAGTGAGTAGAGAAGACAGAATTTGGAACTGAAAATAAAATTGAATTAAAAAAAGATTTATGATACACAAATTATTCCCAAAGACTGAGAAAGAAAGCACTCAACCAAATGCCTTATTAGACAAGTATGATCATAATAGCTGAAGCAAGAAGGTATAAAGCAGAGAAAGATGCTATAGACCCAATATCATTAATAAATACGGACACAAACGTAATATTGACACAAACATTTTAAATAAATACTAGTAAAGAAAGCATATAGCAATAAATCCAAAAATAATTCACTGTTACTAAGTTGGATGTATACCAAAAATAAACAATCAGAAAAATAATCAATATAATTAATCATATTAAAAACAAAAAAAAAACTTAAACCATATAGCATTAATCAACAGATGCATAGAAAGATTTTGACAAAATGCAACACTCACTTTATGTTTAAAAAAAATCTTAAAGCATTCAAGGGCCTTTTTAAAATACAAAAAGTCATACATATGTAAAAGAACACTGGCATTATTCACAATGAAAAAAATTACATGTTCTCCCTTTAAATAATACAGGGGGTAAAGTAGAATACCCTCCTCTCACCACTGTTAGACATTAACCATTAAACTGTTCTACCTGCAGAAAATATGATGGTATCCATTGAAAATTCCAGAGAAATTAGCAGAGTTTTCTAAGTGAAATAACTAGCCAATTTAATAAATTAAGAAGATATTAAAGCTACAAAAGTTGTGTGTATATCTATAAAAACTACAAGAAAATTATATAGAAATCCTAATCAAAATAATGGCAAAAAGTATAAAATGTCTTAGTCAATATACCAGGACATATAATACATAACTACAAAGTACACAGAAATCAAGATAAATTATGAAGTGATATCACTACTCCTGCATGAGCCTTGCCAATAACCATCCAATTAATTTACCTATTTAGTATTATACTAATCAAACTACCAAGGGGTTACTAAAAAAGATCTAAACAAAACAACGTAATTGCTATTGAGAAACAAAAAGCCCCAGAATCTCATGGCAAATATTTAAGTAAAAATGAAGATGAAATAGTATCTTCAGGTTTTAAATTCTATTTTAAAGTGGTAAACCAGCAAGACTTTTGGGTACCAGTTGAAAAACAGAAAAGTTCAATAGTAAAACACAGTAAGTAAGAATCAGAAATAATCAAACTAAGTCCAGGGTTCAACAAACCCAAGAATAAAAACTACTTAGGGAAGATTCCTTATTTGACCAGCAAAGCATAGTTTTATACCAGCATTCTATTCTATCAAAAGATCAAAATTTGCACTCTCAAATTAAGTAGCCAAAGGGGATAAACATAATTCTCCAAAAATGAACTGTAATCTATTAACAATCATAAGAAAGAGGGCTCCAAGTTATTAAGAGAAGAAATGCACATCACAACAGCTCTAACATTTCTCCTCACACCCAGCAAATTAACAAAGATGACAGAAGACAAAAATAGTGAATACTGGAGAAATTACAAGAGATAACACAATTGCTGGAGCTGTGAATTGGTACTATATTATGAAAAATTATTATTAAATACATAAGTATTTAAAGATGCACTATTTGTGACAGCAAAGAACAAAGAAACAAAATAGGAGCCCTCTTATAAGGAAACAGCAATGAAATATTATTGCACCATAAGAAAAAGACAACTAAAACAATTCAGAGAAACATGGGAAAATTAATTTGAACTGATGAAAAGTAAACAGAACCAAGTAAACATACAATGACTATAACAATGTAAACAAAAAATAATAAAATGAAACTGAATTTTTAAAATTCTAATCATGAAGCTTAACCTTTGA
Source organism: Phascolarctos cinereus (assembly GCF_003287225.1). Classification (NCBI taxonomy): domain Eukaryota; kingdom Metazoa; phylum Chordata; class Mammalia; order Diprotodontia; family Phascolarctidae; genus Phascolarctos; species Phascolarctos cinereus. Next base: position 62,739,843 of record NW_027556180.1, read on the forward strand.
GAATCAAAATCTGAGAGCTAGAAGGAACCTTGGAAGCTAGCTAATCCAATTGATATACAGTATATATAAAATGAGAAAGTGCAATCCCTCCTTTCCTTGGAGAAGTAGAGGGCGTGCATATAAAATACTGCACACAGAGTAAGAAGAGGTCAATGTGTCAGCTGGTTGTTTAACTATTTTGTTTTTTTATAAGAAGGGCTCAAAGAAAGAGGGAGCAGTATATTTGAGCATAGCTGATATAAAAACAAAAGGCATCAATACAACTTTTTAAAAAATTAGTCATTAAGGAATTCAAAATCTAGTTAGGACAGGAGAAAAGTAAGACATGGGCTTAGGAAGGATAGATACACAAAAGTAACCACGATGTAAGGAAAATATCACAAATACAAAGAGAGGTCTACCAAAGTGTTATGAGAAATTTGAGAGTAAATATTTCATTTTTCTTTTCTTTTTGGAGAGGAAGATTTAGGTGTCAAGGAAGGCTTCATAAGAAGACTTTTAAAAGCAAAAGAGATAAAAGAAATAGGAAGGTCTATTCTAGGTATGGTGGACAAAGGTAAGCTAAGGCAGGGGAAATAGGAGAGGGCAAGAAAACAGAGGACACAATCATAATCCAAACTGGCTACTGGTTACTTGTAAAGGGAAACAATATGAGGTAATGCTGAAAAGGTAAAGTTGTAGAGGGCCTGGGACATCTACATTTAGAGTTTTATACTTTATGTATTAAACAATCAGGGCTCATAATAGGGTTGAAAAGGGCTTTAGAAATCCATCTAATCACAACTCTTCTTGTTTGACAAGAAAAGTGAATCCCATGAAGAAGGGGCCCAAGATCACACATTAGTGGCTCAGCTGATTATACAAAACCCAAATCTTCTGACTTCTAGTCATCTTGTATACCCAGAAAGATTATAAATATCTCAAGGATTGATAACATTTTATAACCCATTTCCAGCAGTTCTAGATATTTATGCATGTGTGTGTACACACACATAGACACACAAACATATATATCTCTATATCTACATATAGAGATATATATATGTGCGCAAGTTGCTAAATTTGTTGAAGGAGATGAAAAGTAAACTGAGGTGTAAGTGACCTTGCTGAGGTCATACATCACAATCAGTAGCAGATCTAGGGAAAAGAACCTAGAGGTCCCCTAACTCCTAATCCAGCTTTCTTTCTCCATGTTACCTGAGTAGGATTAAAAGGTTTAGGCTTAGTCTTAGCATCTTTAAAATGCCTTAAATCTAACTAAGTTCAAAAAGTGTCTTTAGGCTATAGTTCTGCAGAGAAATGAATTAGAAGGAAAAGTTACTGCTGCCTCTAGAGGGTAGTAGTGATTTTAAAATGTACCAAAGGGAAAAAAAAGCCAGGCCTTCACCTTAGCTGTACTAATTAGCCAATAGATCGTCCTATACCAATCTCCTACTGGGAACTCTAGCCCTCTCCAATCAATGGTATGCCTTACCTTGGATTATGCAAATGGGCTAACCCTAGGCTTCCTTTAACCAATCTGAGTCTAATTTGATATTTAATCACACAGACAAGCAGGCTTCATATTAATGGGAAGCCTAGGCAGGCTGTTCCTATATGGACAATCAATCAGGCCTCTGATCATCATAATTAACCAGATCCCAGAATTCTCTGCCCTTACCCAGCAACCACCTCTCTCCTAAATAGGAGAAATCAAGTCAATATCACTGAGTGGCTGCCAAAACACAAAATACAGGAGGCCTCTCCCAAAACATTTACACACAGTTAATAAGGCCTTCCCTCTTAAATGACCTTCTGCCTATTCCTTATTTATCTTGTATGTACCTAATTTGTTTGCAATTTCTCCATTAGAATGTGAGGTCCTTGAGGGCAGGGATTGTTTTTGCCATTCTTTGTATACTTAGCTCTTGACAAAGAGCCTAACTCCAAGTTAAATACTTCATAAATGCTTGTTGCTTGGGTGGCCCCTACTGGATTCCTCAACCTCATCTGCTTCAGCTCGGTCCCTTCCCTCTAGAATCCTTATTCTATTGGTAACAACTTTCCATCCATTTTAACTTCTTTAGATTATGTCATCTTCTTGTACTCTCACAAACCTGGTATCTCCCTCACCCTACCACCCCCCCCCCAGATGATTCCTAGTCACTCTTTCCAGTACTGGCTGCATATTTTCTCATGCCTCCAACCAATCAATATTCTGGGTCATAAGAAGGAGTAGATACATTTCTTCCTCTTTGCTGCCACTTCTAGACCATCCTTCTAATGCCATCAGTGAGCAAGCAGATTTTGTTTCCTGTTATATATCAGCCACTAGGTCATTCTCCTTTTTCAAGGAGTTTGACACCAGGTTCCTACGGTTCCACTCCAACCGTACCTTCATACTTGAGGACTTCAATATACATCATGATGTGTCCCCTTAGTTATACTGGCCACTTATTTCAGCAACTTCAGCTCCCATAATCTGTACCTTCTATCCAACTCAAAGAGGGATGATCATAACCTCTTTATTTTCCATCTCTCCCATCTGCCTTCTAAGCCAAGTTACTCCATGTTCTTCCTAGGCAATGCCCTCGATCTCGCTTCATTTTCCTTCCTCAAACTCTTCTGATGCTTTAAATCCCAACAATGAATTATCTGTCATCTATCCTCTACATTCCTACTCACAAGCTATATAAAGTCATACAAATATATTATTGGTTTCACTACAGATGTATTTTACCTACCCTCAAATGGGCTCTTATTAACTCAATACACTCCACAAAGGCTGTTCCAAACTCCTTCATTCTATGAGCCACCTATACCACTGCCTCCCCATACCCTTTCAATATTTTTTTTTGGCAAGGCACTGGGGTGAAGTGACTTGACCAGGGTCACACAGCTAGTAAATGTCAAGTGTCTGAGATCAATTTCGAACTCAGGTCTTCCTGAATCCAGGACTGGTGCTCTATCCACAAACTCTTTCAGTATTAAACAGACTACTTTTCCTTATACTTTTCCAACTGGATCACATCCATTATAACCATCAATCCCTCTTAGCCACTGGCACCTAGACAGATCATTTAAAAATTACATGACTACCTAAAAGCCGTGGTCAAAAAGAGCCTAGACATCATGTTTCAAAAAATAATCAAGGAAAACTTCCCTGATATCCTAGAACCAGAGAGCAAAATAGAAATTGAAAGAATCCACCAATCACCTCCTGAAAGAGATCCCAAAATGAAAACTTCCAAGAAAATTATAGCCGAATTAAGTGTTCAAATATGATGCTGCCAATCAGGAGAAAACAAGGGCCTCAATAAAGTTAAACTGTTTACATTCCGATATAAGATGATACATGTAATTCCTAAGAACTTTATCATTAGGGCAATCACAAGGATTCTACATAGAGAGTGGCCATAGGTGTGAGTAGAATATGTTGTGATGATCTAAAAGAAATAAAATGTAGGAATGAGAAAGAGAGATCTACTGTGAAAAAATGGAATGAAGACGTAGGGTGGGGAAAATATTGTCACATAAAAGAGGTGAGCTAGAAAGAGTTTTTACAGTGGAGGGAGAAATGAGATGGTGCCAAGCAATGTTTGAAACCTCATTCTCATCAGAATTGTTTCAGAGGAATACACACACACACACACACACACACACAACACACACACACACACACAAAATCTTACCTAGTAGAGAAATAGGAGGAAAAGGAAATGAGATGGGGGGGGGGAACATGAAAAAAGGGAGGGTGGATTAAGTGAAGAAGACATCAAAAGCAAAACACTTTTTGAGGAGGAACCGGGTAAAGAGAGAGAGAGAACAACAGACAAAAGGAAATAGGATGGAGGGAAACACACAGTAATCCTAACTGTGAATGTGAATGAGATAAGCTAACCCATAAAGGGAATCAGATAGCAAAATCTATCAGAAACCTGAATCCAACAATATATTGTGTACAAGAGACATACTTGGAACAGAAAGACACACACAGTAAAATAAAGGGCTGGAGCAGAATCTGTTATGCTTCATCTGGAGTGAAGTAGCAAAGATGATCTGAAACAAAGCAAAAGCAAAAAAAAAAAAAGACCTAAAGATAATCAGGGAAACTACATTTTGCTACAAGGTACCATAGACAATGAATATAAAAAAATTTACATCAAGTTTCTCTGATAAAGGCCTCATTTCTCAAATATATTGGGAACTGCATCAAACTTATGAAAATAAAAGCCATTTCCCAAATGATAAATGACCAAAGGATATGAACGGGCAGTTTTCAGAAGAAATCAAAGCTATCTATATTCACATGAAAAAGTGCTCTAAATTACTATTGATTAGAGAAGGCCAAATTAAAACAACTCTGAGGTACCACCTCACACCTGTAAGAAATGACAAATGCTGGAGGGGACGAGGGAAAATAGGTACATTAATGAACTATTTATTGGTGGAGTAATGAACAGGTCCAATTATTCTGGAGAACAATCTGGTACCCTGCCCAAAGGGCATTAAACTATGCATAACCACTGACTCAGCAATACCATGTCTAGCTATTAGAAGACCCTGTTTTCCAGAGCTAAGGCCCAACAAGCAAGCTGTGCCCTGAGCTTGGCATAACAACAATCCTTGGCCCTCACTCTCTGGATGATCTCAGCTCCAGCAAATCCCAGAATTGTTTCACACCAGCATCAGGAGGTCTCTGAGCTTGAACAAGTACCTGTAGTACCCATGTTCAGTCAGGAAGTCCTGCTATGAATCAAACTTGTCATACATATTGTTGCCATTACCCCTTATTGAGCTCTCCCCACACTGCCCTGGATTCCACCCACTAGGCACATGTCCTTGCTTACAAGCTGTTTGTCTCATTTTGAAATTAAACTTCTGTTTGATTGCTAACTCTTCTGTCTCTAGCCTGCTTTGTTCTGCTCCAGACACCCCCTGGAGGCTCCAGCCACTACTAGGTCTGTACCCCAAAGAGATCAAAGAAAAAAGAAAAGGACCTAAATGTACAAAAATATTTACAGCAAATCTTTACGTGTTAGCAAAAAATTGGAAATTGAGGGGATATTCATCAATTGGGGAATAGCTTAACAAGTTGTAGCATAGGATTGTGATGGAGCACCATTGGGCTGTGGGAAATGACAAGGGGAGTGGCTTCAACCTACATGAACTGATGCAAAGTGAAGTGAGAACTGGGAGATCACTGTGCACAGTAACAGCAATCTTGTAATAATGATCAACTGTAAAAGACTTGGCTACTCTTATCAATACAATGATCCAAGCCAATTCCAGAGGACTCATTTGAAAAAATGCTATTTACCACCAAAGAGCAAATTGATGAATTCCAAGTGCAAATTCAAGTAAAATTCCCTCTTTATTTTGTTGGCAATATGGTTGATATAGAAATGTTTTCCATGTTTTCATAGGTATGTATGATTAATATCATATTGTGTGCCTCTCAATGAGTTGGGGAGGGATGAGAAGAAAAGAGGGAATTTGGAACTCAACATTTTAAAGGAATGTTAAAAATAAATTCAAAATTAGAATTTTTTTAAAAAAGAGGCATAGCTCCCAGAAAAAAAAGGAGGAGATACTATCTCAAGGTGCTATGTCCTAGTCAGATGACATCTAGAGTACTGTGTTTTTCCCCAGATTAGGAAGGCCATTGTTAAGCTGAAAAAAAGCCAGAGGAAGGAAACCAGAATGATGAAGGGCCTTGGAGTTCATGCCATGAGGATCAGCTGAAGGAACTGTAGATTATCCTAGAGAAGAGAAGACTCAGGAAAGACATGAAAGACCAGACTTGTTCTACTTAACCAGAGAGAGCAGAAGCAATGAGTCAAAGTTGCAAAGGAGGGGCAGCTAGGTGGCATAGTGGATAGAGTTCCGGCACTGAAGTCAGGAGGACCTGAGAGTTCATATCCAGCCTCAGATGCTTAACACTAGCTGTGTGACCCTAGGCAAGTCACTTAACCCCAACTCCCAAAAAAAAAAGTTGCAGAGGAAAAGTTAGGCTGGATGCATACCAGAAGAAATGTCCTAACAATGTGAATCCTCCAATGTAGAACAGCTACCTCAGGAGATAGTCTCAGGAGATTCAAAACAAAGAGTGTAATTACAACTTGTCAGATAGGCTGTAATGGGGACTTTTTCTGGTATGGGTTGAAGTAGATGGCCACTGAGGTCCCTAACAACTCTGAAATTCAATGATTCTATAATTCTGAGTTTCAGGTTTGCCCCTGCAGATTCACAAACAGGAAGCATCTAGGTTTCAGGTTTTTAGACTTTCCCTTGGACAACCTGTTTTTGGAGATTTTCTTCTTCAATAATAAATTCTGACCCTAACCATCTTTTACCTTTGGCTACATGACACATCAAAAGTTCGGTTAATCCAGAGCAATGTACATTAGCTAATTTAAGGAGTGTATAATAGTAATTATGTCTAGTTGATATTTTGTTAAAAGTTATTTGGTTCAGGGGCAGCGAGGTAGCATGGCAGATAGAGCCGGGCCCTGCAGTCCCTGAGTTCAAATTCAGCCTCAGATGCTTAACAGTAGCTGTGTGACCCTAGGCAAGTCATTTAATCTCAACTGCCTAGGGGGGCAATAAAAGGTATTTGGTTCTTATGAAAACAAAGGAAAAGAATGAATGGCTTGAGTGAAATCCAAGGTTTTTTTGCTCCCAGTGTCTGGCAAAATGCACTATTTTTATTCCTATTTTTTTCCTGATACTATCAAGCTATCATTCAGTCAATGGATATTTGGGAATCTACTACCCAAATGATTCATTCCACTTCCTATTGACAGGTGGGGTTCTGAAGAAATGCTAGTTCATCCTCCAAAGGAGCAACAGAATTTCTCAGCACCTACTTCGAGGAAGAGCATCCACACCAAGCAGCCCCACTCAGTCTAAGCATATAGCCAACTCTGCTTAACCAAACCCCAACCATTTCCGTTCCTGATCACAATGTCTCATTTCTCTACAAAGACCTATTTTAAACTTTTATCATTTAGATTTTTACTGCTCAGGAACAGATCTTTCCATGAAAACATGAGTCCAAAGGCAATGCCCTAAGAACAATCTTTTCCCTGAGTTTTTACACAACCATCAACAATGTTAGGTCAAGTATGTGCTTGTTTGCACCTCCGTATGCCTTTTTATCATTTATAATTTACTACTACTGTTTATGTATTACATCATCCTATTAACCACATGTTCTTAAACTAAAAATCTATTAATTTTTTTGGAAATATTTGATAAATATTTCATTAGAATTGATTTTTTTGTAATCCTATTTCATTTTATCCATTTAAAAACCTTATACTGAGAAGAGATGTACAAGACCTCACAAGGAGTCCATGATACAAAAAAAAAAAAAGGTTAAGGAGCACGGTATCAAACTCTAAGTCCCATAAGAACAAGGCCTTGTCTTAAATTTCATATGCCAAGAAAAGATTTCTTGCTAAAGTATTCATTCAACAAATGTTTATAAATTATCCATAAATCAAATTATATTAACAAACATTTATTAAGGGTCTACGATGTTACTTTTGGGCAGCGAGGTGAAGCAGTGCATACAGTGCTATACTTGGAGTGAGTTCAAATTCAGTCTCAGATACTAACTGGGTGACTCTGGCAGGTCACTTAAGCCTGTTTGCCTCAGTTTCCTCATCTGTTAAATGAGGTGGAGAAGCAAATGGCAAACCACTCCAGAACCTTTGCCAAGAAAATCCCAAATGGGGTCACGAAGAGTTGGTCACAACTGAAACAACTGACCACCACCACCAAATTACTTGGTACTATTCTAAATTCCAGCAAAAAGTAAAACAGTTCCTATGTGTATACTCACATACATAGACATAAAATACATACAAGGCATTGCAGATAGACAAAACAAGAAAGGACTCACTAATAAAGTAGCCCCTGGATTGAGCTTTGCAGGAAATGAAAGACTCTAAGAGGCAGAAGTGAGGAGGAGGCAAGTGCATTTCAGGTATAGGGTACAGCAACCAGACCAGAAACATGGCTATGAGAGTTGTTGTGGTACGGTGTGTGAAGAACAGCAAAAAGGCCAGTTTGTCAAGACCAAAGAGTGTAAAGGTAAAGACATATACCACATGTATTTCATTAGACGATTTCTAACAGCTACAAAGGTAAGTAGGTGCCAGACTTACCTTTATGTAATAGAAAACCACTCAAGTTTATTGAGCAAGATCAAGTCTGCTCAAGGTCAGACGTATGCGTTAGGCAAGAATACCACTTTTTTAGCTGTGGGGAGGTTGGATTGTGAAGGAGAGACTTCACAGAATCTGAGAGCTGGAAGGGAGGTAAGTAGCTATCTAGTCCAACCCATACATAATAGGAATCCCACTATAACATACTCAGACAAGAGCTGCCAAAATTTTTCTTGAAGACTTTCCAGAGAGGCCATTTCATTTTTGAAATTTCAAGCCTAAATTTATCTCTAACTTTTACCCACTGCTCTCTGGGACCAAACAGAACAAGCTGTATCCCTCCCCCAAGATGAGAACCCTTCAGCTACTTAAAAGACAGCTATCATTCCCCCCTCCCTTCAAGCCTTTTCTTCTCCAGGTTAAACATGCCCAGGTTCTTCCTGACATGTTACAGACACAAGGACTTTTCCCATCTTTATTGCCCTTCTCTGGATTCTCACCAGTTTATCAATGTCTTTATTAAATCCTGGCACCCAGAACTGAACACTTTACTACGGATGAGGCCTGACTAGGGCAGAGTGGGAATGTCATTTCCTTATTCCTAGAAGCCATGCCCCTCTAAATGTTACCTAAGATTTCATTAGCTTGTTTGCCTGCCTCATCACAGTAATGACTCATATTAAACTGGTGGTCACTAAAACCACCATATCTTTTTCAGAATAACTGCATTCTAATTATGTCTTCCCCATCTTATACTTGTGGAGTTGGTTTTTTTGTACTCAGGTGCAAAAGTCCATCCAATACTCTAGAGTTCATCAAGTTTCTATTGAATCCTCACTGTTTTAATTATCTCTCCTAGGGATCACCTGCAAATTTGATGAATATGCCATCTATACCCAAAAGATCAAACACAAACTCCTGGGATACTCTATAAAAGACTTACTGCTATGTTGACCATGAACCATCCACGACAACTCTGTTGAAGCCAGCCATCCAACCAATTCTATATTCATCTGACTATTATCTAAATCCTTCTCTCTCCATCTTCTCAACAAGAACAGTATAAGATACTTTTATCAAAACCTTTGCTAAATTCTACTGAAGCTATGTATCTACAGTATCCTCCCCTCATCTACTAGTTTAGTGATACTGTCAAAAAAAGGAAATGAAGTTAATATGGCATGACATATTATTGATGAAGCCAGACTAACTCTTTGTAATCCCCATTTCTCTACCTACATGTTCTCTTTAATGATTCATTCTCAAATTTTCCCAGGAATCCAATTCAAGTTCCCTCATCTATACTTTGCAAGCTTTATTCTCTTCCTTTTTTAAAAAAAAAAATAAGAACATTGTTTGCCCTTCCCTAATCTTGCGGCATCTAATTTTCTGTTTTTCAACATCACTGACAGAGACTCAGCAATCACACCTACAAGTTCTTTCAGGACCCAGAATATAGTTCATTCATACTTGTTTTCGATATCAACTTCAAAAGTCATTTCTGTTGGGGCAGCTAGGTGGCACACTGGATAGAGTTCTGGCCTCGGAGTCAGGAGAAACTGAGTTCAAATCCGGCCTCAGACACTTGACACTGGCTGTGTGACCCTGGGCAAGTCACTTAACCCCATTGCCTAACCCCCCCCCCAAAAAAAGTCATTTTTTGTTCTATCATTTTTACCTCCTTTGCAGAGAGAACAGAAAACACCAAGTAAATCATCTTTTCTCACTGCTGTCAGTTATTGTCCTTTTATAGTTAAAAACAAACAAAAAACTTCTTTATGTTGTCCTTTGCTTCTCCCACCTCATTCTGAGCATTCCTAACACAATTTTTACAAGACCGTGACATGCTATTATTCGTATCTCTTACTGACCGTCCTTTTGTCTTCTGCACATTTCTTTTTAAAAATCTACGTTGCTTGGTGAGTTCCTTTTACACCCACATGCCTCTCTGGACAAATTCCATTTTCCCTCCTCATTAGAACTCTCTTTATGCCTTCAGAATTTCATCCTTAAGCATCTGCTGAGTGACTTTTCCTGGAATACCTTAATCAATAGCATTTTACATATATTTCCTCAGAACCCTGTGAACTGTACTTTCCCAAAATCTTCAGTCCAAGTCAGACTACTACTGGATTTACTCTCTTCTACCACAAACTCTAGAATGAAAGAGTCATTTCAGCTCAAGGTTCCCATCATTTCCACCCTAGTAACCAGTTTCTCCCTTTAGTAAGAAGCAGATCCAGAAAGCAATTTCCTCTTCTCGCTTCCACCACCTCTTGAAAGATAAAATTATCACCAGGGCAAATAAAGAAGTGTTAGCTAGCACTTTTCATGACAGCAGAGAAAAGTAGATACCCATTGATTGGGGAATGGCTAAACAAATCGTAGTACTGTGAATGCAATGGAAAATGACTGTGTTGTAAGAAATAACAAATGAAGAATACAGAGAGGCATGAAAATTTTAACATGAACTGAGCCAAGAAAACAAGATACATAATAATTACAACATTATAAACGTAAAGAGCCACCGTGAAAAGCGGCAAAGACACAAAGAACAAGGCTGGCCCTAAAGAAGAGATATAAAGGAGGGCTCTACAAGTATGGCACTTTCCATATACTGTCCAAATTTTTTTCCCCAAAAATAATGGGTGCTTTTCCTGATTTTTCTTTCTCTTCTTTTAAAAATTATTATGAAGGAAATCTTTCCAGGAGGAAGAAGTGGGGAGGAGTGGATACAAAGGCAAATTTAGGTGATACAAAAGCAAAATATAGCAATATTAATTAAAATAAAATTATAAGCTGCACTGTTTTGGCAGAGAAACCAATTAGAAGGCCACTGCACAATGTAATAGACTAGGTGAGTGGTAATCAGAAGCTAAATTAGAGTAGTGGTCATGTGAGTGGAGATAAAGGAACAGATGGAGAACTGCAGATGTAGAATAAACTATACTTGGCAACTACTACGTGCTAAGCACATTTTACAAATATTATCTCATAATGGACCACAAGTATAGAATAAAACATATATTTTCACCCCTGCCCAAAGTATTAATTCAATTTGCAGAACAATATCTATTTGACAAAAGAGCTAGGGATTGGGGGCAGGAATTAATTTGGTATGAAGTGATAAAAGATGTAAAAAAAAAGGGGGCTTTATTTAAAACTTTTTAATGGCAGAGTTTTGGCAACAAATTGTTTTTCATGGGGAGAGGTATCAGACCTGCACTTTCATCAATTTAGGGAACTCCTAATGTGGAAACTCCCTCTGCAGACAAAAAATAGCAACTCACTTGCAATTTGAGTTGCCTGGGGAGACTGAGAAATGATTTTTCTACGGTAGAGTGCTAACAGGTATTAGATGTAGGACTTCATCCAGATTTTACCAAGCCTGAGGTGGACCTTAAGTTCACTCCACTATATGCCACGCTATACCTCAGGGAGTAGTCACAATGTAAAAACATATGGAACAATAATACAATTGGTAGGCAGAATTACAAAGGAAATGAAAATAAATATTAAGAGCAAAGAAGTGTGCAAACTGAGGTGAGGAAAGGATGCCAATACATAACACCCCTAAGAATTAAGAAATACAAGAGACTCAATGCCATCAAGAAAGCAAGCAACCACTACAGGATACTTATCAATCAACAGCAAATAGCAAAACAAAAAACAAAGTAGCACAGAACAGAACCAAACACCCAATGTCCTTTAAAAAAGTGAAATAGAAGTAAAATGATGGTGGTTAAAACGAGATACCATAGGAAGGCAATCAGAAAAACAAACAAAAAAGGTGAGGTTTTTTGATGTACTGATTGTTTTTGCTGAATTTTTCTGCTTTTTTTCTTTTTTGAAAAGTTATTTTTTAAAAAGAATGGCTCTCTGAGAGGAATAAAGGAGAAGAACATAGGGGGATATCTAAGTGACGTAAATTTTTAAATTTTTAGAAACAATTTTTAAGGGGGCAGCTAGGTGGCACACCGGATACAGCACCAGCCCTGGGGTCAGCAGGACCTGACTTCAAATCCAGACTCAGACACATAACACTTAATAGCTGTGTGACCCTGGGCAAGTCACTGAACCCCATTGCCTAGCCAAAAAAACAAACAAATAAATAAATAAATAGAAACAATTTTTAAGAAAACAGAAGGAAGAATGAAAAACACTGACATGCCCAGAGCCATTTAAAATAATTAAATGAAGCATCCCTGAAATAGTACGGTCATATACAGACCCTGAACCAAGACAAAAAAAGCACACATATAAAACATCAGTAGATAAAAAGATTAGAGAGAAACTGAGATTAGCATAGTATAATAAGACTGAAACAATAGATTGAGACATCCAATACTTTCATACAGAAATAAAAGGATATCTGTATTTAAATTAGCATCAGCTAGAATATATACAATCTATCAACAACTATATGGGAGGAAATGCTTTAAGTAACTAGGAGAAATACAAATTAAAACAACTGAAGTCTAATTCACACCCCTCAGATTAAGTAAAAATAAGAAAAGGGACAAAGACAATTGTCAGAAGAACTCTGGGAGACCTGCACACTAATGCCTTGGTGGTGGAGTTGTAAATTAGTCCAACATTTCTGTAAAATAATCTGGAAATAGACCCAAGAAGTCACCAAATTGTACATAGCCTTCGCCCCATCTAAGTATCATTCCAGGGCCTACATCCCGAAGAAGGTCAAAATCAGAGGGAAAAGGACCCCCACACATGTACAAAAATATCTGGAACACCACTTTTTGTTGTAAGTACCTGAGGAAAAGTGGGTCATCATCAAGTAGGGAACAGCTGAACAAACTATGATACATGAATGTAACAGAGTATTTCTATAAGAAATGACAAAATGATGAGCAGCTATGCAGCGCAGCAGATAAGAGTGCCAGACCTGGAGTCAGGAGTAGCTGAATTCAAATCTGACACACTAGCTGTGTGACCCTGGGCAAGTCACTTAATTAACCCCGACTGCCTCACCCAAAAAGCAAAAAAAAAAAAAAGACAAAATGAACAGATTCTGAGAAACCTAGGAAGATTTGTATGAACTGATACAGAATGAAGTAGGCAGAATCAAAATAATAGTTGACCAATAATTATAATAAGGTAAAGGCAAACAACTCTGAAACAGTTACAGACTCTGATGAATGCAATAACCAAGCATCATTCCATAAGACTGATATCAAAGTATGTCTCCCACCTCCTAGCAGAGAAGAGATGAGCTAGAAGTACAGGATGAAACATACAATTTCAGACATAACCAATAATGAATGTTTTGTTTGGCTATATATTATTTCAAGGGAGGGTGGATTTTATGTGGGAGTGGGGCAAGTGGAGTTGTTGAAGGGAGTAGGATAGTATGATAGTAATTTTTTTAAAAAACAGAAAAATGTTAGCAGTGAAACAAAAATACAAAAAAGCAGAAAAAAGTTTAGAATGGGATACCAACAAGCAGAGCAGTGTTGATAATTATAGAATCTGTACATAAAAGATTCAGAGATCAATATGCAATCCTGTTTTTTCCCTTTTTGCAGAAATGTGCAGGCATTAATGATTTAAGTTCATAATAAAAAATAAAATTTATTTTTTCATCAATATCAGTTCTATTAAGTTACTGAGCACTAAGCCTCCTTAACCCTTAAAATATTATGAAGTTTACCTTATTATAGTAACAGGATTCTATTTACTCTAATTCAGTAGGAACTAAAAGATGAGGCCCATGTAACCAAAATACTGATTTCCCAGGAAAGATGTGAATTATTGACTTTTGAAAGGGAGGGTAATGGTTTGCATCCACAAAAAAAATCAGTACAATCCATTTCTAGCATGGAATATGGAACAGGAAATGAGTTCAACAGGAGACAACATGAGAGGGAGGGGAGATATCACAAAGTTTTTCGCCCCCAGAGACCTTTACATGGTGCAATTTTATTTTGCCGAACAGAAAAAATACCTGTCAAAGTGAAATATAAATAACTTTGTTCTGTGAGCATAGATACCCAAGCATTACTCATGCCCCTCTGACTACACAAACTCATTCAGAGAGCCTTAACACCTTGACAGAATTCATTTCACCTTCAGTCATATAAATTCCTATGACCAACACTAAGCAACCTACTAATTTCTTAAAAGACTTATCTGTGAAACCAAGGTTTCAGAGATGGGCCAGGTGGAGATAAATAGAGGAGTGTAGTAAAGCAGGAGAGATGATGAGGACCTGAACCAAGGTGGTAGCTGTGAGAGTTAGAATGGGTCAGATATGGGATATTGTGAAAGCAGAAACAGCAAGACTTGACACTTGATTACATACACGGGATGATGGAAAGTGAGAAGTTTAAAATAATGCTGAGATTATTAACCTAGGAGACTAGAAAATAGAGAGCTCTGGAAGAGGAGATGGTTTGGAAGAAAAGATAGTAAGTTCAGTTTTGGACATGATTAGTTTGACATGTCTCCACGATATCAAGCTGAAATGTCCAACAGGCAACTGGTAATGAGGGAATGAATCTCTGGAAAGATTCACTGGACTCCAAAGACTCTGGAGGAGAGAGTGAGGCTGGTGACTTCGCACAGCTCTGCCTCACTTAAATCCAATTCACAAGCAAGTCAAGACATCACCCTCATGATATCAGTGGCCCTCATCAAGAATGAAGGATGAACCACAACAGCAGCAACAGGCTCCTAGGTACTACAGTGACTTGGAACGAGGAAGATCCGAGTTCAAATACTGCCTCAAACAGTCTTGTGTGACTAGCTATGTGACCTAGTCATGCTCTGTGCCTCAGTTCCCTCACTTATAAAATGGAGAAGATGATAATATCACAAGGTTGTGATGATCAATTAAGTTAACATATATAAAATGCTTTGCAAACCTTATAGAGATAACTAAACCCATGAGAGCTGATGAGGTCAGCTAGAGAGAATGGAGTAGGAGTACAAAGCGTGCCTAGGACAGAGCCTTAGGGAGCACCCACAGTTAAGCAGCCAGACCTGGATGGGAAACAAGTAAAGGGTAGTGAGGAGAGATTAAACAAACAGGTAGGAGGAGCAGAAAAGTACAGCCATACCTCAGAGATATTGCAAGTTCAGTTCCAGACCACTGCAAGAAAGCAAGCATACATGTGGAGAGGCTGGCCTTGGCAAAAGGAAGGGCCACCTCTGTCAGAGACAAAGATAAGTACATTTAAAGGAACGACGAACTGAGTCATGTAGAATGGGAAATATTATAAAGAAGCATTATTTAATGACAAATCCAAAAGGTTATTTTAAAATTAAATCCTTCTGGGCATCTTTAATATAATGTCTGGTAATCCAGAGGGGATATAAGAATTAGGATTTTTTGTGAAACTAAGGATCAAGATAAGTCACATTATTAAAAGGCTAGAATGTCTTCAAATAAGGTCAACTAAGGCCAAAGGTCAGGTAAAGTAAAGGAAGCAGCTGAAATCAGAACCTTAGTACACAGACACAAAAGTGTCTTTCAAGCTGATTTAGTGCCATGATTCTGTGGAGCAGCACCTTCTTGAAGAGGGTAGGCTGCATCTCCACAGGCCACCTGAGGTTCACAGTAATTTGTAATGAGTCACTACCACATTTCAGAATGTAAGGTCACAGGTCTAGAATTAGAAGAGACCTCAAAGATCACCTAGGACAATTTTTTATTTTCTCATTGAGGAAACAATTACCTCGGTGGTTAAGTGACTTGCTCAAGGTAACCAAGATTTCAGAGACATCATTTCAACTCAGGTCTTCTGACTCCACAGAGTTAGTGAGTACCCTTTCCACTGTATCATAAAGGATGCCTCCTTGATAAAGGTGATAAAAAATAACTGATTCTAATCAGTCAGTCTTAACTTCAGAAGAATATTCCATGAATTTAAGTTGAAATGTTTTTATCAGGTACATAGTAGATACTCAACACTTAATAAAATGAAGTATATATCTATATATATATGATGATCTGAAATATTGCAGTCTGTATCACTGTGGCCTAAAAATCCTAAGAGTGCTACATGTAATTAATTAAATACTTCATATTTTTTATGACAGGTAACCTGGAATAGTGAAGACAGAGCTAGCCTTAGACTCGGGTCCAAGTCTTTCTTCTGATACATAATGAGTGTGTGATTCTAGGCAAGTCTCTGAATCTATTGGTGCCCCAGCCAATTCTCTCTAAGTTATAGGGGGGTACTGATCTGCATTGGTAGAGGGAACTTCCTCAGTGAAGAGTTCCCCAGACCAATGGAATCACAAGTATAGTCCAAAAAGAGGAAAAAAATGGATTTACCTAAAGTCAGAAGTTTGTTTTTAGCATGGCATTAAGAAATGAATCTGAACAAAGTCCTCTTCACGCCTGTCTGTTCACTAGTTTTCCCCTTCAAGAAACTAACCAGTCCTAAGGCCGGTTCAAACATACCTGATTCTAGCTTCTCAGGTTCCTCCTGTCTCTGACACTTTACTAGCTGTGTGACCTTGGGCAAGTCACTTAACCTATACCAGCACTCAGCTTATCATAAGGATCAAGGGAGCATCCAGCACAGTGTCTGGCACAGAGTAAGCACTATACAAATGTTAACTATGATTATTCTTATCTTAGAAGCCAAAGATGAACTTGTCTGATCAAACGAGATAATATCAGTAAAAAACACTTAGAACCACGCCTGGCACAGAGTAGGCACTATATAGATATATATGCTTGTTTCCTCGTCTTCTCCTTCCTCATACAGCTAATGTGATATTCCCAAAGAATGGATATTTATTCTGAAAACCAATCTTACTCATTCCATGGTTATGTGCCCTGCAATGATGCTAGAGATGAAGGCTGAGAGAAGAAAAGAGGGAGTTAACCGCTGGCCCCAAAATTTTGGTTCCCATGATGGAACTTTGCCTAAATCTGTGAAGATCTGGCTTTTAGAGGCATCCAAAATAATGCAATTGTACATGGGTAAAGCCCTGGCTCCTGTCTGACCACAAACAGTACTTGACTTCCATGGCCACATTAGAACAGAAAAGCTTGATCAGCACCCACCACTCTCTCAGCTCTGGGCCTTGCAACCTGTAGGAATAAAGCCTCTAAATATGTTCAGTGTCTCAGGGTTTTGATCTCTTCACTCCACGTGTTTCAGACTCATTTGTATTTTCTAATAAGACCTTCCTTTGAAGTGAAACAGACCAATTCTAGCTAGAGTCACAGAACTGGAAAAGACCTTAAAATTACCTGATCCAACTCTTTCATTTAACAGATTAATAGGATCATAGATTTACAGCTAGAATGGCCCTTAGATCTTCTAGTCCAACTTAGCAAACTTAGACCTGGAGAGGTTAAGTGATTTGATTAGGTCAAGCACCTTGTTAGAGACAAAGAGAAGTCAGCTCTCCCAAATGCAAGTTTAATCCACACCACACTGATGACATTTAGATTTTTTTTTTAATATAAGAAAGAAACTGGCAGAACTTAAATCTAAAAGGAAAATTCACTGGGGTGACTAGGGAAATAATGCAGCAGTTCAAAAAGGTACCTAGATGATAAAGAAGAAAAACAACATAATAATGTGCTAACTACATTCCTGAGACATAGTACTTCTTTCTTAATGAATTCTACAAAGGTGTCTTAAGGTGTCTCACATTTAAACCCTTGAGAACTAATTCAAGACATATCCACAGAACAAAACTTTTTAAACTTGGGATCACCGTGAAGGAGCCGTGTTTCAAACTACAGCTCTCCTAAGTCACAGAATTCATGGTAAAAATGGCCAAACACCACTTTGAAGATCTGCAGCAACCTTTTATTTTCACTACATCTATTTCTTCTCTAGTGTTCATGTCATTTTATGCCCAAGTCAGAAAAATGCAGCACAGTATGGAGGGGAATACAGCAGCGAACTTGGATGTCAGAAAAACCCAGGTCAAGATCCTGCTTCAGACTCTTACCTGTTCAGATCACTTAACCTCTGTGCCTCAGTTTTCTCATCTGTAAAATGAGGGTATTGGACTTCAAGGCCTCTAAATTCTCTTCTACCTATACTTCTATATTAGGATGGGGAGAAAGGGGTGGCTTCAGGGATGATCAGGCTCTGAAGCTTGCTCGATTTGTGACCTTAGGTTAAATGATTTGCATATAGGAAGTGCTTTGCTGAAATGAGTTGAACTGTCCAAGGTCACATGTTGAGGCACTTCAAGAGTTGTATTTTACTCCCTGGAAGGTCCCACTCTAGCTCTAAATTCTGATTTTTAAGTCTCCAAAATGCACTAAGGTAAAAACAAGTGTAATTAATTCTCAAATGACCACCTGGATCAAAAGAACAGTCCTCAAAAGGATGTCCACAACTTCCAAATCAAAAAAACAAACCAAAAAAACCTACTGCACATTCTTCTCATTGTCCCAAACAGCAAAAGCAGTTTGGATTGGTGGAGTAGGCCCCACAACCCAATTTTATCTACCTTGCATGCCAAGAGATTCCCCTGATCCTCCAGCACAAAAGTTGCCAAAACACAATAATAAAGCAGTCTTATTTCAGATGCATTTGGCTTGGTTCAGGTATGGGTTGGGCCTCAACCCAACCCCCACAGCACCCCCAGTTTATGCCTCAGTTTCTACCATACACAGACTTGTAGACCACACTCCCACCCCCACCCCAGACCAGGCACTGGCTATTCATTTCCTTTTTCCACCCCATAGCTAAGCCAGATCCAGCAGTAATGTTCTTAACAGCAACACTTATACCCCAATCCAGACCAGGCTTCTCCCCTTCACGACATCATGCTAAACAGGATCGAGCAATAAAATGCTCTTAAAGCACCCCCACCCTCCATCCAGACCAGGTTTTCCTTCTTCCACCCCCGCTAAGCCAGATCCAGCAGAAGCGGCAAAACTCTTAACCTCCCCCCTTTTCCAACTAGATAGTGTTCTCCCCCTCCCACTCCTACGCTAAGTCAGATCCACGAGCAGCAATTCTCTTAGAGCCCCTACCCCTCAGACCGGGTTCTCCTCCTATCTATCACCCAATGCAGATTCAGCAGCAGCGATGTTCTTAGAGGCTCCCCAACCAGCACCGGACTCTCCCCCCTCTAACCCCCACGCTGTCAGTGCCCTGAGAGCCCCCCCCTCCATCCAGGATCTCCCCCACACCCGCCCCACGCTGTCAGGTCCAGCAGCAGCAATGCCCAGAGCCCCGCCCACCCAGGGTCTTCCCCTCCATACACACACCCTATGCTAAGTGAGATGCAGCAGCAGGAATGCTCCTCAGAGCCCTCCCCATCCCCCAGCCCATGCTAAGTCAGATGCAGCAGCAATGCTCTTAGACTCCCCCCCGGGTCTCCCCAACACAACCCGTGCTAAGTCAGATGCCGCGGAAGCAACGCTCAGAACCCCTCCCCCAGGCTCTCCACCCCTCGCCTCCACGCTGTCAGGTCCAGCTCCAAGCTCCCAGAGCCCACCCCCATCACTCCAGAGAGTTGGAGTGCCGCATCGCCGCAGCCTCCGCCTCTTCCCTCCCTCTCGGGGTCCCCCGCCCATGCCCCTCAGAAGCAGCAGCACCCACGACCGCCCGGGGGCTGAAGCCTGGCCGGGCCCCGCGGGTCCGGGGCCGCGCACGCCTCACCCCAGTCCCACCCCACCCCCAACACACCCCCCCCCGCGCGGCCCTGTGCGCGCCCCCGAGGAACCTCCGCGCCGGGGGAGGATGGAGGCGGGGCCCGCGTGCTGGCCAACGCGCCCCGGCCCCGCGGCCGGCTCGCCCGGGCCCTGAAGGAAAAACAATGGGCCGGCGGGGCATGCGTCCCCCACTCACCGAGCGCCGGCGCCACCGGCTGCGAATGCCGGCTCGCCGCGCCGTGCCTCGGCTCCCCGTCCGCCTTCGCGCCGAGCCGGCCGGAGGCCTGGAAGCATTCAACCCCACCCCCTTCCTCGCCCGCTGGCTCCAGGCGCAGGACCCGCGGCCGCACTTCCGAGGCGGAGCGAGGCCCTCCTCCTCCCACCCTCCCTCCCTCGCTCACTCCCGGGCCACCCAGCGTCCCAACCGCCCCTTGACAGTGCCGACTAACGCTACCGCCGCTCTCGGGCGCTGGGAAGCCAATGTCTGTTAAGTCCCGAACCGTCCCCGGGACACGCACCTCCCAGCGGCTCGTTTGCATATTCAGGAGCCGCCGCCGCCCATTGGCCAGCCTGCGGTGGCGCGTGAGGGGATGAGCCTATCGAATTCCGGCCGGGAAGAGTAAAGCGAGCCGAGGAAAGGGGGAGGAGTGAGGTTACTACAGGTCATTTGGGCCCGGGCTCTGGAGTCGCCCTGAAGGAGGCTGCCCCGGCTGGAGCTGGGTGTGCACTGGTGAGGAGGTCCCCAATGCGGCACGACAAAGTCTGGGTCCCAGCCTGCTGCGGGGGGAGGGAGAGGAGAGATTTCCTCCAAATAATCCAAAGTGCATTATTCCTGTCGCCCGATATAGAATCTGTAGAAGAAATCACCTTTGTTTTCGCTCCTTCATTTTTAATCGCTTTAATCGACATGTTTTAGCAAAAATCGTTCTTTAGCAACACCAAATAATAAGGCAATCTAGCTAGCACTGAACGTTTGACATTCAGCAGCGGCTGGAGGGGGGAATTCCTTCTCCCCTCCTCCCACCCTTTAGTACAATATGCAGAAAAAGTGTTTTGGTTTTGTTTTGTTTTGTTGTTCTATCAAAGCTCACTTCAAACTCCTGTTTGTTGCCACCTTTGACTTAGAAGCTCGTGTCTTCCCTATGCTTAAAAAAATGTATTGGTGTCAATTATTATGATAGAGGAAAAATGCCATTAACAAATGAACATCCACACAAAATACCACTAGTCACTGCAAGCTTATGGCAAACAGCTTCACTGTCTAACCTTTTCCAGTTTTAGGGTCCTGTCCTCGAGATGAAAAACGGGGTGGCCGAATGAATAGAAGCCAGTCTACAAGTCAGGAAGGCCTGGAAAGAGCGCCAACCTCAAAGTCAGGAAGACCTAGGCTCTGAGTCCAGCCTCGAATGCTTACTGGATGGGGAACCCTGCGCAAGTCACAGCCTCGTCGTGACTTCTGCAACTCTAAGATCTCCAGCTTTTCAGGGACTATGTAGACCAGCTTTAGGAGGAAGAGTCTCCTTACCTGGGAGTCCCTTATACATACCGATTAAATTATAGATCTAGACCCCTAGTCTATCTTCCATGGTAAGTTCTCTGGGTTACCACGTCCAATAAAACAGTTTTAATTTCTCTAGGTAGATAGAGATATCCATACACACCCTCCTAGGCTGTGTTTTCCCAAGCAAAAAAGCTGTGCTGAATTGAGGGAATTATTGGACTAGTTTAAGATCCCAAACACTTGTTTCAATTAAATAGGTATACACTTTCAAAAAAAAGGAAGAAAAGTACAGGTGTTCCACTTCAAGAATGAGAACTTTTTTTTCTTTAGTGCAGAGAAGCCAAAATCTTCTAAAAGTAAAGACGACTGAGAGAGCTTTGAGATCAGCTCTGATGCAAATCTTCCTTAAGTAGGTGAAAGGTGATTTTCATTAGCTAGTCTCCAGCTAAAGTAGGGGCTTACTTCCCTAGAGAATCTCTGAGCAGCCAGAATTGGGTGGAGTGAGGTAGTGAACAAAGGCACCCTACTCTCCTTGGGCCAGGTGCCAATTAATCTACCTGAAGGAATGGATACTTTACCTGAGCAACCTGTTCTTCCACTAGAGTCCTATAGAAATTCTGCTACTCATTAAATCCTTCGAAATATTGTCATTTGATAGTCCTTGAAAATAGTAGGGTTCTACCACTTCATATCAGAAAATACCTCTTAGCGTTTTGTTTTTTCAGTCTAGTGTGAGAGTTTTTTTTTCCAGCAAAACTAGGGAATCCATTTTCAAAGTGACAGACTTAGAAGAAGCATAACTTAAGCTTGAACTCTAACAACATTAAAGATAATGCAACCTAATAAGGCTCATCTCTATCCACTTTTACATACCTGTATTTAAAAAAAACTATGTAAGTCCATGAGAAAATGTTCAAAATTCCTTACTAAATTGCAACTTTTTAAATATTATATGTGAATTTCATGTATACTGAAGGTATATGAACTGGGTAAATGGTACCATATTTTATGTTACATTTATTCTCAAAAATAATTTGGGGGGCAGCTAGGTGGCACGGTGGATAGAGCAACAGCCCTGAATTCAGGAGGACCTGAGTTCAAATCCAGCCTCAGACACCTAACACTTACTAGCTCTGTGACACTGGGCAAGTCACTTAACCCCATTTCCTAGCCAAAAAGAAAATCCAAAAATAATTTTGGATAAATGTTCACATTATGGAATGCTTTAAATACCTGAGTGCTCATCCTGTTTGTCTTCTGTTTTAAGAGAAATGTTCTAGTCATTGGATAATGCAGACAGGTTTTCATTTTATTTCATAGGTTGATAGGGCATACACAGGCATTGCTGAGACAGAGAGAGACATAACATGACATGGGATGAGATGAGATGGTATTTGGGAGATCTTTATTCTCCAATAAGTTTTCTGCCCTTTGTACAAACTAGATCTTCAGTAATTCCCAGTCAGAGACAGGATTTAGGAGCACAAAAAAAGAGGAAACTACCCCAGGGTTCCAAGGAGGTATGCTTTTTAATTTTGCATATAGGAAATATTAGTAATTTATTTTACATGAATATATTCATAATACGAGAAATTCTCATTCTCCATAGCACCCAAGTATTTATTGTGGACAAGTCCCATTTGTTACAAAAAGGTCTAAAATTTTTGGTGAGTGATAATAGCTAGCATTTGTATGGCTCTTTAAGATTTGAAAATCACTTTACATATAATATCTTGTTTGATAAAGGTAGGTGCCGTTATTAGCCCCATTTTACAGAAGAGACACCTAAGCCTAAAACAGACAGAATGACTAGCCTAGGGTCATACATCTAGTAAATGTCTCAGGCAGCAGTTCCTGACTCCAGGTCTAGCATTCTAGCCGTGCCACCTAGCTACCTCATCCATGGAGCTTACTTTATTAACACAAGGGAGTCATTTTGAAAGCTTACTTAGGCTCACAGATACCTTGTCCTGGCACCAGGGTCCATCACCTACCCCCTGAAAAATGTCACACTTTTTTTTTGGGGGGGGTGAGGCAATAGGGGTTAAGTGACTTGCCCAGGGTCACACAGCTAGTTGAATGTCAGGTGTCTGAGGTCAAATTTGAATTCGAGTACTCCTGACTCCAAGGCCAGAGCTCTATCCACTGGGCCACCTAGGTGCCCCTCGAAAAGTCACAATTCGCAGCTATCTCTCCACTACTCCCGTCATTTCCTTGCTTGGGACTTCATACTTGTATATTGTGCTGTGGTGCTGTAGAAAATGCCCTAAACATGGACTGAAAACACTTAGATTTCAGTTAGGGATGTGCTGGCAAATATTCAGCAATTCTCTGGGAAAAAAAAAAAGATACAAGATAAACTTTAAGTCTCCTAGGCTTCATTAACATTTTCTCCATCACTTTCTTAAGCTTAGACAATCAACAAAACAATAAGCCAAGCCCTGAGTTGTGGTTTACAGATTTCATGGGGAAATTTTAACATTCTTTCTCCTATGTTGAATGCAGCTGGCTTACCCAATCACCCAGCTAATACATGTCAGAGGTTGAAATTCAACCCAGTTCTTCCCAACTGCAAAGCAGGCCTTTTGTACACTATTTAGGGCTTCCAAAATATGCTTTGATATAGTAGGTGCTTAAAACATGTTTGCTTAATTAATTGAATCCTGGATCAAGATTATATTTACAGTTGCAAAATGCTTATTCTGTTGATAAGTGTTTCTTTGGAAACATCAACAGAGCTTTCACAGAGTTATGAAATTGGTTCCATTTTTTCCCCCTTATGAAACATTAGTTCAGTAAATCCACAGGCAAATTGGTATGGAAAGGTTCCATACCAATATTAGTTATTACTTTTTAAAGTTACAATATTAAACCTCCTAAATTACTGGTTCATTGACAGCTAATAATTTTTTTGACTATCTAAAGACCATGTTTTATCTGAGTTGAGGCAGAAATATTTTCTGGTGTTTCTGATGACTGTGTAAATTTCATCCTGAGGGGTAGAGGGGAATAGAGGAGAGTTAGCCTAGACCTGTCATTTTGTTAATTAAATGGTTTGAAAAACTCCTAGCATTAATGAATATCCTTAACTCAGCTATAATGTACTATCTCAAAGACTTTTCTCAGGGAACTGATCTATCAAAAGCAAGACTTAAACATACTGGTCTTTATCCACTATGTTATGGTACCTCTCCCACCTTTTGTTTCATGAATTATAATATCATCTTAGTTAAGGTTTTGAGTTTTTTCCAATTTTTTAATTTCATGTTAAGTGAAATATATAAACAGTAATTTTTTTTGCACAAAGACTGTTTTTCATTCTTTTTTTTTGTTTCAAATTCTTTCCTTATCCTTACTCCCTTCTATACCCAAAGAGAACAAAAGAAAAACAAAACCTATTACAAATATGTATAGTCTTGCAAAACACATTTCCACATTAGCCGTGTTAACAGCAAAATTATAATAGCCTTATTTCTGAGGATTTATAAACCACAGTCATGTTGTCTATAAAACCAAAGATACTGGAATGTCCTTATCTCTTGGAATTTCCCAGCTAATTGGTCTAGCAATTCCCATAATCAACCAGTTTATGCTTAATCACTAAATCATAATAAGAAACTTCAAGAGATCATTTGGTTCAGGCCTGATATCACTCAGTAACTGGTAATAAATTTACCAATTTGGTAATAAATTGGTATTAAAATTACCAATCCTCATCTTTATAAAGACCTCCATGATTACAGGTCTGGTCTCTCAACCTGCCTTGGAACTGTGACCTAGAATGTTTAAATGTTCTCCAGACCATTGAGTGATTTCTCACATCCAACTCAATTTTCCAAAATTTAACTTCATTTCCTCTTGCTGTACCATCTGTGATTATGAAGAACAGTCAGTTGATCAGAATTCTTTTTAAGAGTCCTTCATATGTATAGAAGTGACTAAGTCACCATTTCACCTCCTCTTTTCCAATCTAAAAAAATCTGTTCTGTTTTAAGCTCTCCCCAAGGGCCCATTGTCTATCCTTTTAATGATATTTATTGTTTCCCTTATGAGCCCTCATTTGAAGCTACCTCATTGGAAGACTAAAACAGTCTTTTTCAGATCTTGTCCTACTTGACTCTTACAATTTTTTGTTCCATTGACCACTCCCAGGCTAGTCTACTGAGCATTCCATATCTTATCTTCCTACCTTCATACACCCCATATTCCTCACCTGCCCTTAGAATCCTTTCAAGAATCAGCTCAGGGGCTACCTCCTCAAGGAAGCCCTTCCTGGAGAGCCCACCCTCACTATTAGTGCTTTCTCCACTCCTCAAGTTACTTTGTAATTCTTTATCTGCATATATTTCTATCCATTTTGTATCAGTCCACTGATCAGCAAGCATTTATTAAGATTGCTATGCCCCAGGCACTATTCTAGGAATGTGAACTCCTGCAGGAGGACTGGATTTGTTTTGGTCTTTCTTCCCTTCAGATCCTAGCATCTAAAACTGTTTTCTATATAATAGCTGCTCAATAAATGCTTGTTGATTTGAGTTGATTTAAGTGACCAATGCAAATGTAAATGAAAAAATTACTTGCCTGGTGTTATATATCATATCCTGTTATTACATACTAATATAATACTAGCTTTAAGGTAGCATTAAAACATTAATTTGTGTTCGGTTTTTTTTCCACTCAAACTCTCAATTTTTTTCAGTCAGTTATTTAAATTAGAATCAGACCTAGTTCATTATCACATGGATGACCTAGTAACAATCCTGATCTCTCAATTCATCAACCTCCTCAACTTTTATGATCTCTATCTTCAGGAAGTCAACAATGAACTGCTTCTTGGTCATTGAGGACCTCAGCAAAATTTGGAAAGGTTCACCACCAAGCTGGCTACAGAGTGATTAGTTTTTTGGCCATATCAATGGACAGTCTCTCTAGCAGTTCTTGTGGAAAAGATGGCAAGATGTGGGATCAATAATAGAAAAGTTAGGTGGATTCCAGTTTGATTGAATGGTACCAGTCAATTGACAAGCATTTATTTAGCCTCTACTATATGCCATTTATTAAGTATCTACTATGTACCAGATACTGTACTGGGTGATGGGGAAACAAAGACCAAAAAAAAAAAACTTCCTGCTTTCAAGGAGCTTACATCTTACCAGAAGGAATACCCAAAAAGTAATTATTAATGATTTGATGTCAACTTGGAAATCTCCAGTTGAGCAGTAGAGTACTCCAGGTACTATTGTTGATCCCGGGTCCTTCTTGTTGTTCAGTCCTTTTTAGCTGTATCTGACTCTCTTTCACCCCATTCAAGATTTTCTTGGCAAAGATACTGGAGTGGTTTGCCATTTCCTTCTCCAGCCCATTGTACAGATGAGGAACTGAGGCAAACAGGGATAAGTAACTTGCCCAGGTTCACATATCTACTAAGTGTTGGAGGCCAAATTGGAACTCAGGAATATGAGTCTTCCTGGTTCCCAGCCCAGTGTTCTATCCACTATACAACAGCAACAACATGGATACCCTTACTTACCAAATTTACCAATAGTGCAAAGCTTGAAAGGGATAATAGCTCCAGGGATGTTCTGGAGCCAGCTTGGACCAGCTTCCAGTTTTCCAATTGTTAAAATTTCAGTTTAAGCATTATACATTGGACTTAGGCAAATGCTACAAATTAGGGCTTGAGTTATTGTTTTGTTGATTGTCTGAGCTTAAGAAAATGTTGGAGAAAATGTTCACAAACAGATTAAACTTAAAAGTTTTTTATTCTTTTTTTTTTTGCAGAGATCTGGTTGTTAAACATTTGCCAGCATACCCGATGGAAAGCTAACGCATTGAATACCAGTGTTAAGCTTCAAAATGATCTTGACTGGGCAGAAGGTTGGTCCAAATTTTAAAAAGATAAAATTTTATAGGAATAAGTGTAAAGTCTTTTACTTGGGTTACAAGAGATATCGGCTTTATAAGTACAAGAGCAGGGAGGTATAGCTAAATAAGCATTTCATCTGAAAAAGATCTAAGGGCCCAAGTGAATAGCAAACTAAACGTGCATCGACAGTGTGATATGGCAGGCAAGAGAACTAAGGCAGTCCTGGGCTGTAGTCAGTGCCTAGGACAAGGAAGATGCTAAACCTTCTGCACGTTCTGCCCCTTTCAAGCCACATCTGAAGTATTGTGTTCAGTTTTGGTTGTCACATGTTAGGAAGGCCCTGAGTAAATTGGAAAGCATGTTGAAGATGAGAAGCAGGAGAGCAAAGATAATACCGCATGAGGACCAGTTTAAAGAACTATGGCTACTGAGTGTTGAAGACTTGATAGGGGTATGGTGGCCATCTTTAAATCTTTAAAATGCCATCCCACAGAGGTGGGATTGGGTTCCTTCTCCTTGTGCTCAGAAGGCACAGCAAAGAACAACGCATATTCCATTTTGTACTATTGCTGTGTCTGTTGAACCTTGCCTCCATGATTGTGAGCTTCTTCAGGGAAGGGACTATATCATTTCTATTTTTTTTGTCTTTCTGCATCAAACACAGTCCCCTGTATATCAAAGACATTGAATGAATGTTTGATGGATAAATAAGTTATTTCTACAAAAGTGGTGTTTTTATATTACAAAAAAATGCGTTTTCATTGTTGTTGTTGTGCAGTCATTTCAGTCATGCCCAATTCGTCATGACCCCATTTGGGTTTTTCTTGGTAAAGATATTGGAATGATTTGCCATTTCCTTTTCCAGATCATTTTAAAGATGAGGAAACTGAGGCAAATAGAGTTAAATGACTTGCCTTACTACTAATGTCTGAGATCACATTTGAATTTAGGTCTTTCTGACTCCAAGCCCAGCGTTCTATCCATTGAGCCACCTAGCCCACAACAAACAACAATGAAAATGCCAGCAAGTACCAATTTTTGTACAGAAGCATGATTTTTAAATTTTTTTG
Organism: Phascolarctos cinereus; assembly: GCF_003287225.1. Classification (NCBI taxonomy): domain Eukaryota; kingdom Metazoa; phylum Chordata; class Mammalia; order Diprotodontia; family Phascolarctidae; genus Phascolarctos; species Phascolarctos cinereus. The sequence goes on from NW_027556180.1 coordinate 62,768,035, forward strand.
GCATTAGAGAGTTTAGTTGGCACTGATTAGCTCCAGTGGGTTTAATTATCATCTCTATACAGATGACTATGCATATGCACACAGGCACATGCATACGTGTATGTGCAAGCACCCATCTGTGTGTGTGTGTGTACGTGTACAGTTCCAGTCTCTGCTAAGTTTCATCTCCAACTGCCTATTGGAGATTTCCAACTGAAAGTCCCAGAGACATCTTGAAACTCATCATGTCCAAAACTGAACTCACTATCTTTTACCCCAAAATCTTCTGCTCTTCTAAACTTTCCTGTTGAAGGCAAAACCATATTTCAGTCTCCCAGATTCTTTACCTTATCTTCAACTTCTCACTTTCCCTCTCTCCACACATCCAGTTGGTTGCCGTCTTGTAACATTGGCCTCCACAACATCTCTCACATCTGACCTCTTCTCTCTACTCACATAGCTACCCCCTTAGCTCATGCCTCATCGCCTCTCTCCTGTGTTATTCCAATAACCTCCCAATTAGTCTCAATTCCTCAAATCTCTCATCACTACAGTCTGCCCTGCACATTGCTGCCTTCCTTCAGTGCAGATCCCCTATTCAGTCAACCCAGTGGCTTTCTGTTGCCTCTAGGATAAAATATGAATGCCTGTGGTTAGCTTTTAAAGCTCTTCACAACCTAACTCAAACCTATGTGTCTAGCTTCACTGGAAGTTACTCCTCTTCCTACATTCTTCAACTCAGATAAACAGGACTTCTCTCTCTTTCTTGCCACTTCATCTCCAATCTTGGTGCCATTACATGGTCTCACTAATCTGGAATTCACTTCTTCCTTACCCCTGCCTCATAAGATCCTTCTCTTTATTTTTTTTAAAATTTATTTATTTTTTATATTTTTAAAATGTAAATTTGTTTATTTGTAGTTTTCAACATTCATTTCCACAAGTTTTTGTGTTCCAAATTTTCACCCCATCTCACCCCTCCCTCCACCCCAAGATGGCATGCATTCTGAATATCCCTTCCCCTAGTCTGTCCTCTTTTCTTTCTCTCCCCCCCTTCTCTTATCCTCTTCCCCTTCTATTTTCCCATAGGGCAGGATAGACTTCCGTACTCCATTTCCTGTATTTCTTATTTCCCGGTAGCATGTGAAAACATTTTTTTAAACATATGTTTTTAAACTTTAGGTTTCAAATTTTCTCTCTTCCTCCCTCCCCACCCACCCTCATTGAAAAGGCAAGCAACTCAATATAGGTTATACATGTGCAGCTATGCAAAACACTTCTATAGTAGACATGTTGTGAAAAACTAACTCTATTTCCCTTAATCCGATTCTGCCCTCCCATTTATTCTATTCTTTCTTTTGACCCTGTTCCTCCTCAGAAGTATTTACTTCAGATTACACCCTTTTCCAATCTGCCCTCCTCTCTATCATCCCCCCTGCTCTCTTGTCCCCTTCTCCCCCTATTTTCTTGTAGGGTAAGACAAATTTCCATACCCAGTTGAATGTGTATGTTATTCCCTCCTTAAGCCAAATCCTATGAGAATAAGATTCACTCATTCCCTCCCACCTTCCCCCCATTTCCCCTCCACTTTAAGACCTTCTCTTCTTCAAGACTCAGTTTAGGCATGAAGCCTTTCCTGCCCCTCCCCTCCCATTCCCCAAATGCTAGCATCCTCCTTCCTAAACTACTTTGTACTTAACTAATTTGCATATATTTGCATTTATTCATTTTATATTTATGCTTATTTCTCTCTTCCACTTTTTTTTCCTTTAAAATATTATTTGTTATATGGGATGGCTCTTAGTGAAGAGAAGAAGAATTCTGATTATGTAAAAAATCAAAGATATCAATAAAATTTTCATTTGATACTGATTATCAACAAATGTTTTTAAAGAATTGTGTTTTCTTTTCCTTTTAATAAACACTTTTATATATACATATATGTATATATATATGATCTTGTGCATTGTTGTTTGTGTGTTGTCCTGCCCCATTGGAACGTGAGCTTTCTTGACAGCAAGGTCAGTGTTTTTGTCTTTCTCCACCACTTGAAATAGTGCATGGCACATAGTGCTTAGTAAATGCTTTTTAACCAACTGAATGTGGATTTCATATGTTGTCTCCCCCATTAGAATGTCAGCTCCTTGTAAGGACTGTTTCATTTTTTGAAGTTATATCCCCAGTGCCAGTACAATGCCTGCTATAGAGTAGGCATTTAATGGTTGTTTGTCCTTTACTCAGGAAGAAGACCATGATATCAGGTAGATGAAGCCATGACTTGCAAGTGAATTGGATTTAAGTGAGGAAAGGCTGTGCAAAGTTACCGGCCTCACTTTCTGCTCCAGAGCCATCTGGGTCCAGTGGAGAGGTATAGATCAGCATGACTGGAGATGGCCCTGGATGGAGTGGGAAACCTTGGCCTTTTTAAGCTAAGGTCTTTAACAGGTCTCAACTTGACTGAGACAAAGCCCATTTCGTGATTAAGGCTAGTTAAGAAATGAGCCAAGGAATGGCCCCTTTTACCTAACCAAAAAACAAAAAAAACAGTCTGAGAGGGGGAGACCCCTATGGTTTCTGGCCAAAACAAAAATAATTACTATTTATATTCACTCTGAGTCATCTGGCCCAGGCATTGACCATTAAGCAGTGCTTAGGTTGAGACCTATTGTTGGCCAATCAATGAGAGCCAGAGTGAACTGAGTTTAAGGCATGGTCTTAAGAAAAATATCTAGCCAGTAAGCCCCAAGATACCTTGCTAGGTTTCAGCCATCAAAATTTGCTTTGGACAGAGCACCTGCAGGTAAGGGCATGGTACCCCATGTGGACAGAAGGAGAGGAAGAAGGGAAGGGAAGGGAAAAGGAAGGAAAGAAAAGAAAGGAGGAAGGGAAGAGTGAGTTGCCCAACTGCAACTGGCCAGTTGGGTCCCCAAGGGGTGGCTCAGACTACACACAGGTTGTTGTTTGTCCTTCATTCTCAAAGAAAACTATGACATCCGGAAGATGATGCTATGACTTGCAAGTTAATTGGGTTTAAGTGAGGGAGGGCTGTGCAAGATCACCAGCCTCACTTTCTCCTTCAGAACCATCTGAGTCCAGTGGCAAGATATGGATTAGGACAAGTAGAGATGGCCTCCAGTAGGCACTTAATAAATACTTGTTGATTGATGACTTCCACATAAGTATATATTATATATCATATACATATATACATTATCTTATTTAATCCAAACTATATATAACTCGTTCGGTTGTCTGACTCTTTGTGATCCCATTTGGGGTTTTCTTGGAAAAGATACTAGAGTGGTTTGTGATTTCCTTCTCCAGATTATTTTATAGATGAGGAAACTGAGGCAAACAAGGTTAAATGACTTGCCAAGGGTCATACAGCTAATAAATGAGGCCAGATTTGAACTCAGGTCTTCCTGACTCCAGGCCTGGTACTCTATCCAATGCGCCATCTAGCTGCCCGATATAACTCTGAGGCAGGTGCTATTATATTATGTAGAATGTATGTGTTTTACATATAATATATATGTGCATAGAGAGAGAGCATATTATATATTCTATTAATTTGTTGTAGACAACTTAAGCTAACCTGTTTATGTTCCAAAATATTTTATATTTGAAATAAAACTCTTTCTAAATATATTATTCACTTCCTTGCCTTCTTAAACAGAAATACTAAAAAGTTTATGATTACCTGGCATAATCATTATAACCATCAGCCCTGGTGCTGTGCTGAAAAGCAATGAGGCTTCCAAGGGATTCTCAGGTGAGTGGAGATATTCACTCCTACATCAAATTATAGTATTGGGCTTTGAGAGGCTTGCAAAGCATTTTGCATGTATCATTTCATTTAATCCTAACACAATTCTTTGAGGCAGGTGTTATTATCATCCCTGTCTTAAAAACAAGGAAACTGGAGCAGTGAGGTGGTTCAATGGATAGAGCCCTGGCCTTGAAGTTAGGAGGATCTGAGATCAAATCTGGCCTTAAGACACTAGCTGTGTGACCCTGGGCAAGCCACTTAACCCTGATTGCCTTTAAAAAAAAAAAGAGAGAGAAAACTAAGGCCAAGAGAGGGTAAGTGAGGGGCCTAGGATCACACATCTACTAAGTGTCAGAGGCTGGCTTTGAATTCAGATCTTCTCCAAATCTTTCAACCTAACCTCTGTACCACCAGCTGCCTCAATGGCTCCAGACTACTGTAATTTTTATTTTTTATTTATTTTAACTTTTTAAATCTTATTTACTTTCATATAAAAGCACACCATTTTTGTAGAAGTAATCCAATAAATCATTCATCAAACATTCATTAAATATCTGTTATAAATTTTCTGCCACTTTCCTCACCATCTGGCTATCAATTGCCTTCTCTTGCCTCTAGCACCATCCCATCTCTTCCCACTTTCTAATTCCCTTCTTCTAATGTGCTTCAATTTGAAAAACAGGTAAGGAAACTGGTAGGCAGTGCATCTAAAACCAGAATAGATTCTGAACCAAGGCCTCACATATTTCTACTAAGTAAAGTAAAAGGGCTGTGGACATCTACTGGGAAATTCAGAGGCTTTCTCTGGCTGTCTCGGTCTCTCTGTCTTTCTTTTTGCTTGCTAGTTTCTTAATCATTTTCTGCATTCTGTATAGCTGAATTTGCCATAGAAGTGACCTGTGGATAAGTGAAGTGTTACTCTATCACACTTCGTAATAACCCTGTGAGCCTTATTCCTTAATGACTTTGAAAATAACTTCAAAAACCTTCTGTCCAATTACTCCCAGCTTGTTTACTGAGCACCCTTTCTTTCACATTCTATTCCAGGGTCAATACTTCTAGCAAGTGCTGAATATTCAGCACCTTCCTTTTTTCTCTTCACTTTGAGTAATTAATGGGCAATATTCAAGGGATATGTAGCTAGGAAGAAGAAAAAAGCAAGGAGAATGCCTGAGAAGAGAGAGCCACAGCAGCAACCCCTGGAAAAGAAAAGGACTATGGTAAAATAAAATAAAATAAAATAAAATTGGCCTATTTGTGCAGGGGGAACAGATGCCTTCAAGCAATATAAGTTATCCCCCTCTTGCTTGAGTACACAGTGAATCAACTGAACACACTCTGGAGATACAATGCCATTTGGAAGTTGTAGAGAAAAAGAATAGAAATATCCCACCCACCTCACTTTGATCTTCAAAGAGCATTGGGCCAAGCCCAAGCCAGAACTGGGAAGGAAGGAAGGAAGGAGGGAGGGAGGGACGAAAAGGAAGGAAGGAAGAAAGGAAGGGAGGGAGGGAGGAAGGAAGGAAGGAAGGAAGGAAGGAAGGAAGGAACATAGCCTCTACAAGATGAGCCCTGGGAATGTAAGTGACTGGAAGTTGGCATACATCTTTAAGACTAATACATTTTCAGACTTTTCCAATGTATTGTTCAGTTTTGTTGATTTCTTTCCTCTTTTTTTTTTCTTTTTAAAATACTGTTTGTTATATGGCATGGTTCCTGGAGAGGGAGGAAGAAAAATGATACTGGGTGAAATTTTGGTTATATTAAAAAATATATCAATAAAATGTTATTTTAAAACAATAATTTGTTTTCTTTTCCTCCTTTTAGTAAAACTTTCTTCTGTAATATTGTAAACTGTGTTTTTCAGTCAAGGGTACCTCCAGCTCTCTCACCATCCAGGATCCAAACCTTAACACCCCTCTCTCTGCAAATGCAATAATTTACCAATCTTGTCAGTCTTACCTCTACAGTGTCCACTTCTGTCTACTCATACAGCCACTATACTAGCTCATCATCTCTTTCCTGGGTTATTGCAATAGCCTTCTAAAGGGTTTCCCTGGCCTCAAGTCTTTCATTTCCAATGCATTCCAAAATCAGCTGCCAAATTGATATTCCCAAAGACAGGCTTAACCATGCCATTCTCTTGCTCAAAAAGCACCTGTGGCTCTCTGTTATGACTAGATTCCACTGTTTGTCATGTGAAACCATTTGCAGTTTGGCTTCAGTCAGCTGCTACCTTAGAGGCTAATCAAACTGTTTCATTTTACAATGAGGAAACTGAGATGCAAGGTAACTTCCCCAAGACACACCCATAATAAATGACTGAAGCAGGATGCTTAGTGATTGATTGATTGCTTAACAGGGGAATCAGTCTCAGTATACTAGAGAGTATTATGTTACATTTCTCCAGGTTACCTGAGTTGGGGCTAAAAGTCAGGAGAATTGGGGAACCCTCCTAAGTGACCCTGGGTCCTTATTCAAGCTATGAAGCTATATCTGAAGCAAAGCTATGTTCTGATGAGGATAGAAGCACAGAGTAGTGTCATGCCTTCCTTCCCCTTTCCTGTAAAAACTGAACTTACCACAAAAGCTGTCATCACCATGTCACCAAAAAAATTGCAAAGACTACTTTAATGACAACAGCAAACTGTGACAGCCAGGATTTTCCTATAAGCACACATATTCAAAACAAAGTGTTGTGTCAAGACATGGTTCAGCAAAAGGATTATGATGATTGATAGTTCAGAATTACTAGTTACAGAAATCCCTCCCCACACTTACCCTCAACCTGCCAGTGAGATATAAAGCCCAAAACTACAAAAAGTTACTCCTCCTTAGAGTACTGTTTTGTTGGGAGGTTTCCTGTTTATTAATGTTGATTAAAGAGAGTACTAAATTTGAAGACTGAGCATTTTGTATCCCAAAGGTTCGTATGAATTGTAAAGTATTCTGTATTTTATTATGTTTTACCTAAATTATGTTTCACCTAAAGTGTTTTATCAAATTCAAAGAAAAGAAAATCCCCAAATTAGAATTATTAAATCAGTGCAACCAGAAGATAGTCTTAGAAACATGAAAATGTTTTCTTGGTGTAAATAACCCTGAGAAGTGTGGCACATCCATGCTAGAAAATTCAGTGACATTGGGAATATGAAACAAAAAGAAAGACTAACAGGGATCCTAAAGAGTTAGAAGGCTAAGTGCCTTATTAAAGAACCCACTTTTTGTTGCATTAAAAAAAATGAAACTGAATCTGTTTTACCAAGGCATTATTTAAAGCAATAATTTATATTTAGCTGTCAGGAGAGGTTAAGCTTTAGCACCAACTTGGGCAAATCTCTGTAGTTCTCTGAATTTCAATTTTCTCATCTATAAAATGTTAAGATTAGACTGAATCAAGCTACCTCAAGTTTTTCATGAGAATTCCTTTTGTTTTTTTTTAAAACCCTAATGGATTGAGAATGGAGCTAGGGATGGGGCAAAGGTACTGAAGGTGAAATGCATGAATTGACAGGGGAAGTTTATGATTGGCCTCAGTAGACAAGAGTCAGGGATAAAAAGGAAGAGGGGAGGAAAAAGGTAGAGAAGGAGAGGGAAGAAAAAGAAGAGAAATTCAAAAGGAATGAAGGTTTCTTCCCTTTACCCCATAGAAATGCCTGCAGGTTATAGGAGAATAGGCATTAATTAGATGGGAAGTTGCTGCCCTGAAATAGACGAATGCTGGTTTCCCATTCTACCTTTCAGACATTTTAGATCAGATGATGTCTATGGGAGATAATGTGGTTTAGGGAAAAGAGTACGGGACTTGGAGTCAGGAAGCCAGAGTCTAAATCCTGCCATTGCCCCCTAAACATCCAAGTGACTATGAATAAATCACTTAATCTCTCAGAGTCTGTTTCCCTTTCTGTCAAATTAGGTTGATAATTCTCCCAGTATTTACCTCATCTACCATACTTGCTGAGAGGAAAGCACTCTAAACCCTAAAGTGCTATATGAATGAGAGTTATTATTCTTATGACTTCTTCCAACCTTAAAATTCTGATTCATTTGTTCTGAATCTTTAATCACAGGAAGGAAGGAAAAGTGGGAGGGAGGGAGGAAGAAAGAAAGGAAGGAAGGAAGAGAGGGAGGGAGATAAGGAAAGGAGAGAGGAAAGGAGGGGAGGGAAAAAGGGAGGGAGGAAGAAGAGAGAGAGAGGGAAGGAAGTATCTACACTTGTGTAAAACCCTGGCAATACAGACAAAAGAGAAAGTCTCTGCTTTCAAGGAGCTCACATTCTGATTAAGGAAGACATTACTAATAGAAAGGAGGCCTCAACTGCAGAGCAGATGACAAGGTTGGGTGTACAAAGAGGAAAGCTTAATAAAGGAACATATACCCATATCAATTGACTCTATGATATTATTTTGGTAGTTCTGACAAAAGGGGAGATTTCGAGTGCCATTTTTCAATGAGCATTTCTCTGAGAATTTCTCCTTTCTAACAAGAATGCTAAAGATTACAAAGAAATTAAGGAAGAAGCAATAAATTCTAAGGGAAAATATAACGATATTCTATCATGCTGATAAGAGTAATGGCAATTGAGAATTTACACAAAAAGTTTAGAAGGTGATATAGACAAGCAGAGCAGTTTTGTTACTATCATGTTAAATGTAATACAAACTTATTTTGAAAACAAAGTATCAAAAGAAGGAAGAGCTTCACAGTTTCATATATATTCCTCTTTTTCTATTCTTTAAGTTAAAATGTTCATGTTTGTTAAGTTCATAGTAAACGTTAAATTTAAAAAGAACTTGTAAATGTAGAGGATACCATTGAGCTTGATTTTAATTAGATAGATTAAAAATCACATTAATTTGATTTCCTACTTTGATGCTATATATATATATATATATATATATATGTCTTAATGGGCTGTGTATTTGACATTACATTCCTTTGGGTTTATTCTCATTGAGAAAAACAATTAAATTTCAGAAAAACACCAAGAGATGAGTGCTTTATTTTACAGGGCAGGTGCTTTTGAATTGGACATAAAAGGAGAAGCAAAGTATTTCTCTGCTCTTTCCCCATAATTCAAATGGCAAATACTTCCTCATTTGTCTCAGGAAGGAGTGACTTGTATGACAACAACAGTTTTCTGAAGTTTACTAAACTTAGCTAGATCAATAGAGTGGCACAAATCTTGCAAACATAATTGATATTTGCTTGGGGAAATGTGCTTTCTGTACTTAAGAGTTTGAATGTGTGTTTTCAGAACAATTGTGAAACAATATAAAGAGGCCACAATTTGCAGAGTTGACTCTGAAGAAACTAGAATGTGATCCTTTGCTCAACGTTCTTTGTTCCCCACTCAGTACTGCTGGTGGAGGGTACCATCTCAGGATAAATATGAAATAACTAACCTTGGAAACGTGATTCTGCCTGTTTCTGTGTCTCTTTCTCTGTTACTCTGTTTCCACCCCCAAGTTGCTTTCTTCTGGGCTGATAGCCTTTCTGGCCCCTAGGAAATGGTTAATTATTTTTGGGTTTAAAAGGGTCTTTGGAATTACTATGACAAGGTATTCACCGAGAACCCACTAATGTCAATGAAGGACTAATCTAAACAGAGTAGACAATGTTGAGTTCATGACTAGGTACCTCCCCCACACACACACAATGACATAGATCTGACTTCCTACACATAGACATTAAAAAGAGGGAAGAAGGTATAAACTGTTTCTATGTTCCACTCTTCCCCCAGAACACAAACTTCTTACAGACAATGAATGATGTGAGGCTGAGTGATTCTCCAACAACCTGACTAGGTGTCCTACACCTGAATCATAAAGGAAAATTTACTCATTGTAAAACTTGTGATAAGGTAGAAAAGTGTTGTGCTTAGTGTCTCAAACCAGTAGCAGTCAGTGGCCTTTGGAGCTTCCACAATATCATGACAGCAAGGGTCACAACAGATTAAAAGTGGGGCTGCCTGCATCTTCAATGTGTCCTGTGTTGCCCCAACTCTACAAGACATAAAATGCCTGAGAATGCCTTTTGAGCCAGAAAATTTTTTCCCTAAAGCCTCTGCACCAAAGTTCTTTTGGCCTCCTCTGAAGTGTTTAAGTCCTATATATACTTCTCGTTACTACAGTATTTTCAGATTCCAACAAAGTTCCTTTCACAGGGCCTGTGGCCCTTCTGAACTATTTTAGCATAAAATAATTCCTTTTTAAAAAAATTTTCACAAAACTTCAATACTTACTTTTAAACACGGTTTATTTTTCCATGCATTCCTGCATGTTTTTCATTTCTGTGAATAATTTAAATTTCAGAAATTTACTTGGATTTCAGAAATCTAAGTCCTACTTGACATTTCACAAAGGTGGTTTAATTGGCTTGATTTTTATTTTATGAGAAATTTACTTCCTCATTCCATAATGTTTTTCTGGGCCGATTCTAAGGCCTTGCTTTTCCTCTACTTTTTACCTGAGGGCTTCCAGGTAGATAGAAGTACATAAAAGTGAGTACAGAATATAGGATGAACTGATCTAGAATAGACCAGTTGAGAAAATACTTTGTAAGAAGGGCTTAAACATTCAGACCAAAAAGAGGAACCACAAAGAACAGATTAACAGATTTAGAGGGAGAAGAAAAGATCATCTAATCCATTCTCAATTTACTAATGAAAAAGCTGAGGCCTAGAATGGCAAAGGAACTTCATTTAATTCAACATTATTTGTTAAGGGCCTGCCCATTAGGTGCAAAGCACTTGGTTAGGAGTGGGGAATTGAAAGAAAAAACAGAAACAGTCCCTGCCCTCATGGAGCTTACATTCCACTATGGACACGCAACAGTAATGAAGTTCCACTGATAATTAGTAGAACTGAGAGTCTGAAGCAGGCATCAAACCCAGACCAGAGCTCTTTTCATGACATCACACTCTCTGTTCCTATGGACAAAGCTCAGAGGTTCATCAACAGCTAAATATTATGACAACAGAGACAGAAATGTGCACCTGGAAACCAAAAAGGAGATGGCCTGAGAATCAAGGAGGAAAGGGCTTTGCTTTTCTAGAAACCAAAAGAAATCCAACAATACAAAGTTCATCCTAGGGCCAGAAGGTGGTACCTTATCCATTAAAGGCACTTAGAGGCTAGCACCTTATCCATTTTTGCCAAGTTTCGATCTGCCTGAAGGAGATAAAATGTGGAAATGAGTGGTGTAAGAATAGAGACTTCTTTCCTCCACACCAAGAAGGATTTAGCATTCAAGCCTCCAGTGATGGAGACCAATGATTATATTTCAGTATTTCTCATGTATTAGAGATAAGTCTGACTCATGCTGGCACTCTGCTGCTTCAGGTTTAGTGCTGGAATGAAATGAGGCACTCAGAAGTCATTCAACAGCAAACAAAAAAATTTTACTTGGAACACAGAAAGAATATTCAAAATGATACTCTAGCTAACCCTTAACTTGGGTTGGGGAAGGGAATAGGAACCTTCTTCTTCACATGGAAATGCATCTTATCAGCAGGGCAAGGTGAAATGACACATAGAGTTGGGACATCTACCAAGTCTGAAGGGCCTAACACCTCATGAATGAGCCTTTTTAATGCCCTTAGGTGACCAGGAAGCCAGCTCATTATGACCTGAGGCTACCAGTAAGTTGTGTCAAGGGAGATGCAAATTGATACTTGCCTCCAAGGCTAACCAAGCCCCAGGACAGCTTTGTCACTTTTCAAGGATCCATTTTAGGAGGGAAAGAGGAAACTTTTAATTTCAATTGGATTGTAATCCTGTTCTCTTAATATTGTGGCAGTTCCCTCCATTGTAGTGTTATCAGACATTCCTACTCTTTCTCATTCTGTGTAGTTCTTATCCATGTCCTTCCATAAATCCACCATAGAACATTTACCCAACATGTTGGAGCTCTTCCTCTAGGATTTTCATGGAAGTTTTCCTCCAGTGTATTATTGTGGCATGATGATAATTCTGGGTTCTCAAATCTGTGCCACCACAGTACAAGCTCTGGCAGATTCTGTCAGGTTGGAAAGGTTGGTTAAGCATGGCAAAAGGCTCATCACCAGAAGTTTGGCCATTGGGCGATGGATTCCTTGGCCATGATAACTCATGAAACAAAGGGGAAAAAACAATACAATATCTGGAAACTGCTAAGGCAACATCTTGTGACCTTGAAGTGAACTGAAAAAAGAAAATATCGTGGAAGACTTAGTTGATGATAAAGTTAGTTACTGAGGATATTGAACATAGTGAGATAGGAAGAACCTCCAATATATTTCCGTAGAACAATTTAAGGCAAAGTGAATGGCTCATTGCCCAAGAAAATCTGCTTAATGACTCACTAGAATTAATATATAAACTATACAGAACTCTTCATGTGGTATTTCATAGTCCTTTGTAGTAGACTGAAAACCAAAGGCATCATCCGTACCCTAAATTAAAAGCGTCTGCTTTTATAACAAAAATTTTGAATTCCTGAAATCGAAAGGAATTTCCACAAATGAACAGAAACAGAAAGTCTTTTATTTCCCACATATAAGATGTTAAATGAAAGGATATAAGGCAAAACAAGTCCCAGCTCAAAGGAATTGAAGTAAGCATGGCTAGTGGGGGAAAAATAAAAAACAGACATGCTGGGAAAATAGGTATTTGAAAGAATCTGAAAACATCATATTAGAAATTGGTGGAAAGATACCCAAAGAGGCCTTTTGTTTTATTTTTGTTTGATTTGGATGTTAAAGCCTGCATCTGGCCAGAGTCTGGCTGCTGCATTTGGAAAAGCAGAGTGCCATAATCAAATCGTGATCCATCTGCAATAAATTTGTATTTAATTCTTTTGGCATTTTAGCTAGATAACCTTAGGTTTGCTTCATATTTTTCTCCGATGAAATTTGTGAAGTTGTATAATGAGACTGAAATAACAAATGAGTTAAATTATAAGGAGGAAAAACAAACAAACAAAAATAACACTAAGAATTCTTTCTGCAATATGTTCCAGGAAGTAATTCAGTCAACACTCAATTTGGTGAATAATAAGAGCTACCATTTATATAGCATTTTAAGGTTTGCAAAGTGTGTCTGTTCTCATGATGACTCTGTGGAGTAGGCACTAAGGGCATTACCATCTTCATTTTACAGATGAGGAAATCGAGGCTGAGATAATGGTTAAATGGCCCAGGATCACACAGTAAATACCAGAGGTGACATTTGAGTCTGGGTCTTGCTCTGGTTCTGCCTCCCTTCCATTAGTGCTTGCTGCCTCAGTGTTTGGTATGTATTTCTTTATGAGACTGCTGGGAAGGTCTTTTAACTTAGCAACAGAGGTTCTCATGCCAGAACTGGGTAGAAGACTATTTCAAATTAGCCAATTATTCTGGAATTGTGAGGAAGAAGGGTCTGTGAAATTTACCTTGAGGACATTTCCTAAATGAAGAAAAGACAGGTGTATCTTTAATTTTAACAGGAATGTTCTATTTTAGGACATGACTATTTCTGGGCAGATTTATGTTGTTAGTTACTCCATTTTGGCATCCAAGGAAGATAATGAAGAAAACCAAAAGCATTTAGATCTCAGTTGTCCTTAACTCTGGACAGCACCCAAAGGCCCAAAACAATCACAACATGGTATCTCTCAGATTTCTCCAGCGCTCTTCTAATCATTCAGTATCCAGATAGGAATGAGTAATGAGGGTCCATGGTGACTGGGTTTGTGCTGTGTTACTTTTTCCAATATCATTCTATTACTATTAATAATCATAGAACACATTAAAAAATTAATTTCTTGAATTTCCATCATTTTGGACTCCAGTATGGCTGAAATGGCGAATTTGGTTCACAGATCCTTCAACTCACCTATCTAGTCATAACATAATTAAATTTATTGCATGGCCAGCAGGATGGACAAATTAATTGGTCTGACCATTTAATAATCTGTTTGACTCCAGAAGCAGTGTGGCACAGTAGAGCTAGTACTGAACTGAAAGTTGGGAAGACCTAGTTATCACCTCAGACTCTGACTAGCTGAATGGCTCAGGACAAATCACTTGTCTATTTAAGCCTCAGGTTTCCTCATCTGCCACAAAACTGGTATAAAATCAAATGAGACAATGCATATAAAGTACCATGTAAACCTTAAAGCACTATACAAATGTGTGCCATTATTATCCGTAAGTATTTGTAAACACGTAATTGTAGCCTCATAAATATGTAGTTTAGGCTGAAACTCAGTTTTTTAGCTCTTGTTTATGACTTCATGCTACTATTTCCTGAGGGTTTTCATATATTGACTTTAAAATTTTGTGCTGTGGGTTTTAAATATTGAATTTTTAATAAAGTAATTCCTGGGCTGTCTCCTAGGGTACCTGAGCTGATGAGATCCAACCTAGCCTTGGAACATTGGAAACTGTAGTACCAGAACATTTAGCCTCCTCTTCTGCTGCAGAACCCTCTGAGGCAAGGGATGTAATGACCAGCCTGAGAACATAAAAAAATCACAGCCTGAGGCCGAGTGCTTTCCCAGAGGGCCAACAACCCACAAATCTACTGAAAATGATTCATTTCATTCCAGTGTATGTGAGATGGTTAACTGTTCTTGTCAGTAAGACACTTTATTTATTTATTTATTAAGGACCTGACAACATTTTAATGCTAATATTAATTTTTCAATTGCAAAGCACATTGCATACAATCTCTCAGTGTGTGTACTACTAAGAAGTAGGTACACCAGGTAGATCAATCAATCGTTCATTATTAACATGCTAAGTATTATTCTCCATATAGGACAGATTAAGGAATGGAGGGTGCAAAAGATTAAACCACTCACTCATGATCACAGAGCTTGCAAGTTACACAGCCAGGCCATACCTGTGTTTAGTTCTGGTTGCCACAGTTTAAAAAGGGCTTTTTCAGGCTGAGCAAGATCCAGAGACTAAACAGCAGCAAAAAGCCTGAAGAAAAGGTTCAGAGGTGACATTCACTTCTTTTCACCTGGCCAACCTAGATGACCAAAGCCAAGGGACTACTGAATTCTTGGTATTATTTCAACCCATCCCAACTCTTTGATTGGAGGAGGGGGGGAAATCACTGATTTTCTGCATAGTTATTAATTCAGTGCATGATTATTACAGTTTTATTTGAAAAACAAATGAAAAGTAATACAAAGCAGGCACCTCAAAGAGCCAGATAGGATTGGGAAATTGATACTCATTGGTTCAAAAAAGGAAGATGGTGGGTAGCACAATGGTAGAGCCCTGGACCTGGAGTCAGGAAGACCTGAATTCAAATCTAGTCTCAGACACTTACTAGCTGTGTAAACCCTGGGCACATCATTTATGTTCAATCTGCCTCAATTCCCTTTGCTGTAAAGCAGGGATAATAATAACACCTACCCCTTGGGATTCTTGTGAGGATAAAATAATATTTATAAAGCACTTTCAAACCTTAAAGTGCTATATAAATGCTGTCTATTATTACTCTTGTTAAAGCAGAACCAGAAATAATTAGGAGAAACTACCAAAATGTCAATTTAAATGTGTTGTCAGGAATGCTTCCTTGTAGTTAGAGCTTCTTGAAAGGAGAATGGGCTGTTTCAGGAGTTGGTGAGTCCCACCTCATTGGAGGTCTTCAAGCCAGAGGTTGGACGACCACTTTCTGGATATGCTGCAGTAAGAAAGCTTTTCTTTACCCTCTGTTTTGGACCAAATGACCACCAAGGTTTCTCTAAAATTAGGTTTTAGATTTTATGATTTTTTTTAAGCACCAAAGGCAAGATCTGAACCCAGGTCTTCCTTACTCTAAACTCAATACTCTGTCAACTAGATACACTACTATAAATGCAAATAGAATAAAGTGAAATTAACTTTTAAATGTGATTTTTAATTCTTACTTCTTTAAGTGAGAGAATTGAAGTATTTAGTTCTCTCATTGAAATCGTATCCACTTTCTAAAGAGCTGGCTTGAGCAAAAGACTTCCAGAAATCTTTTCCTGAGGTATTAACATATGCGTGACTTACAAAATGAAACTATCAATGTTTTGTTGTGCTGCAGCAAATTACAAGTATGTATTGACTTAAGAAAGGATAGAATAGGAACTGGTAATTTAATGTTAGAGGAACAATGACATCGGGGCGTGATGTCTTGATTGTGTGTAAATTGGATTTAAATGAGGCAGCCTCACTCTCTCTTCCACAGACATCAAAGTCCAGTGGTAAGATGAAAGTACAGACGATAGTGGATGGCCCCGGATGCAGCAGATGACTTTTGTGTCTTTGATCAGTGACCAAGCTCTAAGTGCTCCACAGCACCTTCATGGTTGTTGAAATAAATTGTTCTCATCCTCCTATTCTGTCAGGGGAAGTCTTCACATACTTGGGGTAGACGACCCCCTAACTCACCAACAAGTTTGAGGCCTATCAGTTACCCTCAAGCTGGTTTAGCCCTTTGCTAGGCGATGGGGTTAAGTGACTTGCCCAGGGTCACACAGCTAGCTGGTTTAGCCCTTCTGGCAAGAAGGTTTTACTAAGGTGTGGCTGCTGAGCATGCTACAGCTTCTTGGAGCCACAGGTGGGAGTAGGGTGACAGGTGGACACCAAAGGTGGATGAGCAGCTCTTAAAAGGGCTCAGAAACCACTGACACCAGAGGTATTAGTCCTCCCTGAATGCCCCATATACCTGAGATGAATGAAAAGTCTGAGAGTCAGAGCTTCTGGCTAATTAATAATTAAATTTATTAATTTGGCTAGCAAATAATCAATAATTTGATAGTGGTTTCCCTAGGTAACCAAAGACAAATAACTATGGAAATCATTGAATGTTTAAATATCTTTGGAAAAGTGGGTGGCCCTGACAGGTGGAGATCAACTCTGATTGGTGAACAATCAATGACAAGATGGGCCAAAAGTCTTTAGCTTTTTCTGCTGAAAAACTTGACTTGATCTTAAGATTCAGCTAACCTCCTACTACCTGGATAAAAGAATCCATCTTCACCCAGACCTTAAATTGAACAATGAACAAATTGGTGAGCAGGGCAGAGAGGAGGCTTTACAAGGGCTTGAGCTTAATGCTTTCAAGGGCCAGAATTCATCTAGATTAGATTCTCTCTACACTTTAATTAGAAATAAACTCTTCCAGTTGGGTGGGGTCCCACCCAAGATTGAGGAGAATGTTCCAGGAGGATTAGGTCAATCTCATTGTCAGCCTTTCCTATCCAGACTGGCTGAATGACCTAACAGATATTTAAACAGCATATGGGATTAGATTACTTAACAGTGTAACTAACTTGATAGCATTACCTCCCAGTTTGAGTATTTCTTTGATATAATTTAAGGTGTTTTTTTTAATTGCTGGAGAACAGAATGTCAGAAATTGACACAATAGCTTTTCTTTAAAGAATTGTGTGACCTATGTGGTACCCAAAAGGATAGCTTCCTGCAGTGACAGCAGTATATGTGTATGTGTGTGTGTGTCTATATATATATATATATATATATATATATATATATATATATGTATATATATATATATAGACACACACACATGTATGTATATATGTATATATATGTATGTATATGTATTTTTTAAATTTTTTCATCAACATTGCTAATATTACATTCAACTTCTCAATGGGCTTTCTGAGTTCTTATGGTTCCTGCAAGAGAAAATTAAAAGTGAAGGATCGGAAGAGTAGAGGCAGATGGCAGAAACATAGAAGTCCCTGTGAAAGCATTTAGTGACAGACTAGGTGCATTTTGCGACTGGGGAAGCCCTGCAGAGTCTGGAGGTAGGGAAGAAACAGAAAGGGAACTGCAAGTGAGGGGTCAGAATCAAGTAAGAAAGCATTGTACTCAGCGTCCAGGAGGCATTACTTTTTCCATCAACTCAGAACCAGGAAGTAATGGCATAACTCTTGAACAACATATATGAAGGTTATGAGTCCCACCACTTCCTTGATGAAAGGTATAAGGGAAAGTGGTGGAGAGAGTAACTGAGCTCTAGGGAATAAAAGCAAGGAGGGGGCCGATGTCAGATAAGTTGTCCTTATAAACTATAACCTGTTCTAGACACTTCAGTCTGAGGGTTGTGGTTAGGGCAATTTTCTTTCTTCCCATCCTGATACCCTTAAATAATGATGGAAGGACTGAGGACCATCTTGTGTTAAGTACTGGAAAAACAAAGATAAAATATGACCTGACCTCAAGGAGCTTATTTTCTATTAGGGGGGAATCAGCATGCACCCATGCAAGGAAATACGAAATATACACAAAGTAATTTGGGGGGAACACCAGTATCTGGTGGAGAGGAGATATGTGGAAAACTATTTTTCCCTTTTCTTTAAAAGGCCAACAATCCTCAAAGGTATATTAAAATTAAGTTCCCAGCCTGCTTTACAGAGACAAGGGAGCTGAGTCTACAACAGTCAGAATTAAATGGACAGTCCCATTACCCCTAATCAACTGGGGCACCAATCCCAGCACACAAGACATTTTCCTGTGGAACTGGACTGGTCCTTTAATTTTCAGTCCATTTTCCTGATAGTAACCAGCCATCATTAACCAAGGGTTACAAAAAGATGGTATAGGGAGTTAACTATTTGAACTTTAAAGAAAAACAGGGATTCTAAGAAGTGAGGAGAAATAAGCATTCCAGCCATAGGGGACAGCTTGTGCAGGGCAGAGAGGTGGAATGTTGTGCCCAAGGAACAGCATTATTCAACCATTGGTAGCAGTTGAAAATTAATCATTTCCCAGCTGTTCTCTTAAGTATAACTGTATTAAGAAGGAATCACCATGGAATGACAATATTGGAAAGCCATATGAGAGGCAAGCATTATAGAGGATCCAGTTTACCAAAATGGAAAAAGATGAAGTGGATAAAGGAAACCTGGCAGAGAAGGAAAACAATTCTTAGCCCTTTAGTTATGTCTTTTGCTTACAATTACTTCAAGAATAATCACAATTACACTACTGGAATTATCCCAAAGATGTTGTTTACGAGTTAACAGAAGATGAATCTACATCCTAATATTTTAATTCAATTCTGAAAAACAATCATTTTTACCTCCCTAGACAATAGGCCTAAGAACATTAAATATAAAAGAATAGCAGTATAATGATCTGTCCCAGGATTGTTTCTGTCTGAATTACATTGAAATAAGATATGAAACAATTCTTTAAATCGAACTGAAATCTTTCCTTTAACTTCCAACCTTTGGCCCTTTTACTGACCTCCAGGATTAAAAAAACTAAGTCTAGTTATTCTTTCTGAAGAAAATCCTTCGAGAGTTAGAACTTTCTCAGCCTTCTCAGAACTGAACACAATGCTCTGAGTGCATGACCAGTATGGAGTGCAGTAGGAATATCAGCTTATTTTTCTGGACTCATTTCCTAAACTGGTAGTTCCTTATGCCAATGAAATCACAGATCCAGTGTCTATACTTCTATCCCTGCAGCCTGAGATTACGTTAGCAGAAATCAAGTTTGGGTGAGATTCCAGCTCATTGTCCCTAAACTATGAAAGCAGTGTTCTTAACCCAATCTATGGAACTCAACCTTAGATACAGAGCTTGTGTAATTATTGACTAATGGAGGATAATAGAAATATATATATAATGTATATGTATATTTGTGTATATGTATACATATATGTGTCTATGTGTGTGTATATATGTATATGTATATGCCTATGTATATGTATATATGAGTGTATACACGCACGCACACACACACACACATCAGAATTCAATCTACTAATCAAAGGGATCCAGCTTCATTGCAGAAGTTGTGTCATACTTGAGATTACAGTAGTAAATCCGTAGTAATTTGCACAACCATCCTAAGAAGAGATAACGAATGATTCACTACACTGAGGGAACCCAGCAACAGATTTGATTCCTGGAAAGTAACCCATGAGGCAGCAAGTTTTTTCCTTTGGATAGAATTCCTGAGGCAGATGTTCTTCAAGTTTAGCCTGCTAAGAATCCTTCTGGGAAAGAGAGCAATAAAAATAACAATATTAATGGCAATGATAATATTTAAATTGATCCTCATAATAATCCTGTGAGGTTGGAGCTATATTATGTTATATCCATTTTACAAATGAAGAAACTGAGGCTGTTGACATCTGTGAAGGAACAGGACTGCGAAAATTATATATTTCACTTTTTAAAATCTGTTTTTAAAAATTGCACAGAACGTAACTCTTGGCTTTTCAGTCTATATTTGAAATAACAGGTTAATAGTCATTTGTTAACTTGTGGTTTTGCTGCACTCTTAACATTGCTAAAGAGCTTTGAAATGATTTTTATCAAACTTAGAGGTTTAGTGATTTTTCCCAGGACCACAGAAATAGCAAATGTCAGAGGCAGGATTTGAACCCATGTCTGCCTGATGCCAAGTTCTGTGCTCTTTTCAAAATTATATCACTCAAAATTACTATCTGGTGCTTATCAAATGGCTTTCAGGAAGAAAAGCATATTTACTAAAAAAGAAATAACCTAAGAAAAAGGATGTAAGAAATGACATGCATTAAATGTTGAAGGAAATAAATCCTTAACTAGAGGGCTTATGCAATTAATATCTTTCATTACACAAGAATAGAATGATTCTGTACATACAGGATTTCATCATAGGATCTTACATAACATACTTTTACCTTCATTTAAAAAAAAAAAAGAAAGATAAATGGAGACACGGGACAGACTTGGGTTTGATTTCCATCAATAATGCTCACTAGTAATTAGTCAGCTTCCAGTTGAAATACTTCCAGTGAAAAAGAAGCAGATGACTAGATTATCTTTAAGGTCCCTTTCAGTTCTAAACTTTGTGATCTTACTTGATGAAGTCACCCAGGTCCATTTGGGAATCAGTCCTTAATCCTCAGAAGTACTGACTAGAATGGCTGGTCAGTCAACCAGCATTTGCTAAGCTCCTCTCATGTACTGGGCACTATGTTAGGGATTGAGGGTAACAACAAACATTACAGAATTTCATTCAACACTATTTGGCTTTCTTAAATAAAAAATGGCAAATAGAGCCATGGGACAATACTAGCTTTGAGCTGCAACTCTACTATTAATTAGCTATTTGACCTTAGGCAAGTCACTTAATTTCTCTGCCCTTCTACTCCTCTATCTGTAAAACTGGACCAATAATACCTATAAAGTTTACCTCATCATTGCGAGGATCAAGTGAGACAGTACATGTAAAAAGTTTTGTAAACATTAATGATTCACATAAGTACCATCTGCTATTATCATTATGTTTACATGTGTTAAGAAAGATAGGATGGATAAGTATTAAAACCCTTAGAAGTTACAGATTATCATTGGAGATCATGGAAATAATTCAAAAAGGGTTCCTTGAGTACTTTGTGGTACCAAGAAATTTAAATGATAAGCTTACCCTGCATTGCATAGCTAATATTACTGTTACTGGTAGGCACTGTTCTCATGGTGATTACTCATTATTGTTTCACTGGGCACCACCTGGCTGTTGAGCATTACTCTGCTTCTGCAGCTCTGGTTTCTGCTGAAGCCCTCAGCTGAGATGCTACCTCTTTTCCTTAAAAATTAAGGAGAAAATGATAGTCTACTTTCTCTCTTTTTGCCTAGAGACTTTAGGTTTAAACATCAGCTCTTTTAGGATCTTAACAGCCCAGTATCACACTAGAGAAAATACTCAACTGCTTTTTTTTTCCTCATAAGGACATCCAGTTAGTACCCAGAATCCTAGTTTTGTTGGTTTTTTTCTCTTCAGAAGGAGATTCTCTACCTCTAGAGTTCTAACTCTGAGAAGCCACAACAGCCAGCCAGTTAAGTAGAGTTCACAACATTTACTCTGTCTTTTGAACTGTTTGTATTTGGGATTGAATCCAAACCCCTTATCCTAGACAACTATTTGATGAATGACTAGAAACTCCCAAGATGACCCAGCCTGGCAACCTCATTGTCATCCTAAACTCCTCCCTCTCATTTACCAGAGATATCTAACCTGTGGCCAAATCCTGTAATTTCTTTCCTTCTGTTTCTTGACTACATCTCGTGCTCTCTACTCACAGAGCCATCACCCTACTTCAGTATCTAATCACCTCTTACCTGGACTTTCACAGCAGTCTTCCAATTCAAAGTCATCTGAGCTGCATAAAAACGAGGATGCTAATAATAACTAGCGCTTTAATGTTTGCTACATGCTGTACAATTATTATCTCATTTTACCCTTACCACAACCCTGGGAAGGGTGCTGATATTATCCTCACTTTACAGATGAGGAAATGGAAGCAGACAGACGTGAAGTGACTGGCCCAGGATCATACAGTTAGTAAGTGTCTGAGGCCAGTTTTGGACTCTTTCTGACTCAAGATTCAGCATGTCTAACTGCTTAGAATGTCAAGAAAGCTTGACTTTTTCTATGGCTAGGATGAGATGGGAATCATCAACTTTACTCCTTCCAGTGAGATAAAGGACCAGCAGGCCTTACCATCTTCTCTGCCAAGGTGTCCATTTATGCCATCTACTCCACCTTGCACTGTCATCTGACCTAATGAAGCAATCAAAGGACCCTTAGGGCTTTCTTACCACCCAATAAGAGTATGAAGCTTTTTCTGTTTGTGGCCTCAGCAATTAGCACAGTGCTTAACACATAGTAAGTGCTTAATAAATGTTTTATCTGGGGGCAACTAGGTGGCACAGTGGATAGAGCTCTGGCCTTGGAGTCAGGAGGACCTGAGTTCAAATCTGACCTCAGACACTTGACACTTACTAGCTGTGTGACCCTGGGCAAGTCACTCAATCCCAACTGCCTCACCAAAAAGCAAAAAATATATAGTTTTTTTATTTGTTCATTCATTCAGTTAATCAATAAACATTTATTAAGTGCCTACTATATATCGAACAGTTGATAATGATGATGGTGACACTGCACCTCCAAGCTGCCATAATTATGATCAGCATTTTTCCTTGTGTTTTTAAGATTTGCAAAGTACTTTACGTAATTATCTCATTTGATTGTTAACAGCAACATTGGAGAAGTAGGTGATATTATCCCCATTATAGATATGGGGAAACTGAAGTTGAGAGAGGTTAAGTGACTTGCCCAAGGTCACATAGCTAGTGTCTAAGGCAGGATTTGAACTGAGGTCTAACAACTATGTCATCTAGCTGCATAGAGTTGATCTCTTAGCATATGAAAAGAGTTTTAAAAATGATAGTGAGACAGAGAGAAAGAGAGAGAAGCTGAAGTCCATTAATTCACCAATATCTGTCAATAACCCTCAAATTACGTTTGTTTTAAGAAGCAAATTGAATTGTTCTTATTTACTCATTTTATCAAACAATAACTTTAAGCATCTTTTTTTTTTCCTATGACTTAAATGAGATTAACCATGTCAGGCTGGGATCTTAATTGGAATCAGAGGCGTAATATAGTCATTTCCTATTTTCTCTACTAATGCAATTAATCTTAGTGGCTGAAGTACTTTAAACTCCTTAGACTTGGAGTCCAACCTATCTATACTTGAACAGAAATTCCCTTTATGCCATTTCCAACAAGTTATATCATCTTTGTTTGAAGACCTCTAGTGGGTTTAGAAATCTCAAAGGAAATATTCTTTACTCCTGAGTCAGCCCATTGACCTTTTGGATAGTGGTAATTATTGGCAAGCCTTGACTCACAATTAACAATAACCATACATAAGAATGCATCATGTGACATTTACTCTCCATTACACCTGTATCTATTGACTCTGGTTCTTCTTACCACACATAATCCAATTATAAACCTTTATCAGGGCATACTTCCTTTATATATAGACCCTCACACTTCCCATTTAGATAGATACACCTACCTATACTTGAATACGTTATGGATCAAATTTGTTTTCCCACTGTTTACTTCTGTACTCATTTTGGAATTCACATCATCAAAATCAACAGGAAGGCAATAAATGCCAGTGACCTAATTTTCCTAGGTCAAATGTTACCATAAGCACAGTGTTACAGTCTCATTTTGATATGATGTTGATTCTTTGGAACTAGTCAGCTTTTAAGGATACATACACTTATTGGTAGTTAGTAGGGTCCCATGTTAAATGTGTCTGCTTATGGACTTTACCATGCACCAGAAGAACAAGGCAAGCTGGGAGAATGTGTTTTAATAGCTGCAAAAGTTTCTGGCTCCCAGAGGGTGTTTTAAGCTGGAGTTTCTCTCTCTCTCTCTCTCTCTCTTCTCCTCTCTCTCTCTCTCTCTCTCTCTCTCTCTCTCTCTCTCTCTCTCTCTTCTTCCTGTTTTCCATATATAGCCCAAGGCATGCAAGTTCAGGCTCGTGAGCTTATATGTGAGTACTGAGAGGAAAGGTGGAAGGATGCCAAAGAAGTTTTGTTTCCTTCACAATATTCCCTAAGACTACTCCTTTCCATAGTCTCAGGGCTATGGAACCAGAACTTTCCCTGATAATGGAAGTTTAATGGCTGGTTTTCTAGTCTTTCTAGAGACATTGGCACTATGCCATAGTAGGCTTCTAACAGCTGCTAAAAATGCCTTGATCTTCACTATTTAAGAGAAAGGATGAGAACCAAACATCAGCTTCTTTTCTCCTCTCAGAAGAAAATAAATGGAGGTAGAGATCAAAGTGTAAAAACCTTTAGTCAGTCTAATTTCTTGAGCATTACTTTAAAGATGAAACCACTCAAGACTACGATAAACTTTCTAGCATTTTTTCTTTTATTTTTCATTGTATTGAGGAAAAGTGAAAGGATAAAGAGACTTCCTCCAACTGTGCAGACAGTGCTATTTAGGTCAAGAGAATTCTGATTATTGGAGTAACTCAAGCAGAAAAAAAATATGGTTTTAAGCCTGAATTATACAGTTTCACTATCTATACTGATGGGAAAAAGAAAAGCTCAAATCTCCACATGTCTTCATGCTGTACAAACTTAACACCATAAGTAAAATGAATGATAATGCTTTTAAGAAAAATTAGTTCCAACCTTTCCAATACTGGGAAGAGTGTGCACTGAACACACATAAATGGTAAATATTTTACTTTAATATTAACTTTCAAAATGGAAAATTATGAAATGGATTTGTATTATTAGGTTTCCTCCCTTTACCCCCTCTTAGGAATTATTTAAGAATAGATTCTATATTGGGATGAAAGAGAATAAAGCATCTTCCCCTTTCAGATTTCTAGTATTAAATAAGAAAATCTTTTTTTAATGCTGTAAAGGTCCAGGATCTTTTTTCCATGAATACTTCCTCCTCTGATGCAAATCACATCTTCTGGATGACTTTACAGAACCCTTAGAGGATGCAGTGACTGAAAAAGCTTATGACTAAGGTCTTGAACTTCTCTGAAGTTGGGCTAGTGTTCAGATGTATACATGCCATTTTTTATGGCATTATTCACACTTAGTTCATACCTCTGGTTTATTGATCCAATTGAGATGTGTTTTCATCTGACCTATATATTGGAATTTCTCCCTTCTCTCAATAGAAGGCTAGATTCTTGGACCCTCTTTCTCCAAGAGGATTATGCTACCCAGGAACTCCTCTTCTCTCTCTAGAAGGACAGGTCCCCAAACTTTGAAACTTATGGTTGTAGGAGGCAATCCCAAGGCTAGCCTGAAAGGCATAAAAATACAATGGAAAGAGCATTGACACTGGATTCAATAAGCCCAAAAAACTTGAGTTTAAACCCTGCTTTTGATGCTTGTCTATCAGATTGGCTATCATAACAGAAAAGGAAAATGATAAATGCTGGAGGGAATGTGGAAAAATAGGCATACTAATGCACTGTTTCTGAAGTTGTGAACTGGTCCAACCATTCTAGAGAATGATTTGGAAGACAGCTGAGAT